>NC_045429.1:48278800-48932629 GCF_902635505.1 Sarcophilus harrisii | reverse complement strand
ATAAGTAAATTGATTAATGTAGTATTGTCATTTTTATTATATTGACTCAACCAACCATGAGCAATTAATATTTTCCCAGTTAATTAGATCTATATTATTTCTGAATGGAGTTTGTAGTTCTATTTTTATAGTTTCATTGTATATCCTGGAAAGTACTCCCAAGCATTTTGTATACTCTGTAATCATTTTACATGGAACTTGCCTTTTTTAAAAAATTTCTTCCCGCTGACATTTTATTGGTGGCTTATAGAAATGTAATGATTTATGGAGGAGTTTAAGAATGTTCATTGACTTAAGTAAAATTGAATTGGTTGATTAAGCTATATTGTTTAAGTGATGTTGACAGTCCTCTGGAAGCTCCTCTAGTTTTTTTTTTTTTTTTTTTTTTAAGGTGGGGTTAAATGTTAAATTCAATATAACTATTTCTATTCAGAAACAGTTCAACAGAAGATTAGAGTTTAAAGCCAAATTTTATACCAGTCAGGATAAAGAGAACTTAATGATTAAATATTTGAATGCCACTGAATAAATTCTTGAATTGTACTTCTGATCTGGATAATAGGTTTGGGTTTTTTTAATTGACTTTCCAATTCATAAATATTTATTAAGTGTACTGTTATGTACTGTGCTGGGTGCTAAGGCTGTAAATAGAAAGAATGAAAAATTGAGCTTACGTTCTACTAAGGACAACAAGAACAAATGAAAACTATAAAAAATAAGTATCAAATTTGTGAATGCAAATAGGGAGTTAAATATAAGAGAATCTGGGAGAGAGGGCACCAGCACTAGTATTAGGAAAGATCTCTATGCATTAGAGATGAGGAAGAATTTCAGAGAAAATGTAGAAAATCACTGTAGATTTGTGCAGACTGAAATGAGCAGAACGAGGAAAAACATGAGTACAAAGGAATCCAAGTCTGGAAGGTAACCCCTGTGAAGGAGATTCAGCCACACCTATCCAAGACTCAGGAAGGAAAGTTCTTGGCCCTATCAAATGATTCAGCATCAGAAACTGGTATGATTTTTTTTTTTTTTTAGTGGAAATGACATTAAAGAAGAAACATTAATGTTGCTTTTCTGCTCTTCTCTAAAGACCATGAGGTCTTTCCATCTGATTTACAGTTGAAGCTTTCTATATGTATTGTCTCAATGGTTAGAATGTGAGCTCCATGAGAAAAAGGAATATTCTACTTTTCTATTTATATCATCAGCAGTCAGTATTGTGTTTTGCACATAAGTGCTACATAAATGCTTTCTTCATTCATTCATTCATTATCTTCTTGGCAATTAATAGAGAGCTTTAAGAAACACTAGACTGTTAAGTGATTTCTGTAGGATCAGTTAGATATAATGTGTCAGGAGATCTTGTATCAAAGTCTTCCTGGTTTCCCACCAACTACACTGGGCTCAAATAGAAACAATGGACACAAAACAGTTCATAAGTTCCCCTGCAGGCTACATGTGTACTTACTTTTTAAAAGTCGTATTTCCTGTATTTTTATTTAGTTTTATTTTATTTTGCTATTTCAAAATTACATTTTAATCTAGTTTGAACTGAAGTCACTCAGTTACATTCCAAGTGTGACATTTTTACACCATATTGTGTCACCTTTCATATTACTAGTATTAAAGAGACAAAAAAAATGGGTACAATATTTCTAGAAATTCTCTTTCAAAGCCTGTTTTATACTAAAGAAGGCAATTTTAAATTTTGGCCATTTCACTTAATTTTAACAAGTAGATATGAGTAAAACATGTCCAATTTTGTGAAAACATAGTTGTAAATTATTTTGTCATACAATCTGCTAAGTCTTTGAATCATGTCCAATTAAAGTTTATACCTCAAAGAGATCAAAGAAAGGATGCATAAGGAACCCTATAGTAGCAAAAAACCTGGAATATAAGAGACTACTTATCTATTGATGAATAGTTGAAAAAACTATGACAGAAATGTAATGAAATATTTTGGAAAAAAATGAGGAAATGGGAGTTTCCAAGTAAACTGTGAACTATGAACTATGAACTAATAATGAGCAAAATGAGAACTAGGAGAAAACTTTTTAATAAAAATACTATAATGTGGAAATATGTTTAATGTGAATATATATATATATATATATACATACATACATACATATATATATATATATATAATCTATATCGGACTGCTTGATGTCTTAGGGAGAAGGGAGGAAAGAAAGGGTGAGAGAAAAATTTGGAGCTCAAAAATTTTACAAAGATTAATGTTGAAAACTATCTTCAGAAGTAAATGGGAAAAATACTATTAAGCAAAACAATTATAAAGAAAACCAACTTTGAAAGTTAATAGAACCCTGATGATTGCAATGATAAACCCACAATTCCCGAGACCTGAAAGTCAAGCATGCTATCTTCTTCCTCCTCCTACTAGAGAGGTGACAGATAATAACTAAAATTTAGAATAAGGCATATGGTTGATTCGGCAGAAAAGAATTCTTACTTGGGTAGGGTAGCTGGCCTAGTATTTGGACTGTACACACTCAAAGTGCGGGATAATTTGTTTTACTCTGCCTTCAACTTTACATGAGCAAAATACATGTTTCAACTACTTAATTTTTTTCTTATGAGGTTAAACTGATTTCTCAAGAGTTCAAAAGTAAGTCTTAAGGATTTTGCCCCACTTTTGGCTACTGTCAAAGCCAAGTGACATAGCTATTTTATTTCTAAACTGTTTGTAGTTGTATTTTATAGTTCCATTGTGTACTGGAAAGTACTCCCAAGAGTCTTGTACATTCTGTAGTCATTTTATATGGATTTGCCTTTTTTTTTTTTTAATTCTTCTCATTGATGTCTTATTGGTGGCTTATAGAAATGTTGATGATTTATGGAAGAGTTAACAATCTTCATTGACTTAAGTAGAATTGAATTGGTTGATTAAGATACATTCTTTAAGTGATCTTGACTGTCCTCTGGAGGTTCTCTAGTTTTCTTTAAGGTGGGGGTTAAATTCCAAATTCAATATAACTATATTACCAGCAGAAGATTATAGTTTAAGGCCAAATTTTGTACCAGTCAAGATAAAGAGAAGCTAATATTTAAATATTTGAATTGCACTGAATAAATTGCTGAATTGTACTTCTGATCTGGAAAATAGGTTTGGGCTTTTTTGATTGACTTTGCAATTCAAAAGTATTTATTAAGTGTACTGTTATGTACTGTGTTGGATGCTGTAAGTAGAATGAAACATTGATCTTACATCCTAATAAGGATAACAAGAAGAACATATGAAAACTATCAAACATAACTATCAAATTTGTGAATAAAAATATATACAAGGGAGTTAAAAACAAGAGAATCTGGGAGAGGGGGCCCCAGCACTAGTATCAGGAAAGATCTGTATGAGTTAGACGTGAGAAAGAATTTCAGAGAAAATGTAGAAGATCACTGTAGATTTTGTAGATTCGTGCTGAATGAAATGAGCAGAAGGAGGAACAACATGAATATAAAGGAATCCAAGTCTGGAAGGTAACCCCTGAGAAGGAGATTCAGCCACACCTATCCAAGACTCAGAAAGGAAAGTTCTTGGCCCTGTCAAATGGTTCAGCATCAGAAACTGGTATGATTTTATTAGTAGAAATGACATTAAAGAAGAGACATTAATGTTGCTTTTCTGCTCCTCCTAAGGACCATGAGGCCTTTGCACCTGATTTACAGTTGAAACTTTCCATATGCATTGTCTCAGTGGTTAAGATGTGAGCTCCATGAAAAAAAAGGAACTTTCTACTTTTCTATTTGTATCATCCGCACTTAATATAGTATTTTGCACATAAGAGATACATAAATGCTTTCTTCATTCCTTCATTCATCACCTTCTTGGCAATTAATAGAGAGCTTTGAGGAACACTAGAATGTTTAATGATTTCTGTAGGGTCTGCTAGCTAGTATGTGTCAGAGGGAGACCTTGTACCCAAGTCTTCCTGGGTCCCTACCAACTACACCAGGCTGATATAGAAATAGAAATTGTTCTGGACACAGAACAGTTCATAAGTCCCCCTGCAGGCTACATATGTACTTAGTTTTGAAAATTCATGTTTACTGTATTACTTGTATTTTTATTTAGTTTTATTTTATTTTGCTATTTCAAAATTATATTTAATTTTTTATTTTAATAAATTTATATATTTTTATTTTAATGTAATTTAATTTATTTATATGTGTTAATATATAATTTAAAATAATAATAAATCATAAATTTAATAATTTTAGTAATAATTTTAATTTTATTTTACATTATTATTGATATAACGATTATATATAATTATTAATATGTAATGTAATGGTTGATGATAATTATTAATAAAATTATACAAATAAATAAATAATATATAAATATGAATAAAATTAATAATTATGAAGTCACTTGGTTACATGCCAAGTGTGACATCTTTGCACTAGATTGTGTCATCTCTCATAGCATTAGAGACAAAAAGATGTGCACAATATTACTAGAAATTCTCATTCAAAACCTGTTTTATACTAAACTAGGCAATTCTAAGTTGTGGGCATTTATTTTAATTTTAGTCAGTAGAGTAGACATGAGTAAAACATGTCCAATTTTGTGAAAATAGTTTACAAACTATTTTTGTCATACAATCTGTAAAATTTTTGAATAATGTCCAATTTAAGAGCTACACCTCAACGAGATCAAAGAAAAGATGCCTAAAGAGCTCTATTTATAGGAATAAAAAAATTCTGGAATATACGAGACTGCTTATCTATTGATGAATGGCTGAAAAAATTATAACATCAATGTCATGAAATATTTTAGAAGAAATGAGGAAATGGGAGTTTTCAAGTTGACTGGGGAGACCATTATGAACTAATAATGAGCAAAATGAGAACTAGGAGAAAACTTTTAAATAAAAACACTATCATGTGGAAATATGTTTAATGTGATCATTCGTGTGTGTGTGTGTGTGTGTGTGTGTGTGTGTGTGTGTATGAGGAGAAGGAAGGGAAGAGAGAGTAAGAGAAAAATCTGGAATTCAAAAGTCTTAAAAAATGAATGTTGAAAACTATCTTTACATGTAAATGGGAAAAATACTATTTAGAAAAAAAAAAAAAAAAAATTATAAAGAAAAGCAACTTTGAAAGTTGATACAACCCTGATCACTGCAATGATAAACCCACAATACCTGAGGCCTTAAAATCAAGAATGCTACCTTCTTCCTCCTCTTGATGTTGTTAGAGAGGTCACAGACATAACTAAAAGTCAGAATGAAGCCTATGATTGATTCAGCAGTAACAAATTCTCACTTGGGTAGGGTAGCTAGCCTAGCATATGGACTGCACACAGTCAAAGTGTAGGATAATTGGATTGACTCTGCCCCCACCTTTCCATCAGCAAAATACATGTTTCAATTACTTTTTTTTTTTCTTATGATGATAAACTGATTTCTCCAGACTTTAAAAGTAAGTCATAAGGATTTTCCCCCTTTTGGCTACTGTCAAAGCCAAGGACATATCTGTGCAACCCCAGGGATATTGAAAATGGAAACATTCTTTCTGAGACTTATGACTCCAAGTGACCTTTATTACACATTCACAGTTTTATAATTTACTAACTATATGGTATGAGACCTGTTACAGTTCTCTTGTGTTCATTTTCTTCACCTGTAAAAACAGGGAGTTAAAATTTGTCATATATTTTTTCCTTTAATTTATAAATTCTATTTTGTGGGATTTTATATTTGTAACTTTAAATTTTATTTTTATTTATTAATTTGTTTTTTCATAGTATGGTTTCCTGAGAAAAAGACTGACAAAAATTAACAGATGTTATCTGGAGAATGTTTGTGAAGTCTTTCTTAACTTACACACTACTTGTAGTCTAGTTCTGAACATAGATGTAAGCCGAGAACAAGATAAAACAGAACAGGTCTGGAAACAATTCAAGTTCAAAGAGGGAGACAATTGCTGAGCATACACTAAGATGCACTTAAGAATAACATCCCAGTCCATTACACCGGGCTGCCCACTCCAAGGCCAGAGAGGCTACATCATTTTCTCTTGGCCCCAGGAATGAAATCACCTCTGACTTTTCCCCCCCTCAGAAAGGTATGGGATGTGGTATATTAAAAAGGTAAGTGGGCCCTGACCTCATTTCATAATTTTGGGGAATGTAAAGGTGAATAGCTTATTAGTGAAACTTGATGTGTTCATGTGTGTGAACAAAGCATTCTCTTCCCTCACTTTAAAAATCACTAGCTCATAGTTAAAGGCTCATATTGTTATAAAGAAGGAAAGGGACCTGTATGTCCACGAATTTTGGCAGCCCTTTTTAAAGTAGCTAGAAACTGAAGCTAGATGGATGTCCATCAGTTGGAGAATGCTAGGAATAATTGTGGTATATGAATATTATGGAAATTACTGTTCTGTAAGAAATGACCAACAGGATGATTTCAGAAAGGCCTGGAGAGAACTTCACGACTGATGCTGAGTGAAATAGCAGGACCAGGAGATGTATATATCTTCAACAAAATCTATTGTGACCAGTTCTGATGGACCCTATCCTCAATTAAGAATCAACAAATCATTTCCAATGGAGAGTAATGAACTGAACCAGCTATGCCCAGAAAAGAACTCTGGGAATGATTAAAACTTTCATTGAATTCCCAATCCCTATTTTAGCACACCTACATTTGATTTCCTTCACAAGCTAATTGTACAATATTTCAGAAATATTCTTTTGTACAGCAAAATAATCTTTAGTCCATTATACTTAGTGTATCTAATTTATATTTTAATATATTTAACATCTACTTCCCCTCCATCTGGGAGGGTAGAAGTAAGAGGGTAAAAATTGGAACAAGAGGTTTGGCAATTGTTAATGCTGTAAAGGTACCCATGTATATATCCTGTAAATAAAAGGCTATTAAAAAAAAAAAAAAAGAATGACATATTTGGAAATGGAAATAATATTTTTAAAATTTACCAATAATAATGGATTTTTAAAAAATGTTTTTTAAACTACGTTTCTATCCTTGCTCGAATGATACTTAATTGACAGCAGAGACAAATTAGTAATTACTTTTCATAGTTTACTGAAATATTTTAAATAAACAAAAAAATTTTCTCACAAATTATTGAAAACAGAGAAATAAGAAAAGATACATGTTAGCAGCAGTTAGACAAAGATCGAAATAAACAATCTTTTGTTTCCCCTATTGACAAGGGAAGAGTTGGAAGAAAAAGTCAAAAAGTCACCGATCCCCAGGGACTGGGGCTGCTCAGAACAAGCTCTCCAGAGATAGCAGTTAGGAAAAGAACAAAATCCTGGGGCTTGCTCTGGAGACTTGAGCAGGAAGTGCACCTGTTGTTCATTTGCTCACAATTTCTTTGAGAACCAAAGTCCCTCATTTAATCCACCTCTTCGATGGTGGGTCCAGAGGTGGGATGGAACACGGCCTGGCGCTCCTGTTCCCTCTGAAACCAGGGGCCTGGTAGGCAGGCAATGATAGCTGGAACAGCCTCTTCCAGTTCCTTCTTCTGGTGCTCAAACTCCTCCTTGTCGGAGCTAGTTCGCTTCAACCAGAAAGCATTGCTTGTCCAGCACCTTCCTCTTGTCTTCTCCGGGATCTTGTCGCCGAAGGGCCTCTTCATGTACTCTTGACCTGAAGGCATAAGACTCAGCGAGTTCTTGGCAGTCACCCTTTCCCGCTGAGCCTCATCTTCGGCCTTGTACTTCTCCGCCTCCTGCACCATCCTCTCCACCTGCTCCTTGCTCAGCCGGCCCTTGTCATTGGTGATGGTGATCTTGTTGGCCTTGCCCGTGCTTTTGTCCGTGGCCGAGACGCTCAAGATGCCGTTGGCGTCGATGTCGGTGACCTCGACCTGGGGGACCCCCCGAGGCGCGGGAGGGATGCCCGACAGCTCAAAGCGCCCCAGCAGGTTGTTGTCCCGGGTCATGGCTCGCTCCCCTTCGTACACCTGGATCAGCACTCCCGGCTGGTTGTCCGAGTAGGTGGTGAAGGTCTGCGTCGCTGCTGGGATGGTGGAGTTCCTCTGGATCCAGCGTCGTCATCACCCTCCGCCTCTCCAGACCCAGGGCAGGGGTCGTCGAGAGCAGGAGATCTGGACCTTTTGGACTTATCTCCATCCAACCGCGGCCTGGGCCGGCCCGTAACGGCTTCGTCCGGGTTGATGCTCTTGTTCAGCTCCTTGCCATTGAAGAAGTCCTGCAGCAGCTTCTGCACCTTAGGGATGCGGGTGGAGCCCCCGACCAACACGATGTCCTGGATCTGGCTCTTGTCCATCCTGGCGTCCCGAAGGGCCTTCTCCACCGGCTCCAGGGTCCCCCTGAAGAGGTCTGAGCACAGCTCCTCAAAGCGAGCCCGAGTGATCGTGGTGTAAAAGTCCGTGCCCTCGTACAACGAATCGATCTCCAGGTTCGCCTGGGTGCTGGAGGACAGGATCCTGGCCTTTCGGCTTAAGTGCCGGCATCCTCAGGGCCCGCTTGTTCTGGCTCAGGTCCTTCTTGTATTTGCCGCTTAACTTCCACGGAAGTCACCGAGCGAATTGTCAAGTCCTCCCCGCCCAGGTGGTTCCCCCGCTGTGGCTTTCACCTCGAAGATGCCGTTATCGATGGTGAGCACCGACACATCAAAGGTGCCCCCGCCCAGGTCGAAGATGAGCACGTTTCTTTCTCCTGCGCCCGCCCTGTCCAGCCCGTAGGCGATGGCTGCCGCCGTGGGCTCATTGATGATCCTCAGCACGTTGAGGCCGGCTATGGCCCAGCATCTGGTAGCCTGGGCTGGGAAGTCGTTAAATGCGGGCACCTGATCACCGCGTTGCTCACCGGGTGCCAATAGGCCTCGGCCGTCTCCTTCATGCTCAGCACCATGGAGATCTCCTCGGGCAGAAGGACTTGCTCCGCCCTGTGGATTACCCCCTTGGCTTCCGGCCCGCTCACCACGCGGAAGGCAGTGCTTCATTCTGGCTGCACCACCCTCGTCGGAGAACTCGGCCGATCAGCCGCTTGGCGTCAACACCGTGTTCTGCGGAGGTTCATGGCCACCTGGTTTTTCGCCGCGTCCCCTATCAGCCTCTCGGTGTCCGTGAAGGCCACGTAGCTGGGGGTGGTCCGGTTGCCCTGGTCGTTGGCGATGATCTCCACCTTGCCGTGCTGGAAGACCCCCACGCAGGAGTAGGTGGTGCCCAGGTCGATGCCGATGGCCGTTCCCTTGGGAGCAGACATGATCGCTGCGGGACCCCTGTCCTCGCGCTTTCCTGGGAGTGCAGACGAGAAGCGGCTTCCGAGGTCTCCCGAGAAAGGTGGCTGCTGACGTCCGGATGCTCCTGGTCTCCCTGGAGGAAGGAAGCGGACGGGTCGTGTGCCTCTCTGCGGCTGGAGCTGGCGCTGCCTGGGGAGGCTCAGCTGGGGTATGCCGGGCCAGCTCCGGTCCGGCCTATTTATGCCGCTGCCGCAGCCCCGCCTCCTCCCGCCCCCTCTGCCTCGGAACCTTCGAGCGCCTTCTGGACCAGCCCAGAGCTGGCACCGGCCCTTTGAGACATTCCGCCCCCTCCGCCCGGTCTGACCAATCAGGACCGAGAACTCGCCTTCTCTGGCACATTCTCCGCGGTTCTGGCTGGAGCTAGTATTCCCCAGCAAATGGGCGGAGGGGAGAGGTTATAGAAAGTGATGTCATAGAAGGGAGATCTGTGTTTAGGAATTCAGAAAAGTTCTCCATTGTTCCCTAATGAGGGCATTTGTCAGGCAGGGGAGTTTGTTTCCTTGTGAGAGTGCTTCTAATGAACGTCTTAATGACCTTCCCAAAGCTTTCACCCCTACCCCAAGGAAGGCATCGACTCCTGAAATGAATTGCTCTGGCACCCCCCTCTTTCGGAAGGGACTGGGAAAACTGTCGAGGGAGGTGGGGGAAGAGGCGGGCAAAAAGGGAGGATAGAAAGTGAAGATGGAAGAGAGAAGTGGGGGGGGGGAAGCAAAAAAGGAGAGTGGGGAGTAAGGATGAATGGGAAATGAAGATGAGAGATACAAGAGAGAGGATGTGGGGGAAGCAAAAAAGAGTGGGATGTGAAAAATCGGGCTGAAAGATGTAGGACGGGGAGAGTGGGGCAAAAGGGGAGTGTGGGAAGTGAGGATGGGGTGCGAACGACAAGAGGAAGGAGGCGAAAAGGCAAAAAGGTGGGAAGGCAGCAGTGTAGAAAGAATGGGTAGGAGTGGGATGTTTGTCACCTAGGAAACCAGGATAGGATGCCAGGGAAATATTTGGAGTAGTGAAGCTGCGTGTTTCTTCCGGAAACTTATCTTAGAATTTTTTTTCTTATGGAAACGTAACCTACTTTTTTAAAAGCCTGTTTTTAAAAACGATTAGTGAGACAGCTTCACCTGAGAAGCGTGTAGAGACACACACTGTGCTGAGCAGTCTAAGGCGCTGCGTTCTGGTCGCAGTCTGCCCTGGAGGCGAGCTTTGGAAGCCCTCTTCTGACAATTACTATTTAAATTTCTCTTTTCTAACAACTTTCCCCCAAAACTAGTCCAGAGCAGCATTAAGCGCCAACAGGACACCGCCTCAATCCTTTGTCGCCATTTTCGCTTTGGGAAGCGCTTTAACTCATCACACTCTCATAGGGAAGTCGTGCAAGGATCCCCAAAGTGCCCTAAGTAGTTACGGAGCTCCCGGTTCACAATGGGGCATCTCTAGGATGCCCTCCCTATGGGCGGGATGATTACTGAGCTCCCAAGAGATCTGTCACTAGGGCAATAAGCCTTTATTAATTACCTACTATGTGTTAGGCAACCTGCTGAGCTCCGGGAATACATATAATGGCGAAAGATAGGTTCTGCCCTCAAGGAGTTTAAGGTCTAAACAAGAAAATAACAGGCAAACCCGTGTGTTACAAACAGGGTACAGAAAGGATTCATTGAAGTGGGAAGTTGGGCCTTCTGTCAAAAAGGATAGTTTGCATTTGCTCTAGAGCTAATTTGCTCCGGTCTCCCACCAGGGGAACCCTAATAGTGAAGTTCACAGATCCGTAAAACCTCATCTGAAAGTGCAAAGGCATTTGAGGTCTATAGCAGCACTCTCACATTTTAAATTATCAGGAATGTTTTCTCTTCCTGCCGTCACATTCCTGCCACGCCATGGGGAGAGGGAGGGGGAAGAAGGAGAGTAAAGAGAGAGTCAGAGAGACAGAGACAGAGACAAAGAGAAAGAGGGAGCGAGGGAGAGAACTAATGGAGAAAGGGAGGGAAATAAATGTATTAATAGATAAATGAAGAGGTAGATAGGAAACGAAAAGGAAAATATATATAAATTCCTTTTAACCAAAATGCATAGTCAAGGGAAGAAAATTCCCTCAGTGGCCCTTCACAAAAATATGTATGTCTCATTCTATAGCCTAAATCTGTCACCATTCTGTAATGGAGAGCATGTTTTGTCAAGTTGGTTTTTATAGTGTTGTTGTATAAGCTGTTGTCTTGGTCCTGCTCATTTTATTTTAATTAGTTTAGAAAAGTCCTCAAAATTTTTCATTTTTATACTATTGATTTTACACTACGAATTATTCTTCTGTTCTATTTCACTCTATCAGTTCAATAAGCTGTGCCATGTCTTTTAAAAATCATCTATTTCCTTATTTCTTGCAATAGTACTGCACATTCATATACCACTAATTATTCAGCCATTCTTCAATTGACTGGTCTCCCCTTATTTCTTCCCTCCCATTTTGTTCCCACAAAAAGAATTGCTATAATTTTTTTGGGGTGGGGGGCAGGAAAAGGACCTTTCTCACTTTCTTTAATTTCTTTTGAGCATAGGCCTAGAAGTAAAATAGCTGGATCAAAGTGCAGGCAATGTTTAGTAACTGTTAGTGTATAATTCCAGATTGCTTTCCAAAATGGAAACAATGCATCAGTATATTTGTTTTCCCTTCCAGTCTTTGTCATATTCCTTTTCTTAATCATCTTTATCTCTATGATGGGTGGGGAGGGGTGCAATTTCCTTATAATTGCTTTAGTAATTACTTGGACAATTTTTAAAATATGGTTATTGTTAGCCTATTGCAACTTTTTCTCATGAGAACTATCTGTTTATAACCTTATACCATTTCTCCATTGAAGAATGGTTCTTTTTCTTATGAATTTGAATTAATTCTTCACATAGCTTGGAAATGAGACCTTTATTAGAAAATCCTTTTGCAAAGATTCCCTCCTCCATTTGATTGCATCCTTTTATCCTTTTATTATGTTATGTGTCCCAAATCAGTATTTCAGGTAATGGTAGGCCTCTTAACTAGAGATAATTTCATTCTAAGATTTCTTATCATTATTTCTCTTTAGATTCTGGACTTTTCCACCCCTTAATATGAATTTTATTATTTTTCTTGATCTATTAATCTGTTGATAGTTCAGTTGGTATCACACTGAATAAGTAAATTGATTTAGGTAGTATTGTCATTTGTATTATATTGGCTCAATCAACCCATCAGCAATTAATGTTTTTTTCCAATTAATTAGATCTATTTTATTTCTGAACTGTTTGTAGTTGTACTTTTACAGTTCCATTGTGTATCCTGGAAAGTACTCCCAAGTGTTTTGTATATTCTCCAGTCATTTTATAAGGAATTTGCCTTTTATTAAAAAAAATTTTCCCACCGATGTCTTATTAGTGGCTTATAGAAATGTTGGTGCTTTATGGAGGAGTTTAACAATCTTCATTGACTTAAGTAGAATTTAATTGGTTGATTAAGCTACATTCTTTAAGTGATCTTGACTGTCTTCTGGAGGTTCTCCAGTTTTCTTTAAGTTGGGGGTTAAATTCCAAATTCAATATAACTATTTCTATTACCAACAGAAGATTATAGTTTAAAGCCAAATTTTATATCAGTCAAGATAAAGAGAAGCTAATATTTAAATATTTGAAGTGCACTGAATAAATTGCTGAATTGTACTTCTGATCTGGATAATACTTTTTTTTAAGTGACTTTTCAATTCACAAGTATTTATTAAGTATACTGTTGTGTACTATATTGGTTGCTAAGGCTGTAAGTAGAATGAAACATTGATCTTATATCCTAATGAGGATAACAAGAAGAACTTATGAAAACTATCAAACATAAGGATCAACTTTGTGAATAAAAATATATACTAGGGAGTTAAACACAAGAGAATCTGGGAGAGAGGGGCCCAGCACTAGTATCAGGAAAGATCTGTATGAGTGAGAGGTGAGAAAGAATTTCAGAGAAAATGTAGATCACTGTAGATTTGTGCAAATTGAAATGAGCAGAATGAGGAAAAACATGAGTATAAAGGAATCCAAGTCTGGAAGGTAAACCCTTTGAAAGAGATTCAGCCACACCTACCCAAGAATCACAAAAGAAAGTTCTTGGCCCTGTCAAATAGTTCAGCATCAGAAACTGATATGATTTTATTAGTGGAAATGACATTAAAGAAGAGACATTAATGATGCTTTTCTGCTTCTCCTTAAAGACCATGAGGCCTTTGCACCTGATTTACAGTTGAAATTTTCCATATGTATTGTCTCAGTGGTTAGGATGTGAGCTCCATAAGAATAAAGGAACATTCTACTTTTCTATTTGTATCACCAGCACTTAGTATACTCTTTTGCACATAAGTGCTACATAAATACTTTCTTCATTCATTCATCGCCTTCATAGCAATTAATAGAGAGCTTTAAGGAAGATTAGAAAGTTAAGTGACTTCTGTAGGGTCTGCTAGCTAGTGTGTGTCAAAGGGAGATCTTGTACCAAGTCTTCCTGGTTCCCTACCAAACTACACCAGACTCAATTAGAAACAATGGACACAGAAGAGTTCATAAGTTCCCCTACAGGCTACATGTGTACTTAGTTTTAAAGATTCATATTTGCTGTATTTCTTGTATTTTTATTTATTTAGTTTTATTGTATTTTAATGCTTTTATTTTGCTATTTCAAAATCATATTTTTAATCTGGTTTAAGCTGAAGTCAGTTGGATACATGCCAAGTGTGACATCTTTGCACGATCTTGGGTCACCTCTCATATTACTAGACAAAAAAAACAAAAAGATGGGCACAATATTTCTAGAAATTCTCTTTCAAAGCCTGTTTTATACTAAACTAGGCAATTCTAAATTGTGGGCATTTTTCTTAATTTTATCAAGTAGAGTAGACATGAGTAAAGCATGTCCAATTTTGTGAAAACAGTTTACAAACTATTTTTGTCATACAACCTGCAAAGTCTTTGAATCGTGCCCAATTTAAGGGCTACACCTCAGAGAGATCAAAGAAAGAATGCCTAAGGAGCTCTATTTATATAAGCAAAAAACCCCTGGAATATAAGAGACTACTTATCTATTGATGAATGGCTGAAAAAATTATGACATCAATGACATGAAATATTTTATAAGGAAAACTGGGGAGATCACTATGAACTAATAATGAGCAAAATGAGAACTAGGAGAAAACATTTTTAAAAAATACTATAATGTGGAAATATGTTTAACTTGATCATTTGTATATATATATATGTATGATATATAATCTATATTAGACTGTTTGCTGTTTGGGGAGAAGGAAGGGAAGAGAGAGTAAGAGAAAAATTTGGAGCTGAAAAATCATACAATAATGAATGTTGAAAACTATCTTTACATGTAAATGGGAAAAATACTATTTAGCACAAAAAATGTATAGAGAAAAACAACTTTGGAAGTTGATACAACCCTGATCACTGCAATGATAAACCCACAATATTGAGGCCTTAAAATCAAGAATGCTAGCTTTCTCCTCTTCTTGCTGCTGCTAGAGAGGTGACAGACATAACTAAAGTTAGAATGAGGCCTATGATTGATTTAGCAGTCACAAATTCTCACTTGGGTAAGGTAGCTAGCCTAGCATATGGACTGCACACACTCAAAGTGTGGGATAATTTGATTGACTCTGCTTCCACCTTTCCATGAGCAAAATACACATTTCAACTACTTTTTATTTTTTTTATAAGGATAAACCGATTTCTCAAGACTTTAAAAGTCATAAGGATTTCCCCCCTCTTTTAGCTACTATCAAAGCCAAGACACATATCTGTGCAACCCAAGGAATATTAAAAATGGAAACAAATTTTTTCTGAGACTTATGACTCTAAGTGATTTTTAATATGCATTCACAGTTTTATAGTTTCCTAACTATATGGTATGAGCTTTGTCACAGTTCTCTTGTGTTCAGTTTCTTCACCTGTAAAAACAGAGAGTTGTTGGATTTCATATTTATAATTTTAAATTTTATTTTTAGTGGATTTTATTTTTATTTATTAATTTGTTTTTTCATAGTATGGTTTCCTGAGTAAAAGAACTAAGAGAAAAAGTAACAGATGCTACCTGGAGAATGTATGTGGAATCTTTCTTAACTTACACACTACTTTTAGTCTAGTTCTGAACATAGATGTAAGCCGAGAACAAGATAAAACAGGACAGGTCTGGAAACAATTCAAGTTCAGGGAGGGAAACAATTGCTGAGCATACAACTATTGCACTTAGAATAACATCCCAACTCACTACACTGACCTGCCCACTCCAAGGCCAGAGAAACATCATTTTCTCTTAGCCCCAAGAATGAAATCACCTCAACTTTTTTTACCCACTCAGAAAGGTGTGGGATGTGGTATGTTAAAAAGTGAGTGGGCCCTGCCCTCATTTCAAAATTTGGGGGAATGTAAGTGTGAGTAACTCGGAGTAAGACTTGATGAGTTCATGTGTTTTGCTGAACTGTAACCATTCTCCTGCCCCCCTCCTTTAAAAAAAAATCCATAAGAGAATGACATATTTGGAAATGGAAATGATATAAAACAAAAAATTACCAATAATAATGGATTTTTAAATAATGTTTTTTAAACTAGGTTTCTATCCTTGCTCTAATGATACTTAATTGACAGCAGAGACAAATTAGTAATTACTTTTCATAGTTTATTGAAATATTCTAAATAAATAAAACAACAAATTTTATCATAAATTATTGAAAACATAAATAAGAAAAGATACATGTTAACAGCAGTTAGACAAAGATCGAAATATACAATCTTTTGTTTCCCTTGTTGAGAAGGGAAGAGTTGGAAGAAAAAGTCAAAAAGTCACCGATCCCCAGGGACTGGGGCTGCTCAGAACAAAGCTCTCCAGAGATAGCAGTTAGGAAAAGAACAAAATCCTGGGGCTTGCTCTGGAGACTCGAGCAGCACATGCACCTGTTGTTCATTTGCTCACAATTTCCTTGAGAACCAAAGTCCCTCATTTAATCCACCTCTTCGATGGTGGGTCCAGAGGTGGGATGGGAACCGCGGGCCTGGGCGCCACAGCTGTTCCCTCCCTGAGAACCAGGGGCCTGGTAGAGCCGGGCAATGATGGGCTGACACAGCCTCTCCAGTTCCTTCTTCTGGTGCTCAAACTCCTCCTTGTCGGCCAGCTGGTTCGCTTCCAACCAGGAAAGCACTTGCTCGCACTTGTCCAGCACCTTCCTCTTGTCTTGCTCCGGGATCTTGTCGCCGAGGCCGGCCTCTTGCATGGTACTCTTGACCTGGAAGGCATAAGACTCCAGCGAGTTCTTGGCAGTCACCCTTTCCCGCTGAGCCTCATCTTCGGCCTTGTACTTCTCCGCCTCCTGCACCATCCTCTCCACCTGCTCCTTGCTCAGCCGGCCCTTGTCATTGGTGATGGTGATCTTGTTGGCCTTGCCCGTGCTTTTGTCCGTGGCCGAGACGCTCAAGATGCCGTTGGCGTCGATGTCGAAGGTGACCTCGACCTGGGGGACCCCCCGAGGCGCGGGAGGGATGCCCGACAGCTCAAAGCGCCCCAGCAGGTTGTTGTCCCGGGTCATGGCTCGCTCCCCTTCGTACACCTGGATCAGCACTCCCGGCTGGTTGTCCGAGTAGGTGGTGAAGGTCTGCGTCTGCTTGCTGGGGATGGTGGAGTTCCTCTGGATCAGCGTCGTCATCACCCCTCCCGCCGTCTCCAGACCCAGGGACAGGGGGGTCACGTCGAGGAGCAGGAGATCCTGGACCTTTTCGGACTTATCTCCCATCAACACGGCGGCCTGGACGGCGGCCCCGTAAGCCACGGCTTCGTCCGGGTTGATGCTCTTGTTCAGCTCCTTACCATTGAAGAAGTCCTGCAGCAGCTTCTGCACCTTAGGGATGCGGGTGGAGCCCCCGACCAACACGATGTCCTGGATCTGGCTCTTGTCCATCCTGGCGTCCCGAAGGGCCTTCTCCACCGGCTCCAGGGTCCCCCTGAAGAGGTCTGAGCACAGCTCCTCAAAGCGAGCCCGAGTGATCGTGGTGTAAAAGTCCGTGCCCTCGTACAACGAATCGATCTCCAGGTTCGCCTGGGTGCTGGAGGACAGGGTGCGCTTGGCCCTTTCGCAAGCCGTGCGCAGCCTCCTCAGGGCCCGCTTGTTCTGGCTCAGGTCCTTCTTGTATTTGCGCTTAAACTCTTCCACGAAGTGGTTCACCAGGCGATTGTCAAAGTCCTCCCCGCCCAGGTGGGTGTCCCCCGCTGTGGCTTTCACCTCGAAGATGCCGTTATCGATGGTGAGCACCGACACATCAAAGGTGCCCCCGCCCAGGTCGAAGATGAGCACGTTTCTTTCTCCTGCGCCCGCCCTGTCCAGCCCGTAGGCGATGGCTGCCGCCGTGGGCTCATTGATGATCCTCAGCACGTTGAGGCCGGCTATGGCCCCGGCATCCTTGGTGGCCTGGCGCTGGGAGTCGTTGAAGTACGCGGGCACCGTGATCACCGCGTTGCTCACCGGGTGGCCCAGATAGGCCTCGGCCGTCTCCTTCATCTTGCTCAGCACCATGGAGGAGATCTCCTCGGGGCAGAAGGACTTGCTCTCGCCCTTGTAGGACACCCGCACCTTGGGCTTCCCGGCCTCGCTCACCACGCGGAAGGGCCAGTGCTTCATATCTGACTGCACCACCTCGTCGGAGAACTTGCGGCCGATCAGCCGCTTGGCGTCAAACACCGTGTTCTGCGGGTTCATGGCCACCTGGTTTTTCGCCGCGTCCCCTATCAGCCTCTCGGTGTCCGTGAAGGCCACGTAGCTGGGGGTGGTCCGGTTGCCCTGGTCGTTGGCGATGATCTCCACCTTGCCGTGCTGGAAGACCCCCACGCAGGAGTAGGTGGTGCCCAGGTCGATGCCGATGGCCGTTCCCTTGGGAGCAGACATGATCGCTGCGGGACCCCTGTCCTCGCGCTTTCCTGGGAGTGCAGACGAGAAGCGGCTTCCGAGGTCTCCCGAGAAAGGTGGCTGCTGACGTCCGGATGCTCCTGGTCTCCCTGGAGGAAGGAAGCGGACGGGTCGTGTGCCTCTCTGCGGCTGGAGCTGGCGCTGCCTGGGGAGGCTCAGCTGGGGTATGCCGGGCCAGCTCCGGTCCGGCCTATTTATGCCGCTGCCGCAGCCCCGCCTCCTCCCGCCCCCTCTGCCCCGGAACCTTCGGGCGCCTTCTGGACCAGCCCAGAGCTGGCACCGGCCCTTTGAGACATTCCGCCCCCTCCGCCCGGTCTGACCAATCAGGACCGAGAACTCGCCTTCTCTGGCACATTCTCCGCGGTTCTGGCTGGAGCTAGTATTCCCCAGCAAATGGGCGGAGGGGAAAGAGGAGGGACTCAGAGCGAGTCTCTCTGAGGACTAGTAGCGGACCTAGTAGGTGACGTCACAGGAGTGAGATGCGTGTTTCGGACTTCAGGAAAGTTCGGGGTTGTGCGCTGATGGGGGCCCTTGTCAGGCAGGGGCGTTTCCTTGCGGGGCGCTTCTAATGAACGTCCTAATGACCTTCCCAGAGAAATCTCCTTTCTTGAAATTAACTGGGAGTCTTGACTCCGTGCGCCAAGCTGGGCGTCGGCTCCCGTCACGAAGTGTTTGGGACACTGAGGGATGTGGGCACCTCTTCAGGAAGGGGCAGGGAAAACCCGAGGGGAGGCTAGCGAAGGAAGCGCGCAAAACAGGAAGGTAGGAAACGAAGGTGCGGGATTGATGAGAGAAGTGGGAAGCGGAGCAAAAAAGGAGAGTGGGAAATGAGGGCGGGATGTGGAAAAGAGAGGAGACGAGAGGGGGACAACAAGCGGTGTGGGAAGGGAGGGTGAATGGGAAGTAAGGATGAGCGAGGAGATAGGGAGCAAACAAGGAGAGCGGGCGTGAGGAACCGGGCTGGAAGGAGGAGTTAAGGGAGCAAAACGGGAGGGCGCCAGTTGAGGGTGGGGTGCGGAAGACAAGAGGAAGGAGGTGAGGGGCCAAAAAGGAGGCAAGGCAAGAATGGAGGCAAAAATGGGGAGTGGGACGTTAGTGCAGAGATTTGTCGTTTAGGAAACAAGAGTAGGATGCTAATGAAATGTTTGGAGTAGTGAGGCTGCGTGCTTCTTCCGAAAATTTACAGTAAAATTTGTTTCTAATGAAAATGTAACCTAATTTCGTAAAAACGCAACGAAATTGAAGAAAGCTTCACTCGGCAAGAGCGTAGACCCCTATCAAGTGAAAAGCATCCTCGCTCGGCTCCGTTTCGTTGTCCGCATTGGTGGTTCAGTGGTAGAATTCTCGCCTGCCACGCGGGAGGCCCGGGTTCGATTCCCGGCCAATGCAAGATAAACTTTTAATTTTAATAAAAATACTACTACACAAAAAAAACTTTGATTTCTTCTAAAATTTGAATTTGTCATTAAACCAGTTCTCTCACTCAGTCTGAATTTCTCCACAATCACCTGACAAAACACTCGACCAAAGACCCGCAAGACAGCCGAGTCTCTGCAACTAGGACAATTGGTGTCTCCTTAGGAACTTCGTACTTTGGAGCCGGCAGGGCCCCAATCCGCTCTGCTCTTTGGGTTAGTATGTGGAGTGTCTTTCCGGACCCCGGCAGAGAGGCCAGGGAATCCTGATTCCTTGGTGGAATGAGGAAGTGTAGTCCTGCACTTACAAAGTGCTCCCGCCCATTCCTGAAAGAGTGGGGCAGTAATAATTAAACTGTTGATTGAATCAAGAACTTTGAATTTAAAACTCTTAATTTTTCCTTCTTTGTTTTGTTTTTGGAGAATAAATATTTTTGAATGATTGAAAAGATAAAATGCATAATTTAATGATCAATAATAATTAAACATTAATAAAGTGCAAATCCTCTTTTCTGGTTCTACCTGAGCTCAGTTCCTGAAAGGACAGGCTGGGATCGAGGGAATAACTTTGACCTCTAAGGCCTGGAGACCCTTCAGATCTTTTAGGGTTTTATTGATAGTAGAATGGGCCTATTCAAAGCTAGGAGAACCCCAATAGGATCAAGCTGGGGGGGCGGGGGGGGGTTCTAATCTAACCCTGAAAGACGTCACTGTGTGCTTTTACTTCCATTTAAAACACATGCATATTTTCAATTTTTTTTTGAAATATAGAGACCAAAATGTTACCTAGTCTCCCCGTCGGGGAATCGAACCCCGGTCTCCCGCGTGACAGGCGGGGATACTCACCACTATACTAACGAGGAAGACTTGTTGTATGTTTTCATTAGTTTCTCCAAATGAAAAATGAGGGTTTTGGGTATTATTGGTGTTGATATTTTATTGAATATTAATGTTTTCTTGCTCTACTTTGTTCTTAATCTGAAACATTTACTTATTACTGTTTGTGAGAAGTCTTGTAAAAAATAAATGTAATGAATATAGTGTGACTTCCTCTGAAAAGGCATTCACCACTGCACACATACGGACACCTCACCTGTGATTGAAGTAGACAAATATATTCCTCCTCCTCCCCTCAAATAGGATCTAAACCTAGTCACCACCACAGTAACGCAAGGAAATGACACGCAGAATGTTCTTTCTGACCGTTAAGTGTCTTAAAACAATCAGGAGAACCACGGCAAGAAGCTTGCTTCTTTTTTTTTTTTTTTTTTTTAATAAATAAATCTGAAGTGAATATTTTAAAAAGCTTCAAAAAATCTCCTTCCCTGACCGGGAATCGAACCCGGGCCGCGGCGGTGAGAGCGCCGAATCCTAACCACTAGACCACCAGGGAGGATGCGTTAGCACGCTCTTCGTGTTCCTCCATGATTTCTTGTAAACGTACGTCATGGCTAGGTGTATTCCAATTCCTATTGGTGGCTCACTTCTTCCTACCCTCGGATCTTCACTGCGCCTGCGCACGACCTATTCCGCTCCCTTCGGCTCAGCTGGCTCAATGGATCCGTCCACTAGCTGCAAACTCACTCTAAAACCTCTCAATACGGGGAATAAGCTACCAAGGACCTTCGGGCTCCCTCAGATGTAGCTCCAGGAGGGTACAAGCCAGGACTCTGTAGATTGTTGATGTAGGCCTAGAGAGGCGGTCGAGCAACGGGCATCAGTCCAGGCTGATTCGTCCCTCGAATGAAAGCAAAAATGAGGTTCCAGAGGCTCCGGATCAGCTGCGGGGACGCAGCATAAAAGATAGATAAATTAAAATAATTATCCCAATTTAACTTACACCCCCCCCCCCCCCCCCCCCCCCCCCCCCCCGCCCCCAAGAAAAAGTGCGTTGGCCGGGAATCGAACCCGGGTCAACTGCTTGGAAGGCAGCTATGCTAACCACTATACCACCAACGCAGGTGCTAACTTCCTTCTTCAAAATTCTACATAAAGCTACCTCTGAAAGACGTCATAGTGTGTTTTAATTTCTGCTCAAAAAATATATATTTTTTCAGCTTTTCTACGGTTCCTGGAAAAAAGACTTGTCCCCTAGCTGCTCTGAGATACCGGAAGACCTCCAACCTTTCTCTCTACCAAACCCACCTGAACTTGTTAGATGCTGCAAAATTTTCAGTGATTCGAATGAGTTCCTTTTAAGCTTTAAGAGATATGTGCGTTTTTTTTAAATTAAATCAATTTATTTACTTATTATTTTCCCCCAGTTATATTCAAAACTTTTTTTTTTACATTTGTTTTTAAGATTTTTGAGTGCTAGATTCTCTCTCTTATTCCCCCACACATAAGAAACCATGGATGAAGTTATACAAACATTTCCACAAAAGTCAAGTTGTAAAAGAAAACAACGTTTTCCTACCCTAATGAAAATAAAAATCTCAAGAAAAATTAAGAGAGACAGAGACAAAGAGAGAATGCTTCAATCTGTATTCGGATACAATCAGTTCCTTCTTTGGATATGGTTAGGATTTTTCATCCTAAATCCTTCACAATAGTCATGGAGAATTATATTATTGACAGTAATTTTTACATTTACAGCCGGTCATCCCAGAACATTACTATTATTTGCATACATATACTTTGTTCCTGGAGGACTTCACATTCACAGGTTTTTTCTTTTTCTTTTTTCCTGAGAGCATGGAGCAGGAGCTCATCATTTTTCGGAGAATAATAATATTCCATCAGAAAAACTTGGTTCGAAATTTCTTTTTACGATTACTATCGCTAATTGTATCCCCCCACACACAAACACACACATTGATTCTCTCTCTCCTTTCACGCTGTCCTTCCTCAAAAAGTATTTTGCTACTGACCACTCCCTCCCCCAAGATGCCCTCTCTTTTATCACCCTCTCCCACTGCGTTTCTTCCAAAAACAAACAAACAACAAAAAAAAAAACCCAGTGGCATGGAGTACTTTATCTTTACAGATAATGACAGAAAAGATGAGTACTCAAGGTGAAAATGATGAAGATCTTGGTTTCATATCGGTAGATTTCATTTTATGCCTTCACTTAGAAGTTGAATAAATAAAATCAAATAGCAAACTATATTGTCTCCTAATTAGTGTGCCACCAAGACCAGGAGCTGCAATAATAATAAAAATACTACCATATATATATATATATATATATATATATATTGGATATATATATATATATATCAAAGCAAAATTGAGTAGAAATACAAAAATACCAATGCACATTAAAGTGCTTTAAAACATCAATAATTAATAAGCATTTATTAAGGGCCTGCCATGTGCCAGCCACATTGGGGACACAAAGGCAAAAAAAACAGTCCCTGTTCTTAAGAAGTTCAGTCCAATGGGAGAGGAAAACATGGCAACAAAAACCACATTTTTGCTTGAGATGGAATGCAAACTTTATCTTCTGACAGAAAATCCATGGGATATCCTGGGACAATTTGCCATATGAAAATGGGTTATTATTATTTCATTGATCCTTTCCTAAATAACTAAACTAATTTTAAATTAGCTTTTCTAAATAACACATCTATCTATCTATCTATCTATCTATCTAACTATCCACATCTGGACAGCAAGATAGTGCTATTGGGTCATGCAGGCCTCTTGGCCACTGAGTTGGCTCTCCTCTCTCAGCTGTAAGCTAAGGGGCCTGTATGACTGTAAGGAATCTTAAGGAGTCTTGGCCACAGCCTTTATGTAACTTTTTGTTGAGAACATGAAAATGTGCTTGCAGTTATTTGACACAATGCCAGGAAACACAAGAAGAGAAGTCCACCCTCCCTGTGAATTGATTAAAGAACTTCATTTACTGCTGACATGTTTTTGCTCTAGAAATCTGGCCAGTTCCCAGAGTAAAGGCAGTCAACCTGAAGGAATAAATGAACTATTCTCCTTGGTGGGTTGATGGAGTCAAAATGCCTGGTATCTGGAAAGCTGTTTGTATCAAACAAGAGTACTTGGCACAGTGCCTTCCCTGTTCTCAGTCTATAAAACCCCACAGTGGAAAAGACAAATTTGGAATCTCACAAGTGAATAGGCCTGAGACCTCAGTGCAACTGCAGATTACTCAGGATTCCCCAGCTGAGAGGCTCAGGACTTAATGCTTCCCTTAATTGGTGAAGTTGCCTGTTCCTTATATTTTTTGTCATTATTGTTATGATGATAGCCCTATTTGTTAGTCATGTATTATGTCTGTTTCCCTTATATCTTGTTTGAATCAATATCTGAGCAGTAATAAACTTGTACTTACTTCCTTTAAGTGTGTGTCTGTTGAATGCAAATTCCAAACTATATTAAATTCAAACTGACCTAACGTGGAAGCATATTGAGTTGTCCAGCTGTGCCCTACCAAAATACATAAACACAGCCAATCACAGAGCCAGCCACAGTTTTCTGCTGCAGAGCATCTGAGACACTACTGCCCTGAAAGCTAGGAAACATCATCAGCTTTACCACACACAGGAGTGAATTTGGTTGGTAAAAATGATTGTTAGGTACCACTTTAAAGTCTATTCTCCCAAGCTTTCTTCACCCCCCTCAAGATTACCTCTAAAGCTCTGAGGGGAGTGATTCTTGAGTTGGAGGACCTGACTTATTTGTCACAATGAAAGCTGGAAGAGTGAGCCCAGAGCCAATAGGCCCTACATATTGTATATTTTCAAAAAATCAAAAGGTTGATAGCCCCAGATTTTTGCAGACTACCTGAAGACTCTTGTAGTAGTTTGATTTGATGATCCTAATAGTGGTTTAGAAATATGTGGGAGTCAGGGAAAGAACTATGGGAAATGAGTGTGGACCACAACATAGCATTTCCACTCTGTTATTGTTTGGTTGCTTTTTTTCCTTCCCAGGTTATTTTTACCTTCTTTCTAAATCCATTTTTCTTGTGCAGCAAGATAACTGTATAAATATGTATACATATATTGTATTTAAAATATACTTTAACATATTTAACATGTATTGGACTGCCTGCCATCTAGGGGAGGGGGTGGGGGGAAAGGTGGAACAGAAGGTTTCCCAAGGGTCAGTGATGAAAAATTACCCATCCATATGTTTTGTAAATAAAAAGCTATAATAAAAAAGAGAAATATTTGGGAGTGATGATTGGGGTAGAGTATAATTGAGCTATAGATTTAAACTTGAGCTTCATATTGCAAACAAAATAACATGTAAGATTTTCAGAGAAAGTAACTCTGACCTTCTGTCTCCTTCTAAGGAGAAAAGTTTATAATTAATTTAATACAAAACAATAAAATTGTTTCTGGCATGCAGTGCCTAAAATACGGTGTTGCATTTTTTTCTTTCATAAAAAGTTTGAATTAAATTCTGCATAATTTTAATCATGTGAGGTTATGATAATTTACAAGGTAAGCTCTTGTATAAAAATGCATGGCCTAAGTTCATATGTACATTTTAAACAATAAGTAGGTACTTCCTAATATAAGCAGTATTTCTTTTATTTTGCTTGAGAGATTTCCACTGAGAAAATGGTCACATCTTGCTAATTTTTATATTGTATTATCACATGTGACCTAAGCTCCATTGAGCCTATGTGTGTAACTAACTTCTCAATTTGCACACCAGAGGGCGACCAGCTCACTTTACTCTCAATTTAAAATCCATTGACAATGGACTCTCTCCAGTTGGGTAGTTTTATGACCCTTACCTCTTTCAGGATTAAAAGTTTTTTGAGAAAATCATAATTGCTCCCTTCCTCTTAATAACTTTTAATAACTTATAATAACATTATAAGTAATGCATGTTAAATATAAATGTTTAAATTACAAATGTCCTCACACCCCAATTGATCCGTGATTTCATCTATGTGTCATCCTTCACCATCTCTTCCTTTAGATCATTATTAGTACCCTTTCATAACTTTCCCCTAGGTCTGTCAACATTTTGTTGACACACAAAAAACTACCCTTGTAATTGCTTTGTGATTTATTTTTTCCCCAGTTATTTCTATCCTGTATCTTTCTTAAGTCCCTCTTTGTGTGAAAGTAATCATTGATAATATACCAAAAGTACATTTTGCACTGTGTAACTTAAAGGAGTGGATTTTATCCCTTGTTTTTTTGTAATATCCAAATATAATTTAAAAATTGTGATAGATTTCATTATCAAAAAAAAAAAAAAAGAAAAAGGAAAAAAGTTGGGAGATAATATACCATAAGTACAACTCATCATGTATTTCATGGATATGATCTATGCTAAATGCCTCTAGTTCAGATAATGAAAATCAGATCAGTTCAGGCCAAAGCTATTTTTTTTTAAAATCATACCATCAATTTGAGAATGACTGAACAAATTATGGTATATGAATGTTATGGAATATTATTTTTCTATAAGAAATTTTCAGTAGAATAATTTCAGAGAGGCCTGGGGAGACTTACATGGACTGATGCTAAGTGAAATGAGCAGAACCAGGAGATCATTATACGTGGCAACAGCAAGATTATATGATGACCAATTCTGATGGACATGGCTCTTGTCAATAATGAGGTGATTCAGACCAGTTCCAGTGATCTTGTGATGAAGAAAGTCATCTGCACCCAGAGAGAGGACAGTGGGAACTGAATGTGTTCACAATTCACACAACATAGTATTTTTATTCTTTTTTGTTGTTTGCTTGCATTTTGTTTTCTTTCTTATTTTTTCCCCTTTTGGATCTGATTTTTGTTGGGTGGCATGATATTTGAGGAAATATGTATAGAGGAACTGCACATGTTTAACATATATATATACTGGATCACTTACCGACTGGGGGAAAAGAGGGGAAGGGAGGGGAAAAAATTAGAATACAAGGTTTTGTAGGGGTGAATGTTGAAAATTACCCATGTATTTATTTTGAAAACAAAAAAGCTATAATTAGAAAACAAAAAATCAAAAAGCAATACAGGCAGAATAAGGGGCTGGCAGATATTCAGACCCCATTCCTTTGCTAAGATGAGCTCTCCTGATCTAATACTAAGATGCTACTTCCAAAAATGAATTATGACCTGTGTGTTGGAAGTGTCATGGACAAATCTAAGCATGGACATTTTGTAACTGATTCTTGTTGATAGTAACCTTTTCCCATTTGCTACATAGCTGAGAAAACATCTGAGTCAATTCCAGGCAAGTCAGGGAAGAGTGAAAGAATCCCTTCACTCATGAGCATCCAATGAGACCATGAAGTAAAGGGAAGAATCTCAGGATCTCATCTTCTGCTCTGAGGCCACAAGTCTCCTGACAAAAGTTTGATTCCTTGAGCTTTTTATTCATCTTTTTACATTTTAGCTATAGAAAGTAGAATCCCTCAATTTGTGAACATCAAGGGCTGAGAAAGCAAGACTTCAGAGAGTCAGAATAGAGGCTGGATTTTAAAGCCTGGGTAGTACTGATGCCCTGAGCATACAGGACCAATCTTTGGGAATGACCATTGAGAAGGTAGCAATGCTGCTTTTAGACATGAATTTGGTGGGCCTGGTGCTATGTAGGAAGTGCATTTTTTTTATTATTATTATAGTAACTTTTTATTGACAGAACCCATACCAGAGTAATTTTTTTATATTATCCCTTGCACTCACTTCTGTTCCAATTTTTCCCTCCCACCCTCCACCCCCTTCCCTAGCTGACAAGCAGTCCTATATATGTTGAATATGTCCTAGTATATCCTAGATACAATGTATGTGTGCAGATCCAAACAGTTTTCTTGTTGCACAGGGAGAATTGGATTCAGAAGGTAAAAATAACCCGGGAAGAAAAACAAAAATGCAAACAGTTTACATTCATTTCCCAGTGTTTTTTCTTTGGGTGTGGCTGCTTCAGTCCATCATTGATCAATTGAAACTGAATTAGGTCTCTTTGTCAAAGAAATCCACTTCCATCAGATTACATCTTCATACAGTATCGTTGTTGAAGTATATAATGATCTCTTGGTTCTGCTCATTTCACTTAGCATCAGTTCATGTAATTCTCTCCAAGCCTCTCTGGATTCATCCTGCTGGTCATTTCTTACAGAACAATAATATTAGGAAGTGCATTCTTGTAATATCTAACATTACAGTTTGCAAAGTGCTTTACAATTATCTCATCTGATCCTTGAAAAACCCCTGGAAGTTAGCTGTTATCCTGATTTTAGAGACAGGAAAACTGAAGTAGACAGAAGTTAAGTGACTAACCCTGTGTCACATAGGTAGTATCTAAGGACTAATTTGAACTCAGATCTTCCTCCTTTAAGTTTAAATACTAGTTTCTATCCATTGTACCACACCACCTAACCTCCTCTAGACAATAATAGACTTACTGAAGGGATTCAAGCCAATCCCAATACACTTGTAATGGAGAGAACCACATGCATCCATATGTGAATCACAACTTAGTATTTTCATCCTTTTTTTTTTTCCTTTGGCTATTGTTTGCTTGCTTTTTTTCCTTTCTCATTGTTTCTCTTTTTTGATCTGATTCTTTTTTTGTGCATCATGATAAATGTAGAAATATGTTTAAAAGAATTGCACATGTTTAACCTCTATTGGATTACTTGTTGTCTAGAGGAAGGAGATGGAGGGGAGGGAGGGAGAAAAATTTGGAACACAAGGTTTTGCAAGGGTAAATATTGAAAACTACTTTTGCATGTATTTTGAAATTTTTTAAGGAAAAAAGAGAAATGATAAGCTGGATGATTTCAGAAAAACCTAGAAAAACTTACATGAACTAATACATAGTGAAGTGAACAGAACCAGGAGAATGCTGTACACAGTAACAGCGATATTTTATAATGAAGATTGTGAATGACTTAGCTATTCTCAGCAATACAATGATCTAAGGACGAAGAGGGAAGTTCCTCCTTATCAAAGAAGGAACTGATATTGTTTGAATACAGTCTGAAGCATAGTAGTTTTCATTTTCTTTCTTTTATTTGAGTCTTCTTGAACAAAATTACTAATATGAAAATATGATACATAATTACACACGTATAACCTATATCTTATTGCTTACCATCTCAGGGAGAAGGGAAGGAGGTTCCTTAGCAACTGGATTCAAGACCTGCTTATGGTCAAGGATTCCTCAGTTCATAGTCAAGAAAGGTTTATGGAGCTTGAGAGGTCATAAATGATGCATTCATTACAATCAGGATTGGTCATCTTTAGAAGGGGAGGGACTTCTATGATTGGCTAAAGGAAATGTCCATCAACAACTATGAAGAGGAGGAAGGGAGAGAGAGGGAGAGAAAAAAAATTTGGAACTTTAAATAAAAATGTGTTTTTCCAGTATTTACACATAGAGTGAATTCATGACAATCTATTAGCAAAACCTCAAGAAAATTGTTATCTACTGTAAGTCTTATATATAGTTTTCATTGTTGCCAAACTATAACTGTAATAATTTGTTTTTAGGAAGAGACACAATTTTACAACTCTCATGTCTTCTGATAGACTTATTACTATATACAGATATGCAATTTTCCACACATTGACCGGAGAGGTTGCGATTCCTTAAAGTTCAGTTCATCAGAATGTCTTCAAATGCTGTTGGACAATGGGAGGAGTTGAGTTAATAAGATCTTATGACATCATCCTTAACAGTAACTGACAATATTATTAATAACCTATTGAATATTTAACCTTTTTTAAAAAAATTCACTCTTTAAGGCAATCCAATTCCTAGGATACAAAACTTAAATTAGTAAAATAACAACAACTTAACCAATTTGAAAGTAATCATTTATTCTGACATGAGTGGCTTTCAATCTCATCAATAGATATATTTTGGAAATGCATTATTGCTAGACAGTTTATCAAAGACACATCACTAATCTGCAAGTCAAATTGCAAGTATTTCAGCTTCACAACAACTCTGGGTGTACTAATTCTGGATATTACTAATTCCTCATGGAGATAGGGAAACAAAGTTGACAAAGGACTTGTCACAAAAACAACTGTTTCCCAGTCTAAAGAACAATCTGGAAAGGGGGCCACAGTTTGACAACAGTCAGAGTTGGAGGGTTTATATAGGCCTTTTGTCCACACAGAAGGTTCCTAGAGATTTTGTCTCACTCTGACATAGAGTGACCTTACTTCCTCAAACTACAATCCCTTCCTTAGACGTCAGCAGGGCTGCTAAGAGCTTGTGACTCCCCCTCCTTTCCCATTCTCCTCTCCACTCAGCAGAAAACCTCTTTAATTTAATAAACCCAATTAATTTAATATTAACATAATGCTAGACATGTTATAGTTATGTATGTATGCAACACACTTGAGAGATGAGTGTTAGGAGACAGAAAACCCTAAAATCAAGAAGTGAATTTTGCTTGACAGCTTTTAAGTCGCTTTTAGCTGGTTTAAGAGAGACAAAGAGTGATTTCACATTTTCTTTATGTACTTTGTACTTTTTCACTTAGGCCCTGATAACATCACATTCTCATCCCCAATGTTGAAATCCAGAAACAAGTCAGAAAGAGGTTTCCTAGGGGCTTTTGATTAAAGTCCACAATTTTTTTTTACATTGAATTTTCATTTTTCTCAATTACATGATTTTAAAATTTTGAGTTTGATTTCTTTCATCCTTCTCCCCTCTTTGAGAAGGCATTTATATATAATTTATATGCTATATAAATTATACTTGTTCAATCATGCGAAACATTTCTATATCAGCTATCCTCAGTCACTTTACTAGTTGTGTGATATTGGACAAATCACTTAATCCTGCTTGCCTCAATAGACCAAAAAAAATTCCCCAAGCATAATAAAACAACAACAAACAACAAAAATGTGCTTTAATCTGTATTAAGACTTCATCAGTTCTTTCTCTGAAGTAAATAGCTTTTTTATTTTTTTCTTAAATCACAGGTTCTCTGAGATTGTCTTGGATCATTGTATTACTGAGAAAATTAAGTCATTAATAGTTGATCATCATACAATACTGTAAAGTCTACTAATTGGTGCTACACCCTGTCTCTTTCATTTTAGAAGGTTTGCATAAATTGTAAGGTAGTCAGTTGCAATGTTATTATTAATTAAATACTATTGAGGTTGCTTTTTTCTTTTTGTTGTTGTTATTGTTTTTGCTGTTGACACAAAATATTGCTTCAAAATAAATTCTGAGTGACAGGATGGGGAGCAACTAGATTATAAATTGCCAGAAGCCTTCCTCTCTTTGATAGTAGGATTTTTTTCCAGTTCTGATGCTGTGGTTCAACCATTATAGGTTGAGAAATTTGATGCGGAGTGAAAGAAGCTTTAAAAAACAAGTTTGATTTAATCTGCCTTAAAACTTCAGAAAACTGCAAAATCCTCTTTTCACTGTTAATATAAAGACTGCTACTTAAAAAAAAAAAAAAAAAAAGCTTTAAAACCTTCTAAATTGCCTATTTCTTTCAGATTCCAGCAGGGTTTCCTTTCTTTCTTTCTTTCTTTCTTTCTTCTTATTTGCTTAAAACACTTTCTGAAACGAAACTCTGCCTACTTCCAAAGAGCCAAGATTGTCAAGTATACTCGCTGGATGTTTGGCAGGCTGGCAGCCTGCACTTCCAAAGCACAGCAAAAATGCAAACGCTCTCCTTCCCCAAAGCTTATCCAGCTGGATCAAGTCTCAGGGATGTTTAAAAATGAAAATGATGTAAATATTGTATTTAAGATATACTTTAACTTATTTAACATGTATGCGACTGCCTGATATTTAGGGGAGGGAGTGGCAGGAAGCAAGGGAAAAGTTGGACAGAAGTATTTGCAAGGGTGAATGTTGAAAAATTACTCATGCATATGTTCTGTCAATAAAAAGCTATAATAATTTTTTTTTAAGTGAAAGTGCTGGGCTCAGACACTTAACACTTCCTAGCTGTGTGACTCTGGGCAAGTCACTTAACCCTAATTACCTCAGTAAAAAAATAAGTAAAGGGAAAAAAGTGAAAGTGAGCCCACAGCACAATCTTGGGCTAAGCGTTAAACCTCTGGCGTGGCCAAAACATTTTTAAAGAAACCTTTCAAATTGCTATTTGAAATTATTAAATCGATAAGTTACAAGACTGTTGCCCCCAAATCCCAAAGGCATTCTCTAAGCTGTTCGCTTCTGTGTATATATAAGGGTCTCTCCTGGAATGATCAAGAAAAGAACTTTCATAATGAGCAAGAAGGAAAAGGAAAATGTTAACATGTATTAAACAAGAGTTTGAAAAAAGGATTTGGTTGTGAATAATTCACTTTGTAGATTGGAAACAAACATTCCCTTCTTTCTTATCTGTCAAAGGGATTCCCAAGAGCCCGGAATAACTTGCCTTTCCCAATCAGATCCCAGAGAGTTGTTTTGCCTCAAACTGTGAGGTCTGCTCGATTTTTCTCGCAGGAATAAGGGAGACAAGGTGGAAGAAGTGAAAGAGGAAACAGGTCTGGCTTCGGTTCGATTTAGAACGGCCCTATCGGTCTCAAAGGCTCTTCAGAGGTAGGCAGGTCTGAGTTAGGTGAAGCCTTTAACCTCGTGGGGAGGAGTCTATTCTCTCAGATAAAAAGGCAAACGGGAAAGGAGCGTCTGGACTAAAGACAATAGCAAAGCTGGGCTCTCCGCGATTGCTTTTTCTTTTACTGGAATAAAACTGTTAAACACTCCAAAGGAGTGTCTATAACCTTTTTATAATGCATAATACAATCTTTCAAGCGTCTGGTATGCTGTTTAAATAATTTAATGTTGTGAATATTTCCCAAGTAAAATTCGTCCTTTCTTGCTTGGAAAAGGTCAGAATCTAATTTAGTTCTTTCTCAACGGAATTCATATGTTCAAGATATATTGACTTACTTGCCGTTTAGGGGAGGGAGAGGGAAGAAGGGAGGGGAAAAAGTTGGAATACAAAGTTTTGCAAGGGTGTGTATTGAAAATTATTATATTTTACCTTTTCTTTGTTTCTTTCTTCATGAACATATTAGGCCATGTTTTGTTCCTTAGCTCATTTACGGCCTTTTTAGACCAAGGAGTGTGGTGTTCTCTTCTTTAAAATATAATGGATCTCTCTGGGAGCAGGTTTCTTGGGGAGGTTTTCTGGAGGCAGCCTTAGTTTCAGCTAAAAGGAATAATCACTCCAAATGCAGCCAGGTGTTAAAGATTCAGATCTTTTATTGCTTCCTCCAAAATAGCCCACTTAGTTTTCTTGGAGGCCTATCTCTCTGCTTGGTTCTAAGAGCTCCCTCCAAAAGTCTCCAAATCCAAAGGTTTGTCCTTCAGCCTCCAGCCAGCACAAAGGTGAAAAATGAATGAATCTCTTGTCTCCTTGCCTGGGGCTGGGCAGCTTTTTGGAGAGCCTTTCAGACCAACCTTGGTCTCAGTGGGGGAAGTGCGGGAGGCCAGCCACCACAGTAGAGTGAGATGAAGTGACTGAATCTGACTCCACCTCTGAGAATGGGCCCGTGGGCTTCCTCCCAGAGTCCTCCTGTGTCTGTCCCAGAGTGCTCTCTGGCCCTAAGAGCTTCTTGTTTATATGAGCTCTCTAAAGGTGTGAACACAAGCATTGTTTCTTTCAGTTCCACTTAGTACCTTGTTTCTTCTGTCCCATAACATCTCCTTGTAAGATCAGATCAGTCATACTGAACCATGCTAAATTAGATAATTATTGTCTCTATCAACTCTAATGAGTTAACACTTTGTAAGTATTCCAACAAAGGAGGGCATTTACTCTGATTGGGAATGATGAACAAAGGTCGAAATATCATGGGTTCCTTTTTCCTCTTGGGAAACCTTTTGAAATTGGTTCAAATTTGGGGAGTAGACTATTCTTACAATTTCCCTGATTAAGGAAACCCTAGCTCATAATGGGCTGGCTGGTTAGGGTTCCATTGTGAGTCTTGTAAGGGCTAGTTAGAAAGACCTTCTGGTCCCAGTGAATTTGAGGGTCTTAAAATGGTGGTCTTCCTTAGAGAAAGTAGGATTTCAATTAAAGCAAATGCACTTTTTTAAACGGCTCTTCTTTCTGTCTAAAGGAGCAGATTCCAAAGAGTAGTATTCTCTTCAAAGTTTCCTTTTATTCCTATTATCTAGAGAAGGCTGTGCCTTTGGGATCCCTAGGGGAAAAAATTAATGTCAGTCATGGATATCATAACATATTTAAAGAAAAAAATGATTTATTAAGGGTTCCATGATGAGATTATTATTTCTTTAAGAGTCCACAAGGGAAAGTACCTTTTTAAAGATTTCATAATAATTCTTCATAAGGTTCCCTTCAAATACTCAGGAGTTTTAAAAGGACTTGACTATGACAAATTGAGTGAAACTTCATCCTAGGCTACAATATTTAGAATTTAATTAAAATTTAGCATACTCATCTTCCAAAAAAGATCAATTTTGTTCTTAAATTGAGTATGTTTTAAAATTCAAGTAAAAAGAAGAAGTTACTGGATATTACATTTTTGTTTCAAGTCTTATTTCCTCTTTGAGGATTTACTTTCTTTATAAAGAGATAGTTAAAAGTCAGTGCACAGTTTTCTTTTTTCCTTTTTTTTCACAGTTTTCTAAAGAACTGATTTCAAGGCCTTACCATCAATTAAGTGCCACAGAGATTTTCCCCTTTGTTGAAAACCTAGAAGAGTTCCAGGAAATTTACCTGAAGGGCTGCCCAAATGGAGGAGTCCCTCAATTAGGTCCTACATTGGATGCTAATTGTCACTATAAAAATCTTTAATAAGAGAAACTGAAGCACAGAGTTTGAACAGAATTGCCTAGCAATTGCCAATAAGAGCCAAAGCCAAGAATAAAACTGACAGACAATAGCTCTCTTATAGTAAATGCAGTTATAAATTTTAAACTAGAACATATCTCACTCCTAATTGGTTGATGCTGCTCCCATATCAAATGAACCACATTCTGTGGCACTAAATCTATGGCTGACAGTTTCAAAGAGCAGGAGCTTGTGGTTTGTATGCTAGTGTTTTTCAACAGAGTAGGAGGAATCTTGTGGCTAAGTCTTATAAAAAGGGTGTGTGTGTGCATTGGACAAAACACAGGATATGAGACAGTGTCAAATTTCGCATTAAAGTTTTTAGTTTAAGCATTCTAAATGAGGCTTTTGAAAATTTTAAGTAATTCCTTTGTTCTATGAACTTTTGAAATAAAATAATTCAAGAAAGCCAAAAAAAAGTGTTTATATGTATGTGTGTATATGTATACATGTACACATAGACTATAATATATACATACATATATAAATACACACATATAGATATACATACACACACTCATACACACATATTCATATTATATCTATATCCATATCCATCCACCAATTTATGTGTCACCTGGAGTTGTTGCCTTTGTTGCCAGAGTTTGCTAGTAGAAAGCTGCAAGGGTGAAGTAGGCAATTGAAGTTGTAGGCTCAAGGAATCATAAATTCGTATAATGAAGCAGAATAAGTAAATTGATTAAACCTTAATAAAATAATGTAAAATAAAGTGGGATGTCAATTTTTAAGTCTTCACCTGAGATGTAATATATCTAAGAAACACTAGTGTTGAGGTTTGAACCTATTTCCTAGTCAAGGGGCAAAGTTTATTGAGAGTAAATGTAGCACCATTACAAGCAGACTAAATTATAAGGGAATTCAGTAGAGAAACAGAAGCAAAGGAAATATTTTTATACAGTTTTCAATCATAGATATGTTAATTCGATGGCTCATAAGTAGGAAGGAAGGAGTGGTCTCTGGAAGGAGTGGTTGAACACATTATTACTGACAAGATTATCAGTCAGCAATGAATTGAAGAATGGTCTTATTCACTATTGTCTCAAGAGTTTGATCTGTGGCAGTTTCCTGAGGCCAGAAGCTATCTGATTAAGGAAGGGTCAGAATCAGACAGATTGGGTGTGGGAGTTTCCTGAGACAGATTCCAAAACTAGAAGATTTAAGATTACTGACTTATTGCCCCCCAAGGTCAGGGGGCCACAAAATCATATCATATCACTAATAAGAATATATTTGCTATGGAGTTCATAAATGTAATTAAAGGGGTTTAAACTAAAAAGGATAGGAAAGAAAACTTTTTGTAAATCCATCTACTTAAATACTACAAAAAAAATATACAGAAGAAAGAATAACAGTTGAAACATTTAGAAGTTAACAGGAGACAAAATATAAAAGGCAAAAAAACAGTATTAAAACTCGTGCTTCCATTTGCATCTAGAAAGAGGATTATGGGGACTGAATGTGGATCATAAAAGCATTTTTACATTTTTTGTTGTTTGCTTGCTTTTTTGTTTCCTTTTTGATCTGATTTTTCTTGTGCAGCATGATAAATGTGGAAATATGTTTAGAAGAACTGTACATCTTTAATGTATATTGAATTACTTGCTGTCTAGGAGAGTGAAGTGCAGAGAAGGGAGGGAGAAAATTTTGGAACACAAGGTTTTGCAAGGATGAATGTTGAAAACTATCTTTGTATGTATTTTAAAAAATAAAAGCTTAAAAAAAAATAATGCCGGATATGTATAAAATATTTGGGCCAATAAAAATCCAGGGACTATATGAACAAAATTCTAAAATATTTTTTGCCCAAATAAAGACAGATCTAAATATTTGGAGAAATATTAATTACTCATAGACAGTCCAAGCTAATAAAATAAAAATGACAAGTCTACCTAAAAACAAAACAAAACAAACAAAAAAAACCAACCTGCACATGTTTAACCTATATTGGGTTACTTGCTGTCTAGAGAATGGGGGTGGAGGGAAGGGAGAGAGAAAATCTTGGAACACAAGGTTTTGCAAGGGTGAATGTTGAAAACTATCTTTGTATGTATTTTTAAAAATAAAAGCTTAAAAAAAAATAATGCCGGATATGTATAAAATATTTGGGCCAATAAAAATCCAGGGACTATATGAACAAAATTCTAAAATATTTTTTGCCCAAATAAAGACAGATCTAAATATTTGGAGAAATATTAATTACTCATAGACAGTCCAAGCTAATAAAATAAAAATGACAGGTCTACCTAAAAACAAAACAAAACAAACAAAAAAACCTGCACATGTTTAACCTATATTGGGTTACTTGCTGTCTAGAGAATAGGGGTGGAGGGAAGGGAGAGAGAAAATTTGGAACACAAGGTTTTGCAAGGGTGAATGTTGAAAACTATCTTTGTATGTATTTTGAAAATAAAAGGCTATTATTTTTAAAATAAAATAAAACATGGTTTCATATCTTTATACACAAATTCCTAAAGTTTAGGCATCAAAGAAGAGGAAATAAAGGTGCTAACTCAAGGAAGCTGAGAATAACCAAAATTATTCTGTATCATTTAATAATTGATTATATTCTGTAATTGTACCCACTCTATTATTGCCCCATTCTGTATAATTGATCAAGCCACATTTTTCCATTCCTGAGTTATTTAGTCTTTCTTTTAAGTCCCTAAAAGGTATATTGTCTTATTGTGGTCTATTCTTGTACAATTCTTATCTTCATAACAAACTCTTAGGCTCTAGAGAGTCTGTTAACTCTGGTCTGAAAAGAAGGAATGCAAGATGCTGAAGGGCCTGATAAAGTAATTAACATTTCTTACTTATCTGAGAAGAGTGGTCACTAGTTTAATTTCTTTAAAATACCCAATCATGTTATCCCCAACCCCATGGTGCTTATCTGCCTATAACCAATCATATTGTCATCCCCATCTGTCCAACTCTGTACTCCCCAAAACTGTATTATGGCTGGTAAGTCCTTGATATCTTTGGTCATTGAACTGATTTAATGGTTTCTGTTAGCCTAATTAATAAATTGATCATGATGTGACCATTGCTTTTCATTGACTTTAATTTTCAAAATTAACAGGAAGATTTGATTTCTTTCACACCTCATAGTCACTGATCCCCACTGATCATGAAATATGCAAGGTTAGCACTGCCTTTAGGGAATTTCCTGAAGGGCAAAGAGAATATGGGGAAAAGGAAAAACAACAACAACAACAACAACAACCTGGATTGACCCAGGGTTGATTTATATTATTTAGCCACATTTGGTGAAAGGGGAGAACTTGTCACCAACAGAATATTTCGTCTGTAGACAAACATTTTTTCAGTGTTATATGACTGTGGAATGATAACCCTGAGAATGTCAGCAAAAGAAGAGAGGAAACTTATCCATTTTCCTTCTTACTGAAACTAAAAAGAGAGAGAGAGAGAGAGAGAGAGAGAGAGAGAGAGAGAGAGAGAGAGAGAGAGAGAGAGAGAAACAGTTCTGAGGAATAGACATCAAGGCACTTTCACTGTGGACACCTAGTTTCATTCTTCCTCCTGTCCCATGCCTGAAACCCAGTAACCCAGAGAAACTGAGGAAAATGTTGCCATCTTGTCTTTTGATCTAGGTTCCCAAGATCACTTGCCAATCAACCCATTTCTATCCCATCCCCAAAATACACACAAAGAAATACTTAGAAAGAAAAACCCTAAATTCGCGCTGGCTTCCCCTAGCTAATCTCAGGAGTCAGAGCTGGACCTATAGACTAGATTAGATCTATACACAGGGTTCTACAATTCTCAGAAAAACCAAAATTCCTCCCAAAAACTGTCAGGGTGAGTAGTAGCAACATTGAATCAGCTGCCACCCACCACTTGAGGAATAGATAGAGCTCAGCTGGAGCTAGGAAAAAAATTCTAAAACAAGAAGGAAACTATTCTTTCTCCCTTCCTTATACCTAAATTCACAAGATTCTTTTTTCTGAGGATTTTCCCCATATCCCTGAATGTCAATGGGCTGAAACCTCTGGGACCCAGAAGGTTGCGGAGGAGGGGATAACGATATTATGAAACAGCTTGAATGCCCCAGAGCCTGGATCTGTTTCCTGGACATTTATCAGATGCTGACTAGACTCTCAATCCATCTTTTGCCAGGTAACTCTCCCTACAATCTCAACCAGCCAAGACAAGTTTCTTTTGCTGCACCAACCTTAAACCAACCCAAGGATCATTTCAATTCTTTATGGAGATAGCCCTTTTTATCCATTTGTAATAAGTCGTCATCCAGAATACCCTTGACCTTAGGCTTATGGAAATGTGTATGAAAGAAGAGGCATTGCAAGCAGTGATGTGAGAGGAGAGAATCTGCTCCACAAATACAGCATCTCCACCAAGAGTCCAGGATTGACTCTCCCTTTTCCCTACTAAGTAAGTTCCCCTCCCTTTAGCCCCAAGATCAGAAGCATTCTGGGACACACCCAAGAACTTGAAAAGCTTGAATCATCCTCCTTATACCAGGAGCCAGAGTACTAGCCTACATCTGGAGTCTGTCTCCTAAAGGGGTCAAAGGCAGGATACACATTCACTCAATGACTTTCTCTTATGTGCAAGGACCTGTGATAGGTCCTGGGGCTATGATTCTGAACCGGACCCAACAGTTTAAGAGAGGATAAGGGAAGGAGTGACTTTAGCAACAAAGTGTTTATTTTTTACCATCTCTTTGGTATTTATGTAGCAGTAATTTAGCTGCATCTCACTGGCTGCAGGCTGGAGGTGCTGCATCTCAACTCTCTCAGAGTTCTCTAACACCCTTCAGGGGGTTAGAGCTAACTAGGTTCTTCATAATTAGCTGCAGCCCCAGCCAAAGGTTTTCCTCCAGTTATAAAGGGGTTCCACTTAACTGTCGGAGTAGATTTTTACAAAGACATTTTTATTTTATGCACTCATATCTGAAACATAATCCCTCCTAATTAGTATTCCTTAGCTTTTAGAGAGGGGGTAATTAGCCACACCTTGCTCTACCTTCTTAGTAAGTATTCTTTTGTAAAAAATTACCTTATCTTAATCTATAGCTCAGAGAAATTTAGCTGAACCTCTAGATGATATTGAGAGGACCACACTGGGCTGGTACTCCTAAACTCAAAAGGTTGCAACTTTTTCCTTTCCATCTCTGGTACACACTTAACTAAGATTGGGAAAGAATAAACATAAAGAGACAAAAGAAACAAAATAGCCATGCACTCTACTCCTTCTCTAACCAGAGGTCCACAACAATTCTTTCTCTTCTCACTCAAAAGTTGACAGGTAAAATTGCAAAATGGTTACCATCTCACACCTATCAGATTGGCTAATATGAAAGAAAAGGAAAATGATAAATATTGGAACTGTGGGAAAATTAGAATACTTATGCATTGTTGGTGGAATGGTGAATTGATCCAACCATTCTGGAGAGCAATTTAGAACTATGACCAAAGGGCTATGAAACTACTCCATACTCTTTGATCCATCAATATCAGGTCTGTACCCTGGAGAGATCATAATGCTGTGCCACAGTTCCCTTTTAATGTCCTGACCCAGTTTCCCTAATTATCCTATTCAGTTATTCTGCCTCAGGTTATAACCATTCCCTCTTAATGTTAGGATAAAGGTCAGTTTACTCCATGGTCCCATCCTTTTTCTGGCAAAAAGTAGATTTATTTAGGGGAAGATGTTACAGACAAAATGAAGGGATACAAGACACCAGGAATGGTAAATATGAAATAAAGTGGGAGGGCATACGAAAGACATGTTTCTCAGTGGACTCACATTGACCCAGTAGAAAGGGAGCACCCCATGAGGCTGGGGCATGCTGGTGGGCTAAAGCCTGAAAGGGGCTTAGCACCCTAAAAGAGTTAGCTGTAAGGAGAAGTGGGGTTAGGAAGCATAGTGGAGTTAGGGGAGATTACATGTGAATGGGGGAAGGGGAAGGGAAAAGATCCTATGAGAACGAGTGTTATGGCAGACTGACCCAAAGGAAGGCAGCAGCAGCCATGGAATGGCCCATAAGTAGATTTTATAGGGAAAATTAGCCTCAGGGACATGACTGGGATTCCTGATAGGGCATGGCAAGGTGAGACTGCTGGAGACCTCTATAGAGGGTGGGTCTCAGAAGTTTGACATAACTGGATTTCAGACAGGACAACCTCCCCAAAGAATGGGACCATGGAGTAAACTGATCTCTATCAGAACCTTCAGCCTGTTTGCCTCAGGGATAAATTCTTTAGCTTCTCTTGGTCCAAAACACCATTCAGGATCTCATTAACAGAATTGTAGGTCCAAAGTACCACATTAGGGTTCCTTGCCCTAATTGCTCCCATTTAAACTAAAAATCTGTGTTTCCTGGGGCCTAAAGTTTTAAAATAACATTTAGAATCTCCTAGAAATAGAATGGATTGCTTTGGGGGGGGGGGGGGGAGAGGGGAGGAGGAAGTAGTGACCTGAGAGATTAATCAGCAGAACAGATTAGGTACACAACCAATACAAGCAAATAAGGAGGAAGAAAAGTTTTCTCCCCAAAACTGTAACCTAAATTACTATGTGTTTAAATTTAAATTGTATGTGATAGAATTACTTTCAGTTGATGTATTTGGGAATAAGATTTTAGAGATATACGTGCATTAATATTGGATTGCTACTAGAAGTTTAAATTTGTATTTGATTTGAAGTTAAAAAAATAGTTATTAAAACAAAGTTTTCCGGTAACTTACCTAAAGAGGTCATATATTTATATCTCCTAATTAGATGAAATATGTTGCTTTCTAAATTGAATATTGAGTAATTTGTAAAAATTATGAGCTATGTTTTAAAATTTGCTCTGCTGGACATATGTATAAGTTTTATGAAATTTGATCCAAAGTTATTTAGCTATTACCTATATTGTGAATCTTAAAGTTTATAGTTTTTTTAAAAGGTGGTTTAAAAAAAAAAACAAGATTGTTTACAAGGGACAAGAAATATTGATTTGCAAAAGCAATTGATAGTTTGAATGGAACAACCAGTTAGAATCTCACAAGTTAAAGATTTCTAAAATAATTTTTTGCCAATTGGTGTATATGCTAAAATTGGAAACTTGATTATAAATGACATGAAATTCCTATTCATTTTTGTGATAGAATACAATAAATACATTATTGTATTTGGCTATCACTTATGAAAATTGTGAAATTTCTAATTAAGTCATTTGGGATTATGGTTGTAATATTGAAAACTAAGATTGTTAGATATTATGTAGTATTATGTAGACAACAGATGATGATAGATACCAAAGTTGGGGTTTGGTTATGTGAAGAATTCACATTGGCCACTATCTTTGGCAAAAGATAGGTAGGCAAAAGGTAGATTTATGATGTAAAGGGCAAGTGGAACTTGCAATTTACCAGGAGAAAGGAAACATCCCATGAAACTGGATCATGCCTTTAGTTGGCAGACTAAATCCTAAAAGGGATTTAGCTCCCTAAAAGAGTTAGCTAAAAGGAGAAGTAAGGTTTAAAAAAAACAAACAAACAAAAAAACAGTGGAGTTAGGAAAAACACCACATGGCATGGGGAAAGAGGAAAGGGAAAGGTCCATTGTCTTGGGAAGGTGAAGGCTTAATCCACGCTTCCCTCACTGAGTGTGACTGCTCCTTAGAAGTGGGAAAACAAGCCCATTCGCTGAAGCTCCTCAGCCCCCCAACTTCTGCCATCCCCTTGCTGATTAAATGAAATTACTTTAACATTAATTGCTTGCATTGTTTAAAGGAATAGCTTACATTTACATAGTGTTAATAACTGAATGTTTGCTTTTATTTTTCAAGTCAGTGGTTGTTTTAAGGCAAAGTAATTTGTGATGCTATACCAAAGCTTCAGTGAATTGGTTCAACCTTACAGTCAAGTCCCACCCTCTGTGGAGATCACGGATAGCCCCACCTCGTTGTGTTCAGCAGTCCAAGAAATCCAAGCTACATCAAATCCCCAAGGTTAAATTTGCCCTGTAAATCTGCCCAAGCCATCTTTGCTGAAACCCTTTTGGGGCTAACCCATGTAAGGTTAATCTAGGTTCAGAATTCCCATTCAGAAAGCACAGGCTTAAAAAAGGAGTGAGTACAAGTTTATTACTGTTCAGATCCTTGATTCAAACAAGACATAAAAGAAGAGAAAACTTATAACATAAAAGTAATACACAATCAACCAACAATAATGACAATATAAGAAAGAAAGAAAGAAACAACATACAACATTACCATTTGGGGAAGCACCAGCATCTGAGTTGTCAGCCATCCATGGTGCCAGAGTGAGAAAGTCCCAGTCATAGCATCCTTCCCTGGGTAATATTCCAAAGTTTCTCTCATACTATCGGTATATATAGTCTAAAAACAAAGAAGGCACTATGCCATAATATTTTTGTTTTATATATGGCCCTTCAGAAAGAGCAGCCTTCTAGATGCAGGGTGCTTTTGTCTCAAGGGTCCCACCTAGGAGAATGAGTTATTCTTTCTTTTTGGTTGACTATTTTTATTCAGGGAAGTGGCCAGGTTTCTGGAGCCAAACATGTCAGTTATAAAGGAAAACTTTTAATCAATGCATAGAGAGAGTGGCTTTCCCTTCCTGTGTCTCCCAGAATTATAGCCGCTAATTGACATGGTCCAGACTCACTAGGATTCCCTACAACCTACCATGGCATTCTGCCTCATGGTCTCTAATACTATGTTGTCCCAACTCTATTCCATATTTGCCATTTCTGGTGTCTATTGTATCTCTTTATTTTATCTGTTACCTCTTCTCATAAATAAAACTACTTTTTTATGTGTAAACATATTTATACAATTCTCTTGCTGAACAAGAAAAATCAGATCAAAAAGGAGAGTAAATGAGTAAGAAAGTGAAATGCAAATGAGCAACAACAAAAAGAGTGAGAATGTTATATTGTGATCCACATTGAGTTCCACAGTTCTTTCTCTGGGTGTAGATGGTTCACTCGATCACAAGATCATTGGAACTGGCATCAGTCATCTCATTGTTGGAAAGAGTCAAGTCCATCAGAATTGGTTGTCATATAATACTGTTGCCTTGTACAATAATCTGCTCATTTCACTTAGCATCATTCCTGTAGATCTCTCCAGGCCTCTCTGAAATCATCCTCCTAATCATTTCTTATAGAACAATAATATTCCATAACATTTTGACAGGTGTGTAGTGGTACCTCAGAGTTGTCTTAATTTTCATTTCTCTGATCAATAGTGATTTAGAGCACCTTTTCATATGACTAGAAATGGTAATAAATCCACTTTTACTAAAGAGAATTGTCATTGTGAATTATTTACATGACCAAATGCCAACATTTGGTGCCAATTGCCCTCCTAAATCTCATCATTCAATTCTTGAATCCAAATCTCACCATTTGGTGCTGAACCTCAAACATATCAGTTTCTCATATACAAGATATATCAGAAACTTACTCAAATAATGATAATAATTAATATTTTATAGTATTTACTATGTGCCAGACACTGTGCCAAGGGCTTTTTAATTATAATCTCATTTTATCCTGAAAGAAGTTAAGTGATTTATACAGCTAGGAAATGTTTGAGGCTAGATTTGAACTCGGGTTTATAATGCCAAGTTCTCTAATCACTGATCTTAACACTCATATATGAGAGTAAAAGTCATTCTCCAATTGATAAACAGTTAAAGGATATTAACAGGCAATTTTCTAAGGCATAGATATAAGTTGTTTGACTTATGGGAAAATGCTCCAACATCTTAATAGAAAACACGTTAAAGCCATTCTAAAATTCTACCTCACACCCATAAGATTGGCAAAGCAGGAAAATGACAGATTCTAGAGGGACTATGGGAAATTAGGTACATTCATGTAGGAAAGTAGGTGATATGATGGATAGAAAGTGGAATTTGAAATCAGGAAGATTCGCTAGCTATGTAACTCTGGACAAGTCATTTATCCACTATTGACATCATCTGTAAAATGGGGATAATAATATAATTTATCTTCCAGGAATGTTGCAAAGATCAAGTGAAATAATATTTGTAAAATACTTGGCAAGCCAAAGCTTCTTGAACTTTTTTCACTGGCGACTCCTTTTTGCCTAAGACCTTTTTGCCTAAGTTTTATGGGACCACGTTATGTAGATATATAAAATTGGTATACGGATCAAATATATATTGTTAATAAATCATAATTTTGAGATCCCCACACTCAGTTACAAGACCCCATGTGGGCTAGCAATCCATAGTTTAAAAAGCTTTACTTACAGGATTTTATAAATGCTAACTATTATTAATGTACCATGTTGAACTATGTACTGTTATAGCCATTCTGGGAAACAATTTGGAACTATGCTCCCTAAAGTTGTTCAACTGTTTATATCCTTCAATTCAGCATTACTTACTCTTCAGGCCTTTACTTCCAAAGAGATCAAAAAAAGATGAAAAGGATGTACACATGCAAAAATATGTCTAGCAGCTTTTTTGTGCTGGCAATGAAGTGGAAATTTAGTGGATGATCATCCACTGGGAAATAACCTAACAACTTATGGTATGTTGTATATAATGGAATACTCTTGGGCTATAAGAAATGATGAAGGGGCAAGTTTCAGAAAAGCTAGGAAGTGAACTGAAGGGAACTATTTATACAGTATCAACATAAAGGCACAAAGTTTTAAAGCATGATACATTTATTGGTATGACTAGCAAAAACCATTAAACTGGATCCAAGACCCTCAGTAGACAAGGATGCATTTGACAGGACAGTTCTTTTATACAATTAATATATGGGGTACCAAAAAATAGTCCAATAATATAAATGACATCTGAGGCTATGATTAATCTGACCAGAGATGAAAGGTGGGCTATGCTTGGCTTGATTTAGAGGGATGATTTCAATAACCCAAGGAAACCAGGACTGGGGGAGAGAAAGGAGTTAATTAAAATCATTTGGAAAATTTTGTGGTGGGCACAGCTTATAACCAGATTGACTCATATCCCCTGGGAAAGTTTGGTGTTGGGCAAACATTCTAATACCAGACTGACTCATCTCCATTGATCAACCAAATTCACAGATTTGAGTTATAAACTTAAGGGAATTCAAACTCACATAATGAAAGGACCAACCAATACATAGTGGATTGGTCATTGATATATTGGTTATATATATATATATATATATATATATATAGTTGACTAAACTTTATGAAAATACTACAAAATAAAATAGAGCATCAATTTTCAATTTTACATCGGTGAAGTCAAAACCTTAAGAACTCCCCTTAAATTATGCCCAAAGGCCTATCAAACTGTGCATACCCTTTGATCCAGCAGTGTCTCTACTAGGCCCATATCCCAAAGAGATCATAAAAAAGGGAAAAGTACTCTTTTGTGCAAAAATGTTTTTAGCAGCCCTTTTGTAATGATAAGGAACTGGAAACTGAGTGATAGTGTGATTCACACACTATAACTTACTCAGGGGGAATTACTGAGTAAGTTATAGTGTGTGAATGTTATGGAACATTATATATTATATATAATATATATAGGAAGGAAGGAAGGGAAGGAGGAAGAAAGGGAGGAAGGAGGGAGGGAGGGAGGAGAGAGGGAAGGAAGGAGGGAGGGAGGAAGGAAAGATGGAGGGAGGAAGGAGAGAGGAAAGGAAAGGAGGGAGGGAAGGGAGGAGAGAGGGAGGAAAGAAGGGAAGGAAGAGAGGAGGGAGGGAAGGAAGGGAGGGAAGGAGGGAGAGAGGGAAGGGAGGAAGAAGAGAGGAAGAAAGAAGGGAGGAAAGGGACCTGTATGTGCACGAATGTTTGTGGCAGCCCTTTTTGTAGTGGCTAAAAACTGGAAACTGAATGGATGTCCATCAGTTGGAGAATGGCTGAATAAATTGTGGTATATGAATATTATGGAATATTACTGTTCTGTAAGAAATGACCAACAGGATAATTTCAGAAAGGCCTGGAGAGACTTACGCGAACTGATGCTGAGTGAAATGAGCAGGACCAGGAGATCATTATATACTTCAACAACAATACTAGATGATGACCAGTTCTGATGGATCAGGCCATCCTCAGCAACGAGATCAACCAAATCATTTCTAATGGAGCAGTAATGAACTGAACTAGCTATACCCAGAAAAAGAACTCTGGGAGATGACTAAAAACCATTACATTGAATTCCCAATCCCTATATTCATGCACACCTGCATTTTTGATTTCCTTCACAAGCTAATTGTACAATAACTCAGAGTCTGATTCTTTTTGTACAGCAAAATAACGTTTTGGTCATGTATACTTATTGTGTATCTAATTTATATTTTAATGTATTTAACATCTACTGGTCATCCTGCCATCTAGGGGGGGGGTGGGGCGTAAGAGGTGAAAAAATTGGAACAAGAGGTTTGGCAATTGTTAATGCTGTAAAGTTACCCATGCATATATCCTGTAAATAAAAGGCTATTAAATAAAAAAATAAAATAAAATAAAAATTAAAAAAAAAAAAAAAAAAAAAAAGGGAGGGAGGAAGGGAGGGAAGGAGGGAAGAAGGGAGAGAAAAAGGGAGAGGGGGAGGAAGGAAGAAAATCATGTCCCTTCTGTGGAGAAGCTCCGAGATTGCCACCATCCCAGGATGAAAATATCCACTATAGCAACACAGCCTCAAGGAATAGGAAGGGACAATATGCCTGCTGATGATTTTTACACCATAAAATATCAGAGCTTGAGGTGTCTTAGATATTCTCAAGTAACACTCCTACCTTTTCAGAGGAGATGGAAGTTCGCAGAGGGCTCGGATTAGCATCTGCAGACACTGATGTGTTTCGATTTCTTCTGAGAGCAAAAGGCAGAAAAAAAAAAAAAGACATAGAGAGAGAGAGAATCCCACTACGGTTGTGGGTTTGAATTGATGTCTTGATAAATATGTCCAGAATTTAGTTCAGTTAAAAAAAAAAAAAGCTATTATTGCGTTGGCCGGAAATCGAACCCGGGTCAACTGCTTGGAAGGCAGCTATGCTCACCACTATACCACCAACGCAGACGAACGCTGGCACTTCAGATTCCTCAGATGAATAATCCTAGGAAGAAAAACCGGGAAAAGGAAAACTTGTCGCCTTTTTTTTTTTTTTTTTTTTTTTTTTTTTTTCCCCTTCTCTACAAGTATTTTAACAATCTGCACAGCCCGGCTGCTGCGATTACTAGCAGCAAGCCTTTTCAATGTCTCATCCTCACCCTGCGGGGGGATAAAGGAAGAGTGGAAAAAGAGGAAAAAAACAAATCAAAAACAAATTTGGTTCTTCTAGACCCATCCCCAAAACTCCAGTCTCGGACAAAAGATGTAGGAGAGAGTGCCGAGCAGCAGGGCCGGCAGCTGCATCAGAAAGGGGCTTCTGAGAAATCTCTTTCCAACCCCTGCTCTCCATCCCTCTCCAGGCACCCACCGGAGGCTTTGTTCCTGGGTGTCCCCCGAGTTCCCAGCCCTAGGGTCAAGATGTCGTGGGAGAGTCCGCGGGGGGGGAGGGGGGGGGTGAAACCAGACCCGTTCTTGAGCCCCCAGTCCTACCTCCTTCCTCTTTGCCTCCCTTCAATTAAACAATTATTTACTATTTATCCATAATAATTAATCAATTAAACAATTATCCATTCGATATTTTATTAAGCGCCAACTAAAAGCCAAGTACACTGTATCAGAGATGAAGAGAAATTGAAATCAGTTTCTTAAATATACATTCTACAAGTGGGACAACAAGACGAATACATAAATAAAATGCAAAACACAAAGTTGAGTTAGTCAAAATTAGAAGAGCACAACAACGTGGGGGGAGAAGAAGGGAAAAGAATATTCAGGAAAGGGTCCTCAAACTTTTTAAATAGGGGGCCAGTTCACTGTCCCTGAGACTGTTAGAGGGCCGGACTATAGTAAAAACAAAAACTTTGTTTTGTGGGCCTTTAAATAAAGAAACTTCATAGCCCTGGGTGAGGGGGATAATCGTTTTCAGCTGGCGCATCCGGCCCAAGGAGCCGTAGTTTGAGGACCCCTGATTTGGGTCTGGGATAGTGAGCAGACTCATCTTGGTGGGTTCAATTGTGACTTCAGAAACTTCCTAGATGTTCGATCCTGGGCAAATCACTTAATCCTGTTTGCCTCAGTTTCCTTATCTGTAAAATGACCTGGAGAAGGAAATGGCAAACCACTGCAGTTTCTTTACCAAGAAAACCCCAAGTGTGATCAGGAAGAGTCAGACGCCAGGACTGAACAACAGCAAAAGAATTATGAGGGGCAGAAATGAGAAGTGAGAGCGTTCCAGAAATAGGAAATAGTTGCGCTAAAACATATTCACAGAAGGTGAAATGTTGGCTATAATGTCAAGTAGGCCTGTTTGGACTTGAGTACCCAATTTTACAATTTAATTTTACAAATTAAATGAATCAGTCTAGAAAGATAGGTTGGGACCAGATCACTCTGGCTCTTAATACTAAGCAAGACTTTGTATTTTATCCTAGAGGCATTGCTAAGCAACAGAAGGAGCTAAAAGCCTCATTTCTAAAACATATAAGGAACTGGGTCAAATTTATAAGAATACAAGTCATTCCGCAACTGATAAATGGTTAAAGGATATGCACAGAAAATTTTCAGATGAAGAAATTAAAGTCGTTTATAATAATATGAAAAAATGCTCTAAATCACCAAATTTAAACAACTCTCAGATATCTCCTCACACCTCTCAGAGTAGCTAAGCTGACAGGAAAAGATAATGATAAATATTGGAGGGGATGTGGGAAAACTAGAATACTAATGCATTATTGGTGAAATTGTGAACTGATCCAACCATTCTGGAGAGGAATCTGGAACTATGGCTAAAAAATCTGTGCATATCCTTTCATCTGTCAGTGTCTCTACTGGATCTGTATCCCAAAGAGATCATAAAAAAGGAAAAAAGACTCCCATGTACAAAAATGTTTGTGGCAGCCCTTTTTGTAGTGGCAAGGAACTGGAAACAGTGGATGCCCATCAGTTGGGGAATGGCTAATTATGTTATGACCTATGCATGCTATGGAATATTATTATTCCATAAGAACTGATCAGCAGGATGATTTCAAAAAGGACTGCAGAGACTTACATGAACTGATGCTAAGTGAAGTGAGTAGAACCAAGAGAATATATTGCACATAACGACAAGATTATGTGATGATCAATTCTGATGGATTTGGCTCTTTTCAACAATGAAGTGATTCAGGCCAATTCCAAATGGGTTTATGATGAAGAGAGCCATACTGTGGGAACTGAATGTGGATCACAACATAGTATTTTCACTTTTTGTTGTTTGCTTACTTTTTTTCTCTCTCTCATTTTTTCTTTTTTGATCTTATTTTTCTTGTGCAGCATGAGAATGGCGATTTTATATAAACCTGCTCTAATATATATGACTGTGCTTTCTGTTTCAGCAGTCAGGAGGACCAAAGACAGGGTTGGGGATGCAGAATGAACAAGGTAAGGGTCAAGATAGAGGAATATAAACAAAATGGAGTTACTTTAGCTTTTTCAGATGCACATACTATCAAAGTGTGTTTTTTACAGTTGTTCATATAAGAGAAGAAATACACAAATTGAGAACTCATACACTTGAGATCATGGGAAGGTCCTGCTTTTATGACAGTTCCTGCTGAATCTCAAAGATCGGAAGAATTGTGAGGTTCCACTTCACACTCTGTATTCATACTGACAATCAAGGGACCTCCTGCCTTTGATCAATTTCTTCCTCTTTTGTCAGTAGAGAAGTGCTGGACCTTGTACCAACCAATGCAGGGGATGGACATTCTTAAGTGGATCAAGGTCATTAGAATGAAAGCTTTCTTGTAATGGCCTTCAAGTTCGTATAGGTTTCAGCAACATGAATAGGCTTTGAGTTTACTCTTTTGAAAGACTTTGAAAGGCCACAAGATGTACCAAGTTAGCTCAGAATGACATACACTGGCTTTATGACTCTGGACAAGTCATCTAACTTTTAATGATTCTACAAAACTTTGTAAGACTATGAAGAAGGTGCAGACCTATGTCAGTAGAGGGAGATTTCTCACTTGAGAGTTTCTTATACTGATGAAGTCATGTGTTTTGAAAAAAGAGTATATGTCTGTTGTTAGAGGCCCAAGTTACTAAATTGGATGAAATTAATTACTAGATTTGCTCAAAGTGATGTGAAATTTATTATTGATTACTAATTTTGATTAACGGTAAAGAATTTTAGTAATCCCAGAAGTACTTGCTGTAACTAATCAATTTTTCAGGTTTAGATTTATTTTGTATAAGCCTTGGTTGAAAAGGTCTTAAGAAATTATACATACAACTGAGATTGGTCCTGCCTTTTGAGGGGAGAGCAAAAAGATAGATGGAGATTTCATTCTGGTTAGAAGATGTTTTTCCTAGGTTTTTCTGCTAAAGAGGGGCAAGGTAGTCTGGTTGGGGATTTTCCAAAGGATATTCAACTTTGTATTTTCCTGGTTCTTATGGATTCTGAAGAAAATCCCTTTGCAAGTCAACACAATTATTGACCAAACACAGTCTTAGTTTAGTTTTCTTCATGGGACTTTATGTAATCACCAAAGTGTATAAAAAGCTGCTCTGAATGTAAAGTGTGTTTTTGTCACCGAGGAGTCATTGACCTCTACTATGGGCAACTGCTGGTCTTGCTAAGAAATAACATTTAGATTTTTGTGCCTCAGTTTCACTTTATTGCAGATTTTTATCCTGACACACCTGACATACCAAGAATATTCACATATCTCCTGGGGAGAGAGTTGAATGGGACATTTGACTACTGCAAAAAACCTGTCAAATTGATGAATACATACCATGAAGTAGAGCCTCAAGATCCTTCTGATCATTGAATTTCAACAAAAACTGTCAAAAGTAGGGCTTTACCATGTTCTCAAGTGTATTTTCTTCTCTTATATAAGCAAGCTCTAAAGAACCACTTTGATGTGTATCTAGCTGAGAAAGTTAAAGCAACTCCATGTTGTCTATAGTTCATTTTGCCCATGAATAATAAAAAAAAAATCTTGTATTTTATTTTACTTTAAAAAAAAAGCAGGCATTTATTGTTTTCTCTCTCCTAATCCTCCCATTAGGGAAAAAAAAAAAAGCTAAAATTAAATATACAATGGAACCAGAGAAGAAGCATTCATTGCAATGAGGTTGCAATATCTGGCTGATAAGCCACATGCATACTGTTGAAGTGAATAAACTGAATTAGTGTTGTGTTCAGTGATAAAATCTATTAAAAATTATTTGTTATATTCAACATTTTTTTCAAGGATGTTTGTCTTATAGAGAGATCACTTTCTATGAACAAAATACTCTGAATCAATGTAAATGTTCTAGGATTAATATATTTTTGTAAAGATGACAAAATTTTTAAAAGTACTAGATATTTCTATACCTACAAGGTTAAAATTATCAATGCAAATAAAAATTAGAGTCTATCAAATGAAAAAGGAAAACAAATCAGAGGAATATTTGTGATGTTAGATCCCACTAGTCTGTAGCTTCAGGACCCAATAAAGGTATAAATTAAAAGGATTCAAATAATAGCAAATTATTCATACAAGTCCAATTATAACTGATCAGATAACAAACATTGTTAGTTATCTTTTAATATTTCTTAGTCTACATTCCCAAGACCTTCCATATTGACTATTTAGTCTTGACCAATAGCTAATTATACAAATTAAATATGAGGCCTAGTAAATTCAGTTAAACATTAGGACTTACTTAATTTCCAATTATGTTTAAGTTTGAGGGACAAAATTTTCTTTTCATATTAATTAAAAGGCTTACTATCCTGTCTCTATTCTCCCTCACCTTTTATCAACACAGACCCACTCAGAAAAGGCAAGTAGATGCAAAACAGATGAGAACAGTGTTACTCTTCCTCCACATCATCATTTCCTTCCCTCCCTGACTACCTTCAAGTTCCAACTAAAATGCCAGCTTTTGCAGGAAACCTTTTAAAATCTTTTTCAGTACTAGTGCTTTCTTCTGTTGATTATTACCAATTTATCCTCTATATAGTTGGTTTCTGAATTATTATTTGCATCTCCCCTTATCTCCAACCCACTACACTATGAACTATGAGCAGGGACCATGTTTTTTCTCTCCCCTAGTTTGTACTGATGGTATTTGGCACAATATCTGGCACATAGGCAATTAATAAATGCTTTTTGATTGACTTTCAAATCATCATTTTTCCACTCAACTAAAGGTTGCATTCAAAGTCCATAACAGAAAATATTTTTCATGAAGGCGAATAATATGAAATAAGACTGGAAAGCTTACATGAAGACATTGTATAAGGCTTGAAATATTAAAACATGAATTCCCTATGTGTTGACTCCCCCTAATCCACATTGTCACTAGCAAGCAAGTTGAATCCTGTAAGGGCCTACCACTACCTTAGAATTAAGGAACAAATTTGTAAGTGGTTAAATTTCTAACTCTGTTTTCCTACTGATATGATTTCACTTAATATTAGACTCTGGTCTTATTCAAGTAATTTACAAAAAAATGGCTTGGGAACAACAGTACTTATAAAGCATTTCTCTATTTTTTTAATTGTAGTAATTTTATTTATTTTTAATACACATTGCTTTGTGAATCATGTAAGGACAGAAAAATCAGAGCAAAAGGGAAAAACCTTGGAAAAGATTAAAAAAAAAACAAACAAACCAGAAAAAAGAAGTGAACACAGCATGTGTTGATTTACATTCCATCTCCATTGTCCTTTTTCTAGATGCAGGTAGTATTTTCTGTCCAAAGTCTATTGGGATTACTTTGGATCACTACTGAGAACAACCAAATCGTTCATAGTTGATCATGACACATTCTTGCTGTTACTATATACAATGTATTCTTGGTTCTGCTTGTTTGTCTCAGTATCAATTCATGTAAATCTTTCCAGGCCTTTCTATAATCAGTTTGTTCATCATTTTTTAAAGAACGCTAATATTCCATCACCTTTATATAACACAGTTTTGTGCAGCCATTCCCCAACTGATGATCATCAATTCCTTTTCTAATTCTTATAAAGCATTTTCCACAGAACCCTGAGTTTCTGTCTTTCTCCTAAAGACCTTATGAAGTTCCCTGGGAGTGCATGACTGAGTGGTTGAGAACATTGGTTGACCGAGTTTAAATTTCTTCTTGGATAGATAGCTTTAAAGAACTTGGCTAGATAGATTTATCTGCTATTGCTAGCCTGATTCATCAATGGATTGAATTGCTGGGAGGCTCCATTAGTCCGGTTGTTGAGCAGGTGGACACACCTCAGGACTTCTTAAACTTTTTCAGCCGGAAACCCCTTTTTGTCTGAGAAATTTTTTCAGAACTCAAAGTATGATTATAACCTATGTCAGATTGCTTGCTGCTGTCTTGGGGAGGGGGAAGATAATAGAGGAAAGGAAAAAATTGGAACTAAAAATCTTAGAACAATGAATGTTGAAAATAATTTTTACATGTAATTAGAAAAAAAATTATATTTTCTAAATAAAACAAAAAACAAAACGAAGAAAATCAGTCAGGAACAATGGTTGTCTTTGCCTTGGAGTAAATTCATGGAGCAAATTTCATATGCAATGAAGCTATTCAATCTTCAGGGTCTGTACAGGGTTATAAAATACAGCCATTACTCTGAAAGGGACTCTTTCCGTTCCACTGTATTCCAGCTCTTTCCACTCTTAGCTTTGCCCGAGCTGTAAACAGAGGACGACCCCTCTCCCCCTCCTCACACGGTGGGATACACGAAGATTTGAAAATTAGACAAACGAGCACTGGGAAATTGATTTTGGTTAAAGCTATAAGAATTGGAAAGGCAGAAATAAAGTAGAGAGATTAGCAAAAGGAAGATCAAACAAGTATTACCATATACTTGCTAAGAGGTAATGAAGGCCTGAATTAGTGGATCCCAAAGAAAGTAAGTGGGAATAGAAGCTGCCCTGATTGAAGGCGGAGCCTGCAGGAGACCACGTGGTCAAATCCCCCTGAGTGCTCTGTCCGTTCTATAAGATTAGAGGGAGAAGGAGCGAGTCTTGAGTGTGCAGCATGGGTGGTTCAGTGGTAGAATTCTCGCCTGCCACGCGGGAGGCCCGGGTTCGATTCCCGGCCCATGCATGTGCCAATTTTTTTTTTTTAAAAATCACCGGCTCTCTTGCTCTTAGCTGCTCCTGGGAGCTCCGAAGCTCCTCCGCACTATCATCCTCACCTGGCTTCTCCCAATCCTTCTCCCCTGGCTTTAAAGCAGACTCAGATGGAACTCACTTCTTGGACTGAGAACCAAGAAGCCATACAGTTAAAATAAAATAACAAAAAACAAAAATAAAATAAATAAAATACTCCCTTACTTCCAGATCTCCAAATGTGAAGCCCTCTTGCGGAAGTCATCTCACCTTGACAAGCAACCCTCACACACCCGCCCCATCCAAGGTGAAACAGCAGACGGTGCAAGCGAGCCAAAGAGGACGCGGGCATGCGATGGGCTCCATTCCGCTCTGGATTCCTTTTGGCTTCCGGAAATTTGGTGGCGGGGCCGAGGCGGAAAAAATAAGCTGCACGAACTGACCAGGGAAGAGGGAGCAGAATAAAGAGTTAGCTTACTTAGCTACTGTTCCTTGGTCGCCTACGGGCCTGTTCTGTGCAACAAAAGATGTTTCCCTGACCGGGAATCGAACCCGGGCCGCGGCGGTGAAAGCGCCGAATCCTAACCACTAGACCACCAGGGATTGGGTTCTCCAGCTTGTCTCTTCTCCCCTTAGCATAATACACAACTTTTGTTATCCAGGGATGCTATGTTCAGCCTTCATTAGAGACCTTTTGAGCTCTCTCCTGAACCACTCTCACTCACCGCCCCACCGGCAGTACCAATCTAGGGCCACCCACCCTCCTGGCCTCTCTCACAGCCCATTGCATTAAATGCTACTCCAGTTTGCCTCTCTCGAACAAAGAACCTATATCATAAGGATTCGAAATCCAAATCTTATCCATTTTCCCCGGCCCGAATCTCTCCTGATTTTCTGCCACCCTTGCAACTTTAGTTCAAAGGCTCGCTTCATTTGCTCTTTTGTTGCCATATCCTATCCTTCCTGTCTCTTCGGGGCCTCTGAGTATACTTGACTTTTTGCAGACTTTTCCTTGGTCTTAGTAACAATGTTTTTCTCTACTCTGGTTTTACTAGTTTTACTTTTACCTATTATCTACTAGGTGGAACTGTGAATAGAGTTCCGGCCGTGGGGTCTGGAATGACTAATTTTTAAGAGTTTATATTTGGTCTCAGACACTTACTAGTTGTGTTACCTTGGGTTCGTCACTTAACTCTACTTGCCTCAGTTTCCTTATCTGTAAAATGAGCTCGAGAAGGAAATGTTAACTCACTCCCGTATCTCTGTCAAGAAAAATCCCAAAATGGGGGTCACAAAAAATCAGACAATGGCTGATTAACGACTTGGTGTAACTTAAAAAGAGCTCGATTGGTCTTCCACGTTCTAAGCTTTATCCTGAAGCACGTGCTTCATCTGAAGCACAAATCCAAACTTATAGGAAGAGCGGCAGGGAAAGAAGGATAGTAGGCAAAGACTAGTGTCCCACTGCACGAATCCCTAACCGGGACCCTCCTCCTTCAATTATCATCCCTATGTGAATGATTCTCAGATTTATTTAAAAAACTCTAACCTTTCTCCTCCCTACCTTCAGTCTCTCATCTCCAACTATTAGACTTCTTAGATATCTCCTTTTAGACTTCCTCTAAGTAGAAGTCCCATGGACATCTAAAACTCACCAGATCTAAAACGTATCTCAGATCTTTCCCCTCAGGCCCTTTTCCTGCTTGTAAAGAGTACCGCCAGTGTTCTAGGCACCCAGGCTAGTTCCCGGACATCCTAGACTCTATACCCTCTCCGTTTCAATTCCCTTCCTCTCCCAAGGCCAGAAATTGTCAGGCCCTGTCATTTCTATCTTTCTAACATTTCTTCTCGTATCCCTTTTTTCTCAGGGATCCACTACCTCCCGAAGACTATTTCACTTCAAAGCTAGATGACATAACAGTTTACTGGTTGGTCTCTGAATCGGAACCCACGTCAAAATCAAATTGAACGAGATATTCGGGAATATCAGAGAATGGAGCCGGCTTTAGCTGGACCTCTACTTTCAGAAAGAATGTCCTATATTTCAGAGTCCGATTCTTTTTGTACAGCAAAATAATGATTTGGTCATGTATACTTGTTGTGTATCTGATTTATATTTTAATATATTTAACATCTACTGGTCATCCTGCCATTTAGGGGAGGGGGTGGGGGGAAAGAGGGGAAAAATTGGAACAAGAGGTTTGGCAATTGTCAATGCTGTAAAGTTACCCATACATATAATCTGGAAATAAAAGGAAGGAAGGAAGGAAGGAAGGAAGGAAGGAAGGAAGGAAGGAAGGAAGGAAGGAAGGAAGGAAGGAAGGAAGAAAGAAAGAAAGAAAGAAAGAAAGGAAGGAAGGAAGGAAGGAAGGAAGGAAGGAAGGAAGGAAGGAAGGAAGGAAGGAAGAAAGAAAGAAAGAAAGAAAGAAAGAAAGAAAGAAAGAAAGGAAGGAAGGAAGGAAGGAAGGAAGGAAGGAAGGAAGAAAGAAAGAAAGAAAGAAAGAAAGAAAGAAAGAAAGAAAGAAAGAAAGAAAGAAAGAAAGAAAGAAGAAAGGAAGGAAGGAAGGAAGGAAGGAAGGAAGGAAGGAAGGAAGGAAGGAAGGAAGGAAGGAAGGAAGGAAGGAAGAATGTCCTAAAGGATCAGATCCTTTGGAGTGTGGGAGGATAAGTTCTATTTCATTATCAGTCCCTGCAGAATAAGAACTCCTAGGACGTGTACGAAGGGACTCTTTCGTGTTCGTGGCCCAAAGAAGCAACCTTCTAAGATGATACCTTGCACATATTAGTAACTCCGTTGCTGTTGAATTGAAATGAAGTGGAGTTTTGAGGTCTAGAGCTAGCAACCATCCCCATACTTGGAGAGATCTAGAGGATGCGGTAGGACAGAGATGAATGGCTCCCTCGGACTCTCAGGCAGGAGAAAAAACACAGAGGTTTCTAAAGGGGTGAGAAATCAAGAGAGGAACTTGGCAAGAGGCAGTAGGTGTCAGGGTGCTGAGGGGCCGCAGTAAAGAGCGGAAAAATTAAAAACTGCGTTGGCCGGGAATCGAACCCGGGTCAACTGCTTGGAAGGCAGCTATGCTCACCACTATACCACCAACGCCGACAAGAACAAGGAGACTATCTGTGCCTTATAGAATTCTCTCTTCCCAGGCCCAAAGCTCCGACTGCTTCTTGGCTGATCCTCCAGCTGAAGCCTGCTGCACAAGAGCTCTGTCCGAGACTGGACTCGTCTTGCTCGAACCAGCCCACATCTCTTCTTGGCTCCTTGGCAAGGAGGCCCACACGGGGCTTGTGTCACTTCTACTAAAGACTGGTACTGTCCGAGCTCAGCCACAGCCCTCATTGCCTCGAGATCCCAGGATCTCCCCGGATTCGAGCTACAATCGCGGATCGTTCTTGCCCATCATCTGCGACCGCTGACTACCGCCGACTCTAGAGGTAAGAAGTAGAGAAAACCAGATCTCGAAGGTCAGCTCGAGCCCGCCAATTCTCGGGAGGAAATGAACCAAGAAGGGGTCTCCTGTGTTCTGGGCGAAAGACCACCATCGCGCTGGGACCAAACTGTGATCTCTGTGGCTTGGGTTGCCACATCTAGCCTCCGGCGTGGTCTGTCTGCCCCAATGGTCCTGCCAAACCGTCTGCGCTCCTCCACATGACCTTGACTTAAGAGCTCCCTTAGGACCCTTTGGTCGGGTTACGTTGGCGCGTATTTGCTTGTGTGGAAATGCGCCTTCTGGGGATGCCAGGTGGGTGCCACCGGCAGTCGAGAGAGACCGTACAGTGGAGTGAGCTCTTGGAGCCCTGGGGTTGGGGGACAGCATTGAGATAAGCGCCTAGCGCGCCGGTCTTTGAGCCTTAGACTCTTTTCTAACTGGAGCAGACGCTCCGAAAGCGGTCCATGGGCTTCCCCTACGAACACCGGCTCTTGTCCGGGTTTTTTTTTTCGGTCGAGGAGACCCAACAATGGAGACTGCAAGGATGAGGGATGGAGATGCTCTTGAGCGCCTACGTTAGGAGAAGGGCCAGCTAGAGGGCGCCTAGGAGGATAGGGGAGCAAAGGGTGTCTTGAAAGCTTATGTTGAGCAAGGATTCCAGGGAAATGATGCGTTTAGGGCTGGGTTTCCTAGTGCCACAAAAGCGTCTGGTGCTTTTGGAGAGACTTTAAGGGCCAGGAGCTGGGACTCCGGCAGAGAAAGGAATAGGATAACGTATGCAAAACATACACGCAACTTCCTGACCAGGGAATCGAACCCCAACTTCTCGAGTGACTGGCAGAGACCACTCCACTAGCGAGAAAAGTACACAGCACACTACAATCGTCTATATACCCTATCCTCTACACTTTTTTTTCTCCTGCCAATCTGATTTTGGGCTTCGTAGGTCCCACAGCTTCTGAACTTTACAAAACAGAAAGGACCCTTCCTTCTTTCCTACTTCTTCTGCCCGCTTCAAAAACCTTTCACTCTCTTTTTTGACCTCGCGAGCCACCTTGCCAGATTACACCTTTGGTCCCTTGCCCTCCAAGATATCCATTTTTTCCCTCTCAGAATTAAAGAATTCGCTCTCTAAAGGAAGAAATGCTTCGACTTCGATGTGTACAATATTAGGATGTGCTTGTATGTATGTGTGCTAGTGTCTGACTCCTTAGAAAGTCTCTAGCAGCCTATGGATTTCTAAGGATAATGTTTTTGAATGTATAAAATGAAATCCAAAATATTTACCAAGAAATCAATGCTAATGGAATGGAATCATCAACATTTTGTTTGTTTGTTTGTTTTTAATTAACCAATTACAAGGACTTTAAAGTAAAAACCCTTGTCCTTTCTTGATACCTTCTAGGGAACTAACAGTTCCCTAGCCGTGAAATAGGGGAGGGTAATGGAGAAGAAAAATAAAGCGGAGGAGGAGGGAGGGAGGGGAAAGAAAAAATCCAAGGTGACGGGTAAGGGGATGTGGCTGAGAAAGTGAACAGGTAAGGAAGCTGCGCCTGCATGATGGCTATGGACAGATTAGTGGAGGGGAGAAAAACGAGAGCAGTTTATTGCTCAGGAGTCCCATCGACTGTTCCTTTGAGCGAGTCTCTTCCCTCCAGGACAATTTTCACTTCGCTGCAATGTTAATCTGATCCTTTTCCATGCTAATCTCATGATTTTTTGGAATGTTCTTCTAGGATTTATAACCAAAGAAGAACTAGAGATCATTACTGATCACAAAATAGAAAATTTCCACTATACCAAACTGAAAAGTTTTTGTACAAACAAAACCAACGCAGACGAGATTAGAAGGGAAGCAATAAACTGGGAAAATATTTTTACAGTCAAAGGTTCTGATAAAGGCCTAATTTGCAAAATATATAGAGAATTAACTCTAATTTATAAAAAATCAAGCCATTCTCCAGTTGAAAAATGGTCAAAGGATATGAACAGACAATTCTCAGATGAAGAAATCGAAACTATTTCTAGTCATATGAAAAGATGCTCCAAGTCATTATTAATCAGAGAAATGCAAATTAAGACAACTCTAAGATACCACTACACACCTGTCAGACTGGCTAAGATGACAGGAAAAAATAATGATTGTTGGAGGGGATGCGGGGAAAACTGGGACACTGATACATTGTTGGTGGAGTTGTGAAGGAATCCAACCATTCTGGAGAGCAGTTTGGAACTATGCTCAAAAAGTTATCAAACTGTGCATACCCTTTGATCCAGCAGTGTTACTACTGGGCTTATATCCCAAAGAGATTATAAAGAAGGGAAGGGGACCTGTATGTGCACGAATGTTTGTGGCAGCCCTCTTTGTAGTGGCTGAAAACTGAAACTGAAAACTGAGTGGATGCCCATTAGATGGAGAATGGCTGAATAAATTGTGGCATATGAATATTATGGAATATTATTGTTCTGTAAGAAATGATCAACAGGATGATTTCAGAAAGGCCTGGAGAGACTTACACGAACTGATGCTGAGTGAAACGAGCAGGGTCAAGAGATCATTATATACTTCAACAACAATACTATATGATGACCAGTTCTGATGGACCTGGCCATCCTCAGCAATGAGACCAACCAAATCATTTCCAATGGAGCAGTAATGAACTGAACCAGCTACGCCCAGAGAAAGAACTCTGGGAGATGACTAAAAACCATTATATTGAATTCTCAATCCCTATCTTTTTGCCCACCTGCATTTTTGATTTCCTTCACAAGCTAATTGTACTATATTTCAGAGTCCCATTCTTTTTGTACAGCAAAATAACGGTTTGGTCATGTATACTTATTGTGTATCTAATTTATATTTTAATATATTTAACATCTACTGGTCATCCTGCCATCTGGGGGAGGGGGTGGGGGGAAGGAAGGGAAAAATTGGAACAAGAGGTTTGGCAATTGTTAATGGGGTAAAGTTACCCATACATATAACCTGTAAATAAAGGGCTATTAAATTTAAAAAAAAAAGAAAAAAAAAAAAAAAAAAAAAAAGGAATGTTCTTCTAGGAACCTCCGGGTCCAAGCTTTGCTTCACTGGGCACAGTGGACAAGACGATTGCACAACCATTCCTGGTGTCTCCTGGGCACGGCTATGTCGTCGCTTCTACAGGATCCCCGACTTTGGGACCAGTTCTTCTGGAGAAGTCTTGTTTCCAGCGAGATCGAACGCTACGTGAGATCTCCAGTTCTTTCTCCAAGTTACTCGCTCCCTCCCTCCTTCTTTCTCTCCCTCCCTTGGTCCCTCCCTCGCTCCCTCTCTAGCTTTTGCCCTTTCTCTCCCTTTCTCCCTCCCTCGTCTCTCTCTCTCCCCCTCCCACCGTGTCTCTCTCTCCCTCCCTCCTTCCTTCCCTCTCTTCCTCTCTCCCTCTTTCCCAACCTCCATTTCATTCTCCCTCCTTTGCTCCATCTCTCCCTTGCTCCCTCCCTCCTTCTTTCCTCCCTGTTCCTCCCTGGCTTCCCTTCCCTGCCCCCTCTTCTGCTTCTCTCCTTCTCTCTTCCTCCTTCTCTGTCCTTCTCTCCCTCCTTCCCTCTTCTGTTTTCCTTTCCTTCCTTGTCTCCCTCCTCTGTTCCTTTCTCCTTGTCCTCTGTCTCGTATCAGCGATTCTGCTCGGCCTTCGATCCTTCCTCCCCGCGTTTCATCCGGTTTAGCGAGGGAAGAACAGAGGAGAAGGGAGGATAAGGAAAGAGGGAGAGAGGAAGGGAGGGAGGGAAGGGCAGGACAGAGACAGAGGGGGGGGAGGACATGCTGCGAGTGAGATGCGAACCAGGCTGTACTGGGGGGAAGAGGTGGGACGAGGAGAAGAGAGGAGAGGGAGGAGGAAGAGACGGTCAGAGAGAGGGGGGAAGGAAGGGAGGGACAGGAAGGAAGCGGGGAGAACGAGGACTGGGGACGAGGAGGAGAACAGAGGAGGGGGAGAAGGAGTGATGAGGAGGGAGAAAGGAGGGAGGGAGAGGGGAGGAAACGCTAGCCAGGGGAAGGAGGAGCGCTGGGACAGGAGGACTTTGCGTAGAGGCAGGGGAGAGGGAGGGGGATGAGGGGGGAAGAAATGGAGGAAGAGAAGGGTGGAGAGGGAGAGACGATCTGAGACTGAGTGAGGATGTTGGTACAGCACAGAGGAGGGGAGAGGGAGTGCCAGAGAGCCGGGGTGGCAGGATGTCCGGAGGGGAGGTAAGGAGGACGTGCGTCTGCACATGGAAGCGTAAGGGTCGAAGTGCCATTCTGGATACCCTCATGGGCCTTGAGCTGACCTGCTGTGTTGGAGCAGAGGAGATGGAAGGCGCACCTCATGTGGGCTGATCGACTGTTTCTCGCTAGTCCCAGTGGGGAGAATGGGTGTGGAAAACGGATCATTTGCAGGTCTGGGCACTTCATGGGTTTTGAAGATCGTGGAAGTGTTGGCTGGACAGTGGGAACTGCATATATGGAAGGAGGCCTGGACACGTCAGGATGTCTTGAGCTGGTGCCTAGGGTGAGAATTAGGTGAGGGAACCTTAAGGCGTGGGTCATATACACCTCTGACAATCAGGTTTTTGTCGCACGACTCAAAGGATGGGGGGAGGAAGCTTACGAGCAACCTTGCATGGTGGTCAGTAGCGCTGTTCTCGCCTCCACCGGGAGGCGGTTCGAATCCCGGCTCCTGAAGTTAAACCTTTTTTGGACAAGTTCTGGGAGTAACTGCTCCGCGAAGGTCATCACTATACTATTTCTTGGAAGCAGCGAGTTTCCTTATCACGACCATCATCTCCACTTTCTCCCCTTAGCGCTTGCTACCTACCCTTCCCGCTCGTTCTTGGGGTTACTCGTTCTTGGGGTTATGAACAGCGGGAACAATCCCACCTTCCTTGCCACTCAAAGAACCAGGCTTCTGAGAAAAGTTACTTTTGCTGGCTCTGTTCTGACTCGTTTTCTAGTAGGGCCCCTTCATTCACATATCTATTTGCCACCAGTACAGTTTGGATTGGAGAGGTTCTACTCTAGTTTTCTTACGCACTTGAGCCTTGGCTAATCCCCCAAGGGAAATGAAGCTACAGATTGAGGGAACAGGATGGGTCATTTGCAGCTGGGGCTGTCTATACCGATTACTTGAGGGCTTCCGGGAAAGACAGCGTCTCCCAGGTGTAGCTCATGGTTGGCATAAAAGCTCATTCCCTGACCGGGAATCGAACCCGGGCCGCGGCGGTGAGAGCGCCGAATCCTAACCACTAGACCACCAGGGAAGACAGCATCTTTTTGTTCCTTTTCTCATCTTCCAAGACACTGGATCTGTGCATCTCTCCCAAGTTCTCAGTCTTTTCTGGGCGTCCATTGGACCTATAAGTTCGGCCCTTCTATTCTCAGCACCGAGCAGTCCCTCCGAACCGATCCCCACAACCCTACTGTGCCTCTCCCCCATGCCACATTAGTTCTACCAACACTACTCATTTCTGGCTTCACTTGAACAAAGAACCTACTCCAGAACTAGAATATGAATCCCAAACTTCTACCTCCACCGCCATCTTTCCTGAATCTTTCCTCATTCCACACACAGCCACCTGTCTCCCTTACACATTTCATTCTTTGGATGGCATCAGTTTCCTCTTTGCTCCTCTTTTGCGTCTCCTCCTCTTTGCTGCAATGCTCTTCTTTCTTTTCAGAACATCTGAGAATATCCGTATGCTTTTGCACCTTGAGCTTAGTAACAATTCTTTTGACGCTCCTCTGGCCATCTGTTTCTTTTCTTTTCTGGTCAGTATCAGTTCCATCACTAGTCCAGGAGCATCTCAGAAAGAGCTTGGTTGGGACCTTGAGACCTGAAAGGAGGGAGTCTCATTCTCTTGGATGTGCTCAACCGTGAGAGAATCCTCCTTCAAATACTCCCAAACGTTTTATCTTTCTTCATTCTGGAGCGTGAGCAACTATGGGACGAGATATGCAGAACACAGGCAAAGATCAGCGTCCTGTCCCACTGCAGGAACTTCCATGATTTCAGTATCATTCCTCTCAGATTTGCTTGTACAACATCAATGCCTCTGTTGACCTTTAGTCTCTCATCTCCAAGTTCCTATTAGATTTCCTCGAAGTAGAAGTCCTATAGACATCTTAAACTCACAAACTGATCTCATCATCTTTTCCCCCAACTTTCCTAATTTTCCCAGGTACCAAAACCTAAATTGGTAACCTAAGAATCATCCTAGACTCTTCAATTTTTGCAATCTTTCCAGTAAAGTCTCGATTCCAGTCTTTTCTATATTGCTAACATTTCTCCAAAAAAATTTTTTTTTCTCTCTCAGTGACACAGACATTAACCTAATGCAGCCCCTCATCAACTCAAGCCTAGATAATATTAACACTCTGGAAAGCCCTCTGGGGAGCTCTTGTCTGAAACATGTAAAATTGACAGACAATACCATGTATGGGTATTTTTCAGCTAGATTGCCATCTCTGGAGATGGCTTGATGGATGATCCAGAAGCTTTTTAGTATCAGTGTTCTATCCCATGGTCAATCTCCAAAATAAAAGCGTTAAGGCAAAGGCACTTTGCTATTTGTCTACCAAAGAGGCAGCTCTCTCTCTCTCCCTCACAGCCCCAGACCTATGCACGTATTAGGTCCATTGTTATTCAATTGAAGTAAAGTGGACTGAAGTGACGTGATGTGAGGATGAGGTAGATAAAGTGATGCGAAGTGGGGTGAGATCGAATTTGGGGCTAGAGACTCAATATCTAGCAACTGAAAAGATCCGGAGGATGAGACAGGATAGAGGTAGAGGGCAGCTTCTAAGCCCAAGCGCTGCCCACAGACGTCCTCTCTAGCCGGCTCGCTCGTTCCTCACAAGAGCAGAGAGAGCAGCCCTCTTGACTTCTCAGCAGGTGCTCTCCTTGCCAGAAGCCTTCAGCCCCAACAAGGCTCCTGCCACTTCTGGCCGCCTAGTACTGCCCCAGCTTTGCCACGTCTCTCACCGCCTCAGCTCTCCGGCTTCTCGCTTCCGGAGGACCACCTTCCTTTCCATATGCTACGAGGTTTAATGCTTCCCTGTGACAGACCAGCTCGAGTCCGTCAGTTTTCTGGAGGTTTGGAAGAAATGTTCCAAGAACGCGCCTCACGCACAGAGGGTACTTAGTCTTTTGTATTGTTGGCCAAAGCTTTTGACTTCACCAGAACCAGGATTTCTGCCTGCCTCGATCCTCCACCGCTGTGTCCGAGTCCTCGCGGCCCTCATCTTGCTCCTGCCACATAGTAGTGTTCCTCACGCTTTCCAATCGGGTTGTGTCCTAATGTGTTTGAGTGGGACTGTGTCTGGGAATGTAGGTTACGCACCGCCTGCTGTCAACAGCACGTGCGGTCGTAAATAACCAAATAAATACTTGTTAAGCTCCTACTACGTGCCAGGCATTAAGCTAAACGCCGAGGCTCCAAAAAGAGGCTAAAGACAGTAACTGCCCTAAAATTGCTTACAATCTAATGGGGAAGATAACATGGAAACAAACATATACAAAACCCGTCATACACAGAATGAATGCGAAATATGTAAAATAAGGAAGGCAGTAGAATTAAGAGACATAAAGGAAGGGTTCCTGTAGTAGGTAGGGTTTTAATGGAGACTTAAATGAAGCCAGAGAGGTCGGCCGTTGGAGGGAAAGGCAGGAGAGGCACTGGGAGAAATCCAAAGAAAATGCCCAGAGCCGAAAAATGGAGTGTCTTGTTCTTTGTACAACCCCAGACTAGAATCTCTACGTCGAAGAGTACAGGGTGGGCAATAAGACAAAGACTGGAAAGACAGGTCATGAAAGTTTTTAGATGACACTCAGAACATTTTGTATTTTATTCTAGAAGCAATGGGAAACCAACTGGAGTTTATTATGCGGTTTTTTTGGGGGGCGGGGAGGAAGGGATTAGCATAATCAGACCTGCATTTTAGGGAAAATTACTTAAGTGACTGAGTGGAGAATGGATTGGAGTGGGGGAAGACTTGAGGCAGGCAAACCCCCTTGAAGGCTACAGCAATAATCCAGGTGTAGGATCATGAGGACGTGCATTAGAATGGTGACCAAGTCAGGGTAGGGAAGGAAGCTTATTCATCAGGGGTTGCAAAGGTGAAATCTGGTGACCTTGGCAACAGATTGAATGTGGGGAGAGGAGGAAGACGGCTTGAAAGATAGTGAGCAAACTGTACATACCCAGCAGTGTTTCTACTGGGCTTATATCTCAGAGATCTTAAAGGAGGGAACCAGAAGTGCGAAAATGTTTGTGGCAGCCCTTTTTGTTGTGGCAAGAAACAGGAAACTGAGTGGATACCCATAGATTGGAGAATGGCTGAATAATGATATTTGAATGTTATGGAATATTATTGTTCTGTAAGAAACTATAAGCAGGATGTTTTCAGAGAGGCCTGGAGACACTTACAGGAACTGATGGTGAGTGAAATGAGCAGAACCAGGAGATCATTGTATATGGCAACAGCAAGATTATACGATGACCAATCCTGATGGGCATGGCTCTCTTCAACAATGAGATAATTCAGTCCAGTTCCAATGATCTTGTGATGAAGAGAGCCATCATATCCAGAGAGAGGACTGTGGGAATTGAGTGTGGTTCACAACATAGTATTTTCACTCTTTTTGTTGTTGTTTGCTTGCATTTTGTTTTCTTTCTCATTTTTTCCATTTGATTTGACTTTTCTTGTGCAGCAAGATAATTGTATAAATATGTATGAAAATATTGAATTTAACATATATTTCTACGATATTTAACACATATTGGACTAGTTGCCATCTTGGGAAGGGAGTGGGGGAAGAGAGGAAGCTGGAATACATGGTTTTGCAAGAGTTAATATCGAAGAATTATCTGTTGGAATCTTTACAAATTGTTAAGCCATTGGAGTTGATAGAGACAATAATTATCTAATTTGGCATGGTTCAATATGATTGATTTGATCTTAGAAGGAGATATTTTGGGCCAGAACTTGAAACAAGGTACTAAGTACAACTGATAGAAACGATGCTTGTGTTCACACCTTTAGAGAGCTCATAGGTATCTAAGTACTCAATGGAGTTCACACGTTTGGGAGATTTCAGGGCTTAGTATGGCTTAGTATGAGATATTGGAATTCACACCTCCCTTAGGGCCAGAGAGCACTCTGGGAGATAACCCAGAATCCCTCTCTCTCCAGAAGGAAGAGTTAACATTTGGGAGATCATATATATACAGGAAGCTCTTAGAGCTGGAGAGAGTTTCTTGGGAACATTGACTGGGGTCTGAAGAGGAGCACTCTGGGAAGAAGCCCACAAGCCCTATCTTCGAGGCAAAAGAGATTCATTGCATCTTCCAACTTGGTGCTGGCTGGAGGCTGAAGAAAGCAGAGGCAGAAGCCAAGGACAAAGCTGGAAGATCTTTTGGAACCAAGCAGAGTGATAGGCCTAACCGGGCTATATTGAAGGAAACAATAAAAGATCTGAACTTTTATCACCTGGCTGTGTTTTGGAAAAAGAACACCAACCAACAGCCATGCATATGTTTTGAAAACTAAAAAGCTTCAATAATAATAAAAAAGAAAGATAGTGAGACGTCAAAGATAACTCCTAGAGTTCCAGTCTGAGGGACTGGGAAGATGTTGCCCTCTAAAAGGGAAGGAAGATGGGGAAGATTTAGGGGACAATATCATGAGCTCTCTTTGGGATATATTGAGTTTCAAAAACCTACTGAATGTCCACTGTGAAATGTCAGAAAAGCCCTTGGAGATGCGAAATTGGAGGTAAGAAGAGTGATGGAGGCAGATTCGAGAATTAGCATAGAGATGGTAATTAATTCCTTGAGAGTTTATGAGAGAGGGAGAAGACAAGAAGATTCAAGGAATTTCTCTGAAGTAAACCTACAGTTGGAGTGAGTGATGCAGGAGAAGATCCAGCAAAGGAGAAAGCGAAAAACCAATTAGATGGCTAGGAAGAAAACTGGGAGAGAGGTCGTAAAGTGGGAACTAGGATGTAGTTGAGTTGCGATGGGGAGAGGAGCAAGATCAATGGTGTATGTAAAAGATTCCGGGACCTTCCCCGCCTCTCACACTTCTTTCTGAGGAAAGAGACGCGGGATTGATGACGAAAGAGGGGAACCCATCGGTCATGGCTACAGCGAATATTGAGACGGTAATGGCCAGAGGCCCTTGCGAAGATGGATAAGGTGGCAATCTTTGACCTCCTGGAAATGAAGAGGCTAAACGAGGGAAAAAGCAAGTTGGGCGGCCTGCGCAAAAAAGGCGCTTTCCTCCCCGTCGGGGAATCGAACCCCGGTCTCCCGCGTGACAGGCGGGGATACTTACCACTATACTAACGAGGAAGGTGGTAGAGACATTTTTCTTGTACAAATTGGCTGAATAAACTTCTTAGACGCCAGCGTTTCTTAGTTTCTTAAATTCCTTTTGTTCACCGCGGTCGGTTTCAAACCCACTAGTTTTCTTACTTCCACCCTGCGAGTCACTCCTCAATTTCACAAGACTCAGTTGTCCTCCAGCAAGTCCTTTACTTTCTGGAATTAAAAAGATCGCTCTCCAAAGGTAGAAATTCTTTGACTTACAAATGTACATTGGTAAGTTTAACCCCTCTGAAAGTATATATATTTAATTAAGTTCAGGGATATTAGGATTATATCTTTGTCATTTCTTGATACCTTTTAGGAGTCTGGCTGATCAAAGGGGAATCTCAAAGGAAGGTGAAAGGAGTGGGAGCAGGAGCAGGAGCAGGATAGAATGCTGCTGGTGGGGAAACGAGGCTGGGAAAGATGGGTGCTGTGAAGAAGCTTTGCCTGGAAGTTAGTGGGGGATAGATGGGCGACTAGTGCGACTAGAAAGCAGGGCGGCTGAAAACTCAGGGACAGAATCGCCCTTTCTTTTGAGCCGATCCTTTCCCTTCTAACCAATTTTCCCCTTCTTTGCATTGTTGATCTATTGCTGATTATCCCTTGTTACCTCCCTCATTATCTACCGCCCCCAACTTCCTCTTCTCCTAACGAACTCCTATAACATTAATTCGCTCCCCGGGTGTAAATCCTCCCAATGCTTCTAGGTCACCCCGGGTCTAAGCTTTGCCTCAGGCCGTACAGTCAACACGTCACTGTACCCCCCGTTTTTCTGTGTGCCTTGGTCAAGGCTAGGCCGGGGCCTTCACAGAGGCCCTCCTGCTTTGGGAAGGCAAGTCTAGTTTCGCCCCAGGAAATCCACCAGGAAATTGGAGGCCGAGTGAGAGCGTATTTCCAGTTCTTTCCTCCTCTGAGATATTCGGCTCAAGCCCATTCCGTTGGCGTCTACATGTCAACCCTCTCCCTGTTTTCAGCCTGGGCCGGCGCTGGGGACCTTCTCATTGGAAAGAAGGTGGCCCCAGAATAAATGGCTACCATTTTATGGCCATATGCAAATGGCATAATGCGTTCTCCCAAAAGCTGGAGTGTGGTGCAGCAGACTCAGCAGGAGAGTATGGGAGGAAATGGGTCAAGTAAAAGTGGTTTTTGTGGAGCAGGTATTAGGGCTCTTCAGAAGGGTTTTATCTGCTTCGAGAGACTGACGGGAAAGGGAGAATCGTGCGGGAAAGGATACTTTTGGATACCTGGTCTTGTTTGGACTGTGCTAGTGGCCGGATGAGAGAGAGAACAAGGAGTGTGGAAGGGTTTGGTATTATGGAAGGATCCGAGTTCACTGAACCGAGAGGTCTGAGCTAGTGCTTATGTTGAAGCTCTTCCGATGCTTAAGAGTGAGGAAACTTCTTGCTATAAAATCATAATGGTCAAACCATCTAAGGTGATGAGGTCAGGTCTGGAACTCCTCCGGATACGTATCTTTTGTCCGTCAATATGGTTCCAGGGTCGAGGTTGAGGAAGAGGAAGCTGACCCCTAACTCCAAATCACTCCTTTCTCCCCAGTTCTCTAGACTTCCTCGTGTGATGGTTGTGTGTATTAGAGGAGTGTGGAAGAGCGAGTACAATTTGGGAACCAAGTTGGATCTTTGCCACAGGATAGATTGGAAAATAAATGCACACTTGGATATCGCGTCTCCTTCGACCCTTCCCACCAATATTAAGCTTCAGCTACTTACTTTTAGGCTATTCATAGGCCTTTCATGGAAGAGGACGGGTAGCAACAGCAGCCAGAAGGAGGAGGAGGTGAGATGAGAAGGAAAGGAGGAAGAAAGGGAAGGAGAAAAAAGAAAACGAAGGGGAGGAAACATTAGGAGAGTGGATGGCGGAGAGGCCGAGGAAGATTAGGATGAGTGCGTATTACGTCGAATTTTGGGCACAGATCCTGTCCTATCAGACAGAACTCTTCTTACCTTCATCAACATCAGAAGCAGCATACCAAGAGTCAACAATCCGTGCATGGGTGGTTCAGTGGTAGAATTCTCGCCTGCCACGCGGGAGGCCCGGGTTCGATTCCCGGCCCATGCAAAGAAATGTTTTCCAGAAGTGTTGGGGGCTATCCCTCAGCCAACTTTTGGACAGCTCCCAGAAAGACCCTTGCATTCTCCGGGAAGCATCACCTTGCCCGGTCTTTACCGGCATTCTCCACCTTGCTTCTCAACCCCTAATACTCATTTTTAATTCGAGGAAGTTAGAAAAGACCTGTCCTCTAAAGAGTTTTCTTTGTACAAAATGAATCCACATTTTTAGGGAATCCAAAAGTCATGACCTGTAGTAAATTTGATACTGCCCACTCTGCTTTGCCTCCAAACGTCCTCCCTCTTGGGATATTCCACGTATTCCAGACAGACAGTCCTGAAAAATAAAAGCGATACTTTTGAATGGGTACCATTTGCTCGGATTTTCCTTCTGTCCCCGGGATTTGGCTGCACTGATGCAAAGCAATACAGCAAAGGAGCAAGGAGCGGGAGCCATTTGCGTTGGAAGTGGGAAGTTTGTCCTCCGTTCTCGATGAGCAGATGTTCTGTCAGGGAGGGGATGCCAGGACATGTACGTGATTTGGATTTAAGGTCACCTGCTTCATTTTCCCTTCCAGCGTCATCTGGGTCCAGTGGCAAGGAGAGAAAGAACTCGCAAGCGGTGTTGATCTTGGTCTCGTGCTGGGAGGACATATAAAAACACTTTCCCTGACCGGGAATCGAACCCGGGCCGCGGCGGTGAAAGCGCCGAATCCTAACCACTAGACCACCAGGGAACACATTGTGAGTCGCTGTCACCTTCTCAGCTCAGCCCAATATTCTGCTTTCTCTCTTCTCAGTCTCTTCTGGGTTTCCTTTGGACTCGCGTCTGATCTCTTCTCCAAACTACTCTAATTTAACGTTCCACCATGCTCAGGTGAGCCTATTCTCTCATCACTTGCTTCTTCCGGGCAAAGCACCTCCGTGCACAATAAAAATTCAGAACCTAAACTATCACCTCCCTTGCCATTTTTCCTCACTTTTCATCTTGCTGCCTGCTACCCTTGTACACTTCATTCATGGATCACTCAGCTGCTCCTTTGTTTCTTATGCCATGACTTTCCCTCTCTTGTGCAACTCTCAGAATTTCTGCGCGCATGTCTAACACTAAGTTAATAGTGAAAAACAGATCAGCAGAGAGGTTATTTTTTTTGTAAGTAAACCTGAGAATCATCTGCATAGGGATATTTTAATATTACCTTGTCCAAAACTGATTTTGATCTCTCATACCCTCCCCTTTCTCCAATTGTAGAGGGTACCACCAATTTCCAAAGTACCCAGCATAGATGTTATCCTAGGCTCTTCGCTCTTTTTCTCAACCCCAATCCTATCTATCCACCCTCCGACCAAGAGGTTGGTCATTTCATCAAGTCTCTCCTTTCTCCAATCTAACTTCCTCTCCGCTGTCAAAATCTGACCATATCTCTGCTCCATTCATCCAGTGAACTTCAGTGATTTTTATTGTCTCCTGGATCACATATACAATCAATTTAAAATCCTTAACTTGGCTCCTTCCAGCCTTGTGTCTTCTTAGTCCTCACTTCCCCGAATAAATCCTGAATCATAGTAATACCAGCTTTCTTTTTCCTCTAAATAAAAGACTCCATTTCTATACTCTGGGTGTCTCCCATGCCTGAACTCTTTGTCTCCTTCCCTGGCTTCCTTAGTTAATGCCCCATCTTTTGCATGAAACCGTTCTCAAGTCTTCATTAATCTGAAAACTTTTGCTCTGAGACTTTATCCCATTTATTCTGTGTGTAACTTGTTTGTACATAGCTGTGTGCAGTCTCCCCAGTCAGACCATTTCCTATTTGAGAGTAAGAACTCTGTCTGTCTGTCTCTGGTTGTGTTTGCTTTACTTTTCTTTGTACCGAGAGCATTTTAGCGCAGTACCTGGTAGGTATTTTAAGAAATGCTAGTTGATTGACTCCTGGCCTGATCAAAACTACCACTTCCAGCATCTCAAGGTCAGAAAAGGAAAGCACTCTTTCTTGACCGGGACATTTTAAACACATTTGGTAGCTTTTCACTCATACATGCCCTTGATAAGTAGGAAAGGTTCTTAGGTATTCCTGAAATAGATGTGAACATTGGAATTCCCTCTCTCCCAAGATTTCATTGGAATAAAGCAAAACAAATACCTGCATTGATCATGCCCTCAAATCTTTCCCCTTATTCTGTTCTTTGAAACCATTACAGTGCCTGGAATATAGTAGGCACTTAATAAACGCTTGTCGATTGATTATCAAGAGCTGTGTAGCATTCTTAATCATTGTCTTTTGGAATCTTAGTTGGTGGTTGCATTGATCAGAGTCTTAAGTATTTTAAAGTTGTTTCCTTCCTTCCTTCCTTCCTTCCTTCCTTCCTTCTTTTTCTTTTAAAAAGATTTACCACTATTGTCTTTTTAAAGAATAAATTTTATATTTTCATAAAGATCTCCCTTCTTTCCCTCCCACCATCCCCACCTCACTGAGAAAGCAAGGAAAATAACATCTTTATTACAAACTTGTTTAGTCAAGAAAAAAAATTCTCTCTTTGGCTAGATATATTATTGAAAAATCAAATCTTCTCAACCTGCACTTTGAGTCCATCACCTTTCTAACTGGAAATCAGTAACATGTTTCATCATGAGTCTTCTGGAATTGTGATTGGTTATTGTACTGATCAAAAGTTTGAAGTCTTTCAAAGTAAATTATTTTTATGATATTTTTTTCCTGTTGTATGAATAGTTTTGGGGCTTTCTCCACCATGGAACAGAGCAGGGAGTTCTTTCTGGGTTTTTCTGAAATCATTCCTTTCATCATTACTTGGGGAGCAACAATATTCTATCTCATTTATACAGTATAAATCATTCAGCCGAACTCAAATAGAGGGGCATCTTCTCCGTTGGTAGTTCCTTGTCATGACAAGATACAAACGTGAAATTTTCTTTGAAATCTGAGTAGGTATTTAAGTAAAGCATGTAAATGAATTTATGAGGGCATTTTACTAATTAGCACAAATTACTTAAATGGACTAAGCTGCACTTAGCAGCTGGTAGTATTTAATAACAGTTATGGTTTATTAGACAATGGGCGTGATATCAAAATTAATTAACGTCATGTCATGTGTTTTGCCCCTGGCATTATATTAATTAAATTAATTGACACCTGCACTCCTGGTAATTCTTTGATGTCTTGTAAGTTTTCAATTTTCTAATTTAAATTTCATTTTTTCCAGTTTAATTTTTATAACTGTGAAAACCAAATGCCCATCCATTTTTCATATCATTTCAGTGACTCAAAGCATAGAGCACAGGGCTTCCAGTCTGAAAAACCTCAGTTCAACCTGAGCTCCATAAACTTACTAGATTTGTGACTCAGAGCAAGTAACATAACTTCTTTTTGACTCAACTGTAAAACTGCCAAGTGGGAAGCTATTATACGGTATATTATAGATATAATTAATGTTTTTTTTTTATTTATTTAATGGCATTTTATTTACAGGTTATATGTATGGGTAACTTTACAGCATTGACAATTGCCAAATCTCTTGTTCCAATTTTTCCCCTCCTTCCCCCCAGCCCCTCCCCCAGATGGCAGGATGACCAGTAGATGTTAAATATATTAAAATATAAATTAGATACACAATAAGTATACATGATCAAACCATTATTTTGCTGCACAAAAAGAATCGGACTCTGAAATATTGTACAATTAGCTTGTGAAGGAAATCAAAAATGCAGGTGGTCAAAAATATAGGGATTGGGAATTCAATGTAATGGTTTTTAGTCATCTCCCAGAATTCTTTCACTGGGTGTAGATGGTTCAGTTCATTACTGCTCCATTGGAAATGATTTGGTTGATCTCATTGCTGAGGATGGCCAGGTCCGTCAGAATTGGTCATCATATAGTATTGTTGTTGAAGTATATAATGATCTCTTGACCCTGCTCGTTTCACTCAGCATCAGTTTGTGTAAGTCTCTCCAGGCCTTTCTGAAATCATTCTGTTGGTCATTTCTTACAGAACATTTCTTCCATAATATTCATCTACCACAATTTATCCAGCCATTCTCCAATTGATGGGCAATGACTCAGTTTCCAGTTTCTGGCCACTACAAAGAGGGCTGCCACAAACATTCGTGCACATACAGGTCCCTTTCCCTTCTTTATGATCTCTTTGGGATATAAGCCCAATAGTAATACTGCTGGATCAAAGGATATGCACAGTTTGATAACTTTTTGGGCATAGTTCCAAAATGTTTTCCAGAATGGTTGGATGTATTCACAGTTCCACCAACAATGTATTAGTGTCCCTGTTTTCCCACATCCCTTCCAACATTCCGCATTATCTTTCCCTGTCATTCTAGCCAGTCTAACAGATGAGTAGTGGTATCTCAGAGTTGTCTTAATTTGCATTTCTCTGATTAATAATGACTTGGAGCATCTTTTCATATGACTAGAAATAGTTTCAATTTCTTCATCTGAGAATTGTCTGTTCATATCCTTTGACCATTTATTAATTGGAGAATGGCTTGATTTCTTATAAATTAGAGTCAATTCTCTATATATTTTGGAAATGAGTCCTTTATCAGAACCTTTGACTGTAAAAATATTTTCCCAGTTTATTGCTTCCCTTCTAATCTTGTCTGCATTAGTTTTGTTTGTACAAAAACTTTTCAGTTTGGTATAATCAAAATTTTCTATTTTGTGATCAGTAATGATCTCTAGTTCTTCTTTGGTCATAAATTCCTTCCTCTTCCACAGGTCTGAGAGGTAAACTATCCTGTGTTCCTCCAATTTATTTATAATCTCATTCTTTATGCCTAGGTCATGAACCCATTTTGACCTTATCTTGGTGTACGGTGTTAAGTATGGGTCAATGCCTAGTTTCTGCCATACTAGTTTCCAATTTTCCCAGCAATTTTTGTCAAACAGTAAGTTCTTATCCCAAAAGCTGGGGTCTTTGGGTTTGTCAAACACTAGGTTGCTATAGTTGTTGACTGTTTTGTCCTTTGAACCTAACCTATTCCACTGATCAACTAATCTATTCCTTAGCCAATACCAAATGGTTTTGGTAACTGCTGCTCTATAATATAATTTTAGATCTGGTACAGCTAAGCCACCTTCATTTGATTTTTTTTCATTAATTCCCTTGAAATTCTTGACCTTTTGTTTTTCCATATGAATTTTGTTGTTATTTTTTCTAGGTCATTAAAATAGTTTTTGGGAGTCTGATTGGTATAGGGCTAAACAAATAGATTAGTTTAGGTAGTATTGTCATCTTTATTATATTTGCTAGTCCTATCCAAGAGCATTTAATATTTTTCCAATTGGTTAGATCAGACTTAATTTGTGTGAAAAGTGTTTTGTAATTTTGCTCATAAAGTTTCTGATTTTCCCTTGGCAGATAGATTCCTAAGTATTTTATACTATCAGTAGTTACTTTAAATGGAATTTCTCTTTGTAACTCTGACTGTTGGATTTTGTTAGTGATATATAAGAATGCTGATGATTTATGTGGGTTTATTTTGTATCCTGCAACTTTGCTAAAGTTGTGGATTATTTCTAATAACTTTTTAGTAGAATCTCTGGGGTTCTCTAAGTATACCATCATATCATCAGCAAAGAGTGATAATTTGGTTTCCTCATTGCCTACTCTAATTCCTTTAATCTCTTTCTCAACTCTTATTGCCAAAGCTAGCATTTCTAATACAATATTGAATAGTAACGGTGATAATGGGCAACCTTGTTTCACTCCTGATCTTATTGGGAATGGTTGCAGTTTTTCCTCATTACATATGATGCTTACTGGCGGTTTTAAATAGATGCTGCTGATTATTTTAAGGAAAAGTCCATTTATTCCTATACTCTCAAGTGTTTTTAATAGGAATGGATGTTGGATTTTATCAAATACTTTTTCTGTATCTCTTGAGATGATCATATGGTTTTTGTTAATTTGGTTATTAATATGGCCAATTATATTGTTAGTTTTCCTAATATTGAATCACCCTGCATTCCTGGTATAAATCCTACTTACGTCAGTTTTTATATTGTCTACTGAAAACAGATAAGGATTTCGGATCAGAATGAAAAAGGGATCCAGATGCAATCAAAGCATTGTCGAAATTGGAGATGAACAAGGATGCCAGAAGACTGCTTGGGTTGGCTTGTTTGATTATCACTTTTGGAAGGCCTGTCCCGATGCTTAAGGATAAATTCAATCCTGTTATCGGTCTAGTCCAAAATAAAAGTTACTAGGACGTGCATACAGGGACCTTTTCCTGTCATGTACCAGACTCAGTCCTCGAAGGCCATGTCTTGCACTTATTGACACTCTTGTATTTCAATTGAAGCGAAATACAGACAAATGAGGTGGTGATTTGAGAACAAGACCCAACAACCAGTTAGATAAGTAGAAAGATCTAGATGATAAGAGAAGAAAGGGTCACTCTATCGTTCAGGATGGGGAATATGTCCAGAGGCCCCTAAGGAAGTGAGACGTGTAAGAAGGAACAAACCCCAAGGGTCGTGCAACGAGAAGAGTCAGGTACCAACTTGCCGTTAAAAAGACTTGCGTTGGCCGGGAATCGAACCCGGGTCAACTGCTTGGAAGGCAGCTATGCTCACCACTATACCACCAACGCTGAAGTGCAGAAAGGGTTTTCCTATGCTGGCTCAGAACCCTAGCTTTTACTCCTCTTATTCTCCATCTGTAGCCCTGCCCACAGCTATATTCATTAACTACTCTCCCTCCACATTCGCGCTACGCAGAGTTCTCCTTGGCTCCTTGGCAACAGTTCTCTTTGCTCGAAGCTTTCAGCTCCTACATGGCTCCTACTACTAGTTCTGCCAGAGATGCCCCCTGGTGCTACCCCAATTCACCCATATGCCTCTTTGTCCCCATGTCCCAGAACCTCGGCCCCCAGGTTCCAGCCACAGTCCGAGACCATCCCCGCTAGACATCCGCAGCCGCACAGAAGGCTGAGGTTGGAGGCAAGGTGGATGGATGGTGCGACCGCAGAAACCCGAGCCTCGCACACCTCCCACAGACGGGCTGGAGCCCGCCAGATTACCAGAGGGAATGGCCAGAGAACTGGGTTCTTCCTATGTTCTGGGCCAGATTGTGATCTCAGTGGTTTGCGTTACAGCCCATTTCTTCTGTTCGAATCCTACACAGGCCCTCCCGCACGCTCAGCGGCCCTCTATTTGACTTTGACACGATATTCCATCGCTCCCACTTTTGCGATCGGGTTGTGGAAGTGCATATTTGCGTGTGGCACTGAGTGTTTGGGGATGTTGGCTGCGTGTCTCCGTAGCCAAGATCGCGTGTATTCCTGAACTGGGCGCTGGGGTGAGGGCTCTTTGGACAAGGACTAGGGCGCAATCGCCTGAGACCAACTCCTGGGCGCTGGCTTCGGGCAGCCTCTGGCACCTTTTTGGCTTGAGCAAGCCCAGAAGCTTGCCCAGCTGAAATAGGCCCCGAGTCCTGGTTCTGTACTCAGGTTTCAATTTGGGTCTGGAGCCAAGGGATTGGGCAGGAAGGGAATAATGCGACCAAGGTTACTAATCTACAGAAACGGAGAGTTCTTTGAAAGCCGGAGGTTGGGAGGGGAGCCCTAGTGGATGGGGAGGGGGTTGAGAGTTTGGCAAACATCCTGGGGAAATGGAACGGGAAAACACCCAACTGCGGGTGGGTGACACAAAGGTTTGTGCTCTAAAAGGGATTCCTGCTCCCCGTCGGGGAATCGAACCCCGGCCTCCCGCGTGACAGGCGGGGATACTGACCACTATACTAACGAGGAAGCCGCTTAGTGGCTGGTTTCTGTCTTCAATCTTAGCCCTACAAATACGTTTTCCATTTGATTGACAGTTTCTGTTTTAAGGATTCTTTTGGGGTCATGACTGTAGAGCAATATTTCCGCTTCCCACCTGACTCAAACCATCTCACTCTCAGTGGACTCCTTGAGTCACTTCCGCACTCTTTTCTCGTTCCTTGTTCTCCGGGACGTCCGTCCATCCTTTCCCGTAATTAAAGGGACTGTTTTCCAAAAGGATTCTTAGAGTGCTTGAGTGCGTCTTTCCCTCTTTTTCTTTCTCCCTCGCTCTGCCTTTTCTCTGATTTTGCCAGGTCGGCGGCGCCTCCGCTGGAGGCCCTCCAGCTTTGGGAGCAGTTCCCTGGCAAAGTCCCCAGGAGACGGTACGCTGCGTGAGCGCAGATCTCCTTTTTTTTTCGTTCTCTGGGTCGCTCCCCTTCCCTCGCTCCTGCCCCTCTTTTATCCCTATCTTCTTTGTCGAGGAAACTATTGCTTGCCTCCACTAACGCTCCGGGGACCTGCTTGCTGGCAAATGATGGCGCTTTCTAAGACTATTTTAGAATTTCGTCTTGGAGTGGCATGTATTCCCTAAAGAGCCAGGCTGCTGGGGATGGAGGACGCAGGTGGAGGAAGGAGAGGTGAGCTACGGTGAGGCGGAGCGGGAGCCGCGGAAAGGCTCGGGGCAAGTCAGGGTGATTTGTGGTGGTTCAGATCTTTGCCCCGGAGTAGGGTCTACGTGTTGGCCTGGAGAGGTACGTGAAAAGGATCGCAGTGTAAGTGGACGGCTGGCTCTGGACACATGGTCTTTCTCAGAAGGTGTTGGTGCCAGAGGGAGAAATCAACTCGAGTGAAAGGAGCCGGATGAAGTGAATTGGGCTATCTGGACGATTGTATTGTGGCTGATATCACCAGAAAGGAGGGAGGGGGAGACCTACGGGACAGTCAGGATGGCCGAGCGGTCTAAGGCGCTGCGTTCAGGTCGCAGTCTCCCCTGGAGGCGTGGGTTCGAATCCCACTCCTGACAGGTTTTTTAGCTGCATACTCCTTTTTGAGGGTATTCCCTTCCCACGTTGATTTTTTAAAAAACTAGGTAAAAGAAAGTACAATCGGCCTCGATTCTTCCTTTCGGCACTAACACCGTGTAAGAAAGTCCACGTGTCTGTCAAGTTTCCCAGTGTTCATAGAGACGTAACGGAACCACAAAAGTCCTGCAATTGGGTGCTTCAGTGGTAGATTATCCGTCTGTCACGCGGGAGGTCCAGATTCCGTTCCTATTTTATGTGTAAGCAAGATTTTTCATAAATTCTATCCAAAAAGTGCCCAGTTTTTGAACAGCTCCCCTCAGAACGCTTGAATCTTCAGGAAATTTCCTGTTAACGACCGCAGTGTGTATTTTCTTTTGCATGCCAGCTCGCCTCTTGCTCTGCGGAGCCGAGGAGCTACAACTATAGAACCATTTTGGGGCGCGTGTGAAAGTTGACTAGATCGTTGTGCATGGGTGGTTCAGTGGTAGAATTCTCGCCTGCCACGCGGGAGGCCCGGGTTCGATTCCCGGCCCATGCAACATCCAGGTTTTTTTTGGGGGAAGCACAAGACTCCTTGGCTGTCCTTGTCAGATTTTGGACGGCTCTTCCCCCTTAACTCAAGATGTGCCCCTGGCATTTAGGAAGCAGCGTATGTTTCTCCATCTTCTAGCGTCTCTCTCTCCCTCTTCCCTTTCCCCTCATAACTTGGGGAAACCAAGGAATCCTTTGGCAAAAATTTGACTTTTGAGCTACTGGATTCTGTTTTTCTTTCTCAGGTTTTGGCGAGACGCCAGAGGAAATGAAATTAGTGATCGCGTAAAAGGGTATTTTCCCTGACCGGGAATCGAACCCGGGCCGCGGCGGTGAGAGCGCCGAATCCTAACCACTAGACCACCAGGGAGTTACACTTGTGTTTCCTACGTTCGAGTCTGACGGTCTAAATACCACCACCCCCTTCCTCAAATCCACAGAGAATTTAACAATGTCTAATCCCTACCTACCCTATCTTTTCCGTACCCCAACATCTCTTTATTCCGTGTCTTACTATATATATGCCCTTTCCTCCTTTTATTTACGGGGTTTCTTTAGCTGACCATTTGTTCCTATGCCACGTTTTTCAGAGTCTCTGCAGATACCTGGATGTCTTTGGACGGCCTCTTCTTTTGGGTGAGAAACGATCTATTTGACTGTTCTGGTTTCCTGTTTCTTTTCTTTCAGTATCAGTTTCATCAGTGTGCCAGGAGGAGCTCAGAAAGACCTTGGTTGGTCCTGAGCCAACCAAGGAGAACTAATCGAAGGAGAAAGTCTTATTCTAGTGGATGTGCTTAACTGTGAGAGAATCCCTTTCCAAATCAGAGAATCCCTCTTCAAAATCCTCCAAATTATCTCACCTGTCTTCATTTTGTAGAGTGTGCAATTACAAATCCAAATTCAGGGAGGGGAGGCAAGGGGACAGACTGAGAAGCATGGGCAAAGCTTTATAAACCCTCAAATCTTAGGACCCCTCCCTTCAATTATTATCCATGTGAAGATAACTCCGTTTTTTCTTTTTAATTGATGTTCTTCAATTATATGTAAATTTATTTAACATTCGTTCTTCAAAATTTTGCTTTCCAAATTTTTTCCATCACATCCCTCACCTGTCCTTGAGAAGGCAAGCAATTTGTTGGAGGTTATACATGTGCAATCATACAAAACATATTTCTGTATTAATCGTGTTGTCCCCAAGCCCAAGGGGAGAAAAAAAAAGTTTTTAAAAAGTATGTTTCTCTTTGCGAGGATTCCATCACTTCTTTCTCTGGAGGTGGATAGCATTTTTCATCATAAGGCCTTCGACATTGTCTCGGATCACTATATTGCTGAGCACAGTTAAGTTATTCATAGTTGATCATTGTACAATGATGCTGTTACTGTGTACAATGATCTCCTGGTCCTACTCAGTTCTCTTTGTATCAATTCATGTTAAGTCTTTCCAGGTTTTTCTGAAAGCATCCTGCTTGTTATCATTGTTTTTTGTTATTTCTCATTACACAATCATATTCTGTCCCTATCATATATCATAGCCATCCCCCAAATGATGATTATACTCTAGATTCTAATCCTTAACTGTTGAGGGCCACAGGCAGTAGGGAACCCAGGGCAAGGTATAAAACCCTTTTGACTCAGTAAAGAACTTTGCTGAAGTGTTTAGTTTGGCTCCCCCCGACCCCTACAGGCGTTCAGCTCTTCTGAGAAGTCCGAGGATGTGGAAACCTGTTTTGTACTTGAAAGAGAGTATGTGGATATGGCTAAAAAGCATCTGCTCACTTCCCTATCTGTGAACACTTGACCATCTGTGCATTTCCCTCCCATAAATACAAAGATGTAAACAGTGCATTTATAAGGCACAGCTTTCCCCTGAATAAACGGACCCCTGTTTAATCATCCCCCTGAGTCTCCACCTCTTCATTCCTCACTTAAGATAAGGGCTCGGACTGATATTGAAGCCCTCCTGCTAAGGGATCTGGACACTTAGCCACAATTTTTTTTTTAAATGTTGATAAGTTTTTGTACATATAAATCTTTTTCCCTTAAAAAAATCTCTTTAGGATACAGACCTAGGTAGTAGTATTATTGGGTCAAAGGGTATACCCAGTTTTTATAGCCCTTTGGGCAAAGTTCCAAATGCTCTCCAGAAGAGCTGGATCACTTTACACAACCAACAGGAATAGTATCTCAATTTTTCCACACCCCCCTCCAACATGTATCATTTTCCTTTTCTGTCACATTAGTCAATCTGATATGTGTGAGACGGTACCTCAGAGTTGTTTTAATATCGATTTCTCTAATTAGTAGTGATTTAGAGCATTTTTAAAAATATGGCTATAAATAGCTTTGATTTCTTTCTCTGCAAATTGCCTCTTCATATCCTTTGACCATTTATCAATTGTGGAATGCTTCTAATTTTCATAAATTTGTTCCAGTTTTCCATATTTTTTTAAAATGAGATCTTTATCAGAACAACTTGCTATAAAATCCCCCCTCCTATTTTTAAAAATCGTGTATGCATTGGTTTTGTTTGAGCAGAACCTTTTAAATTTAATATAATCAAAACTCTCCATTTTACATCCTGTAATTCTCTTGTTCTTATGTTATCATAAATTTTTCTCTTATCCATAGATTTGACATGTAAAATATTCCATGATCCCCTTCTATAACTTTATGCCTAAATTATGTGCTTTATATAGTTCGAGATATTTTGGTCTATATTTAGTTTCTAGGGAGCAACTAGGTGGTACAATGAATAAAATGGAGTCAGGACAATAGTTCAAATTTGGCCTCAGACATTTACTAGCTGTATAGCCCTGGACAAGTCATTTAATCCTATTTGCTTCAGTTTCTTCATCTATAAAAAGAACTGAAGACAATATGACAAACCACTCTAGTATTTTTGCCAAGTCTCCAATAGAGGTCGTGAAGAGCTGAATAGGACTGAAAAATGACTAAACAAGCACAAGTGAGTTCTTGATGCCAAAGCTTGGATCTTTGTGTTTGTGGAGCACTTGATTACTTTGGCATTGTACTACTGTGTGTTCTATGTCTAATCTATTACATGGATTCACCACTCTGTTTCTTAGCAAGGACAAGATTGTTTTGACAATTTGGTACTGCTTAGGCTTCCTTTCTTCCCATTTTTTTTCTTTGATTCTTTGGATAGTGCAGGTCTGCACTAGCTGAGGACCCCAACACTGGGCATCTGTAAGTTTTTGGGTCCAAGTATGATTTCAGAAGAGATGTAATCACTGTTCTCTCTTGGTTATCTCTTTGGATATTTGCTTTTTCAAATTGTGTTGTCATTTTTTCTGGTTCTATAAAATAATTTTTGGTAGTTTGATTTGTATGGCGCTAAATAAATGAGATAATTGACATAAAATGGTCATTTAAATTATATTTATGCAGTCTACCCATGAATAATGAACATTTTCCCAATTGTTCAGATCTGACTTTGCATGAAAAGTCTTCTGTAATTGTGTTTATATTGTTCCTGGGGTTTTCAAGATTTCCAAGTATTTTATATTGTCTATAATTATTTTCAGTAGATTTCTCTTTCTAGTTCTTGCTGTTGGACTTTAAATAAAGAAATGCCAAAGAGTAATTACGCTCTCTTATCGTCTGCAAAGGATAATTTTCTATTCTCATTCCTGTTCTAATTCCTGTGATTTATTTTTCTTCTCTCATTGATATAACTAGCATTTCTAGCACAATATTGAATAGTTGTGATGATAATAGTTCTTTGTTTTACCTCTGATCTTACTGGGAAAACTTCTAGCTTATCACAGTTACAAATAATACTTGTTAATGCTTTTAGAGAGATGCTACTTATCATTTTAAGGAAAATCTACTCCAATGCTTTCTAGGGTTGTTGTTTTTTTTTTCTTTTAATAGGAATGAGTTTTTAACTTGGAATGAGGTAACTCATATAAGCTAACTCAAATAAGTAATAACTACCTTTTTACCTTAACTAGGAATGAGTTTAATAGGAATGAGTAAAAAGCCTTTTTTGCATTTATTGAGATAATCATATGATTTCTGTTGGTTGTGGTATTGATATGGTCAATTATGCTGAATGTTTTTTTTTTTCTAATATTGAACTAGTATGTAATTCCTGATATAAATCCTATCTGGTTATGTTGTATGATCTTTGTGATATAATTGTATTTTCCTTATTATTTTTACTTTAGAATTTTGTATCAGTATTCACTGGTGGAAATTGATATAAAGTTTTCTTTTTGTTTTTGTTCTTGCTTGTTTACATAGTGACATCTTATTTGTGTAATTAAAGGAATTTGATAGGACTCTATTGCCTATTTTTCCAAAAAATGTAGTATTAGAAGTAAATTTTTAAAAATCATAAATCCTTCAGGACATGAGGATTTTTCTTATAGAACTCATTGATGGTTTGTTTAATTTCCTTTTTCTAAAACAGAGTTATTTAAGAACTTTATTTCCTCTTCTGAGGCTTTGCATGTATCTCTTTTGACTTGTCTATGCTATTCTAAATTTGTGTCTTGACCTTCCCTGTCACCATAGTAATTTTCTAAAAAAAAAAAAAAAAAAAATCATCTGTTCATTTTCCCAATCCATTTCTTCACTTTTAACTTTATGTTAAAGTTGGACAATTTTCTCTGGGTGCAGAGGACATACCAAAGCTTCAGGCCTTTCTTGCCTCTATCTTCAGAACTAGCTTCTGGGCTGCTAGGGAACCTAGCAATAAAAATGCTAGGGAACAGAATAACAAGAGTCTGCATTAATCTTGCGACCCTTCATTGTGTACCTTGCACACAATGCCCCATTTGCATAGGCAAGAAGTCTGTACAAAGATAAGTCTTGTGCAAACTTGACCTTTGTGGTCTTTGGCTGGTTGGATCTCAGTTGGATCTTTTGGCTAAAGGTCGGGGTACACACACTGTAGACACGCCAGGACAGGCATCAAGCATGCACCAAATGGAGATTGCCCCCATCGTCTCAGGAGTTGGGCTCCTGGATACACAAGCTAAATACATACTTGTTGTTGGGGCACATTGGCAAGGGAGATGAGAGGAGTATAAGTATAGGACAGAAGAGGGAGAGAAAGTTAGGAGAGACAAGATGATGTAACCAAACAATAAAGCTTCTCTAACTGCATTAGTGGTGTCAGACTACTCTGTCATATCTGGAGACCTCCAAAGGTCACAGAGGCAACAATAATTGTGGGTAAGTGCTCAGATACCAGCTGGTGTCAGTAGGTCTGCACTAGCTGAGGACCCCAACACTAGGCATCTGTAAGTTTTTGGGTTTTCCAAGTATGATTTCAGAAGAGATGTAGTCACTGTTCTCTCTTGGACTTTACTCAGTTTTGTGAGTTTTGTGGGGGCTGGAACAGCTCAGATCAGTTTTGTGAGCCACTGGAATCACTCTTTTCCTTCCTAGTACTGTGACCAGAGTTCCCTCTTTCCTTCAGTTGCAAGTGCTAGTGTGCAAGTTCTCCTCCTTGCCCTAGGACTGTGACCTGAATCCACCTATGGGAAATGCAATACATCCTGCACCCAGTATCAGCAAAAAGTCCCTTGTAATCGCCTTCTAACTAGTGTCCCATTCCTTACCATTTGTGAACTGAGAAGTCTAGAAGTCTTCCAAGGGAGTAGCTAGAGCTGAGATCCATTATCACTAAAGTCAGGCAAATCTTTTCAGTCAGCTTTCTAAGTTGTCTTGGGCTAGAAAATTGTTTCATACAATGTAGCGGGCCAGAACTCTGGAGAAGTATATTTGAAACAAGGTGTTAACTCAGTGGAATTGATGAGATGATGGTTCTCTAGTTCACATATATACTTAGTATTTAGCATGATGAGGTAATGGTTCTCTAGTTCACACATATTCAATAAACTATAATGATGTAATTCTACTAAGGTATATAAGGACTGAGAAGGACTGGAAAAGAGATATTCTATTTTTGACCATTCTCCTGGTGGTTGTCCTGCCTCCTGTACTAAGATCAATATTGGGTTAGACTGACAGTCACAGACTGTAAAAGAAACATGAAGGAGACAATAAAGACTCTAGACTCTATTCCTGACAAGTCTTGTGGTGGCTGTCCTGCGACTTTCACTCCTTCACTAAGACCAAGGACTCAGGCTGATCCCAAGGTACTCCAGAAAGCTAGCCTGAACATTACAATTCAAACTTTTGGTGGTTTTATTCATTTAGATGTTGGTGGGTTTTTTTTTTGGGGGGGGGGAGAGGAGGTTAAATGACTTGTCCAAAGTCACACAACTAGTGTTTTGAAGCTGGATTTCAACTCAGTTCTCCTGAATCCAGGTACAGTGTTCTATCCACTGCATCACTTAGCTGTTCCCCACAATTCGTTTTGAAGCATTATCATAAAGTTGTTTGGAAGGGAATTGGAAGCTCTCAGATGAGTCTCTGACTTAACTATGCCATTGATCATTCTCAGATCTTCTTACATAGTACCTAAACCTTTCTCCTAAGCTGCAGTCTCTTATTTCCATCTGCCTGTTAGATATCTTTTAGGTAGAAGTCCCATACACATCTGAAACTCACCATAGTCAAAACTGATCTTGTGATCTTTCCCCTCAAGTCTTCCCATTTCCCTGATGGGAGAAGGTAACCCTGTTACCTAGGCTGGCATCCTAAATGTCATCTTAGACTTTTCACTTTTCCTTACCCCAATTCCACCTCCAAATAGACAATAACTCTCGAATCCAATAGTTTGTACTTTCTCAACATTTCTTCTATAGTCTCCCTTTTTTCAGTGACAACATCCTACCATCCTAAAGCAGGTCCTCATCATCTCAAACCTATACTGTTGTAATAGTAAAGTCACTTGATCTCTCTGTATTGGAGCGCCTGCCAAAATCTTATTGGAGTTGATGGATAGGAATGTCAGAGAATGGCCAGATCTTGCTTCAGTTGGCTTCTCCATAGTAAGTAATGAGATCCAGAAGTTTTGGGATGTGTAAGGATCAATTCTGGCTATTGTCTGTCTCTTCCAGAATAAAAGCTCCTAAAATTTATATGCAAGAGGTTTTAGTGTGCTTTCTAGAGCCCCCAAATTGAGGTGCCAAAATGTACTATGCTTTCTAGAGCCCCCACGCTAGGGTGCCAAAATATACCTTCCAGAATAGTTCTCTTGAGGATCTCGGGACCAGCCCGAGTCCTTGGTCTTAGTGGAGGAGTGAAGAAGACAGGATACTCATGAGGATGGCATAGAGTCCTCTCAGCCCTTAAATATCTTAGTAGGATTACATCACCACATCACACTGAGCAAGTGCTAACTATGGTAGCATTACATCTCCACAGCAAGTGTGGAGCCCACGTGTTAACTATAAGTACCCTGCTATGTAAATTCCTCTTACTGTAAGTATTGGGTGCTTCAAGTAGAACGCAGGTGATCACACCCTCCCTGATTTCTCAGGAAGGTCGAGAGCCCTTAGGGGAAATGGGGAGCCAAACCAGACACTGTCAGCAGGTTCCCTCCAGGCTGAAAGGACTTACAGCTTACCCAGAGTTCCCCCACTATCTGCTGTCCTCTACAAGAGGTCTTTCCTGTTTGCTTACCAAAGATAAAGACCCTGAACAACATACCAAGTACTGATGAGACATTCCATTATTTTTCAAATAAAGTGGGATGAAGTGAGGTTGAGTTTGGCCCGAAAGACCAAGATGCAGCCAGACAATGCCAAAGCTCCAGGAGGGCCTCAGTTGGGGAACATGACCAGAGAGACCCTAAAGAAGTGTGAAATAAAGATAGGGACAGGCCAGAGGGCGGCCTAAGGAAAAGAACCTTTATATTGTGATATAGTGGTCGGCGCTGTGGCAAGAAAATGTCGTAAAAGGCTGCATCTAGCGGGAATTCAACTGCTTGGAAGCAAGTTAGTATGTTCACTTTATCAACTACCTCTGAGTCCCTTCGCATCTGCCTCTGTCAAGCTCTGGCTTTTCTCCTGTTGATATGCCAGCTGAGGCAAGCTCAAGAGTCCTGCCCGCCCCGGTACCGGTTAGTGGGCTCGCTAGCTCCACACACCAAGCACAGGCCAGGCCGAAGCTCCTCTTGGCTCCTTGGCGACCGCCCTTCTTGCTCGAAGCCTTCAGCTCAGACGTGGCTCCTGCCACTTCTGCCAGAGACGCCCTCCTGGTGCTGCTCCGTTGAGTTGTTTCTTGCAGTCCAGTTGTCCCAACAGCTAAGACTCCACACGTGCCGCTGCAGCCCGGGACAATCATCGCAAGCCGGGAAGCAGTTCAAGGCTGCAGCTGCATCAGGCTGTGAGATTGAGGAGAGTGCCGTAAAAGGTTCTGCAGGCAGACTAGCTCAAGCCCACTAGCTTTCTGTGGGGTCCGGGAGAAATGGAACCGAACGGAAACCTTCGACTATTACGGGATCAGCCCCATGACCTCTATGGGCTGGGTTGCCACAGCTCTTGCACCCGAGTGACCTGGCCCCAATCCTACGGGCTCCTCCCCTTACTCCTGCCGGGCCGTTCTCCTGACCCCACTTTTTGATGCGGCCGTGTCCGCACACCTTTGCGTGTGAGTGGCTCTGTTGTGGGGGTGTTGGGTGCGTGCCTCCTGCAGGCAAGATTGCGTGCATTCCTAGCTCCTTGGATCCCAGGAATCGGGTGCCATTGCCTGAGAGCAGCTCCTGGGACACTGCACCTCTACTGCTACAACAGGAGCGCTCTGACTAGCCCAGACACTTGCCCTGCTGAGATCAGGCACCGAGGGGTGGCTCTGTACACTGGCTTCCTTTTAGGTCTAAAGGCGAGGGATTGGGCAAGAGAAAAAGCATACTCATTACTACGCAGTGCGAAACTGAGAGTTCCTGGGGTTTGGCGGGGGATTCCTAGAGTGTGGGGAGGACGTGGAGCGTGCACGGAGTCAGACCAGCTTTGGGCATGGACTGGGAGGAAGCGGTAATGCTGAACCATTTGGAGTCCTATCTCTTGCCCTCAGAGAGATTTCTGTGACTCGCAAATTGATGCAACAAGCAAGGAGACGAACGCAATAGCGGTGTGTGCAAAAGGCAACGCACTCTCCGTCGGGGAATCGAACCCCGGCCTCCCGCGTGACAGGCGGGGATACTGACCACTATACTAACGAGGAAATGACTACACTTGTGATGCTCCGAGGCAGCACTGTCCCTAACCACACACAATTTCCATTGCCTTGACAATCTCTATTTTGGGGGTTCTTGGGACCCACGACCCGGAAACTTGACACAACACAAAGGCCTCATTCTCTTCCTCCACTTTCTGCACGACTCCTTTTCCTCCCCCTCTCTCTCCCACTCTCTGTCCGATGCACCTTCAGCTGCCTCCCTACCTTTCTTTGTTCTCTAGGATTTCCATTTTTTCCCGAAATTTCAGAGACTAACATCCGAAGTATTCTTCCTTTTAGCTTGTGGATTAGTGCGTGTGTCTCTCTGTGTGTGTATGTGTGTGTTTGACTCCTCTGAAAGTCTCCAGCAGCTTATGGACCCCTTCTCATGATAACGTTTTTGAATGCATGATTGAATGCAACGAATGAAATACAACGAATTTCCGACGAAACCAATGGTATTGAAATAGAACTATCAATATCCATCAAATAATTTAACCATGAATGCTCAAGAAGTCTAGGATAGAATCTTAGTCCTCTCAAGATAGCTTCGAGAAGAATGGCAATTACCACTGATCAAGAGGGAGCCCCAGGAGAAGTGAAATGAGTGACCAGAGAGGAGGAGAGGATACCGGAGCCTCCCACTGGGGAGATATGCTTGAGGAAGAGTGCTACAACTGTGAGGGAGCTGCGCCTGGAGATGGTAGGCAATAGGCAGGAGACTGGCAGGGTTAGAAGGAAGAGAAACTGATTTCTCAGGGACTGCATTGGCTGCGCTTTTAAGCCTGTCTCCTCTCTCTGAAGCAATGTTGATCCATACCTGTCTCCTGCCAACTCCATCCTCACTCCCCACTCTATTTTTGGAATACTCTTCCTCAGCGGGATGGAAATTCTCTCAAAGTTTCTAGGCTTCTCTTGGTTTAAGTTTTGCCTCCCAGTCGACAAGACGCTTGCACACCCATTAGTCTGTTTGTCCTGGTCACTGCTAGGCCGGTGTCTTCACAGAGGCCCTCCTGCTTTGGAAACGTGTATCAGACTTTAAGTTTTTCCTAGGAGACTGGACGCTTCGTGAGAGGCTCCATTTTTGTCCTGCAATATGCTTGCCAGGGGCTTCACTGGCTTTGCCTACGTGTTAAGAACCCGTTTTCTGTTTTGATCGTTGGGAAGAAGGTGGTATTAAAATAAACCTGGAGAGCAATTTTCACAATTTAATACTCATTCGTTTATAGAAGAAAGCACCCTTGAACACTTGTGCCACTTTATCTGGATTCCCGAAAATTTTCCCATCTTTTGTTCAAACGGTTTGAAACATGATAATGATTAAAAAGCAAATGGATCAGGAAAAAAAGGCAGTCTTATAAAGAATGGCCTTGGGCAAGAACTGAGAGTGTTCCTCAAAGAGACAGAAGGGAGAAGGGTGGGGACACAGTTCAGAAAGGTCAGGGGAACAGGAGGCACAGGAAGGATTGAGCCAAGTGAGAATGGTTTGTAGTGGTACGGGTCTTTTGAGGACTGCGGGAAGGTGTGTATATTAGCCTGGAGGAGCCGTTGAGAAGGGGCTCAGCGTGTGAGGAAGGATGATCCTGGACATGCGGACTTAAAATAAATTATTGCAGTTTTTTTTTATTTTCAAAATATATGTAAGGATAATTTTTAAACATTGACCCTTGAAAAACCTTCTGTTCCGATTTCCTCCTACCTTTTCCTGTGGGTGGCATGTAATCCAATATATGTAAACATGGTAAAAAAAAAAAAAAGTTAAATCCAATGTATGCTTATATATTTAAACAATTATCTTGTTGCACAAGAAAAAACAGATGTAAAAGCAAAAAAAAAAAAAAAAGAAAATAAAATTCAAACAAACCACAACAAAAAGAATGATAAAGCTATGTTGTGATTCACCCTCAGTTCCTACAGTCCTCTCTGGGTGGAGATGGCTCTCATCATCACAAGACCATTGGCCTCAATCAACAACTTGTCGAAAAGACATGCGGATTTTCTTAGTGTTGGTGTCAGAGGGGAAAGCTAAATCTGGCAATAGGAGCCGAATGAAATGAACTAGAAAATATAAGCCAGTGATGGTGTTGAGACTGTTATTTTCAGAATGGGGGAGGGGGGCAAAGCAAGTCCTAGTCAGGATGGCCGAGCGGTCTAAGGCGCTGCGTTAAGGTCGCAGTCTCCCCTGGAGGCGTGGGTTCGAATCCCACTTCTGACAAGGTTACTTTTTGCCTCCCACGGTTCTGCGGCTACGTCAGAGCTACTGGAAGAAGTGGGAGCGACTTGACTTGCTAGACAATTTAACTACACTTGATGCCCGAGCTATTCTCCCCAATTCGCTCCCTTTCACAGGCCGAACCTGCACGTAGGTGCGTTTAGATGAAGGGTATGTGGAGGAACGCTGGCCCTTGTGAAGAACCAAATCACACTTTTACTGGAGGTAGATAAGGAGAGAAACTGGCTCATGGACAGCGGCCTTTTTGAAACTGCTCGCCAATATAGTTTCAGATACTTAGGTTCAAGTCAGTCGTAGGACTTTTCCTGGAGTAGGTCGTGTAACGGCAGGAGGAGAAATAGGAGGAAGAGGACGACGATTAGAGAGGGAAAAGGAGAAAGTAGAAGACAAAGAGGAGGAAGAAGGGAAAGAGGACAGAGACTATGAGAAGAATGAAGCGGAAGAAAAAAAGTAGTATGGATGGAGTATGGCAGAAGAAAACGAAAAGGAAGAAGAGGGAAGTTTAGGAGGGAAGAAGTCAAGGAAGCCAAGAAGAATGGTAAAAGTTATAGGTTCGGGTGAATTTTAGTTGCAGTAAATTTTGGATTTGGAGCATGGGCAACTTGAAAGTCCTGTGTTCTTGAAGAGATGAGATATAAAATAAGTTACCATGTCTTGCATGGGTGGTTCAGTGGTAGAATTCTCGCCTGCCACGCGGGAGGCCCGGGTTCGATTCCCGGCCCATGCAAAAAGGTTTTTTTAGTATAACTACAAGCAGGAGGTCCTTGTCTCCCCCACTGAAGACACTTATATATCTTCAGGAAACGACCTTCTTCCACCAACTAATCTTCTAGGAGGCCGAAGAAGTCCTTCACCCTAGGGGTCCTGAATAGGATAAAAGCGCTCCTTCTTGGCACAAAAGTTGTGCTTGCCCACTCCCGTTTAACTTCGTCTCCCACGCTGCACAAATTGTCCCGGTCTCTGCCCCCGTACTGGCCTGCGTGTATCCCGCTCCAGGTTGCTATTCGGCCTGTTTAGACTGACTGAAGAGCCTTAGAACTGTAACTTCTCCGGTTTTCCTTACGCAACTGGGACTTGGCGAGACGCCAGGGGAAAATGAAATAATAGGGGAACTGAGCAGGGATGCGAGACGATTTGTAGCTGGCGATGTCCACTCTAACAAGGTGAAGTTGATGCGGTTTGAGTAGTCTCAATTCCTGGTGGTCAAGACGTTAGTGGCAATAAGAGTTGTTATTTAAATCGGTCTAGGATTAGAGTGAAAGAATTCACTCATTCCCGAATTATTAGTTGCAAAATGAGAGTTTATTGTTGGATAGAAATCAGTATACCAAGGGACTGACTTCTATAGTGGCAGATCTATTGGAAAATGGAGTTTTGGCACCGAGAATGCTTTCTCCGTGGGCAGACTGGTCCTGGCAAATTGCTTAGACCATCTGCAAAGACCTTGGTTGAGGGAAGTTATTTTGGGTATCTTGGTGGAGGCTGGGACCGCCCAAGCAAATCAGACTAGATGGGGGCTTGGAACAGCTCAGATCAGGATTCCTCAATTGAATGAGAATTTAGTATTTCTATGGGAGTTGATTCTCTTATTCTGAAAGGTTTGGGCTCTGTCTCGACTCCTTAGAACCTGGGAGATCCTGATCAAAGGGTACACAATCTCAGAGTGATCTTGAAGGGACCGCAAACTTAGTAAAGGAAACAGTTCCCTCCTGCTTCAAAGTCATCTGCGAAAGAACTCGAACTCTCTCCTTGGTGTTAGTGTTCATCTATTGATATGCTGGACAAAATGTTATTCCCTGACCGGGAATCGAACCCGGGCCGCGGCGGTGAAAGCGCCGAATCCTAACCACTAGACCACCAGGGACAACTGAATACATATTTCTGCCTTGTTTATTCTGGACTATACTAGCCTTTTGTATTATCCCCAAATTTTCTTTAGTCTCTTCTAGGGAGGCACTAAATCCATCTATGTATGGCCTCTCCCTGGGATCACTTGTAGAGGTTCCACTGTCACTACTAACCTTTCCGACCTATCCAGGAGCCCCTTTCTTACACCCCGGCCCATGCCCCTAAATACTATTAAGAAGTTTAAATGGATTCAATATTTTTTGTTTTCCGATTTATAGTTAATTGCAAGCGCTCACAACGTGGTCAGAAAAAGCGGTACAAGGACATTCTCAAGGTATTTCTTGAGAACTTTAGAATCGATTGTATGACTCAGAAGACATTGGCGCAGTACCTCCCAGCATAGCGTGCCCTCATCAGAGAAGATGCTGTGCTCTATCAGCAAACCAGCGCTCAATTAGCCCAGGGAAACATGAGATGTGTAAAATTAGAGAACCTACCATAAATGTTCACATGGACCATTTGTGAACGACCTGAGGCAAAACACTCCGATCTCACAATGGCTGATTAACCTCAAACGGACACACTGTAACTCGACTCTAACCTAGTGCTGTCATTTTGGTCCTCTTCTACAGCAACAGCCATCTAATCAACCAACCAACCTAAGTCATAGTTCTTTATAACTGAAATTAATTATAAATTAAACTGTGATGAATTGTTTAGAAATCCAGTGCTCCCGATAATGACTGCTCTCTTCTTGCTTCAAGGAAATCTGCTGTCCTTGGGGCAGGCAGATGGACTTCAGGGAGCCTGTCTTTACATCACCAAGAATCTTTATATCATCAACTTGTCCTTAAAAATAGTTTGGTTTGTTATCGAGGCCAATCTGCTCCACTATTTCTACCCTTGTAGGAGAACTCAAAAAGGTAAGTTCCTTAATCGCAAGAGGGAAGGGGGGGGGGGGGCTTTTCCTAGTTCCCCGTTCCCAAATTAACCAATCACATCCCCCTCATCTGAAACCAATCTTATTCATTTCTCCATTTTATCAAGCTCTTATAGCTAATCATAATTTGTTCTCTGCTTAACAAATACTATTCAAATATAACCTACAATTAGATTATTGCTTACTGTTCCAGGGAAGGGAAGAGGGAAGTTAGAGGAAGGGATAGAATTTGGAACTGAAAACTTTAAATAAAATGTTTTTTTAAAAATGCTAACAAAAATGGAGAAAAAAGAGAAGAGCGAAATTGTCTTTGAGGTTTTGTGAAGAAAGGTAGAATATGTTTGAGAAAAACGTATTAGGGAATATTTCTAAAAAGACTGTTGAATTAGTAAATTAAATAAGTCAGGACTGGTTAAAATTAAAAGTTTTAAAAACAAGGACATCTAAAAGGTAGTCATTGGTAAGAGTGATAATTCATGTAACATCCCATGGATGTCTTTCCAATGTCAAGAGAATTTGAAAAAGACCTTTAGCAAAATGCATAAATGCTCTGTAGGACTGAACTTATGGGATGACATAGACAACATTTCCTTCAAGATGAGTAGTAAAGGATGGATTATAATTAACAACTTTGGAGGGAATACTCACATCAATGAAATTCCAAGATCATTGGAATACTGTAGTATATAGTTGTTAAATGTCTCTGTACACACTATGTGTGTGTGTGTGTGTGGGTATATGTATATCTACATCCTTATACATATCACACATACCTACATGCAAATGTGAAAAGTTGGAAAAATAAAATTCACTAAAAATATTGAGAGTTCTTATGTAGTTTGCTAACTTTCCAGAAATTAAACTATAATACATATTGTGAAGATAAAATAGATAATATTTAAACTTGTTTAAAGTGCTATTTCTTTTTCTGTACTCCCTCAAACTTATAAAACAGAACGGTCCCCCTCATTGAGGATTTTATCTTTGCTGAAGAAAACCTAGATTCTAGGGCAAATTCGAGCTTGACTAATAAAGGGATCATGCTTTCAATGTTTTACATCAGTTTTCATACATCTTGACCTCAATACTACCTCCCCATCACCTCCCCTGAACAAAGCAGCTATGGGACAGGAATTCGAATCCCAAATTAATGTCTTTCCCAGACTCTTTCAACACCTTGTTACCTGCCGCCTTCTTCCTTTTCTTTATAGAATCTGTTCAGCTGTTTTTTTTTTTTTTTTTTTTTTTTTAACGTGTACTATGCTTTTTCTCTCTTTGGATCTCTACAGATACAATCAGTTTGACTGCTCAGACAGTCTTCCCTCCTCCTCCCCCTTTCTCTTATAGTATCAACTCTTATCAGGATGCTGTGAGTAACTCAGAACTTGATTGGTCCTGATTCCCTGAAATAGGGAATCACAGTCTTGACGTGTGCTCAACTTTGAGATAATTCCTCTCGAAATCCTTCCAGTTCTCTCACCTGTCTTCATTCTGGAGTGTATACAACTACAAATCTAAATCGGGAATAGGGACAAAACCCAGTATTCCCTCTCATTTTAAAACCTTTTTAGAATGAGTTTCCCTTTCCTTACAATGTTATCCTTGTGGAGATAACTTTAGATTTTTATACAACACTTAACCTCTCACCTGATCTCCAGTCTCTCAGTTCCATCTGCCTATTAGACATTTTCAAAGGAGAAGTTTCAAATATCTTGTCATTTCCCTAATTGGAGAGGATATCGCCAATGCCCTAGGCTCTCAGGCTGGCAACTTGATGTCATACGGGACTTGTTACTTTCCCTCATCCCAGTTCCTATTGCCCCAAAGGTAGTAATTGTTGAGTCAAGTCGTTTCTACTTTCCTACCTTCTATTTCTCCTATATATCCCCCTTTTCTCAGCGACATAGCTACCACCCCCGTACAGGTCCTCATCACAAACCTAGACTGTTGTAATGGCTTTCCGGTTGATCTTTCTGCATTGGAGCCCCTACCAAAATCTTATTGGAGTTGATGGGATATCAGAGGATATCAGAGATAGGAATATCAGAGAATGGGCAGATTTGGCTTCTGTTGGATCTCCATAGGGAGTAATGAGATCCAGAAGTTTTGGAATGTGTAAGGATCAATTCTAGACCATTGTCTCTCTCCCCTAGAATAAAAGCTCTTAAAATTTGTATGCAGGAGCTCTTTCCTATTTGCTTACCAAATATGCAGACCCTGAATAATATATCAAGCACTGATAAGGCACTCCATTGTTTTTCAAATAAAGAGGTTGAGTTTGGCCCGGAAGTTCAAGATCCACCCAGACAACGCCAAAAATCCAGGGGATTGTGGAGGTATGAGATAGAAAGCACCTCTGGCCCCTCAGTTGGGGAACATGACCAGAGGGACCCTAAAGAAGTGTAAAATGAAGATAGGGACAGGCCAGGGGGCGGCCTAAGGAAAAGAACCTTTATATTGGGTTGTAGTGGTCGGCGCTGTGGCAAGAAAGGATCGTAAAAGCCTGCGTCTGGCGGGAATTCAATTGCTTGGAAGCAAGTTAGTATGTTCACCACTTTATCAACCACTTCCGAGTCCCTCCGCATCTGCCTCTGCCAAGCTCTGGCTTTCCTCCTGCTGATAAGCCAGCCGAGGCAAGCACAAGAGTCCTGCCCGCCCCGGTACCGGCTAGTGGGCTCGCTAGCTCCACACACCAGCACAGGCCAGGCCGAAGCTCCTCTTGGCTCCTTGGCGACCGCCCTTCTTGCTCGAAGCCTTTAGCTCAGACATTGCTCCTGCCAGAGACGCCCACCTGGTGCTGCTCCGTTGAGTTATATTTCTTGCAGTCCAGTTGTCTCAGCAGCTAGACTCCACACGTGCCGCTGCAGCCCGGGACAATCATCGCAAGCCGGGAAGCGGTTCGAGGCTGCAGCTGCATCAGGCTGTGAGATTGAGGAAAGAGAGTCCCGTAAACGTTCGGTAGGCAGGCCAGCTCAAGCCCACTAGCTTTCTGTGAGATACTAAATTCGCGCACTATATCACCAGAACCAAACTCTATGACCAGATGGGATTTATGCCAGGCATGCAAGGCTAGTTCGGTACTAGAAAACTATCAGTATAGTTGATTATATCAATAATAAAACCCAAAGAAATCATATTTTTTATCTCAATAGACGCAGACAGGGCCTCTGACAAAATACAGTTCTTCAATACTGTAAGGCTTAGAGAAGGAACGCAAAGGAGGTGGCTTGTGGGGTGGAGTGAAAGCGAGAGAGGTTTGAGGCAGGCAACATAAATAGGGAAAGGAAAAGGTGCCTTCTAGGTTTGCAGAACTGAGATTCTGAGGCCCAACAACCCCAAAACAGAGAAAGATCTGCAGAGCAAAGCTTGTGTTTGCAGAACCTGGGATGCAGCCTGCAGAACGCCACTATCTGGCGCTTTCCTTGTTCCTGTGGTGGTGAATATCTCTGGCCCGTCATACAGGAGACCAGGGTTTGATTCCCTTTATGAGAAGTTTCACTTTTTATTGCACACCTCACACACTGGATCCTACTCTCTCTCCCACTGCCCGAGTCACAGCTCCGGGCGAGGGATTGGGCAAGAGGAAAAGCACGCACAGTCACTACGCCGTGAGAAACTGAGAATTCCTGGGCTTCGGGGAGGGATTCCTAGTGTGTGTGGGGAGGAGGTGGAGCGTGCACGGAGTCAGACCAGCTTTGGGTAAGGACTCGGAGGAAGCGGTAATGCTGAACCATTTGGAGTCCGAAAGGTAGGTCTATCTCTTGCCCTCAGAGAGATTTCTGTGACTCGCAGGTGATGCAACAAGCAAGGAGACGAGCGCTATTGGGAGCGGTGTGTGCAAAAGCGACGCACTCCCCGTCGGGGAATCGAACCCCGGCCTCCCGCGTGACAGGCGGGGATACTGACCACTATACTAACGAGGAAACGGCCGCACCAACGGTCCTCCTCGGCAGCACTGTCCCTAACCACACACAGTTCCCATTGCCTTGACAATCTCCGTTTTGGGGGTTCTTGGGACCCACGACCCGGAAGCTTGACACAACACAAAGACCTCCTTCTCTTCCTCCACTTCTTGCATGACTCCTCTTCCTCCCCCTCTCTCTCCCCCTCTCCGTCCGATGCACCTCCAGCTGCCCCCCTACCTTTCTTTCTTTATTCTCTAGGATTTCCATTCTTTCCCGAAATTTCAGAGACTAACTTCCAAAGTATTCTTTTAGCTTGTGGGTTAGTGCGTGTGTCTCTGTGTGTGTATACATGTGTGTTTGACTCTTCTGAAAGTCTCCAGCTGCTTATAGACCCCTTCTCATGATAACATTTGAATGCATGATTGAATGCAACGAATGGGTCGAGGAAGCAGTTAGGAAAGGTCGGAGGAACAGGAGGCGCGGAAAGGGTCGGATCAGGTGTGAATGGTAGTGAGGACTGTGTGTGTGTGTGTGTGTGTGTGTGTGTGTGTGTGTGTGTGTGTGTTGACCTAGAGGAGCGGACGAGCAGGGGCGCAGCGTGTGCAGAAGGATGATTCTGGACATGCTGACTTTCTTAGTAGTAGTAACAAAGGGAAAAGCTAAAGCCGGCCTAGGAGCCGAATGAGCTGAACTGAAAAATACGAGCCAGTGATGGTGTTGACACTCGTATCTCCAGGAAGGGGGAGGGGAGACAGCTAAATCCAAGTCAGGATGGCCGAGCGGTCTAAGGCGCTGCGTTAAGGTCGCAGTCTCCCCTGGAGGCGTGGGTTCGAATCCCACTCCTGACAGAGTTCTCTTTTACCTCCCACGGGTCCAGGACTATCTCGGAGCTGGGGAGTTAGTGAGAGCAACTTGCTATCAACTACACAATACACAGATCCCTTCTCCCATACTCGCTGGCCATGACGGGGAGTACATGGTGAAGATGAAGTTGTGTGGAGGAACGCTGGCCCATCTGAGGACCAAACATTTTTACTGGAGGTACATAAGAAGAGAAACTGACATATGGACAAGCGAGTGGCCTTTTGGAAACTGCTCACCAATAGAGTTTCAGATACTTAGGTTCAAGTCAGTCGTAGGACTTTTCCTGGAGTAGGTCGTGTAGAGGCAGGAGGAGAAATAGGAGGAAGAGGACGACGATTAGGAGAGGGAAAAGGAGAAAGTAGAAGACAAAGAAGAGGAAGAAGGGAAAGAAGACGGAGACTATGAAGAGAATGAAGCGGAAGAAAAAAGAGTAGTATGGTTGGAGTACGACAGAAGAAAATGAAAAGGAAGAAGAGGGAAGTTTAGGAGGGAAGAAGTCAAGGAAACCAAGAAGAATGGTAAAAGTTGTAAGTTTGGGTGAATTTTAATTGCACTAAATTTTGATTTTGGAGCATGGTCAACTAGGTTATTTGTTCTTGAAGAGCTATCAGTTGAGCTAAGGTGTCTTGCATGGGTGGTTCAGTGGTAGAATTCTCGCCTGCCACGCGGGAGGCCCGGTTTCGATTCCCGGCCCATGCAAAGAGATCAACTTTTAGGACAACTACCTGCCAGAGGTCCCTGTCTCCCCTACACAAGACGTTTGTATCTCCGAGAAATGGCATCCTTCCACTAAACTTAACTTAGCTTCTTCCACTAACCGTTTCTAGGATCCCGAAGAAGTCCTTGAATCTAGGGGTCATGAATACAGATGAAAGCTCTCCTTCCTGGGCACATAGACTTCTGACGAAGCTTTTTCTTGCCCACTCTGTTCTGCCTTGTCTTCCACGCCGGGGATGAGACTCTGCCCTTGTCTTGACCCTTATGTATCCCGCACCAGCTTGTCAGCCGAACTACAGAGACTGACTGAAATGATGCTTAGAACTGTAACTTCTCTGGTTTTCCTTAGGCAACGGGGACTTGGAGAGCCGCCAAGGAAAAATGAAGTAATAGAGAAACTCGAAGGCAGGACGATTTGTAGCTGGGGCTGTCCACCCCAAGATAAAGATCTGGGAAAGCTCTCTCTCCTTGGTGTATGTGTTCGTCTGTTGATGAACTCGAGCTCTTTCTCCTTAGTGTTTATGTTCGTCTGTTGATGAACTCGAGCTCTCTCTCCTTGGTGTTGGTGTTCATCTGAACTCGAGCTCTCTCTCCTTGGTGTTTGTGTTCATCTCAACTCGAACTCTTTTCTCCTTGGTGTTTGTGTTCATCTAAACTCGAGTTCTCTCTCGTTGGTGTTTGTGTTCATCTGAACTTGAGGTCTTTCTCCCTGGTGTTTGTGTTCATCTGAACTCGAGCTCTCTCTCCTTGGTGTTTGTGTTCATCTGAACTCGAGCTCTCTCTCCTTGGTATCTGTATTCATCTGGACTCGAGCTCTTTCTCCTTGGTGTTTGTGTTCGTCTGTTGATGAACTCGAGCTCTCTCTCTTTGGTGTTTGTGTTCAAATGAACTCGAGCTCTGAACTCGAGCTCTCTCTCCTTGGTGTTTGTGTTCATCTGAACTCGAGCTCTTTCTCCTTGGTGTTTGTGTTCATCTGAACTCGAGCTCTCTCTCCTTGGTGTTTGTGTTCGTCTGTTGAGGGACTCGAGCTCTTTCTCCTTGGTGTTTGTGTTCGTCTGTTGAGGGACTCGAGCTCTCTCTCCTTGGTGTTTGTGTTCGTCTGTTGAGGAACTCGAGCTCTCTCTCCTTGGTGTTTGTGTTCATCTGAACTCGAGCTCTGAACTCGAGCTCTCTCTCCTTGGTGTTTGTGCTCGTCTGTTGAGGAACTCGAGGTCTCTCTCCTTGGTGTTTGTATTCATCTATGTGGCAGATAAAATAATATTCCCTGACTGGAAAGGGAACCCGAGCCGGGGCGGTGAGAGCACCGAATCCTAACCACTAGACCACCAGGGAAAATTAAAAACACATTTTTTGCCTTCCTTGTTCTGGATTACACTAGCCTTCTTCTAGGGAAACACTGAAATCCACCTAGGGCCTTTCTCCGGGACCACTGTCTCTGCTCCACTGTCACTACTAACCCCTCCGACCTATCCAAGAGCTTCTTTCCTACATCCTGCCCCATTCCCCTAAATGCAATTGAGAAGTTTAAATTAATTCAATATCTTTTTTATTGATCCGATTTACAGTTAATTGCAAGCACTCACAACGTGGTCAGAAAAAGCCGTCCAAGGACATTCAAGGTATTTCTTAAGAACTTTAGAATTGATTGCATGACTCGGGACACTACTGGCACTTTGGGATATAAGCACAGTAGAAACACTGCTGGATCGAAGGGTATGCACAGTTTGATAACCCTTTGGGCATAGGAACTAAAAACTTTAGATAAAATGTCTTTTAAAAAAACTAACAAAAATGGACAAAAAAAAAGAAGGAAAGTTGACTTTGGGGTTTTGTGAAGAAAGGTAATAATGTCATGAGAAATATATATATATATATATATATATATATTTCTCATGACATTATATTAGGGAAACTATTTGAAAAAGACTATTGAGTTTGTAAATTAAATTTGGCAAGACTGGTTAAAATTGAAGTTTTAAAAGATCATATGTTAAAAGTGATAATCCATGGAACACTCCATGGATATCTTGAGGAAGACGTAGTAAAATGGATAAATCTTCTGTAGGAGTGAATTTGCGAGATGACAGAGGCGAGATTTCCCTCAGAATGAGTAGGAATAGATGGATAATAATCGACAGACTTGGAGGAAATACATTAATGAAATTGTAACATCATTGGATATATATCTCTGCAAATATACATATATGTATGAGTATATGCAGTCCTACATACCTATATATACCACACATGCCTATATACAAATGTGAAAAGTTAGACAAATCATTTTTACTAAAAATATTCTGAGAGTTCTGATGTAGTTTGCTTTCTAGAAATTAAACCATAATACATATTGTGAAAATAAAATACATAATATTAAAGCCTTTTTTAAAAGTGTACATCCCAAATTTATAAACAGAACTGTGCCCCTCATTGAGTATTTTATCTTTGCTGAAGGAAACCTAGATCTTAGGGCAAATTAGAGCTTGATTAATAAAGGGATGTGCTTCCAATGTTTTGCATCAGTTTACCATATCTTGAACTCAATACTACCTCCCCATTGCCTCACCTGAACAAAAAAAGCTCTACAACAAGAATTCAAACCCCAAATTAATATCCTATCTTTCTAGGACTCTAACATTTCCTTTCATGCTTTCTTACTTCTTGCCTTTCCTCCTTTTCATTATAGGATCTCCTCATCTGCTCTTTTGTACCTGTGCTATGCTTTTTCTCTCTTTCGATTTCTGCAGATAAAAATCTCTGCTCAGGCAGTCTGGGTTGGGTTTTTTTTTTTTTTTTTTTTTTTTAAGTCAGTATCAGCTCTATCAGTATGCTATGAGTAACTCAGAGCTTTATTGGTCCTGATTCCTTGAATCACAGTCCTGAGGTGTGCTCAACTTCGAGATAATCCCTCTCCGAATCCTTCCTGTTGTCTCACCTGTCTTCCTTCTGGAGTATATGAAACTACAAATCCAACTAGGGGACAGGGGCAAAGCCCACTATTCTCTCTCATTTTAAAAACGTTCAAGAATGAGGGTCCCTTTCCTTAAAGCATCATTCCATGGAGATGACTCTAGATTTGACTTGACTCTACCTTGACTTTCAATCTCTCATTTCCAAATATGTATTATTAGACATTTTCAAAGCAGAAGCTTCATAGACACCTTATATTCATCATAGCAAAAACTGATCTCATGATTTCCTTAATTAGAGAGGATTATCACCAATGTCCTACGCTCTCAGACTGGCAACCTAGATGTTATCCTAGACTTGTCACTTTCCCTCACCCCAATTCCCACGGCCCAAAAGGCAGTAATTGTTGAATTGGTTAGACCTTCCTAATATTTCTCCTATATACCCCCCTTTTCTCAGCGACATAGCTACCACCCCACTATAGGTCCTCATCATCTCAAACCTAGACTGTTGTAACAGCTTGTTAGTTGTTCTCTATGTATAGGAGTCTCTGCCGAAATATAACTGGAGGACATGGACAGGAATGCCAGAGAATGGACAGACATGGCTTCAGGGGGATTTCGATCTTTGGAAGGAAGGTCCAGATCCTTGGTCCCCTCCAATATAAAAGCTCCTATGAGCTAAAGTTAAAGCTTCTCTTTGTCTACCAGAGATGCAGCCTTCTCAGATCATACCTTGCAGAAGGAAATGACAAATGACTGTAGTGACTTTACCAAGAAAATCTTAAATGGGGTCACAAAGAGTCAGACACAATTGAAAAATGACTGTTATCTCCCGTATATTAGGAACTCCATTGTTCTTCAATTGACGTGAAGTGAAGTTTGGGGTTTGAGATGCAGCATCTAACCTGACAACCGGAAAGATGTCGGAGAGACGTGAAAGCTCACTAGTAGATCTGGGGTACGAAACATTTGGGGCCCCAATAGGTCCCCAAAGAGGAAGGAATGAAGACAGAAGCGTGGCAGAGAGCTGATGCAAAAGAGTCTACACTTTTCATACTTCATACTCTGCCATGCAATGTAGCAAAAGAGAACTGGGTTAAAAGTTGCATGGGCCGAGAACCGAACCCAAGTCAAGTACTTGGAAGGTAGATATGCTCGCCATCATACCACCAACATCACAGCTCAGTATGAGAACAGGGGCAGTTCACTTGCGGATCTGCCAGCCGGGGCCGCTCGTTTATTCTGCAAAGGAACAGAGCCCAGACCAAAATTCTTTTTGGTTCCCTGGCAGCCGCTGTCCTTGCTTGAAGCCCTCAGACCAACTTGTCTCTTGCTTTTTCTGGCAAGCTATTGCTGCCCCAACTAACTCCATTACTTCTAGGTTGTTCCAAAGCATCTGCTCCTGCCTTCCGGCTACCACACGATACCACAGGGGCGGAAATTCCTCTGCTGCAGCTGAGAGTGCGGGTCGAAGACGTCGCCAGTCAGTAGTGTGGTTGCTGAAAATAAAGCTTGGTCCACAAGCCTCCTGCAGACCGGGTAGTGCCTGCCAGCTTTCGGCTGGTTCGAGCGGGAATGAGACAGAGCACACACGAAGTCTCTTTTGTTGTAGGCCTAAGCCCTCCACCTCCCCGATAGCAGCTCGTGAACTTTGCTGGATTTGGTTTTCAGAGCTCTTGCTTCCCGAGTACCCAACTCCATACTTTATGGTTCTGCTTTCGCTCTCGTAACCCTTTCCAAACTATTGTGTTCTCTTGCGCCCGGATTCCGGTTATGCCGTGTCCACCCGTGTTTGCGTGTGGGTAGGACTGAGTGTCTGAGGATGTGGACTTGGCGCAACCTGCAGGTCAGAGCACATGGGATTGTAAACTGGCATTTAGGTCGGAGCTACTCGGAGGCAGGGGTTGGGGGAGCTGGACGATGGCAACCCCGGTGCTTCTCTCTCCAGGACAACTGTGAACGGCTCACAGCTCTCGTGGGACACAGAGTCCTTTCTCTAGCTGGTGCTTCCTTTTGGGGACGAGGCAAATGATTGATGGCAAAAGAGGGAAAACCATAAAACTCCCTGTATCAGGAAAAACCATAAAACTCCCTGTATCAGGAAATCAGGACCAATCAAGCTCTGAATTACTCCTGGCATACTGATAGAGCTGATATTGACTAGAAAAGGAAAAAGAAAAAAAAGAAAAAAACATTCTAAATGAATATGAGACGATGATATCCTTGGGTACCTGAGATTGAAAAAGAGCCGACTGTTGAACGATCATGGAGGAAGTTTCTAAGAAGCTTGCCTTGGTCAGAGCGCTAGCGAAGATGACTCTCTGGCCGCCTTTAGGTGAAAAAGGGAAAAGATTGCTTAAAAAAACCATACTCCTCCCCGTCGGGGAATCGAACCCCGGCCTCCCGCGTGACAGGCGGGGATACTGACCACTATACTAACGAGGATGGATACAGGTACTTACATTTGGACCCTTAAGTAGTTTTGAGGACACGCTTTTCTCTTCCTCTATCAGCCTCTGCTTGGATTTTTAACAAGTCCTATGACTTTCCTTTTTCCTTTTCACCTATCCTCCTACTTTTTGACTTGAATTAGTCTCCGGTTCTCAGTCCAACTCGAAAGCCATCTCCGCAGCCAGCCACCATACCTTTTGTCTATTGTCCTTCAGGACAGACGATTGTCCTTGGCGGCAACTAAGGAGATTCTTTTCCAAAAGAAATTCAACTTGGCTTTAGTGCTTCCGTGTTTCAGTGTGTTTCATCCCTCTGAAAGTCTCCAGCAGCCTACGAAATTACAATTTCTCAGAATTACGTTTTTGAAGGTAGAGAATGAAATTCAATAAATTATAAGGAAACCATGGATATTGAAATACAGCTTTCAATATGTTTTAAGAAATTAGCCACCAATACCATTATTAAGATGATTTGGGAAAATGGAAAATAATCTACCTATTCTAAAATATTTAGAGCAGTTCTCTTTGTGGAGGCGAAGAACTGAAAATTTTGGAGATGTCCAACAATTAGAGAACGGCTAAATAAATTGTGGTATATGTTCATAATGGAAAAGTATTCTTCTATTAAAAAAAATAAGAAAAAGAAAAGATGAGGTCAATGATTTTAGAGAGACTTCCACTAAATAATGAAGAACGAAATGAGCAGAACTAAGAGAATATTTCATACAGTAAGAGAAATACTATTTTTCCACCCTCTCTTTTATGTCATCACATTAAAATCAGTTTATATCCAGACCCTTTGTCTATGTATACTCCTTCTAATTGCCTTAAAGATACACTTCTCAAGAGTTATAAGTATCTTTCCCATGTGAACAGTTTAACCTTTAAATAACTTCTCTCCTTTCCATTTACCTTTTTTTTGCTTCTCTTGAAGCAAATTTTCTTGATCACATTTTCTGTTTAGTTCTGTTTTTTTTTTTTGTTGTTGTTGTTGTTGTTTAATCAGAAATGACTGAAACTCCCCCACTTTGCTGAAGGTTCATCTCTTCTCCTGAAAGATTGTGCTCTGTCCTGCAGCAGTTGGTTTTTGGTTGCGATTCAAGCTCCTTTGCTCTCAAGAATATGGTATTTCAGGACTTAAGATCCCTTATTGTAAAGACTGCTAAATCCTAACTGTGGCTCCTACCTACATGAATTGTTTCTTTTTGGCAGCTTGTAGAATTTAGCTACAATGTTTCTTGGAGTTTTCCTTGTAGGATCCCTTTCAGGAAATGATCGATGGATTCTTTCAATGACTAGTTGAGCTCTGGCTCTAGTATATCAGGACAGTTTTCTTTAATGATTTTTGGAAGGATACTATCTAGGCTAATTTTTTAATCATGCTTTCAGTTAGATAATTCTTTGTCTCTCCTGGATCTATTTTCCAAATCAGTTGTGTTTCCACTGAGGTGTTTACATTTTGTTCTTTTTTTTTTTTTTTTAATTCTTTATAGTTTGTTAACTGATTTTTGATGTCTCATAGAGTTGTTAGCTTCCATTTGCCCAATTTTAGTTTTTAAATGTGATTTTCTTCAGTTGTTTGTTTGTTTGTTTCTTTCTCTTTCTTCCTTCCTTCCTTCCTTCTTTCCTTCCTTCCTTCCTTCCTTCCTTCCTTCCTTCCTTCCTTCCTTCCTTCCTTTCCTTTCCTTTCCTTTCCTTTCCTTTCCTTTCCTTTCCTTTCCTTTTTCCTTATTGTTCACCTTTGAGCTTTGGCTTTCAGCACAGAGACCTAGTGTTCTGGACTTGCTCACAGGGGTTGGAAGTAGCCTGACACAATTCCACCTGTTATTGCCTGGTTTTCCAAACTGGCAATTTGATTTTTTGAATGCCCCATTGGTTTGTTGTGCTGGTGTTTTATTGAGCCTGATAGAGGAGTCTCTGGTGTTGGTATTTACTGTGGTTAAGGATCTTCTGCTGGCTTGCTTTTCTCTTTTAACCAAGTGAGACCGAACTTTCTTGAAGTCCTTCCAAACTTTCTTGAACTGGAAAATTATTTCAATCTGTCTGTTTATATGTTCTGAAATTCCAGGATCTTTTCAGAATCTTGGTTTTATGTTGTTTCCAAGGGAAATTGGGGAGAGTTCAAGCAACTTCCTGGCTTCACTCTGCCATCTTGGCTCCCAGCAGCATTATTTTAATAATAACCTGGACCAATCAAGTTATTTTGACTATTATAAATACCCTAAGTGATCTCAAGAATCCTATGAAGGGAAACAGTAGTTGAATCCAGAAAGAAATATTGCTGTGTTGTAATAAATCATGAACTGGTTAATTTAGAAATACACAAAAAGACTAAGGAAGGAAGATATTATTATATAGGTTATCTTGAAATGGAAATAGGTCTTGTATTGAATCCTCTCTTATGATTAACTGTGGACATGACATTTTTTTTCTTTTTTATTTTGTATTTATGTGTAAAATATTTTTAAAAATGCCCCCCCCCCAAAAAAAAAAATTAACCACTTCCAGGATACTAGGGTAAAATTGTCTTAGTCTCATGATATCCTCTAGGAAACTGGGAGTTACTATCGACCAAAGAAGGAATTCCTGGTGAAAGTGAAATGATCAAAAGGGGAGGAAGAAAGGGGACTACCCAAGAAAGAGGAGGGGGTTCCAAAAGGCAGGTGGGTGGGGAGATATTTTTGAAAAAGACTGGTGCTTTTTGGGAGCTCAGCCTGAAGGTTGAAGAGCAATGGGCAGGTGGATGATGGGGTCAGAAGAAAGAGAGCTGTTTGTCCAGGGATCCATCAACTTCCTCTTTGACCTGGTCTCTTCCCTCTTGACAATTTTCATTTCCACTGCAATGCTGACCTGGTCTTTGTCCCTTGCCAACCCCATCCTTATCTGTCAGGTGCCCCCACTGTTTCTGGAATGGTCTCTAGCAGCATTCTCTCCTTGATTGAAAATCCCCTTAGAGCTTCTAGGTCACTCCTAGTCTGCTTTGCCTTGTAGGCCTCCCAAGTCGACTTGATGCTTACACAACCATTCCAGGGTGTGTCCTGCTCACACCTAGGGCACAGCCTTCACAGAGGCTCTCCTGCTTTGGAAATGTGTATTAGGCAAAGTCAATTTTCCCTAGAAGATTGGACACTGCGTAAGAACAAGTCTCCATTCCCCCTTTCCCCGCCTTTAAACGAACAGCTCTCCACTTATATCTGCAGCTTCGGTGTTGGAGAAATTGCTTGGATCCCAGTAGGTGTCAGGGACATTGCTTGTTGGAAAAAGGAAGGCCCTTAAAGAATGGTCTCTGGGCTGAGCATACGTATTCCCAAAAGAGACAGAGAAAAGTTGGTAGGGTGCAATTGGAGGAGGTCACGGTAATGGATATCCAGTGCACTAGAGGTGCAGGAGGACTTTGGACAAGTGAGGTAGTTTGCTGTGCCAGACTGAGAGTGTATGTGTGGGTATGAAGTGGCAGGTTGGAACCTACAGTTGTGGAAGGGTGGTTCTGGACACATAGACTTTCTTAGCACAGATGCAGGAGGAAGAGCTTAGAGCACATGAAAGCGGCTGGATTAGACGAACTAAATGTGGAACGATGGTAATCTTATTCTTTTTTTTTTTTTATTATAGCTTTTTATTTACAAAATTATATGCACGGATAATTTTTCAACACTGACCCTTGCAAAGCCTTCTGTTCCAACTTTTCCCATTCTTCCCCCCACCCCCTCCCCTAAATGGCAGGTAGTCCAATACATGTTAAATATGTTAAAGTATATGCTAAATACAATATATGTATACATATTTATACAGTTATCTTGCTGCACAAGAAAAATCGCATCTAGAAAGAAAAATGTATCAGTGTCTCAGTTTTCCCACATCCCCTCCAACATTCGTCATTATCTTTTCCTGTCGTCTTAGCTAATCTGAGAGGTGTGTAGTGGTATCTCAGAATTGTCTTAATGTGCATTTCTTTGATCAATAATGATTTGGAGCATCTTTTCATGATTAGAAATAATTTCAATTTCTTCATCTGAAGATTGAGTGGAACAATGGTAAGCTTGAGATACCTACCATCAAAGAGGAAGTGGGGAGCAGCAGTTGCAGAAGTCAGGATGGCCGAGTGGTCTAAGGCGCTGCGTTCAGGTCGCAGTCTCCCCTGGAGGCGTGGGTTCGAATCCCACTTCTGACATCAAATTTCGTTTTGCTGCCTCCTAACGTTCTGGCTCTATTCAATGGTGTCCGAGAGAGTGGCGATAACTTTGCTCACTCCCCTTAGTCCAACGGCATCAATACTTTCTCAGTTTTCTTGAACCTCCACATAAATTCCCGTGAATGGACGAAAGGTGTGTGGAGTGAAGCTGTGGCCCGTTTGAGAACTAAGCTGCATTTTCACTGGAGAGTAGTTTGGAAGAGAAGCGGACACATGGAACACAGACCTTCTGAAAAAATATATAGCTTCAGATGATTATATTCAGGCCAGTCATAAGACTTTTTCCCGTTGAGGTGGTGTAGCAGTTAAGAGAACCAGGAAAAAGAGAAGGAGTAAGGGTGGGGGAAAGGAATTAGAGAAAGAGAATGGGGAGGGGCAATAGGAGGAGTATGTAGGGGAGAAGACGACGAAAAGGAAGAGGGAAGTTTAGGGTGAGGAAAGTAACAGGGATCAACTGCTGGTTTGGGTAGGCACATGATATGTTAAATTCTGTATTGGAACAAAACGTATTTTACTAGAAATCTATGTGTCGTTTAAGGTCAAAGGTGCTGCTGAGGTGGTTACCGAGAATCTTGCATGGGTGGTTCAGTGGTAGAATTCTCGCCTGCCACGCGGGAGGCCCGGGTTCGATTCCCGGCCCATGCATGAGGGTACGTTTTGGAGGACTCCCTGCGAGGTATCTCCAAGGAAAGAGCACTTTTACTAATTTCTCCACCTTCTCTTGCCAGTCCCAATCCTTACAGTCTCTTAATTTTCATGGACAGCAGGGAAAAGCCTCCTTAGGTACATAAAGAACAAGTCTTTTGGCAGAAATTGTTGCTCTCTATTGTTCTTATCCTTGCACGCCGGACCCCTCCACATCCTCGACCCCTCATTGCACTCACCAATTTGCCAGAGGACTAGTTTGCACCGTCTGAAAAGATACTTGAAACTGGTGCGCTTCATTATACTGTTTCCATTTCTCATTCTGCTCTAGCAATTGATCTAAGGGGCGCAACCAGGTTACAATTTGCAGCGAAGGAGTGGGAGAGACTGAAAGGTACGCTCATTCTTTTATTTTCAATAGATCTCTTAGGAGAACTGAGTAAAAACATATTTCCCTGACCGGGAATCGAACCCGGGCCGCGGCGGTGAGAGCGCCGAATCCTAACCACTAGACCACCAGGGAGTTCTAGAGAACTTTTTTTTTTCATTATAATATTGGCCTTATTCATCATTTACACATCTTCAGTTTCTTCAGGGTCCTTACATTTTTAAAATAGGGGGCCAGTTCACTGTTCCTCAGACTGTTGGAGGGCCGGACTATAGTAAAAACAAAACTTTTGTTTCGTGGGCCTTTAAATAAAGAAACTTCATAGCCCTGGGTGAGGAGGATAAACGTCCTCAGCTGCCACATCTGGCCCCCGGGCCGCACTTTGAGGACCCCTGGATGGGTTCCCCAGGCCGGTGTTCCAAGTTTTTGAGAAAGAATTCGCAGTCCCGATCTGCAGTAGAAGTTTTTGCCCCCCCAAAAAAAATTTATTTTCACTGGGAACTTCCTTCAGAGCGCTATTCCTAATAGGAATTACCAAAGGTAGGTTTTTGGCAAATTTGGCTTTACACTGAGAAACCACTCTGCGGGAAAACTCCTGATAGGAATTAGCAAAGGTTTGGGATACAGACTCGGTTTTTTATTAGCTTTCTATGGTTTGGGGCTAGGGAGCGATTAAGGGCTAATTTTCAAATCAGTAAGGGGCTGGTGGTTGTTTCCCAGACCAAAGTGATTTCCAGATTAATTGGAGATGGGCGATTCCCTTAGGAAACCAGGTAGCTTTCTCAAGGGAGATTCAGGTGGGTGGGGATCATTTTTAGGCATTTTCCCAGGCCAAGTGGCCCACCCTCCACAAAGATCAGCCGATACAGTTCTATTCATCACTTCTGGACTCACTCTCTCTTCTAGACTTCTTTTCTGGTCTGCTCTCATTTACTTTTCTATTGTCACTACCAACCAGGCCTACCTATCCAGTCGCACCCCTCCTACACTTGGGTCATTCCGCTAAATGGTCTGGTCCGCCTCTGCATCGGGAACCTCTGCCAGACAATACTTGAGAAGCCGGACAGGGATGCTAAAGGATAGATAGGCCAGATTGGAGCTCGATTTTTGGAAGGAACATCATGATGGGTAAGATCCAGATCCTTGCTCCTCTCCAGCATAAAAGTTCCTGCGTACTAAAGCTAAAGCTTCTCTTTGGCTACCAAAGATACAGCCTTCTAAGACTATGGTCTGCCCTTGGAGAGGGAAGTGGTAACCACTCCAGTTTTGCCAAGAAAATCCAAATTGGAGTCATGAAGAGTCAGAAGCAACAGGGGAAAAAACAAACAAACAAACAAAAACACACTTTGCACATGTTAGGGGCTCCATAAGTTTTGTCCTTGAGATGCCGCATCCAATCCCATAACTAGGAAGATGAAAGATAGATACTGGTAGATGGGGTCTAGGGAGCATACTAAGAAGGCTCCAGAGGGCTTAAACGAGGAGGGGAAGGAGCGCAGGAGAAGAGTCTTTATAATCTGAGTAGGATTCAATGAAACAAGAGAAGAAAAAGAGAAAGTTGCGTTGGCTGGGAATCGAAGCTGAATCAATTGCATGGGAAACAGCTATGCTCACCACTTTACCACCAATGCTACCGTCCGGTAATTTTCCTCTGCCAAGGTACAGTGAGATCCCCGGCAGCTCCACTGCAGATGGGTCAGCACAGAGCCCTGCTGTCCCGCACCTGCTCCTGCTAGCCTGCTCTCTGGTCACAACGGAGGTCAGCCTAGAACTCTTTTAAGCTCTCTGGCAGCTATGCTCCATGCCCACCGCGCTCCATGCCCACCGCGCTCCATGCCGCAGATTTCAGACCCTACATAGCTCTCGCCATTTCTGGAAGCCTTTTGTTGCCACAGCTCAGCTACATCTCACAAGGCCAAGTAGTCCCAAGGTTGGTCTCCTAGCTTCTGGTACCACCCCGAACCATAGACGCGGGCGTTTCTCTGCAGCAGCTGAGAGTGCGTCACCAAAGCCAATGGTGTGCCTAATGGAAAAGAGAGCTCAGCATACAATCCTGCCGCAGTCCAACTAAAACCCGCCTGCTCTTGCTGGAGTACTAGGGGATCTGAAGCAAGAATACGCTCGAGGAATATGACCTGTTGTCGGCCAAAGCCCAGGATCACCCCAACACCAACTCGGGAACTATGCTGGATTTAGTTGCCAAAGTTCTTGGTTCCCAAGTATCCCCCCACCCCCTCTTAATTCTCCACGGTCTGCCGCCACCATTCAAACCTCCCCTCCCCCTGCCTCGGAGTTCTGTTGCTCCCGGAAGTTCTGGTTATGCTTGTGTCCACCCAAATTAGCGTATAAGTAGAATTAAGTATCTGGGGATGTGGGCAAGGCGCAATCTGAGGGTCAGAGCATGCTACTGTAAATTTGACATTTGAATCGGAAGTCCTCGAAGCCGGGAGTTGGGAGCAGTGGGAGATAGCAATCCAGGTCTCTTTTCTGCTGTGAGCGCTTCGGCCTCGGCTACAATGAACTTGGGACAGTTACCCGAGATTGCAGCCTGGAGGACGGGGAGCAAACGCATCACGGATGAAAAACGCAAGGGAGCTTCCAAGCAGCTTGCGTATGTTTAGCACCTGGGAAGTTGTTGAAGGTGGTTTTTGGCAGCCTAATGTCACAAAGGCTTCTTTTGCGTTGGCCAGATTTTGGTCACCTGAAAGTGAAGAGGCATTGTGGAAAATAGATAACTTGCTCTCCCCGTCGGGGAATCGAACCCCGGCCTCCCGCGTGACAGGCGGGGATACTGACCACTATACTAACGAGGAAGATATCTGTCTGAGCTTGAAGCCTCAACTAGCTCCTCCCAGACACTTTGTTCATTCCCCCCCAGTCTCTCCTGTGGGCCTCTTCCCATTTTCATAAAACACCTTGAAGCCCCTTCCGCCTTCTCTACCTCTGCCGTCTACCTTACTCCAACCACACTCTAGCTCTCTTTACCTCGCAAGCTACCCACGCAGTCACCACACCTGTCGTGTTTCCTTATTCCTCCACAAACACTCCCACAATTAAAGAGGCTCATTTACAAAAGAAGAAATTCTTCACCACAGCGTGTGTGTCTGCCTCTGGGGCTGAGCGCTCTGAAAGTCGGAAGAGCATTTTCGAATCCATAAAATTAAATCCAGTACGTTTCCAACGAAGCCAAAGATATCGAAATAGAGCTACCAATGCGATTGAAAAAAATTAAGCATATTAGAAACAACTACAGTAAAACGGCCTTCCTTTCACCATATCCTCTGGGTGGAAAAAAAACTAGAATTTGCCATTGATAAAAGGGAGCCAGAATCTGGGGTAAGTGAAAAGGGGGCGAGAAAAGAGGAGGGGGAGGTGCCGCAGAGGAAGGATACAAAGGGCGTGGGAGAGGAGATGTGTCCTAGAAAGAGCGGTGCTGTCCGGGTGCTGCGACAGGAGGTAGGTGGCCGATGGGCAGGTGGGTGTTGGGGCAAGACGGGAGAGCGTTTGACTGCTCAAAGGCCGCAACGGCTGCCCCTTTGAGTCGGTCTCTTCCCGCCTGGACAATTTTTACTTCTCCTGAAATATTGATCTGGTCCCTCGTTCCTTGCCAAGCCCACCCTTACCCGTTAACCCTTCATTGATTTGGGAATGGCCTTTCGCAGCATCCTCTCCTCGGGTGGAAATCCCCTCAGAGCTTCAAAGTCACGCGCAGTCTAAGCTTTGGCTCTCAGGCCTCACAAGCGACGTGACTCTTGCACAACCATTCCTCCATGGGTCCTAGTCACGCCTAAGCCGGTGCCTTCTTAGAACAAGAACACCTGTTCCTGCTTTGGAAATATGTATCAGGTGAAGTCAGGTTTCCCCAGAACGCGGCGTGAGAGCAGGTCTCCGTTTTTTCTTTTTTTCCTCCTTTGATCTGTTCTCTCTTTGTATCCTCAGCTCCAGTGTCGCGAGAGCCAGTGCTTGGCTTCCAACAGGTGCAGGGGACCTGCTTGTTGGGAAAAGGGAGGGTCTAGACAGGGGTCTTCAAACTACGGCCCCGCCGGCCAGATGCGGCCCTCCAACAGTCTGAGGGACAGTGAACTGGCCCCCTATTCAAAAAGTCTGAGGACCCCTGCGGCTAGAAGAATGGTCTCGGGGCTGAGCAGGCGTATTCTCACAGAGACAGAGGCAAGGGGGTGGGGGCACAGTTGGAGGAGGTCAGAGAGCTGTGGTTGCCGGGAACAAGAGGAACCGGAGGAGTCTGGGCAAGTGAGGGAAGCTTGTAGTGGCGCGGGTCTATGGGTTTCCGCGCTGTCGTGGAGAGGCGAGCAGGGTCGTGGAAGAGTGTTTCTGGACAGCGCTGGTGAGGGAGGGAGAAGTTTAGAGGGCGTGTAAGAAGCTAGGTAGGTGAACTGAAAAGTGTCAAACAATGGTATTGTTATATCTCCTATCTCTAGAATGAAGGGACCCCTGTGTTACTGTCAGTCAGGATGGCCGAGTGGTCTAAGGCGCTGCGTTCAGGTCGCAGTCTCCCCTGGAGGCGTGGGTTCGAATCCCACTTCTGACAATTTCCTTTTAAGCTTCTTAATCTGATTCTAAAATTCTGCGGCTGGCTGGCTGGCTGAGAGGCGGTTGGTTACTTACTTAGTTAATTGGCGGGTTGTTGTCCTCCTTTGTTGCAGACCAAAAGAACATCTTTTGTTGCAGACCAAAAGAACATCACTGCGTTAGATTCGAATTTCACTGTGTGCGACCGTGGCTCATCAGGCCAATTCGAGCTCGGAGTGTTCTGCCACGGGTCGGACACAAATAGTCCATATGGACAGTTGGGGAAGCTTCTCTGAATTTGCCTATCTCACGTTGTTTTTTGGGGGGGGGCAATTGAATTCTGCTTTGCTCATACAGCACAGCACCGCCCCTTGTCTGATGAGGACACGCCATGCTGGGAGGTCCCACAGGACTAGTTTTTAATTCTGAAGTTTTTAAGCGAGACCTTGAGAGTGTCCTTGTATCGCTTTTTTTTTTTTCTGATCTCCTTGTGAGCGCTTGTCCCATGTTAGTTCTCTATAAAATCATGCTTTTTGGCCAGTGTACATCTGACATTGGAACAACGGAGTTGTGTTCTCACAACGGCTCTTGTCGACATTCAGTTTGGTAATCAGCCTAATGCCTCTCTTCTCCCACACTTTCCTTCGGAGCTTCCCGAACACTGAGCTAGCTCTGGCAATGCTTGCGTCAATCTCGTTATCAATGTGGACATCCCTGGGAAGTATACTGCCAAGGTGAGAGAATTTATCCACAACTTATCCTCAATGTTCGAAGCCCTTTACTGTAACCGATGGTGCATGGAACCAGGGACAACGTGCTGCTGGCTGATGGAGAGCCTGCTTTTTGTTGATGTTAATTATTAGGCCAAACTTAGCACAAGCAGCAGAGAATTGATCCATGCTTTGTTGCACCTCAGTTTCTGAGGCTGCATCGAGTGCACAATCACCTGCAAACAAAAAGTCATGCTCCAACACTTCCTCCACTTTAGTTTTGGCTTGTAGCCTTCACGAGATGAAAAATTTACCACCAGTGAGGAGGCTGACTGTGATTCCATGTTTGTCCTCATTGAAGGCATTTGACAGCCTTGAGAGCTACGGGAAGAAGAGAGAAGGACTTGCCAGAGTCTTGACTCCACCTATACCGATCCCTTCTCCCCCAAACCTAGGCAGCCTCCACTAAGCTGCTTGTAGGTGGAGGAAGGGTGTGTGGAGGAACATCTTTAATGAAGGTGGGACTATTTGAAAAGGTCCAACAATATAGTTCCAGACTTTCAGGGCAATCGTAGGACTTTCCTTCAGGTAGTGGTGTAGAAGTCAGTAAGAGAACGTGGAAGAAAAGAAAAAGGATTAGAGGAAGGAGAAGGAGCAAGAAAATGGAGAAGGAGCAAGAAAATGGAGAAAAGGAGAAAAAGGAGAGGGAAGATGGAAAGGAGAAAGAAGTAGGAAAATGGAAGAATACATAGGGGGAAAGGAAGATGAACCTAGAAAGGAGGCGGGGTATGAAGTCTAGAAGAATAAGGTTTAAGTTAGGGTGATTTCATATTCAACTTTTGGGTCTGGGACATGATTAACAAGTATTTGTCCAGGCAGATCAGAGACGTCAGTGAACATACGTATTGTTTACGTAGTATTGCATGGGTGGTTCAGTGGTAGAATTCTCGCCTGCCACGCGGGAGGCCCGGGTTCGATTCCCGGCCCATGCAAATAGTTCGTTTTTTTTTTTTTAACTCGAGTCCTGTTTTTGTGCTTTTGGACCACTACCACAGGAGGCTTACAGCTCGCATTTCCTGTTCATGATCATTATGCCCATTCTCTTCTTCTAGCTCTTGTCACTTCTGTCTATCTCTCTACGCCCTGCTACTACTTTACTGAGACCAGAGATTGACAATGGGGGGGGGGGGGGGGGGGGGGGGGGGGGGGGGGGGGGGGGGGGGGGAGGAGAGAGGAGACTGCCTCCCTAGGAACCTAAAGAACTGGGTTTCTGCCGAAAGTTGTGTTTCGTTTTCCCTAGTTGTCCAAGTAGACTATTAGGACTGGACTGGGAGTTCTCTCACTTCTTCCTCTGGTTTTCCTTGCTATGGACGAAGTGGCTGGGGAATTGAAGCAATTGTGAAAGTAGAGGTTACAGATAAACCGCAGAAAGCGGAAAGAATTCACTTAAGTTTTTGATTAGCCAAGAGTTTAAAACAATTTTCCCTGACCGGGAATCGAACACGGGCCGCGGCGGTGAGAGCGCCGAATCCTAACCACTAGACCACCAGGGAAGATGACAGTTCTGCTCACCCTTTGCATTGTTCACACGTGTTTCTCAATCTTCCAGCAACCCACTGAACTCATTTCTGTTCAAGTCTGTTCCTTGGACTAATTTCACTTGTCTTTCTGTTACCACCAGTCACGCCGACCTATCCATCTGCTACTCTCCTACATTCGAGTTTCCCCCCCATATACCACCACCCCCTTCCTCAAATGAACAGAGAACCTTCATAATAAGAATTCGAATCCCTAACCTCTGCCTATCTTTTCCCGACCCCAACACCTCCCGATTCCATGTCTTACTACATGCCGCCTATCGTTTGATTCCTAGGGAATCTTCAGCTGCCCCTTTGTTTCCGTGCTGCGCTTTTCCCTCTTCGGGGTCTTTGCAGATACCTTGAAGGAATGCCTTTGCACCTCCTCTTCCTTTGGATAAGGAACAATCTGAATGGCTCTTCTCTGCCTGACTCTTTTTTTTGCCTTTCCAGTCAATATCAGCTCCATCAGTGTGCCAATAGAAACGCATAAATTGGTTAATTTACTAATTGGTCTTGATCTCTGGAAGCAGGGAGTCTCATTCTCATGGATGTATTCGAGTGTAAGAGAATCTCTCTCCAAATCCTCCAAATTGTCTCACCTGCTTTCATTCTGGAGCGTGCATAAATACTCATCCAAACCGAGTATGGGAAAGTCAGAGTAAGGACTTTAGTCAAAAACTTAGTGTCTTGTCCCATTTTATAAACTCTGAGGAGTGAGAGTTCCCTTCCTTCATCCATCATCCCAATCGAGATGACTTCTAGACTTTCTTATACAATACTTAATCTCTCTCCTGACCTCCAGTCTCTCATTTCCATTTACCTATCTTATCTATCTGCCCGCCCTAGTGGATGTAGCAGTTCCTTAAATATTATCTTAAATAGCATGCCTAAAATTGATCTCATGATCATTTACTCTCACACCTTTCTCTTCCACTAATTGGACAGGGTGTCTGTCACCAATGTCCCAGGCTGTCAACCCAGATGTCTTCCTAAACTTTTCAGTTTCTCTTACCTCGGTCCCCCCCTCCTCTCACCCTATTTCTAGTCTTTTCTACCTTCCTAAAATTTCCCATTTACGTCCAGTGCTACCACCCCCAGGACAAGTTCCCACCATCTCAAACAAGACTGTTGTAATAGCTTGCTAGTTGATCGACACCCTGCCGAGATATTCCTGGAAGAGATGGATAAGAATGCCAGAAAATGGACAGGCATGGTTTCACTTGGATCTCCTTCTTTGGAAGGAATATCCTTCTGGGTAAGCCCCCGATCCTTGGTCGCGTCCAGAATAAAAGCTTCTTTTCTGTTTATCTAACAGAGACTCAGCTCTCTAAGACCATAATTTGGAGAAGGAACCATTACAGTATCTTTACCCAGAAAATCCCAAATGAGATCACGAAGAGTTGGAAGCGACAGAAAAAGAAACCATATCTAACACATAGTAAGCATTCCATTTTGGTTCAAGTGAGTGGAGTTTTGGTCTCCAGACTCATCAATCAACCAACTCCGAGAGAAATGTAGGCGATTGTTTATTGGAAGAGAGATATTAAAAAACGCACTAGTATTTGAACTCCAAAGAGGCATGGCGAACGCAGAAAACCTTGGAATCCTTCAGCAACGTGGCAAGATAAGAATTAAAAACTGCGTTGGCCGGGAATCGAACCCGGGTCAACTGCTTGGAAGGCAGCTATGCTCACCACTATACCACCAACGCAGGTAGTAAGTTCCCTTCCTCTGTTAGTCTCTAGTGACAGCCAATGTAGCTTTTCCGCAGATTGGTTAATTAGGGCGGCACCAGAGTCCTGTGTTCCTGCACCGGCACTTACTAGTCGGTGCGCTGCTCCACACCAAACTGAGGCCAGACTAGAACTTCTTTAGACCCTCTGGCAACCGCTCTCCTTCCCTACAGTTTTCAGACTCCAGCCATTCACGTAAATCTGTTGCTGCTCCAGTTCCGCCACACCTCTCCTGGTCAAGTTGTCCCAAGCCTCTGGTCCTGGCTTCAGGGTACCCGGGAGACCCGTACTTTTTTTTTTTTTTTGCTACAAATTAGTTATGTGATCTCGGCACACTCCCTCTCCTGGAGCCCAGCAAATCGTGCTGTCTAATTGAGGGAACTTGTGAAGCAGGAACGCGCTGGGGGGACCAAACCCGCACCAAAATTCATATCTTCCTAGCACTCCCTCTGGTCCTTCAACCCTCCCATATCAACCCTCCCTTCTCCCAGCCTCCCTGCCTCCGAAAATTCCCTTGAGCCCGGCTTCTGTGAACAGATGAGTTTGCTTGTGAATAGAACTGTCTGGGGATGTGGGCGAGGCGCAAGAGCAGGAGGAGTGCTTGCAGTTGTAAAGTGGGCCTTCGGGTCGGAGCTTCTGGAAGGCAGGAACTGGGACGCTGGGCGATGGCAAGCATGGACCCTCCTTTTCCTGATGTGCGACTCACAGGCTTGCCCTATTGAATGTTGGGCACAGATTTTGTGGTCTTGCTGGTCGCACCTTTTGAGTAAGAAGCTAGGGATGGATAACTTTAAAGATAGATGCCCTCTCTTGACTAAATGAATTTGAGGAGGAGATGAGTTTGGTTACTTGAGCTTGGAAGGGGGAAACGCATCACGGGTGAAACAGTAGGGAGCATCCAAGAAGCTTGCCTGTGTTTAGCTCCTGGGAAGTTGTTGAAGGTGGGTTTTGGCAGCCTAATGGCACAAAGGTTTCTTTTGCGTTTGGCCAGGTTTTGGTCCCCCCAAAGTGAAGAGGCATTGCAGAAAATAGATACCTTGCTCTCCCCGTCGGGGAATCGAACCCCGGCCTCCCGCGTGACAGGCGGGGATACTGACCACTATACTAACGAGGAGTACATGCAGCCTATTCAGCTTGAAGCCTCAACTAGCTCCTCCCAGACACTTTGTTCATTCCCCCCAGTCTCTCCTGTGGGCCTCTTCCCATTTTCATAAAACATCTTGAAGCCCCTTCCGCCTTCCCTACCTCTGCCGTCTACCTTACTCCAACCATACTCTAGCTCTCTTTACCTCACAAGCTACCCACGCAGTCACCACACCTGTCGTGTTTCCTTACTCCTCCACAAACACTCCCACAATTAAAGAGGCTCATTTACAAAAGAAGAAATTCTGCACCACAGCGTGTGTGTCTGTCTCTGGGGCTGAGCGCTCTGAAAGTCGGAAGAGCATTTTCGAATCCATAAAATTAAATCCAGTACGTTTCCAACGAAGCCAGAGACATCGAAATAGAGCTACCAATGCGATTGAAAAAAAATTAAGCACATTCGAAACTACTAGGGGAAAAAAGCCTTCCTTTCAACATATCCTCTGGGTGGAAAAAACTGGGAATTGCTGTTAATAAAAGGGAGCCAGCCTCTGGGGCAAGTTAAAAGGGGGGCGAGAAAAGAGGAGGGGAAGAAGCCGCAGGAGCAAGGGTACAAAGGGCGTGGGAGAGGAGATATGTCTTTACTTCCCCTGAAATATTGATCTGGTCCCTCGTTCCTTGCCAAGCCCATCCTTACCCATCAAGCCTCCACTGATTTGGGAATGGCCTTTCGCAGCATCCTCTCCTCGGGTGGAAAATCCCCTCAGAGCTTCAGGGTCACGCGAAGTCTTAGCTTTGGCTCGCAGGCCTCACAGGCGACGTGACGCTTGTTCAACCCATTCCTCAACGGTCACGCCTAAGCCGGTGCCTTCTTAGAGGCGCTCCTGCTTTGGAAATGTGTATCAGGTGAAGTCGGGTTTCCCCAGAACGCGGCGTGAGAGCAAGTCTCCGTTTTTTCTTTCTTTCTTTTTTTCCTCCTTTGATCTGTTCTCTCTTTGTATCCTCAGCTCCGGTGTTGCGAGAGCCAGTGCTTGGCTTCCAGCAGGTGCGGGGAACCTGCTTGTTGGGAAGAGGGAGGCCCTAGAAGAATGGTCTCAAAGGGGCTGAGCGCGCGTATCCGCACAGACAGAGGCAAGGGGGTGCGGGCGCAGTTGGAGAAGACCAGGGAGCTGGCGGTGCCAATAACAAGAGGAACGGGAGGAGTCGAAGCAAGTGAGGGAAGCTTGTGGTGGCGCGGGTCTATGGGTTTCCGTGTTGTCATGCAGAGGCGAGCAGGGTCGTGGAAGAGTGTTTCTGGACAGTTGAATTTTCTTAGTACTGATGCGAGAGGGAGAAGTTAGAGCGCGTGTAGGGAACTAGGTAGATGAACTGAAAAGTGTGAAACAATGGTTTTGTTGTGACGCCCATTTCTATAATGGAGGGAAAAACACTTTAGCATGTGTCGGGATGGCCCAGCGGTCTAAGGCGCTGCGTTCAGGTCGCAGTCTCCCCTGGAGGCGTGGGTTCGAATCCCACTCCTGACAATTATCTTTTGAGCTTCTTTGTCTGATGCCAAAACTCTACGGCTGGCTGGCTGAGAGGCGGTTAGTTACCTAATTAGTTGGCCGGTTGTTGTAATTCGTTGTTGAAGAGGACCAAAAGGATATCTCAGCGTTAAAGTCGAATTTCACTGCGTGCGACCGTAGCTCATTAGATCAGTTGGAGCTCCGAGTGTTCTGCCACGGGTCCGACACAAATAGTCCATATGGCAGTTGGGGAAGCTTCTCTGAATTTGCCTATCTCACGTTTCTTTTGGGCCAATTGAATGCTGCTTTTCTCATTGTTTGATGAGGACACGCCTGTGCCAGTACAATCTATTCTGAGTGTCCTTGTATCGCTTTTTTTCTGGCCGCCTTGTGAGCGCTTGCCCTGTGTGAGTTCTCTATAAAATCATGCTTTTTGGCCAGTGTACATCTGACATTGGAACAACGGAGTTGTGTTCTCACAACGGCTCTTGTCGACATTCAGTTTGGTAATCAGCCTAATGCCTCTCTTCTCCCACACTTTCCTTCGGAGCTTCCCGAACACTGAGCTAGCTCTAGCAATGCTTGCGTCAATCTCGTTATCAATGTGGACATCCCTGGGAAGTATACTGCCAAGGTGAGAGAATTTATCCACAACTTATCCTCAATGTTCAAAGCCCTTTACTGTAACCGATGGTGCATGGAACCAGGGACGACGTGCTGCTGGCTGATAGAGGGCCTGTGTTTTCTTGATGTTAATTATTAGGCCAAACTTAACACAAGCAGCAGAGAATTGATCCATGCTTTGTTGCACCTCAAGTTTCTGAGGCTGCATCGAATGCACAATCACCTGCAAACAAAAAAGTCATGCTCCAACACTTCCTCCACTTTAGTTTTGGCTTGTAGCCTTCACGAGATGAAGAATTTACCACCAGTGAGGTGGCTGACTGTGATTCCATGTTTGTCCTCATTGAAGGCATTTGACAGTCTTGAGATCTACGGGAAGAAGAGAGAACGACTTGCCCCCGCCCCTGACTCCACCTATACTAATCTCTTCTCCCCAGTTCCTAGATCTTCAGAGATAGCCTCTACCAAGCCTCTTGTAGGTATAGGAAGGGTGTGTGGAGGACCAAAGTGCACCTTTAATGAAGGCTCAACACTATAGCTTCAGTTACAGACTTTCAGAGAAATCGTAAGACTTTCCCCCAGGTAGTGGTGTAGAAGTCAGTAGGAGAACGTGGAAGAAGAGAAAAAGGGTTAGAGGAAAGAGAAGGAGCAAGAAAATGGAAAGAAGGAGCAAGAGAATAAAGAAAAGGAGTAAGAGGAGAAGGAAGATGAGAAGAGAGAAGAAAAGTAGGAGAATGGAGGTGTAGATAGGAGGAAAGGAAGATGAGGGAAGTTTAGGAAGGAGGCAGGCTATGAAGTCTAGAAGTCTAGAAGTCAAGTTTTAGGTTAGGGTGATTTCATAGTCAACTTTTGGGTCTGGGACATGGTTAACAAGTATTTGTCCAGGAAGATCAGCAAAGTCAGTGAACATACGTAATACCTAAGAAGTCTTGCATGGGTGGTTCAGTGGTAGAATTCTCGCCTGCCACGCGGGAGGCCCGGGTTCGATTCCCGGCCCATGCAAAAAACGGGGCTTTTTTTTTTTTTAAACACAAGTCCTTTCTGTGCTTTTGGACCCTTACCACAGGCCGCTTGCTGCTCTATGAAGAATCGCATTTCCTTTTCATGACCAATAATGGTCCCCACTCTCTTCCACTAGCTCTTGTCACTTCTATCTCCACGCCCTGCGACTACTTTACAGAGGTTAGAGATTGACAGTGAGTGGGGGAGGGGACTTTGTCCCTAGAGGCATCTAAGGAAGTAGTTATCCAGCTAGACCATTTGGAGTGGGAGAGATTCTTAAGATGTTTTTGTCATTTATTTCTATCTCTGGTTAGGGGAATTGAAGCAACTGAGAAAGGTAACAGGGGGTAGCGGTTGTGGATGAACTGCAGAAAGAGGAAAGAACTCGCTTAAATTCGAGTTTAGAGCTTAAAATAACTTTCCCTGACCGGGAATCGAACCCGGGCCGCGGCGGTGAGAGCGCCGAATCCTAACCACTAGACCACCAGGGAACTCACTTTATACTCCTTCCTCTTCTATTCTTACAGTCGCCGTTTGCATTGTTTCCCACGCCTTTCTTAGTTTCTTCTGGCAACCCATTAGACTCATCACTAACCTGTTCGTTGAACTAATCTCACTTGTCTTCCTACAGGCACCACCAGTCACAAACTATCTAGCTGGTCCTCTCCTACACTCCAGTCTCTTCCCCTAACTACCATCATTCCCTTCCTCGAATGAACAGAGAACCTTCATAATAAGAATTCGAATCCCTAACTTCTGCCTCTCTTTTCCCGACCCCAACATCTCCCGATTCCATATCTTACTACATGCTGCCTGTCATTTGATTCAAAGGGAATCTTCAACTGCCCCTTTGTTTTCCGTGCCACATTTTTCTCTCTTCGGGGTCTCTGCTGATACCTGAATAAATGCTTTTGCACCTCCTTTTTCCTTTGTTTAAGGAGCAATCTGAATGGCTCTTTTCTAGCTGCCTGTTTCCCCCTCCCCTCCTCCCCTTCTAGTCAATATCAGCTCCCACAGTGCCCCAGGAGGGACCCATTCATAAAAAAACAAAACCTTGATTGGTCCTGATCTCCGGGAGCAGGGAGTCTCATTCTCATGGATGTACTTGAGTGTAAGAGAATCTCTCTCCAAATCCTCCAAATCGTCTCACCTGCTTTCATTGTGGATACTCATCCAAACCGAGTATGGGAAAGTCAGAGTGAGAACCTTAGACAAAAACTTAGAGTCTTGTCCCATTTTATAAACTCCAAGGAGTGAGGGTTCCTCCCTTCATCCGATCATCCCAATGGAGATGACTTCTAGACTTTCTTATACAACACTTTAATCTCTCTCCTGACCTCCACTCTCTCATTTCCATCTACCCATCTTATCTATCTGCCCGCCCTAGTGGATGTAGCAGTTCCTTAAATAGCACGCCTAAAACTGATCTCATGATCTTTTACTCTCACACCTTTCTCTTCCACTAATCGAACAAGGTGTTACCAGACTGTTATGGGCCAGAGCTTGAAACAAGGTGCTAAGTCAGTGGAATTGATAGAGACAATGTTTATATACTTAATTCACACCTTTAAGAGAGTTCACACATTAGAGTTCACACCTTTAGAGAGCATATATAAGCTAGGAGCCTTAACTAGGATTGACTTTGGGAAATTCACAAGTCAGGATTGAGTGGAGAAGATTCACAAGTCACAGAAGCCCACAAGTCCACTCTTGGAGGTGGAGTTAGATTCATTCCAAGTTCCACCTTTGTGCTGGCTGGAGACTTTGGATTCCGAGGGAGCTAGAGGTTGAAGCTGGAAGAGATAAAGGATTAGCGGGAAGAAGTATCGAAACCAAGGAGAGAGATAGGCCTTAAGAAAACTAACTGGGCTATTTTGAAGGAGACAATAAAGGATTTGGACTTTAATAACTAAGGCTGCCTCTAGAAGCCCCCCCCCCCCCCCACTCAAACCTGCTCCCAGATAACTTTTTATTTTAGAGAAGAGAATATTACATTACCCGCAGGATGGCCATACTGGTCTAGTCGCTGGGGAGGCGGTGGTGGATGCCATACCTTACTTCTATCAGTGTTAGGAAGGGAGGCTGCTGCTGCCTTGATAGAGGAAGAAATGTATAGATACCGGCCTACCAAGAACTATCTGGCTAACTACCGGCACCAGATTACTCAGCCTTTGAGACTGACATTATGAGAAATGAATTTGAAAGATTGGCTGTCAGACAACCAATTGAATTGCTTAGCATGAAACGATATGAACTTCCAACTCCTTCTTCTGGGCAGAAGAATGATATCACTGCATGGCAGGAATGTATAAACAATTCCATGGCCCAACTGGAGCATCAGGCAATTCGTATTGAAAACCTTGAGTTGATGTCACAACATGGTTGCAATGCCTGGAAAGTATATAATGAAAATTTAGTTCATATGATTGAACAAGCCCAGAAGGAACTGCAGAAATTAAGAAAACATATTCAGGATTTGAACTGGCAGAGGAAGAACATGCAACTCACTGCTGGATCTAAATTAAGAGAAATGGAGTCGACTTGGGTCTCACTCGTCAGTAAAAATTATGAGATCGACTGGACAGTTGTACAGCTAGAAAATGAAATCTTCCAAATCAAGCAACAGCATAAGGAGGCAAACAAGAAAACAACCAGCAGAATTTCTGAAAAACTGGAGTGTAGGGGGAAGGGAGAGGAAGGGCATTTTAGGAATTCTTAAGGCATCATGAAGTTGAATGATTCTTAAATCATGGTAAGAACCTGTTGAGAGTGGTAATGACCTGAATATCCTGTGAATGCTTTAGGAATATGAAAGAAACTTAGAAACTGTACAGAATGCGTGAATTAATAGTTCTTTGTATTCTATTTAATTCTATTTGTATATTTCTTTGACAAATAAATTTTTACCTTAAAAAATAATATTACACCAGACTGTCAACCCAGATGTCTTCCTAAACTTTTCAATTTCTCTTACTTCGGTCCCTCCTTCTCTCACCCTACTTTTAATTACCAATATTTGTTGAGTTGAGCTTGTGAAGCAGGAACTTGCCTAGGGGACCAAGCCCGCACCAAAGTTCATATCTCCCAAGTGCTCCCTTTGGTCCCCTACTGCCTGCGCAGCCCATATCAACCCTCCCTTCTCCCTGCCTCCCTGCCTCCCAATTCGCTTGAGCCCAGCTTCTGCTTATGCTGTGAACACACGAGTTTACTTGTGAATAGAACTGTCTGGGGATGTGGGCAAGGCGCAAGAGCAGGAGGAGTGCTTGCAGTTAGTTGTAAAGTGGGCCTATGGGTCGGAGCTTCTGGAAGGCGGTTGTTGGGGCGTGGGCGATGGCAAGCATGGGCCCTTTTCCTGATCTGAGCGACTCACAGGCTTGCCCTATTGAATGTTGGGCACAGATTTTGGGATCTTGCTGGTCGCCCCTTTTGAGTAAGAAGCTAGGGATGGATGACTTTAAAGGTAGATGCCCTCCCTCGACTACATGAATTTGATGAGATGACCTTGGTTACTTGAGCTTGGAAGGAATCCGAAAAGCGAACGCATCATGGTTGAAACAGTAGGGAGCTTCCATGCAGCTTTTGTGTTTAAGCTCCTGGGAAGTTGTTGAAGGTGGTTCTTGGAAGCGTAATGGCGGAAAGGCTTCTTTTGAGTTTGACCAGATTTTGGTCGCCCCAAAGTGCGGCAAAATAGTTAACTTGTCCTCTCCGTCGGGGAATCGAACCCTGACATCCCGCGTGACAGGCGGGGATACTGACCACTATACTAACGAGGAGTGCTCAAAATAGCTTTTCTGATGAAACCTCAAGTAACTTTCACTACACATTTTACTCTCCCCACCAATCACTGCTTTGAGTTTTTCTAGGCCTCTCAGCCGCGGATCTTGGGCCTTTTTAGGGGATACCGCCTCCTTGCACTTTCACAAAATACCTTGAAGCCCCCTTCCGCCTTCCCTACCTCTGCAGTCTTCCTGACTCCAACCACACTCTAGCTCTCTTGCTTCTCGTCACAAGCTACCCACGCAGTCACCACACCTGTCATCTCCTTATTCCTCCACAAACACTGCCACAATTAAAGAGGCTCATTTACAAAAGAAGAAATTCTTCCCCATAGCGTGTGTGTCTGCGTCTGGGTCTGAGCTCTCTGAAAGTATCCAACATCAGGAGAGCATTTTTGAATCCATAAAATTAAATCCAGTATGTTTCCAACGATGCCAAAGACATCGAAATAGAGCTATCAATGCGATTGAAAAAAAAATTAAGCATATTCGAGACAAATACGATAAAACAGCCTTCCTTTCAACATATCCTCTGGGTGGGAAAAAACCTGGGAATTGCTATTGATAAAAGGGAGCCAGCCTCTGGAACAAGTTAAAAGGGGGGCAAGAAAAGAGGAGGGGGAGGTGCCGCAGGAGGAAGGGTACTGAGGGCGTGCAAGGGGAGATGTGTCCGAGACAGAGCGGTGCTGTCAGGGTGCTGCGCCAGGAGGTAGGTGGCCTATGGGCAGGTGGGTGTTGGGGCAAGACGGGAGAGCGTTTGACTGCTCAGAAGCTGCAACGGCTGCCCCTTTGAGTCGGTCTCTTCCCTCCTGGACAATCTTTACTTCCCCTAAAATATTGATCTGGTCCCTCGTTCCTTGCCAAGTCCATCCTTACCCATCAACCCTCCATTGATTTGGGAATGGCCTTTCGCAGCATCCTCTCCTCGGGTGGAAAATCCTCTTAGAGCTTCAAGGTCACGAGCAGCCTAAGCTTTGGCTCTCAGGCCTCACAGGAGACATGACTCTTGAACAACCATTCCTCGATGGGTCCTAGTCAAGCCTAAATCGATGCCTTCTTAGAATAAGAACACCTGTTCCTGCTTTGGAAATATGTATCAGGTGAAGTCGGGTTTCCCTAGAACGCGGCGTGAGAGCAAGTCTCTGTTTTTTCTTTTTTTTCCTTCTTTGATCTATTCCCTACTTGAATCCAGTGTCCCGAGAGCCAGTGCTTGGCTTCCAGCAGGTGCGGAGGAACTGCTTGTTGGGAAAAGGGAGGCCTTAGAAGAATGGTCTCGGGGTTGAGGACACGTATCCTCAAAGAGGCAGAGGCAAGGGGGGTGAGGGCTCAGTTGGAGAAGATCAGGGAGCTGGCGTTGCCGGGAATAAGAGGAAGCGGAGAAGTCGAGGCAAGTGAGGGAAGCTAGGAGTGACGCCGGTCTTTGGGTTTCCGTGTCGTGGAGAGACGAGCAGGGTCGTGGAACAGTGTTTCTGGCCATGTGTTTTCATAGACAGCGCTGGTGCGGGAGGGACAGGTTAGAGAGGGTGGAAGGAACTGGGTAGGTGAGCTGAGAGGTGTGGGCACCTGGTTATTTTGCTATGTGGGAATGGGATTGACAATTGTTTCTGTTGACGCAGGATGGCCCAGCGGTCTAAACCGCTACGTTGAGGTTCACGTTCACTCTAGGTGTCCTTGAGATACGGATTTGAATCCTGTCCCGCAATGATAATGAAGTGGGAACATAACTTGTTCAGGTTCCTGAATTCTCAGACTGAAGTCCCCTATCTCAAACTCGCGGCCCTCATATGAAAAAGTTTGGTGGAGCAGTGCGCTCCAGTAGGGGGATCAAAGTACTTTTTTACTGGAGCGTAGGCTGGAAGAAAAACGGTCACTTGGAACGCGGCCTTTGTGAACAGCTCCAACAATGTAGCTTTAGAAACTGACTTTTAAGGCAATAATAGGACTTTCCCTATTATTGTGGTGTAGTGTAGGTGTAGTGTGGTGTAGAAAGCAGTAGGGGAACTTCTAGGTTAAAAGATAAAGAGAGGAGTAGGGAAAGGAGAAAGAGAAAAAGAATGAGAAAAGTAGGCTGAAGAGGACATGGAGGATGGAAGGAGGAAACAAGGGAGGATGGAAAGAGGAAAAAAGGAAGGATGGAAGGAGAAAAAAAGGGAGGAAGAAAGCAAGGAGAATAGAGGAATACTTAGAAGGAAAGAAGTGCAACGGAAGAGGGAAGTTTAGGACGGAAGAGATCTATGAAGCCTGGAGAGATAAGTTGTAGTTAGGGTTAGCAGGTGATACGTCAAATTTTGGATTGGAGACACGAATAAAGGAAAAAAAACTCTTTAGGAAGGTCAGCGATGTCACTTAAGATACGTAAGAGGTAATGTGTGTTGCATGGGTGGTTCAGTGGTAGAATTCTCGCCTGCCACGCGGGAGGCCCGGGTTCGATTCCCGGCCCATGCAGAAGGAAAGTTTTAGCACAAATGTGTCCCTGGGTCTAATCCTTTCGGACTGCTGTCACAGGACTCTTACCTCATTAACCAGCGTATTTCTAGGTCACGAACATCATCCCTACTTCCTTTCGCTTGCCATTGCTACTCTTACCCCCAACTATGTGGAGGCCAGAGATCTCCACACGGACAACGGGAGATCTTTCCTTCCTAGGCACCTAAAGAAAGAACCAGGATTCTGGTAAAAGAGAAGTAAGCTGGGTCCTTTCCCTTGCCTTGACGCTCCCTCATTCCCTCATCCAGGAGTTTATTTTGACAGATCGAAGAGGATGTTGGGATTGTCATTTCTCTCTTGTGGTTTCACTAGGGGAAATTGAGAAAGTGTTGATTTGGACAGATATGTTGGGACTGATACTTGTCTGTTTTTCCTTTAACACTGAGGGCAAATTTTCACTAATGAAGAAATTGAGAAGATGCGAGAAAGCAGCGGCAAGAGATGGTGTCATGATGTTAATGATAAACAGTTTAAAAGTACTTGATCAATTAAAAGAGATCAATTAAAAGGACATTCCCTGACCGGGAATCGAACCCGGGCCGCGGCGGTGAGAGCGCCGAATCCTAACCACTAGACCACCAGGGAACTTAGTAACTCTAAGTGGCTTCCTCTATACACATTACAGTGGCCTTTTGCATTCTTCGGGACTATTGGATCAACCCTACCCCAGCGCTTATATCCCAAAGAGATTTTAAAGAAGGTAAAGAGACCTGTATGTGCAAGAATGTTTGTGACAACCCTCTTTGTAGCGGCCAGAAACTGGAAACTGAGTAGATGCCCATCAGCTGGAGAATAGCTGAATAAATTGTGGCATATGAATATTATGGAACATTATTGTTCTGTAAGAAATGACCAGCAGGATGATTTCAGAAAGGCCTGGAGAGACTTACACGAACATTGATGCTGAGTGAAACGAGTAGGATCAGGAGATCATTATATACTTCAAAAACAATACTATATGAGGATCAATTCTGATGGACGTGGCCCTCTTCAACAATGAGATGAACCAGATCAGTTCCAATAGAGCAGTAATGAAGTGAACCAGCTACACCCAGCGAAGGAACTCTGGGACATGACTATGAACCACTATCTGGAATGCCCAATCCCTCTATTTTTGTCGCCTGCATTTTTGATTTCCTTCACAGGCTAATTGTCCGATTCTTTTTGTACAGCAAAATAACTGTTTGGACATGTATACTAATATTGTATTTAATTTATACTTTAACATATTTAACATGTATTGGTCAACCTCCCATCTGGGGAAGGGCTGAGGTGAAGGAGGGGAAAAATTGGGACAAAAGCTTTGGCAATTGTCAATGCTGTAAAATTGCCCATGCATATAACTTGTAAATAAAAAGCTATTAAAAAAAACAAACAAAACAAAACCTCCTACCTCAGAGCGCAATTGCACCGGATTCCCAGAAACAGGGAGTCTCATTCTCCTAGATGTCCTCAATCGCAAAAGAACTCCTTTCAAGATCTTTCTAATTGTCTCACCTGTCTTCATTCTGGAGTGAGCGAAACTACTCACCCAAACTGGGAATAGGAGAATCAAGGTGAGGAGATTCGCCAAAAAGCCCAGTGTCCTGTCCCATTTTACAAAACCTCAAGAATGGGGGTCCCGTTCTTTTATCGATCATCCCTGTGAAGATGACTCCTAGATTTTTCACAATACCTAATTGCTCTCCTGATCTCCAGTGTCTGTCCTCCATCTGTCTATCTGCCTTCTTGGATGTGGAAGTTCCAAAGACATCTTAAACTCACCGTGCCCAAAATTCATTTGGCGATTTATTTATATATTTGTTTGGTTTGCCCTCCTAGCCTCCTCCTCCCCTAATTGGACAAGGTGACACCAACGTCCCAGGCTCCCATGCCACCAACATCTAGAGAAAAAAAAAAAGACGCCATACTTTCCTCATATAAGTACTTGGGCGTTGTGAAGTGGAGTTTTGGACACCACACTTAGCGTGCAAAGCAACTAGGGGACAATTGCTGGGGGATATTGGAGGAGTGATACACAAGTTCATTTATATGAGTGTTAGAAAACAGGTCCAGAGGGCTCCAGAGAGCTGTGGAATGAAGAAATGACATTCTTGCCTCTCTTTAGGATGTGTCAAAATAAGAGAGGCGTTCAAGGTTGGATTGGCAGGGAATCGAAGCCGGGTCAACTACTTCCAAGGAGGCAGCTCTGCTCACCAATTTACCATGAACGCCGATGCCGGTGATATTTTCTCAACCAAGACCCCCCCAGTGAAAGCCCGTGCAGTTCTCCTGCAGATAGGCTAAGCACCAGAACTCAGTGCTCCCGCACCTGCACTTTCTATCAGGCATATAAACAGAGACGGGCTTAGAGCTCTTTTAGACTCCCTAGCATTCGTTCTACTTGCCTACAGTCTTCAGACCCAACTGTACCCGTTTGGGATAGGTAGCTAGAAGGGTCTTATCGGCCTTGGCTACAAGGAAATTGAGGTGGAGTTGTTTTTGATTACTTAAGACTTCTAGAGGGCTGGCAAGCGAAGAATCGGGAGTGAGACAGGAAAGAGCTTTCAAGCAACTTGCATGTCTAGCTCCTGAGAAGTTTCTGAAGGTGGTTCTTGGCAGCCTAAAGCCACAAAGGCTTCTTTTGAGTTTGGAGAGATTTTGGCCACCCGGAGGTGAAGAGGGACTTCTGCAAAAAGAAATGTGTACTCCCCGTCGGGGAATCGAACCCCGGCCTCCCGCGTGACAGGCGGGGATACTGACCACTATACTAACGAGGAGTGCTCGAAGTAATTGTTCTGATGAAACCTCAAGTAACTTTCACGACACATTTTACTCTCCCCACCAATCTCTGCTTTGAGTTTTTCTAGGCCTCTCAGCCGCGGATCTTGACAAACCACAATGGTTCTTTCCTCGTACCCCAAATCTGTTTCCTGCCTTTCTCAAAGCAGTCTCCCGCCTTCAATTCATCCCGAAAGCTACCTATGTCGCTACCCTACCTTTTGTCCATTGTCCTTCAGGACTGCCTTCCTTGGCTGCAGTTAAAGAGGCTCATTTCGAAAAGAAGAAATTCTTCAACCTAGTCTCTCAGCTTGAGCGAGTGTGTATGTCTTTTGTATTTGATCTCCCTCAAAATCTACAGCAGTCTATGGACTCCTTTTCAGGATGTTTTTGAGTGCATAACATGAAATCCAATAAATTAACAACGAAACCGATTTTATTGAAATAGAATATGCTTTAAAAAAAATTAACCAAGTTCAGGGATTCTAGGGTAAAAAGCATTTAGGAAGCTGGCAGTTACTTTGCATAAAGAAGAAGTCTTGGGAGCTGAGGTTAAATGGGGGAAAGAGAAAAGAGGAGGAAGAGAAGATATAGGAAGAGGTGGAAGAGGGATTCGAAGGCCGTCTATATCGAGGATTCCATTGGACACAAACCCCTTCTCCCCAGTTCACTGGCCTTCCGTTTCAGACTCGAGTGTGTGAAGGAGCTGGCCCCACCTGAGGACTAAGTTGGATTTTTGTCAGAGATTAGACTGGAAGAAAAAACTCAGCAATATAGCTTTAGGGCGTTCACCCGTGGAGAAAGAGAGGGAAAAAGAGAGGGAGGAGAAGTAGAAGAACAGGGAAGGAGAAAAAAGAGGTGCAAAAAATGGAGGACTGTGTAGGAAATGGAAGGCAAAGGTAAGGAGAAAAGATTAGGAGAGTGAAGAATGATTGAATATTTTGTCATATTTGGGACCTTGGCTCTGGCCCAATAGAGGTGTTCAATAAGGCCAGAGGCCAAGAATTCAGCTAAGTTATTCTTTGCACTAGATTATAATGGTAAAATATTCACCTGCTTGGCGGGAGATCTAGATTCATTTCCCTGTGCTTCCATGCGCTTATGCTTTTTCTTTTCCCCTTTTAAGCACAAGTCTTTTCCTGGGATCTTTTGTTATATAACAAAAGATATCCACTTTACCTTTTAGACAGCTCCCTGAAAGAAGTGTGAGAATTCACGCTAATAGGAAAAAATAAAAAGGACTGCCAATCTTGCCATCCAGCCAAACCTTAGTTGAGGAAGCCAAGTAAGTCCTAAAATCTCTGGGCTCTTAGATAGCTGGTAAAGCACTCCCCCTGTACAAGATAGAATCGTAGGCCTTCAGGCTTCCAGAACATATAAAGGTTAAGGCTACTGGCAAAAGTAGATCTCTACCAGGTTGCTCTGCCTTCTTTCCAACGGGTCACCCACTTCTCAACCTCCTAGTTTGCGAGGCTAACAGTGAAGGCAAGCAGAACGAATGCTTGGGATGAGAACTAATCTCTGGTTTTACTTCTACTCCATCTTTAACGTGGCGGTGTGTTCAAATAAAATGAAGCAAAACAGTTAAGGGAACAGGACAAGTCTGAGAAAATCTTCCTCTCATCTCTAGACGCCCTCCCATCCCACTGTTTTCTTTTCATTCCCTCACTTCTTCCACCCCATTCCCACCTCTCCCTGCCTTTTCCATCTTGCCAGAGGTTTGGCACTTTCTGTTCTTGGAGTGACTTCCATTGCCTAGAGTTGAAATGGCAGCAAGGAGAAAGAGAAGAGTATGATTGGGTAATATGTGTGTATGTGTGGGAAGCTGAACCCAATCTCCCCCATGAAAGAAAGGGATACTAACCACTAAATTATCAAGGAAGTTTCCCTTGAAACACTGATGTAGTACCCTGTTCCTTGCCAATCCTATTCTTACCAGTCAACCCTCCCTTCATTTGATAATAGTCCTTTCCAGCACTCTGTCCTCGGGTGGAAATCCCTTCGGAGCTTTTAGATTCCTCCAAGTCTAAACTTTGGCTCAGGCCCCACAGTCTGCATGAGATCTGCACGAGGTTTCCCGTGTGTCCCAGGTACACGTAGGTCGGAGCCTTCACAGAGGCTTTCCTGCTTTGGAAATGTGGTAGGCTAAATCAGGCTTTCAGCAGACGATTGGACAGGGCATGAGAGCAAGTTTCCTTTTCTCTCTTCTCTGAGACGCTGTTCACTTGTATCCGCGGCTCCAGTATAGGGAGAATCAGTGCTTGGCTCCCAGCAGGTGCGGGGGATCTGCTTGTTGGCGGGAAAAGGACCCTAAAAGAATGGTCTCAGGATTCGTATTCCGCAGAGAGACAGAGACAAGGTGGTGGGCGCAGCTGGAAGTCAGGGAACTGGTGATGCTGGATAGAGTCGGGTCAATTGAGGGAAGTTTGTAGTAGTGCGGGTCTTCAGGTTTATGTGCTGAAGTATAGAGGCGGGCAGGAAATCGCGCAAGGTTGTAGAAGAGTGTTTCGGGTCATGTGGACTTTCTTAGAAAGCGCTGGTGAGGGAGGGAGAAGCTAGAGAACATTGGAAGAGGGCTAGAGGAATTGTAAATGTGACTTCTGCGACTGTAATCTCCAAAGAGAGTGATAGAGATTTTGGGGACTGAGTCATAACAGTTGGCCATCCTAAGGCTCTTTGCTCAGGACGCGATCTCCGTTCGAATCCCACTCTTGATTCCTTCTGTCTTGCTTCCTGCTGTTGTCCCACGGTCCCGCCGAAGCCTCAGACTAGTGAGCGGGCTTACGGATGCTTCTCTCCCCCTCAGTGGCCTTCACAGGCCGAACCTTCATGTACTAGCAGTTGAATGAGGAACTGCAGTCCACCTGAAGACCAAACTTTAGCCAGAGGGTATGTATGTATGTATGTATGTAGATTTGAAGAGAAACCGTGGCTTGGACGGGGACTTTTGGAAACTTCCCAACATATATTACTTCAGATACTTAGGTTCGAGGCAATCACACACACAGTACATACATTCCCGGAGGAGTTGTTGTAACAGCAGCAGGAGAACCAGGAGGAAGCGGAGGAATAGGAAGTGAGAGAAGATAGCAAGAAAACGGAATAGAGATGGAGGAAGAAGAGAAGGAAGATGGGGAGAGGAAGAAAGGAAAAGAATATTGGAGTATGTAGAAAGGAGGAAAACGAAAAGGAAGAAGAAAGAAATTTAGGAGGGAAGAGGATGAAGAATTCAAGAAAAGTAAGTTATTAGATTAGAGTGGGCACATAATATATCAAATTTTAAGTTTGATTCGCAGCCTACCTGTGTGTCCACAAAGATAAGAGACACTGCAGTAAAGTTTAAGGAAAGTTTTTTTTTGGTTGGGTTCAGTGGTAGAATTCTCGCCTGCCACGCGGGAGGCCAGGATTCGATTCCCGGCCCATGCAAAATTGTACTTTTACTCGGCACTGCCCACCCGACGCTATTATCTCCAGAAAACAAAACCTTCCTTGTCACGATTATCATTCTATAACCACTAACGAAGTCACTGTGCATCTCTTCATCTACCAACGATCAGTAGCCTCCTGCCCACAGTTTTACTCACTTGGCAACTATTTCGTTTCACATTCGAATAGAGACCAGCCCACAAGGCCTTTTGACATATAGGCAGGCTTACAGCCTTCAGACCCACATGGCTTTTTGGGTCGGTCGGGAACTGGAACGTTAGGTGTTGGCAGCCCCAGATCCTTCTATTGGAGCTGGACAAACTGCTTCTCCTGAGAAAGTCGGGACACAACGTTCTTGGCTCGTGTTAGTGCTTCCTTTGGGAGAAGCGAGGGATTAATGGTGCAAGAAGGGAACCCATCAGTTGCGGCTACACTGAACGTGAGACCGAGATGCCCTTGAGTTCCTGAGATGGTTCTGGAGCGGAAGATCAAGACTGAGACAGCAAGAAGCTTCCAAGAAATTTGCGCGTATATGGAGCCCGCACAGATGTTGAGAGTAACTCTTGGCAGCCTGTTGCTACAAAGGCTTCTTTGAAGTTTGGAGAGACTTTGTCCACCCCGTGGTATATAGAAAGATCAAGGTTGTTGGCTTCCGCAAAACTCCTCCCCGTCGGGGAATCGAACCCCGGCCTCCCGCGTGACAGGCGGGGATACTGACCACTATACTAACGAGGAAGGTGACAGGTGGTCTCTACTTGAAGCATCAAGTAGTTCTGAGCACACACTTCACTCCCTCCAGAGTCTCTGCTTTGGAGTTGTTTTTTCTTTTTCTCTCAGATCCCTAGTGCTCTATGCCCATTATTAGACCATTTCCCAATATTCTCTTCCTTTTGACAAACTTTTTTCTGCTTCTTGCACATATTTTCATTCTCCTGTACAATTTGTTGTATTAGAAGGAATACAGGCTTTTTGCAAGTGGTATATATTCTTCATACATACATACCTATATCCTTCATTCATCACTCTTACACGCTGTTCCTGTTCTCCTAGCCTGTGGAATCTCACAAGAATTCCCATCACCACTACAGCTCAACAGTATTTGATTTTGTGGCACACAAACACTGACTCTTCCCCAAAGTGTCTCCTCTCCTTACTTCCCAATTCTACAGTAATGCTTGGGAGAGGTGATCCCTTTTTCAGCGACATCTCTCAGTCATTCCTCAGATTATTTGGTTTGTACATTGTTATTAGACTGTTAGCAATTTGGAAGCAGGGATTTTTTTTTTTTTTTTTTTGCCTTTGTTTTATCACCTGAAATCAGTACACTACCTGACACACAGTAAGTATTTAATACAATTTTACTGAATGAGTGACATTTCAAAGATTGGATTTATCGGGCTCATTTATTGGGTTCCTAACTCTTTGTGATCTCAGGGATTAGAGTATGCCAGATTTTTTCTAATCTCCACTATGTCACAAAATCTATACAAACTCATGTTCATTTTTTCATGACATTATTTGTCCATCTCATTCTTTGCCATTCCCTCTTCCTTTTGATGTCAGTCTTTCCCAACCTCAGTGTCTTTTCAATTGATTCCTGTCTTCTCATTATGTGGTCAAAACATTCAAGCTTCAGCTTCAAAGTTTGACTTTTCAATGTGAATCAATTTCTTTAATCTGATTTATTTGATCTCTTTATTGTCTAGGTAATTCTCAAAAGTATCCAGGACTACAATTCTAAATCGCTGATTCTGTCTTGCTAAAGTTTTCCTTGTGGTTCAGCAGCAATGCGTTGCTACCTGGGGAGAAGGGGAGAAAGTGAAAAGGAAAAGCTTGTAGTATTTGTGGGGATGGTGAAAAAATGCAAAACAGAGGAGTTAAAAGAATGGCAAAATTTTTACTTAAGAATAGATTCCTATTGTGTCAAATTTTTAGTATGGGTCTTGTCCCATCAGAACTCGTCATATGTTCATGGAGATCAGAGGCAAAGTGATATCGAGTGGGTGATGAAATTCTCCCATGCCATGCAGTAGCCCCTTGGCTCGATTCCCGATCTAAAGTGACAAGCTATTCATTCACTCATTTGATTATTCATTTATTCACTTATTTACAAATCCACTCCCGGGTATTCAGGCTAGCCTTTGGCACTTTTTGGACAGACAGCTCACTGCTGATCAGTAGCATCCCTACACTGGAGCAGCTTGTCCTATCAAGGACATCACATATTCATCTTAGCTGGCCAATCTTAGCCACCTACCCCTCGATCTCTTGAGAAGATCCATAAGAGATAGGAGCTCTCTGGCTCTTGGAGATAAATGAAAGCCGTCTTAATACAAAATAGATCTATAAGATTTTAGAACACCTAAGGTTAACTGTTGTGATAAAGTTGATCTTGGGCACCCTACTCTTTCTTCAATCTTTCTTCTTGGCTCTGCCCCTTCTCCTCATACGTTTTCCAGAAGGAAATGAGGGTGAATGTTTGGGATGTAGCTTGTTCTACTTTAATTTCTTTTCTGCCCTAGGGCTTTGGTAGCAGGGGGGATGAAACGAGAAGAGACTGTAAGGGAGTAGGATGGAGGAACCACACATAATGGTAGTGGGAGCAGGTAGTAGAGGGGGAAGAACAGTACCTCTGTGATTTTGGAAAAATTGTAACCTTTCCCTGACCGGGAATCGAACCCGGGCCGCGGCGGTGAAAGCGCCGAATCCTAGCCACTAGACCACCAGGGAAGACACAGCTAAAATACTTCCTTACTCAATCAGTCCTTCAACTTGCTTCTCCAGTTTATTTTAGGATTCCACTCAATTTACAATTGGCTTTTCATCACTCTGTACTGATGTCTACTACTTCGCTGGCCCTTCTCATACTACGGCCTATTCCTTTAAATTCCACCAACTCTCTTCGCTTGAACAAAGCACTGCCCTACACAATAAGAATCTGGAACTCGCAACCCTACAAACCCCTGCCATCTTTCCGGGTTTAAATGTCATTTCCTTCCGTACCCTGCTCCTGCAGCCTTTACATCTTTCATTCATCCGGTCTTCTCAGCTGTCTCCACATCTTCCTCTCTGTTTAGAGCATCTGCGCATACCTCGATGTCTTTGCAAAACCTCTTCCTCGGCCTTAGAAACAACTTGTTTGGCTCTGTCCTGGCTTTCTGTTTCTTTTCTTTCCAAGCTAATATCAGCTTCACTAATATGGCAGGAATTACTCAGAAAAAACTTGATAGGGCCCTGAACCCTATAAGGGGGGAGGCTTGCAATCCAAAGGGTAGCCTTGTTTTTCCGACCTTGCTAAATCGTGAGAGCTTGTGAAATCCTTTTAAGTCCAGTAGCAGTTCTTCATACTGAAGCATGTGCTTCTACAAAAATCTTTGGAAGTCAAAAAGAGGATCATAGGCAAAACCTGCTGTCCTGTCCAGCTGCACAGCACCCGAGATTGAGTTTCTCCTTCTTTTTCTTATCATTGCTACAGTTCTCAGATTTATTTATACAGTATCTAACCTCCCTCCTGACCTCCACTTTCTCAATTCCAACTGCCTACAAGACTTCCTCAAAGCGCGAATTCCCATAGACATTTTAAATTTACCACGTCCAAAATTGATCTTGTTATCTTTCCCCTCAAATTCTCCCCTGTCCCTAACTGTGGAGGGTCCCACCAATTTCCCAAGTACCTAGGTTGATGATCGAAATGTCATTCTAGACTCTTTATGCTCTCTCATCCTCAACAATCATTTCTATCCTCTTAACATTTTTCTTGTATACCTGGTGGTTGTTCTCCCTGTTTTAAGCCTCTCTTCACTCTATTTCAACCTCCTCTCTGCTGTCAAATTGATCTACTTGAAGTCTAAATCTGACTACACACACACACACACACACACACACACACACACACACACACACATTAATTCAATAAACTTCAGTAGCTTCCTCTTGCCTCAAGTCTCCCATATACAGTTCTCTGGCTTTTAAAGCTCTTCAAAACTAGATCCCTTCCTCCCATTTCAGTATTCTCACTTCTTTCCAAATACTCTGAGATGCAGACACTGACACATTTGCTATTTCCTCTAAGACATTCTATCTCCAGACTTGGATCCTTTTCATCTCAGTTAATGTTCTACCTTCTACATGAAATCTCTCAGAACACATTAATTTTAGTTTCTTTCCTTTGAGAATTCCCTCTGTTTATAACTCCTTTGCATGTACTTTTTTGCTGATCTCCATAAAGTGTCAGTTTAAGATCAGGGAATGGTGTTTTTCCTTTATTTGTTTCTGGAATGTTTATTTAGTACAGTGCCTGGCACATAATAGGCCGTTTAGAAATGTTAGTTTCTGACTGTCACTAGGATACACTCTTCACAACCTTCACTTCCACTATTCTATTTTCAGAAAAAGAAAAGGAAAGGACTCTATCACTCCAAGTTTAAATCTTATTGTATTCTAGTTTCAGATCTCTTATTTGGACTGAAAAACGACACTAAGACCACTAAAGAGCTCTTAACTGACCACTCAGTTAACCAAAGGTGTTTGCCTCACTTTCCCTGAAATGGGGATTTCTCCATGCCGAAATCCCATCTAGACTGGTTCTCCTCCATTGCCCCCTAGAATCTGTAATTCTGACAGAATCTGTCCCTTTCCTCCATTTCTCCGTTTCTCTATCTCTCGGCCAGACTGTTCTTTTTCATTGTTTCTGTATTTTTCTTGTCTCTGTGGCTCTCTGAATCTATCCCTTGTCCCTTGCAGACATAGCCACCACATTACTCACAACATCTGTGGTAGGCTTTGCCAGGCAATGTTGTTCTTGTTGTTTCTTCCCTAATTTTTCGAAGACCTTCCACACAAGCTCTAAATATGGCCCTTTTTGGTAATTTTAACATATCTCATGAGTCCCAAAGATTATTTCAATGTAAATAGTAGATGGTTCTTAAATCTAACAGTCTAGATTTAACCTCTTCCAAACTCCAATCTATATTTGTTTTTATTTATTTAGAAATGCTTACTGTACAAAATTTCTTCCTGGACTTCCCCACGGTATCTTAAAGGTAACATGTCCAAAACTGAGCTCATTTCCTCTGAGGTTCAATCCTCCTCTAAGCTTGTCTATTTCTTCCCATGGAACCATTTCCCTTCAGATCATCCAGATTCACGTCCTTGGAGTCATCCTTGACTTTTCCCTTCCCTCATTTCCTATGGAACCAATAATTTACCATTGTATGGATGGAGGAACTCCTGTCCAAATTCACATTCAAAGTCTTCTAATAACTTGACTAGACTTTGGCAATAGTCTCATAATTATCTCCTCCCTTTTTCCCCCCCTCCCCACTTCATTCTCCTTGCCAACTTATTGTATTTATCGCCGCTTTATGGATATTCCTAAAACACAGACTTCAACATGTGATGAATTATATGTCACTTCTCTTACACACACATACCCACACTCGCTCTAAGAAAAATATCATTCAGTGACCTCTAGGAGCTCCATATGGATGCTAAGATAAAATACTGAATCCTTAGCCTGACACTGAAGTTCCTTCCCAGAATGTCTTTCATCTCTCTTTCTGGTTTATTTTTCTATTCCTCCCACACTAGTTTGCTTATTCCTTCGGGATCACATTCATACCTGGGCTTCTCGGGCATAGCATAAGTAGTTCCCATCTAGAATCGAGGGTTTCTGGATCTCACTCTCTCCCGGACTCGGATAGGAAAAGATCCCTATTAGTCCTTTAAAGCTCAACTCAGGTGTGACTTACTTGCTACAAAGCACCACTTCTAGTTTTAGAGCTGGAAGTTTTAGAAGCCAAATCATCACTTCCCCTCATCTCCTCACTTTGGAATAGGGAAAGTGAAACATGTCAAGTGTAATTACCCAGATTTACTTAAGCACCTAGTAAGCATCTGAGATTGGATTGGACTCCGATACTTCCAGATTCAATTCAACAGCCTATTTGGAGAGTCTCGTTGTTGTCTCATCTCCCCATCTCCTCCCAATCCGAAACCTACACTACTCCGCTCGTTTCTTATCACTTTCTCCCTCTTTAGATTATCTCATCTTACTTTTACAAATTCTTCCCTTTCGTGTATTCCTATAGTTTGTGTAATAAAAGGGCATTAGACAATCGGTGCAGGGAGCAGCGTGCTCTGGGGGTGGAAGGAGGAAGAGGGGGCTCGGGCCAAGTGAGAGTGGTTTCTTGTGTGTGCGCATCGGCACCGCAGTGGGGTGTTTGCCTGGAGAAGTGGGCGGGAAGGGGCTTGTGTATGAAAGGGTATGAAAGGACTTACTTGGACATTGCTGATGCTGAGGTGAGGAGTGCATGGAAAAGCGTTGTCTTGTTGGGAGAGATTGGATTTAAGTGAAGCAGTGCTGTGAAAAGCCATCAGTCTCACTGTCAGAGACATCCGGGTCCAGTGGCAAGATACAGATTAAGATGATTGGAGATGGTCCTGGGGGGAAATGAAGATCTGAACGCCTGGTAATTTTGAAGTTGACTGCAGGAGAAGAAAGGGAGGGGAAGCAGTGAGAGTGAAGTCAGGATGGCCGAGCGGTCTAAGGCGCTGCGTTCAGGTCGCAGTCTCCCCTGGAGGCGTGGGTTCGAATCCCACTCCTGACATTTCCTTATGGTAACCTCAGGTCCTTCTGAGCGCCGTACTACATATTAGTACCGACGTGAACGTTTTGCCACAGAGCAGATTGGAAGAGAAATGCATGTTCTTCTGAATGGATGTCCATCAGTTGGAGAATGGCTGAATAAATTGTGGTATATGAATATTGTGGAATATTACTGTTCTGTAAGAAATGACCAACAGGATGATTGCAGAAAGGCCTGGAGAGACTTACATGAACTGATGCTGAGTGAAATGAGCAGGACCAGGAGATCATTATATACTTCAACAACAATACTATATGATGACCAGTTCTGATGGACCTGGCCATCCTCAGCAACGAGATCAACCAAATCATTTCCAATGGAGCAGTAATGAACTGAACCAGCTGCGCCCAGAGAAAGAACTCTGGGAGATGACTAAAAACCATTACATTGAATTCCCAATCCCTATAGTTATGCACACCTGCATTTTTGATTTCCTTCACAAGCTAATTGTACAATATCTCAGAGTCTGATTCTTTTTGTACAGCAAAATAACGTTTTGGTCATGTATACTTATTGTGTATCTAATTTATATTTTAATATATTTAATATCTACTGATCATCCTGCCATCTAGGGGAGGGGGTGGGGAGGTAAGAGGTGAAATTGGAACAAGAGGTTTGGCAATTGTTAATGCTGTAAAGTTACCCATGCATATATCCTGTAAATAAAAGGCTATTAAATAAAAAAAAAAATAAAATAAAATAAAAAAAAGAGAGAAATGCATGTTCTTTGCAATTACAATAAAGTTTCATACATTTACCTTCCGAGCATTTGCTCGACCTTCTCCGGGGAAGTATCAGAAGGAGAACAAGGAAGGGGAAGAGTACGTAGGAGAAAGACAAGAGGAAAAATTTAGGGGAGAGAAAGACGAGGATTCGAGGAAGAATGGAAACATTTCTAGATTAGAATGAACACATCCTACTTTCGGTTTTGGGAGCCAAGTTTGTGACATTAAAAATATATTCATTCAGATCAAAGGCAGAGTGAAAGGAATATTGCTTCAGTATTTGCATGGGTGGTTCAGTGGTAGAATTCTCGCCTGCCACGCGGGAGGCCCGGGTTCGATTCCCGGCCCATGCAAAGATGTCTTTTTAAAAGTACTCCTTCTCTTAACTACGTTTTGGGTCGTTAAGCATGGACTCTTGCATTCCTGGAATACAGCACTCTCTCATGCAAACCAGCTCCCACACCTTGACTCTCCAGCCTGTGTTACCCATCCCTTACTCACTTTAAGAAGCCAGAGGAGAATTTGGCTCTTGGTCCCTAGGCCAGAAGAGAAAGCGGTCCCGGTTCAAGATAGTCCTATAATTTCTAGGGCATCTAAATGCCAAGGTCTCTGGCGAAAATATATGTTTGCCCACAGTGCTCGGCCTTCAAGCTTCCTCACCTGAGGCAATTTCTCTCCCCGCAGTCTGTGGGTCAAGTTTTGCAGAGTGAAGTTGAGTGGAACGGATGCCTGCGACGGGCACCACTTAACTGCACTTTTCCATGTATTCTCGTGCATTGGGGGCTGCGCCGGGGAAATGAAGTAGTACTATAGGGGAGCTGGAGAAGGAAACCATTTTCAGGCCTGAAGCCGAGAAGGGAAGGTCCTTCCTCCTCTTGGCCAAAAGTTTCTTTCCCTGACCGGGAATCGAACCCGGGCCGCGGCGGTGAGAGCGCCGAATCCTAACCACTAGACCACCAGGGAACACTTACACAAATTTCCACCTTTTCTAGGAAGTCCAATACTCACTTCCTATAAACCTCGTTGAGGTTTTTTCACATGCATTGGATCCAAATTTAGCCTCTCAGACCCCTGACACTCGTCACTCCACCTGCACTGCCAACGGACCCAACTTCTCCCTCTGTCTCTCTCCCACACGGTGGTCCATTCCCCTAAATGCTGCCATCCTATCACCTCGCCTAAACAAATAAGAACAATACAAATTCGGAGCCTCAATACCTACGTCTCTTGCCATCTTTCCCAGACTGAACCTCCCTTCGTTCCACACTTTGCCGCCTGCCACTCTTACATATTTCATTCATCGGGTCACCTCAGCTGCCTTTTTGCTTCATGCTTTCTCTCTTCAGGACTTTTGCGGATACTCCGGTGCATTTGCCCAGACTCTTCCTCTGCTCTGTTCTGGCTTTTTCTCTTCTTTTCTAGTCAGTATCAACTCCATCAATATGGCAGGAGTTATTCAGAGAGAACTTGGTTTTGCGCTAAGCGCTAGAAGGAGGGAGGAGAGGAGTCCTGCTCTCCTGGATGTGTTCAACCATGGGAGAATCCATCTTCAAACCCTCTAAGTTTTGTACTGTTTGTTTTCCATCTTAGAGCGTGTGCAATTATAAATACGAACTCCCTGCGGGGCAGCGTGAAGAGCTCAGGCAAAGCCCCTATCCTGTCCCTATTAGATCTTCTTGAAGCCAAAATCCCATAGAATCTTAATCTTACCACATCCAAAACTGATGTCATGATTCATCTCCCCAAATCTTTTCCTTTCCCTAACTCTAGAGCGTACCTCTAATTTCCCAGATGTTCCCAATCTGGTAACTAGGTGATTGTTGAGATACGGGAACCACCTGACAGTAGCTGCTGGAGGTCTAATTGAGACCAGTAGAATGGATCTCTTCATGTGAGAGAATGATGATGATACAAGGAGACTGAGAGGCAATTGTGTTGTTTGACCTCTCCACTGAGAGGCAGTCTTCTTCCCTCTGCCTCCAATTTATTTCATTCCCAATCCACAAGGAACATCTGCATTAGCAAAGGCTGCTTAGCAACTCCCTTTGTGTTATGATTCACAGCTGTGGAGGGTCTTGGAGAATTGACCTGCCCCCTCACTTAGGCATGGTTCTTAACAGGTGATATCCTAGATTCTTCACTATGACTTCCAATTTTATCCACCTCTTCCAGGGTGAATCAATTGTTCAATGAAATCAATTCTACCTTCCTAATATTTCCCCTATTTGTCTGTTAATTGGTTTCGCTGATTTAATTCTTTCTCCACTTCAATTCAGCTTCCTCTAAGCTTTTGAACTGATTTATCTAACGCCAACGTCTGATAATATCCTACTCTGTTCTTTCAGAAAACTCCAGGGGTTACTCGAGTATCATATATACTTAACAATCCTCTTTTTAAAAGCCCTTTTTAACCCGGTAAACCTTACCCCCCTTCCACATATTCATCTTTCTTACTCTCAACTTTTTCACTAGGAGTCATCCATACCTGGAACTTTGTCTCACAGCTTCCCGTGATGACTGCTGTTTTATAAAAAGCTGTTGTCATTCCCACTCCTTAATTTTAGGCCTGGGGACTCTCTCTGAGACTACCACCACCTCTCCCTTCCTCCTTCCTTCCCCCCCCCCACCTTGATCATATGGGGTTCTTTGCAGATAGTCTTTTGCTTTGGACGGAAGCCGAAACTGATTGTCTCTACCCCCCACTCCCGCGTTCTCCCCCGTCCTCCTAGTCCTTTCTTGTATACAGAGCGCTTGACACTGCCTGGCATATTGCAGTAATGAGTTAGTAAATGCTTGTTGATTTATTGACTATTCCCAACTGCCATTTCCACAATCAAAAAAGAAAAGTGCTGTTTATAAACTAGGATACTTTCAAACATTTGATAGCTTTCCCCTTATCCATGCCTCTGATCTCTTGGGAAATAAAACGGATATGCTTGATATGGAGCAGACGGTGTAATTCTGCCTCCGGAGTTTTTGTTGGATTCTCCTAAGCAAATGAGATTGAACCATCGTTTTGGTAGTCCCTCTTAATTTCTCACGAAAATCTAAAAAGCAGGGAGGATCTGTGTGATGGTGAAAACCCCTCCTCCCACTCCCTCTTGATTCCATACTCATTTCCACTTCTTTTTTCTTCCTTGTCTTGACCCTAAAATTGAACAGTTCAGAATATTCCACCAACTGCCTTTAAATCATTCTCCTCTCCTGCTCCGCTTCCTCTCCCATCTCCCCACACCACTCGCTTCCCTTCCCACATTCTCCATTGCTGTCACACTGGCTTCCTAGTGTCCCCGTGGATCACATTCAAAGCTGGCCCTCTCAAACATAACGTAAATGATTCCCACCTGAAGTCTTCCGTGTCTGAGTAGTACTCCCTCTTGTTTCAGATGGGAAGAATCCCAAGGTACCTTCACTGCTCAGCTCAGAAGCCACTTGCTTGCTCCAATCTTAAATGTAGTGTTGGAAACCTTTTTAGACCGAAAGGATTCTCACTTCTCTCAACTTATTACATGATTTTGGAAATAAGGAAAACTTTTTTTTTTTTTTTTTTTACTTTTTTAGAAATTACCTCGGCTATTAAATGCCGGAAGAAAGATTTAAATTCAGTGGCATATCTAGGACTGTAACTCTCTGCGTCTTTTCTGCGATCCCCCACCCTCGGCCCACCCCAGATTTTTCCCAGCACTTTCCAGGTTTTTTTGCACATATTTTGCATTTATTCAGTCCGGAACATTCTGTTGCATTACAAGGACACAAAAAGGCTTTCATAAGTGATATTTCCTTTAGACCCGTCATATCTCTATCATACACACTTGACAAAAAGATGTAGAATAGGAGAACCCTGTGTTCAAATTGTTTGTTGAATCTTACAACAAGAACCACAATAACTGCCACATATCAAAAACATTTGGTTTGGTGTGACTGTTAACAAGTGTCTTTCTCCAAGGTTGTCTTCCCTGATTAACTCCAAATTCTAAAAAGATATTTGGAAGAAGTAGCAACGAAAAACCCTTTGATTATCACTCCTCAGATCTCACTTGTGCTTAATTGTTTGCATATTGTCTCCCTTATTAGAATGTTAGCTGCTTGAGAGCGGAGGCTTCCCCCCCTTTTCTTATACATTCTAGGCACAAATCTATTGATTGATTAACAGACTGACATCCCCCCCCCCAAAAAAAATGGATTAATCGGATCCTTTTTGTGCCAAGTGAGTGTGTAACACATCAAACGTGGACATACATAAATGAAAAAAAGCATTCACATTTTTTCCCTTTCATTTGTTTTATTGTTAATTGCACTGAAAAGGACAAGGAGTGAGATCCAGGAGAGAAAAATGCGAGAAATCCCAGATCCACAGGAATTCTTATTGACATCTTATTGGAGAAGAGGGACAGGAATAGGCAGACCAGGATCTCTATCTTTGGAGGGAAAGTTCTGATGAGTGAGATCCCAGATCCTTTGTTGCGTGTAAGTATGTATTCTATGCCATGCAGCCCTCCAGCATGAAATTGCCCTGAGCTGGAAGGTCACTATTTTCTGTTTGTCTTTGAAAGAAGCTGACACCTTCGTATCTTACAAAGATCAGGCTCCCGGTTTCACCACAAGGGAAGTGAACTGAGGTGGAGTTTTGGGCTCGAAACGCAGCATCCGGCCTGTGAACCGGAAAGATCGAGAGGATTGTTGTTGGTACTCGAAGAGGACCAAAATGACATCACTATGTTAGAGTCCACGGGAAAGATCCGGAGGATTAAAGGCAGTTCGCAAGCCCGGGAGCTACCAGGGAGGAGAGAAATCAAGAAGGGGACAGGTCCGGAGGCCGGCGCAGAGGAGTCATTCATAACTACGAGTTAGAGCTAAGGCTATGTGGTAAGAAAAAGAGTAGGCTAAAAAGAATTGCGTTGGCCGGGAATCGAACCCGGGTCAACTGCTTGGAAGGCAGCTATGCTCACCACTATACCACCAACGCAGATGTCTAATTCCCTTTCCTTGTCATAGCTCTGGGAAAATCAAGGCTACTACGAGGCTGATCCGCCAGGATGGTTCAGCACTAGAGGCCCGCCCCCTTCCCAGAGGCTGGCTCGCTGCTTACTTGAGGGAGGCTAGTTCAGAGCTCCTCCTAGCTCTAAGCAGCTGCTCTCCTTGCCACAGTCTTCAACCCTCGGAAAGGCTTTTGTCACTTTTACCAGGGACTCAGCCTGTTGCTGCCTCAACTTAGTCACATACCTCAGAACCTCTGTTAACCGTTTCCAGTTACCTATTGGGACCATCCTCCGTAGTTTTTCTGTCTAACAGCGAGTTAAGCTAGCAGCCACCGTGGGTGGTATGGTAGTTAAAAGGAGAACTTCGCACACATCCCATAGGCATGCCCACTTGAGTCCTCCATCTTTTTGAGGGCCAGGGAAAGGAGTGGAATTGATCCAAGAATACTCCCCAAACACAGAGCAAACTGGAGTCTCTTTTGTTCCAAGTCCACAACCGCACTGAGACCAGCCCTTGACTTCTCTGGGTTCCCCTCTTGTCCCGATTCAATCCTCCAAGTTCCTGCAGGTACCTTCGAGGCTTTCCTCTTGTTCTTGCCATGAAGTACTTTTGCTCCTACTTTCTAATCCGGTTGTAACTACACCTGATTCCCTGTGCGTGGGACGGAGCGTTAGGGGGCTGTAGGCGGTGTGCACTACCTGCAGGCTAGAGGACGTGGGGATCAGAGACTTGGCAATGGGGTCAGCCTCTTGGAGTCAGGGGCTGGACTGCCTAGGCCCTGGCCGGGCCTACGCAGCCCTAGTGCCTTTCCGGTTATAGCAGTCGAGTTGTTAGCCCTCCAAAAGCATCTAGGATAGATATCCAGAGAACCCTGACTTCAACCCGGATTTCTTTTAACTTAGAGGTGTGAGGGACACTAGACCAAGGCTATAATACATTAGAAATAAAGACCTTTTACATTTGGAGAAATTTTGGTGGCCTGGAGAAGAGTTGGCTTGGCTGTGCGGTTTGTACACAAATCTCAGTTTTCCACATGACAACCAAAGTTACTACTACACGAAAGGAAGAAGGTGCTGTGTGACTTTATGTCGCCCTTATTCCAGGCTCTGCAAATATACATTTTCCTCTGTAATGCCAGAGAAACTGAGGCAAAACAGAGATTGGTTTTTAATTTTTTAATTGTGGAGAGTTTAGACTAGCCGGTAAATCGGAACTCAAATCATTTTGATTGATTTGGAAGACGTAGCAGAACGTCAAAATCATTTGACGGGAGCAATTTAAGGAAGTTTTAAAGGGTCCTTGGCTAATTAGCGTTTACAAGCAGGATACAGGAGCTGAGAAGGCAATTAGTCTAACATTTTACAGCTGTTGTCTTTACTTTAGAGAAAGAGCTGAGAGAGAGGAGTCAACTAAGTATTTACAGCAGGGGTCCTCAAATTTTTAAAATAGGGGGCCAGTTCACTGTCCCTCAGACTGTTGGAGAGCCGGGCTATAGTAAAAACAAAAACTTTGTTTTGTGGGCCTTTAAATAAAGAAACTTCATAGCCCTGGGTGAGGGGGATCATCGTCCTCAGCTGCCGCATCTGTGGGCAGTAGTTTGAGGACCCCTGACAGCCTTGGATCCCTGCTCAGTTCCTGTCAGAAAAGGGAATAGGACCGTTCTTGAATAGACAGATAGGGACTTCTAATGAGGGCATAGACAGGAAGCGAGATAACATAATTCTACTCCAGGGTAATTTTGGACAAGAATGGAGTCAGAGTGGTCAGTATCTGGATCATTGTTTTTCTTTTCCATCCTTCATTGTGTCATAATGGTATGTAAGACTCCATATCCAGTCTTAATGGCAAAGGGGGGGAAGCATCCAACACCTCTACCTGTGATTCTTTCCTTTAATCTTCTGGGCCCATCATTTCTAAAATTATATAAAGAATTAACTCAAATTTATAAGAATACAAGTCATTTCCCAATTGATAAATGGTCAACGGATATAAGTAGACAATTTTCAGGTGAAGAAATTAAAGCCATTTCTAGTCTTGTGAAAAAATGTTCTAAATCACTATTGATTAGAAAAACGCAAATTAAGACAATTCTGAGATACTACTTCATACTTCTCAGATTGGCTAAGATAACAGGAAAAGACATGGTAAATTTGGGAGGGGATGTGGGGAAAGTAGGACTCCAAAAACTGGTGGAATTGTGAACTGATCCAACCATTCTGGATAGCCCAATGAACTATCATACTGTGCATATCCTTAAATGCAAGCAGTGTCTCTACTGGGTCTGTATCCAAAAGAGATCATAAAGAGAAAAGAATCCATATGTGCAAAAAAATGTTTATAGCAGAAACTCGCAAATATTCTGGCTAAGTCAAGAATGATGTGTGTGGGAAGCTAGCTGCCCGCTCTGTCTTGGTTGAACATCCTACTATTTCAACTATATTCTGCAAGTTTCAGGTCACTCTTTCCTTAAGTAATTTCAATAAGGCGCGGGCGCCATACCAACTCCATCCTACAGTCCTCCACTCTACTTTTGAAAGTTTTTCTCTGGTAGTGGTTCGCAGAGTAGAAATGGAGGGATCTGCTTCTAGGCCCCTCTCGTTCTAAGTTTTGCTTTCGGCTCACAGACGATACGACGCTTGCAAACCCATCCCCCAGTTTGTCTGGGTCTAGTCTATGCAGGTGCCTCCGCAGAGGCTCTCCCGTTTGGGGACACTTTCACTGGCAAAATCCCATTTCGTTTCGGAAGATTGGACGCGGCGTGAGAGCGAATCTCCGGCTCTTTGCGTTTCCGGATCGCGCTCCCCCGCGTTCCCTCCGCAGGCGCCTGTGTCAGTGCCTCTTCACTCTTTCATCCCCAGTCCAGGGTCGGGAAAGTTTTATCTGGGCCCTCAGCAGCGCTTGGGATCTGGATTTTGGAAAGATGGAGGTCCTGGAAAGAGTAGCCTTCGTAGCGTGGGATAGGGGATGCAGCTGGAGAAGGCCACTACAGAGCTGCTGTGCTGGGAGCGGGAAGCGTGGGATGGGTCCGGCTAGTTGAGGGTTCGCTGTGATGCTTGTCTTCCGGACCTTGGGGAGGGAAGGCGCACAGCGCGTGTGGAAGGATGGTTCTGGACATGTGGATTTGCTTGGACAGTGCTCGTGCCAGAGTGAGAAGGCAGGGCATGTGGAAAGTAATGTCTTATTGGGAAAATTGGGGATGAGATGAACCGAGTAATAATGTAGGATCGAGACTACCTTGCATCAGAGATCACTTGAAAAGAGGGAGGGGGTGAAGCTGGAGTGTTATGCAGCTGGCAGACTAGTCTAAGGCACCACAGACAACTCACAGTCCCTCCATTGGGATTGGGGTTCGAATCCCATATCAGAAGAATATTCTGTTCAACTACTGTGGTCTCACGATTCCGCGGCTACCTCAGCGCCCTAAAGAAGGAGAGAAAGGACCAGGCTAGGCCTCGGAGATTCCACTGACGCGATCCACTTGCTCTCAAAGACAGGGACCAAGCTACACTTGTATCTGAAGGCCAGAGTTTTAGATAAGAGAAATGCACATTTGGACATCAACCCTCTACAATACAGTTGACTCAGGTGATTTTTTTTCTCCAACTTTTTTGGAAGAAAAAATGCAAGAGCAGTTGGAGGAGGAGGAGGAAGAGAAATGGAAAGAGTTTGTAGGAGATGGCAAATGAGGAGAAAGAAGAAAAAAAGCTTTAAAAAGAGAAGAAAATCAAAAAGGATGGCGAAAGTTTTAGGTTGTGGTGAATGTATGTTTCCAATTTTTGGCACTAAACCTAACCCGGAATCTCGGAGAATTCAATAAGATCTGGGGCAGAGAGAATATTCTATATCGCATGGGTGGTTCAGTGGTAGAATTCTCGCCTGCCACGCGGGAGGCCCGGGTTCGATTCCCGGCCCATGCATGTGTGCTTTTGAAAGTTCAGTTAACTCTATAACAGACTGGTCTTACGCAGGTAACCCTGACCCTAAATTCTCTCTGGACTCACCTATTGGACTCAGGATAGAGAACTCATTCAACCATCTTTAAACCGTGGCCATCAAAGCTATGCTACCCAAGCTTCATTTCATTAAGGAGACGAGAAAATATGGGTCTCTTGGAGAGAGGAGAGGAGTTAGGAAAGATGCAAGGATGTTCCTGTGGGAAAACCCCACACTGATCCGACGCCAGCCTTTCTTCCCTGCAGTCTATCTCCATCCCCACCCAGAGTTTTTCAAAGGAAAAATGAAGGGGATCATCCTGAGATGGATTTTTTTTCTCCATTTTTTCACCAGGCACCCAGGCTTTAATGCCACCCTAGACTCTTCATTCTTTCTCTCCCTTAATTCCATTCCCTCTCCCTCCTCTAGTCAATCACTTGTCCAGTCAAGTCATTTCTACTTTCCTAACATCTCTTCAATTTACTTGTTTCCATTTTCTCTCCATTGCAATCTAACCTCTCTAATCTGTCAAATTGATCTTAGACTTAGCTCTATCTTATTCATTCAAATAAATGCTCCGTGATCCCTATTGTTTTGAGGCATGTATGTGCATATATACATATACATACATAAATATCTTTATATATGTGTGTGTATATCTATATCTGTTAGGCTTTAAAGTACTTTATAACCTGACCCCTTCTGCCCTTTTCAGTCTTCTTACACTTCACTCTTCTTTACTTATGAATTTTCTCTTCCAGTCTCTGCCCAGAACTAGACCTCCTCAGCCCTGCCTTCTACCTTTCCTAGCTTTCTTCAAGTCTGTTAAAGTTGCACTTTTTGTAAAAAGCCTTCCCTATTCCTCAATCCCAGTGTCTTTCTTTTGAAACTACCATCTAATATAGCACTTATGCATATATACAGACAGACAGACACACATACATGCATACACACATATGATTGAACAGAGCTGTTCACCAGTAATCTTCTCCCCAGTAGACTGTTTTTTTTTAGCTCCTTTGGAGAAGGGATTGTCTTTTGCCTTATTTTATATCCTCTGGGTTTAGCACATTGCCTAATACAGTGTTCACACAATACAAATTTACTGATTAACTAACAACCAAAAGAATAGATTCAGTAGTCTGTTATGTAAAGGACTAGATTTGCACATAACACACCAAAAAAAAAAAAAAAAAAAGATATGTACAATTTTTTCCTTTATTTTCCCTTTTAATGCACTGAAAATGGACCAGGGCTGGAAAAAAGAAGTGATATTCAGTGACATCTGATATTCTGTCGAAATCTTATTGGAGAAGATGGACAGAAATGCCAAAAGATGAATTTAAGTTGGCTTAAGTTGGATCTCCATCTCTGGGGGGAATGTCTTGATAGATGAAGTTCCAGATCCACTGTAGTGTGTGAGTAAATCAGTCTTCTGCAGGACAAAAGCTTCTTGAAGGTGAAGTTAGGGCTTCTTCTCAGTTTTCCAAAGATGCAGCATTATGGTAAGGAACATTGCACAGATTAAGTAGGCACTCCATTGTAGCTCAACTGAAATGAAGTTTTGAGTTGAAGATCCAGAACCTAGGCAGACAATGGGAAAGAATGAAAGACTGCTAAAGAACAGAGCTACAGGGCTGCTCTCATTTGCTGAGGTGAGGATTACTTAGTAGCTGAAGATGGCCCCTGAGCCAGTTAGCTGGCTGAGGTGGATTGAACCAAAAAAAGCCCCCAGGACCAAAGCCCAATATCGCTTCTGATTTTTGGAAGCCCATGATTCTGGTGGATTGGATTGCCATGGCCCTTGCCTCTGGAGTGTCCTGCCCCAATTCACCTCAATGCTGCCTTTGCCCTCGAGACTGTACTTTTGTTGCTGCCGTGAAGTTCTCTTGAGCCCACTTTCATTGGTTGCATCTGCAAATTGTTGGTGCATGAGTGGGACTGAGTCTGGTGATATATATATATATATATATATATATATATATATACTACATGCAGACAAACTCCTTAGTCCTTCATCATCCTGGTGTACTAGGTTTGGCCACCTCCAGGCCCCCTCTCAGATTAGAGAAGCAAGGGAGTGAACTGACCCTTGGGTTTTTTGCTGAGGTTGGGAACAGGGCCTTGGCTTGCGTTTCCTTTTCAACTGGAGACAAAGAATTGGCAAGAGGGAACTTCGGGGCCACAGCTACAATGGGTGCCAGACAAAAAAGAGCTTTGAGGTTTGGGAGGACAGGCGAACAAAGTTGGCCAGCATGCCAGGCTTCCATAGAGAGTGCGTTTGGTTGGCTATCATGCTGAATGTACCTTTTAGACATTTAATGTTACAAAGGTGTCTTTTGTGACGGGAGAGACCTTGGTGTCCTGGAGCTGTGCTGCTGGCATTGAGAGAGAGAATAGGATCCAGTGTGTGAGGTGTGCAATAAAAAGTGAATGTTCTCTTAAGGGGAATCAAACCCTGGTATCCCGTATGACAGACCAGAGATATTCACTACCACAGGAACAAGGAAAGTGCCAGATGGTGGCATTCTGCAGGCTGCATCCCAGGTTCTGCAAACACAAGCTTTGCTCTGCAGATCTTTCTCTATTTGGGGGTTCTTGGGAACCTTTTCCTTTCCCTATATTGCCTGCCTCAAACCCTCTCACTCTCTCATTCCACCCCATAAGCCACCTTCTTTGTGTGCCTTCTCTAAGACTTACATTGGCTTTCCAGTATTAAAGAGCTGTATTTTGTCAGAGGCTCTTTCTTCATCTATTGAAATAAAAACATGATTTCTTTTGGTTTTATTATTGATATAATCAACTATGTTGATAGTTTTCTAGTATTGAACTAGCCCTGCATTCCTGGCATAAATCCCATCTGGTCATAGAGTATGGTCCTGGTGATATAGTGCATTATCTCCTTGCTAATAATTTATTTAATTTTTTTGCAGAAAATATTTATCAGAAAAAAATGGAGTACAGTTTTCTTTCTCTGATTTGGCTCTTCCTGGTTTGGGTATCAGCACCATATTTGTGTCAGAGAAAGAATTTGGTAGGACTCCTTTTCCCAATTTATATAATATTGGAATTAATCATTCTTTAAATGTGTGGTGGAATAAATTTGTAAATCTATCTGGCCCTGGGGATATAAGATTGTCGATTATAGTTGTAGAAATAACTTTTGTTATTTTAAATTTCATAAATTGAAAAATGCATAATCCCCTACCTTTCATGGGACAAGGTATCTTGCTTTGGAAATCTATCTCTGAAATAAACTACACTTGTCCATTCCCAATGTAAAAATTGCCCTTTGTTATGATTGATTTAAACTATTCTTGCTAATGCTGCAGAATACTGCTGTAGATGCTTTCACATTGTAGAGTATTTACCTGACCAGCCAAAAAGATTATATCTAAGGACTCATACTTACTGATTCCATCCTCACGAACCTACTGAGATTGGTGAGTAATGACTCCTGAGGGTTAACTTCAAATTGAATTCCACCACAGCCCTTTCTTTCCTTTCCAGTTGTCTTCCATTTCACTTCCTTCCACATACCCTGACAATGACGTCCTCCCCCTTGCTGTTGCTCTAAGCAAGCTATTACAACTCTGGGTTCAGCCTTCAGTGGGCCAGAATGAAAGTTCATTACCTTTCGGGTTTGTCTTCCAAAGATGCAGTCCCTTTGCACAGAATAAATACTCACCTATTGTGAAGTTGAAGCAAAATATTGGACAATATCCAGTGTCTATCTAGAAAAAAGGGAAAGATCCACAGGATGAGAGAGGAAGAAAAATATTTAATGTCACAAAGGTGTCTTTTGTGTTGGGAGAGAACTTGGCATCCCGGAGCCAAGGGGAACATGTTCAATGACTGCCAAGGAAGTGAGAAATCAATAGACACGTTGCAATATAGAGACACGTTGGGGCAGGAGAATAGCACAGAAAAAAGTTGTTGCGTTGGCCGGGAATCGAACCCGGGTCAACTGCTTGGAAGGCAGCTATGCTCACCACTATACCACCAACGCAGCTGTTAACAGTTGCTGTCCCAAAGCCTAGTGAGAGCATCTCAAGTTCCCTGGCCGATGCTGCAGCTGGGACCAGTACTAGAACTCTGTTCGGAATTGTACTCTCTGGCAGGCTGGCTAGCTCCTCACGTGAGCCAAGACCAGCCTAAAATCCCCCAGGTCTCTTTCCTTTCCCGAAGCCTCCAGCCCTCACATGGCTCCTGCCATATCTGCCGAGACCTAGTGCGCGCTGCACGAACTCAGCCGCTTTCCTCATGTCCCCGGTCTTTCAGCGCCTCTGCATCGCTGGGGGGTGCTTTACGTCGGCAAAGTAGGTCAAGGCTACTTAGCTAACCAAACGAAGACTTGTTGGTAGACTAACCACCATCAAATGCACATGCCCAAGTGGTCTCTGCGTCTCTTAGACATTAAAACCCGAGACATGGGTTCCCTTTTTCTCCCGATCCCTAGCCTACAGAAAAGGAAAACAGGCTACTTAGTACCAAAATGGCTGCACCATAGACGCAACCCGCTGGCAGGCCAGCCTGAGTCCGTCAGCTTTGAAGGATTGGCGATGGAACAAGTGCGTTAGACTGAGCTACACTCAGTTTAGGTATTCAGGACCAAAACCCAAAACGGCGCTTGAATCGAATTATGACCTCCGTGGATTGGTTTGCCCTTCGTGTGTCTTGTCCCAGTCCTCTACGTCTCTGGCAGCTCTCTCAAGGCTCTCTCCTCTTCCCTGCCACGGAGTTTTCTTTTTTCACTTTCTGGTTATTGAATTATATTCTTGCATGTTAGCATATGAATGGGACCGAGTGTTTGGATAGGCTGCGAACCACCTGCAGGCAAGGGGACTGGGTAGGTGAGCCCTTTGGAAGCGGGGCGACTGGGCAATCCTAGACCCTTCTCCGGCTCTAGCCGGCAGCTGTGAGCGGCCCACAAGCCTTTTCTGTGAACGTCAAGAGCCAAGTTCTGTCTTTTGCTTTGTTTTCCTTTTCTGTGGAAGGCTAGGGATCGGGCGAAAAAGGGAACCCACGTCTGGGGCTTTAATGTCTAAGAGACACAGAGGCTCTTGGGCATCTGCAGCTGACGGTGGTTAATCTACCAACAATTCTTCTTTTGGTTAGCTAAATACCACAGGAGATGCTGCGGGTGACTCTTGCTCCCCCAGAGCCACAATGACATCTTTTGCATTCGGAGATGGATGGGGGAAGGGAATTTTGAGCTGGACCAGAGAGGTGCTAAAGACGTCCCTTGCTCCCAAAGAGGGCCGAGAGCCTGGAGGGAAGGGGTGTGTTTGTGTCCGGCAAAGAAAGAGCTAGGTAGGTGGACTGACGTTGTGTATTCAAAAAAGTTGAGACTCCTCCCCGTCGGGGAATCGAACCCCGGTCTCCCGCGTGACAGGCGGGGATACTCACCACTATACTAACGAGGAATGAGTTGACACTTTTTGCTTTTTCAGCGCCCCAGAAATACAAGACACCGACACAAAGTGATTACTTCCCCTCCCCACCTCCTAGCAATTGTATGCTTGCCAAAAAGAAATATTTTATAGAGAACTCACACAGAGCAAGTACTCACAAGATGGTCAGAAAAAGCGATACAAGGGCACTGAAGAACTTTAGAATCCATTGTTTGACATGGGAGACACTGGCACAGGATCGCCTTGTCCTGGCGTGCGCTCAGAAGAGAAGGTGCTCTATGAGCAAAACAATTCATTTAGCCCAAAGCAAACGCGAGATGCGTAAAATTAGAAAACCTGCTCCAAATGTTTATAGGGATTATTTGTGTCTGATCTGTGGAGAACATTCCGAGGTCGAACTGGTCTAATCAGCCACAGTTGGACCCTTAAGTGGACTCTAACATAGTGATGTCATTTTGGTCCTCTTCGCCAATGAAGCACAACAACTAAAGAGACCCAGATCCCTTCCCCTTTTCTCTTCCATGTCAGCGTCAACTTTGGAGTTATTTAAGGCCCCACGGTTTCCATCCTTCCCAAACCTGGAAGACCCCTTTCCTCAGCCATCTCAGCTACCCGCCTCAAACCCCTCTCAAACTTAACCTTTCCAGAGACCATGGACCTATTAGTCATTGCTGGGCTCTTAGCAACAAGCTCTCGGGACTTGTCTTTAAAAAGAGGAAGGTCCAGGAATGATCTCATACTTTCTTTCCTCTCATGTCCTCTCGAACCTCCAACCTTTTCCATCATTAAACACGGATTTCCAAAGGATGGGATTATTTACGGTGCCTTCATGTGAGTGGTTATTTGATCTCTTTAAAGGTTTGTTGGAACCTTCTCAGGAAACATTTTTGAATGTCTAAAATGAAATCCAAAAAATTAGCCACGAAACAAATTTTTATTGAAATAGAGCTATTAACATATTAAAAAATATATAGAAACCAAGTTCATGAACTCAAATTAAAATCCTTATTTTTTCTCCATCGGAGGGGTATGTGTGCATGTGTGCTCTCTTTCAGAGTCCAAGGGAGAGACAAGAAGTGGGGAGGGAAGAGGAGAGAGTAGAAAAAAGGAGAAGGTGAAACAATGGGTGGAAGAGTAGTGGGACCAAGGCGGCTGAGGAAATATAACTCAGAAAGATGGAACTGTGAGGAAGCAGATCTGGAAGATTATTTGGGGGTGGATATGATGTGGTAAGGGTAGCAATACCTACTTGGAAATAAACATGACAATTTCACAATGGCCATTCTCTTTGCCAAAAGGAAGGTTTATTTAAAAGAAGAGGTTAAAGTAAAAAATAAGTGGTAAAATAGGCACCAGAAGTGGCAAATTTGAAAGAGTTGGGAGAACATATAATTAGCAAGGAAAAAACTAGAGTTCCCAGGGGAACTCACAATTAATCAGGAAAAAGGAAATACTCCATGAGGTGGAAGTAAGCGGGTGACCGCCAGGTGAGAGCCATAGAGGAGTTTAGCAGACTAATCAGATTAGCTGGGTACTGAGAATCGCGCTTTGGGAAAGCACTATGAAGGAGAGTACCCCATGGTGGGTTTAGTCCTGAAAAGAATTTAGCAAAGCTCTTCATCATAAACAGGTCTTTTATAAGAAAAATACAGCCTTTATGGTTTCCCAGGAGAGAACTCAGAAGAAGGATCAAAGAAAGAGGAAGTGCCGGGGAACTCAGAGGTAGGTGATTATGATGGAACCAGATGGAATGCACTTGGCAGACCAGGTCCCAGCCCTGTCTAAAGATATGCTAATCAATATTTCAAAGGTTGTTTAAAGATCCACAGAGATTTGAGGGATAGAAAAGAGTTCCAACCTCACATCATTCTGTATAATCAGAATAGTCTGGGAATTGATTATATTTGATAACTGGGTGGGCTTCTTCCTAAAAGGGGAAGATAGCGCAATCTGATAGATGGTGGATTGAGAAGGCAGAGCATTTGTAGGATCTGGAACCTTATATGCTCCTCCATTAAGCAGCCTCTTTCCTTCCTGGTCAACTTTCATTTTCACTGAAAGGTTGAGTTGGTCCTTAGGCAATACCTTTCTCCCTCTTGTCCACTCATTTTGGGACACTCTTCCCCAGCATTTTATCAGGTGGAAATTCTCTCAATGCTTGTAGGCCTCAGAGTCTCTCTCTCTCTCTCTTTTTTAAACCTTACAATCCACACAATACTTGTACACTTATTCTCTGGTTTGTCTGGGTTGCATCTAGACAGAAGTCTCTGCAGGCACCCTTCTGCTTTGGGATGCATTCCATGGCAAATTGTTTTCCCAAGGAGATGGGACCCTGCCTGAGACTTTCTACCCTTTTGTTCTCTGCCCCAGTGTTGGGTGAGTCATTGAGGAGCTATGTAAGTTCTTGAGCAGTATTGAACAGTAAGTTCTTCAGATGGGCTGGAAAGAGACAGGTTCTAAAAGGATTAGCCTAGTGGTTGAGTCTCAGCTGTTCCCTAAAGAGAGAGGAAAGGTCTGGGATGCACTTGTGGAAAGCCACAGATGCTGCGTGCAGGGAGTGGAAAGAGTGGGATCTGAGATGGTAATTGGGGAAAGATGAGGGTGGTTTATTTTTATGGTTTTGGGAAGAGTAGTAGGATGTTTCTGCACTGAGAATTCAGCAGGCAGGCACTCAGCATGTGTGAAAGTGCCTTCTAGGGAGACAGCAATAATTTTAAGGTCCCCTGACCTTGGGGTCCTTCTGTATTAACAGTCTGTTAGTGATTCTAAATCTCCTGGCTTTGGAATTGTGATCCTGAGGCCCTCTGATCTAAAAATGCTATTGTTTTGTCAATGATTGTAAAAGTCTTCTGGCCTGGGAATATTCTTATATTTCTTCCCTTAAACTTTAGGGAAGATTGATTAGTGATCCCAAGACTCTCAAACCTTAGGATGCTCTTGTTTTATCTTATCTGTCAATGATTCTAAAGTTTTTTGATTTTAGAATGGTCCTAGGTCTGCTGGTCAGTAATAGCCAAATTCCTGAGACCACTCCTCAGTCCTACCTCTGGGCCATAAAATTAGCATATCAGTGACATGATTAGATAAATTTGTATCCTTGCTCCAGGTTTTTTGCTAAAATCTTTGCACTTTAGCCTGCTTCAATTGGTGTTACAATTATAATGAACTTTGTCCCTTGATTGGATATGGGATCAAGTCTGCAAATTCTTTTGAGATACCTTGTGACACCGGTCTGTGACCAGAACAAGAGTAATCTATTCGCCCAGATCCTGGACTCAAATTCTACTCCCATCTTTCCAACTCACAGTCCTTTTTAGGCCACAATTGGATAAGCTTGTGTTTGTATGAGGGATGTGTGGAGGATCCTTATTGGATTTTTTCCGGAGGGTAGATTGGAAGAAAAAAGTATCCGGCCTTTTCCCACCCTCCTCAACAATACAACTTTCAGATACCTACCTTGAGATCATTTAGATGTACGAGCATCTAGTAGGAGGAGGAGAATTTAGGGGAAGGATTGGGGAGAAAGCCCAAAGCAGAAAGTAAAAAATTTAGGTAAGATTCTTCAAGTATGGTATAAAATTGAAGGTGCAGATCTTGACTCACCAGGCTGTATTTTAAGAAATAAGAAACAGAAAAGAAAGGCTCATTTCTATACTACTTGTTTTATCTTGCTTGGCTGGTTCAGTGGTATCATTCTTTCCTGCCAGGCAGGAGGACGCTGGTTCGATTCCTGCTATATGCACATATGCTCTTACGGGAATCTTTTGCTTGAGTACTCTGATTGTGACTTTCCTTTTGGACTCTTTCTCCTTTCAATACTCTGGCAACACCAGGCTAAGATCCCGACTTCTGGTGGATGGTCATCTACAGTTGTCTCTGCATACTTTGTCACCCTGTCCACACTAACAAGATTGTCAGAGAAAATCTTGGATCTTGGGATCTAAGAGGAGCCTCTGTTCTGGCTAGTTTCCAAGGCTTCCTGAAGCCTAGACTTCTGGCAAAATTTGATCTCACCTCATCTCTTCTGTCTCCAACTATCTACCAGATGCTTCTCTCCCCAGGATGGACAGCAAAGGTTAGCAGAACTGATGATGTTTGAGATAGGAAACATTTCACTCTGCTCTTTTTTTTTTTTTTTTTGTCCCGGGGACATGGCATTTAGGCCTGTACAAATGAAGCAAGACAGTAAGTGGGCAGCATTTGGGGACCATTTGTAGCTGGGACTAGGTAGTAGAGCTGAGAAGAACAGATGCTCTTTTTGGTATTGATGGTTGCCAGTTGAGGGGCCTTTTCTGAACTGGAGTCAAAACTGGTCACTGAGATGAATAGTTCTCAAGCTTAACCACCAGACCATTAAGGAGCATGTCTTTAGCTTCTGGCTTTCCTTATTCAGTACAGTATAACATTTACACCCCTCCAGTATCCTCTTCAACCTCTATTAGAGACCCATTAGACCTAAGACAGATCTTTCCTTTCTTCTCCTCAGCATTCTAACTGTACTCCCAAGAGATGCTCATTTACCTTCTCTCACATACATTGTCCTAGATAGTCAGAAAACACTGTTTTGATATTGGGACATATTTCACACCACTTAGTAGTTTTCACAACTTTTGGAAAACTTTAGGAGTATTTTTGAGGTGAAGTGAACCTTGTAATTCTCCATTTCCTAAGTTTTTGGAGATATCCAAGGTAAATGAAGATGAACTGTCATTCTGATAGCCCTTCCAGCTATATACAGAAAAGGAAAAACAGGGAGGGCCTTTTGGGAGACCATGAAAATTTCTAGATTACTTAAAATTCTTCCTCATTCCTACCTTTTAGGTTCCCTTTCCATGCCCTCCCTCCATTTACTTCCATTTCTATATCTTTTTCCTGTCTTGATACCAAGAGTACACAGTTCAAAAGTATGACATCGGTTCCTCTTACATCATTTTCAACCATTCCCCTACTTTCCTTTTCCCCAGTCACTCTTTGCTTTGTCCCAGCCTAGGCTTAGCATATCCTACACCACCACTGCCCCTAAGTCCTCTTACCTTGAAGATACAACCCCTCTCCTTCTTCCTCCTCAAGCATCTTCTTTTCAGACTTTCCTTAAAACTTTCTGTACCCCTGAAGCATCCTTTCTTCCTCTGCAGAACTGTCTGATTTTATGGAGATTACCCTATCAGCCAGCTTCTTCCAATCCCTCATTCCATCCCTAAAAAGCTTCCCTGTTCTGCCTTCTCCCTACTTTATGCCATTTTCCAATTGATGAAGTAGGCCTTCCTACCAACACTCACTCTTTCTCCTGTGCTCTTAATCTCATGCTCTGCTGTTTCCTCTGGAATTTTGTTCCCTCCATCCTTTCCTTTCATCTTTACTCTCTTCAGACACAACTTCTCTTTTATTCAACTTTTGACTTTTCACTGATAGGCCTCTCTCATTATCAAGCAAACTTCTCTTGTCCCTGCCATTCCATCAGTTTATGGAATTATATTTCTTTTTCCTTTCACAGCCAAACTCTTAGATAAGGTGATGCAAGCTAGTTGCCTTTATTTACTGATTTCCCACTCCTGAAACTGATTGCAATCAGATTTCAGACTTTATACTGAAACTGCCCTTTCTATGACAGCCAAGGGCTTTTTAAACTCAGCTGCTTAATCAACTGAGGACATTTGTCTTACTCTCCCTCCAGTGGGGACTTATCTGAATATTGGGCACTACTTCCTTTCTAGACTGGTTTTCCCCTTTGTCTCCTGGGCTCCTGTCATTTTTCTCTGTCAAAATATTAGTCCCTTTCTCTCTGTTTTTCTATGTCTCAATTTGACTCTCTTCTATCTGTCTGTGTGTCTCTGTGTCTATTTCTGTCTCTCTGTGTTGTGATCTGGATCTCTCTTTAACTTCTACTTGCCCCATGTAGGACTCCCTTACCCATAGCCTTTGTAGTAAGCTTTGCCAGGTCTTATTTTTTTCTCCAGCCAGGCCCCTAAGTGTGGGCATCTCATTCTCTCCCCTTCCCTATTCACCCCACACTTAGGCTTTTCCTCCTCATTTACAATTTCTTTGGTGATCTTCTTACATCTTGTGAGTCCCATTATTGTCTCTATGAAGATTTCACATGAATCCTAAATCTAGAAGTGAAGACCTAACTTCCCTGAAATTCCAGTCTCATTTTTTATTTGTTTTGCTTATTAAAACTTACCTGTATACAATCTTTGCCTCTAACCTTCTGCATTGCTGTTGGTGGAAACATTTTCCTTATAGTCATTTGGATTCATATCTGGGTCATCTTTCACCCTTCCCTTTCTTTCAATATCCATGGAGCCAATCAGTTGCTATGTCTTACTTTTATATTTATAACAACTTTTCCTTTCTGTGCCCAGATATAATCCCTGCCTAGAATCATATTCAAGGCCTCCTAATATCTTGGCTGAACAATGGCAGTAGCCTCATAATTGACCCCTCTGCCTACTATCACTTTTCTTTTTTTCTTTTTTTAAATTAAAACTTTTTATTTACAAAACATATGCATGAGTAATTTTCAACATTGACCCTTGCAAAACTTTCTTTTCCAATTTTTTCCCTCCTTCCTTCACCCCCTCCCCTAGATGGCAAGTAGTCCAATACATGTTAAATATGTTAAAATATATGTTAAATCCAATATATGTATATATTTATCGTTATCTTGCTGCACAAGAAAAATCGGATCTAGAAAGAAAAAAAATGAGAAGGAAAACAAAATGCAACAAACATCAATAGAAAGTGTGAAAATGCTATGTTGTGGTCCACACTCAGTTCCCCCAGGCCTCTCTCTGGGTGTAGATGCCTTTCTTCATCACTGAACAATTGGGATTGGTTTGAATCATCTCATTGTTGAAGAGAGCCATGTCCATCCAATATCACTTTTCTCTTCAATTCAGGGCATGAAGAGTTGCTCACGGAGGTTCCTAAATCACATTTCTCACCATTACATACTTCCACCGCTTTTTTGCAAGCACCACACAGGCACACACACACAAGTGGGAATGCACATACCGAACAATTCAATGAATGATCTTCAGGAGTTCCCTATTGATTCTGGAATAAAATAGTTAATCATTTAGCCTAGCATTGAAATCTCTTCCCAGCTGGACTTCCATCTCCCTTTTTAGTTTGATTTTCTATCTTTCTGATTCCTATACCCTCCATTGTTGTCCAACTGCCCAGAGAGGGAGAGAGCATCATCCCGGGGTTGCATGTACAGTTAATGGGAGACAGAGAGGCCCTTGGGCTCCTGAGGTCAGGGAAGGCCCCTCAAATGGGTGATATGAGTAGCTAGTGTGCCAAAACCCTACATTTTGCTAAGCCTCTGTGGAGGTGCTGCAGGCAGGCAGAGAACTCGAGGGGAAATAAGGTGGGTGGAGTGGTGTGAAAAAAAAATTTTTTTTGTGCTCCCCATTTAGGAATCTTGTCCGACAGAGGTGGGGAATACCTCCCCCCCATATATACATATATATGTATGTACGTATGTAAAACAAACACCATATATACTATACTAGCACTATACTAACATGGAAAGAGTTAAACAGTTTCCAGAGTTTCTCAGACCTTTCCACCTTCCTTACAGCAGTAGCCTGACTAGCCCTTCAGCTCGTACACTCCACGCCCGAGCCAACACAACTAAATGTCCATCATGATCCAGGATGCCCATTGTTACCTTGTGAATGTTTTCTTTCCAGACGATTGAAGCTTGATGTGAAGGCGGAGGAGGAAGTGAGGAAAGGGAAGAGTTGGAGAAGTTAGGGGAGGCGGGAGAAAAAAGAGGAGGAGAAAGAGGAGGAAAGGCAGTACAGGGAGTGGTGAATGAGGAAGAGAGCCAGGAGGAAGAAGCTCCTAGAGGCTAGTGTGGAAGTCAGTTGGACGGGCGGGAATATAAGCAGAGTAGATGGTTTCTCCTGGAACCCTTCGGCTTCTTCTAGAAACCAGTTTCTTCTCTGCGGCTCGCTGTCACTTAATGCGTCAGTGTTCTTCCTACCGCACAGTTCTTGATCCCTATCTCTGTAGCTCTCTATCTTTCTCCTCTTTCACTCCTATATCTGCCCCATCTCCCGGCAGTATCTTATCCGAGTCGAAGTATTCTCTGTCCTTAAACCTACTGGTTTAAACCTTTTGTTACAGCTCCCGGAGCCCACGTTACACTAGCCCCTCATTTTCTGGTGGATTCTGGGAGTATCTTGCATGCTAATTTCCCAGAAACCATCCTAATCTGGACCCTCTCCTTGGTGAAGTCCCGTACTTCTCTCTTCAGTGAGAGAAAATCTCGAGTATCTTTCATTGTCTGGGAAGTTCGGCTCAAGCACAATTTGCCTCCCCCTTCACCTCCTGGAGCCTGGCCTTCTGGAGCCCTTGTACTGGTATCCAGCTCTTGTTGATCCAAAGGCTTAGGACAAAGCTAATTTTGTCCTTTTGAATTTTTGCTCTTATGCATCCTGCAGGTGAGAGGAACCCTCGCACAGAAAGGGTGTGCGATCAAATAAAGATTTCTTTTTGCCTTTGGGGACTTAGTGGGGTCTGACTTTCAGGGAAGAAAGGATGAAAGTAAAAAAGAGAACATAACCGAGGGGTCTGGGTGAAGGTAATCGGGAGGCTGCAAAAAAGGTTTCCCTGACCGGGAATCGAACCCGGGCCGCGGCGGTGAAAGCGCCGAATCCTAGCCACTAGACCACCAGGGATTCTGTAGACATACTTCTCCTGCACTGTAATTTCTGCCTTTTGCAATTTTGGACTACTTGAGCTTTCTCAAAGCCTATCTGTTGCCACCGACACAATAACCTCTCACTTTCATTTTCAGCTCTAACTGCACTCTCTCCACTTCCGCCTCTTTCTCAGCTTTCTTAAAAGCTTCAAAGAACTCACCTGGACTGAGCAAAGCAACTAACTTACGCAATAATTCCGACCAGATCATTTTCTCATTTTCTTCTTTTCTCAGCTACTTATCAATGGGCAAGTTCCTTGACCTCTCTCTGCCTCAGTTCCCTCATCTGTAAAGTGGGGATAATGATATCTGGTTTTTTTTTTTTTTTTTGACTTTGCAGATAATGATGGTGGTGATGATGAGTTCTTGCATCAAATCTCTTTTGATTCCACACTTTACTAGTGTTGGGGGGGCCTTCCATATTTAATTTTTTGGATCAACTTTGCTTCACCTTTTCTCCTGTGTCATGTCTTTCTTTTTGCTTGAAAATACTTTGTAGTCATCTTATTTCTTTCAAAATTGTTTCTTTGTATACATTGTCCCCCTAGTTCTGTTTATTCATTTTGAATTAGTTCATATAAGGCTTTGAAGGGTTTTTCCAAAATCATTTCCTTCAGCATTTCTTAGAGAGGCGTTAGTATGCCATCACACACATATACCATAACCTGTGCAGTCATTCTCAGTTAATGGTCACCCCCTCAGTTTCAATTCTTTGCTACCACAAAAAGAACTACTATAAATATTTTTGTGCATAATGGTCATTTTCCTTTTTCTTTGGTCTCTTTGGTATATAAACCAAAGTAGTGATATAGCTGGGTCAAAGGGTATACATTGTTTAATAGTTTTTTGGATATAGTTACAAATTACTTTCCAGAGTGGTTAGAACTATCCATAGTTTATGGGATATGAGTGTGGACCAAAATATAGTATTTCCACTCTTTCTGTTATTGTTTGCTTGCATTTTTGTTTTCCTTCTCAGGTTTTTTTTTCTTTTTTCTTTTTAGATGCAATTTTTCTTGTGCAGCAAGATAACTGTATAAATATGTATACATATATTGTGTTTAACATATACTTTAATATATTTAACATGTATCGGACTACCTGCTATCTAGGGGAGGGGGTGGAGGGGAAAGGAGGGGAAAAGTTGAAACAAAATGTTTTGCAAGGATCAGTGTTGAAAAATTACCCATGCATATGTTTTGTAAATAAAAAGATATAATAATAATAATAATAATAACTATCCATAATTTTACCAACAATTGTAATTGGCATTTTTACTAGTGACTAGTGATTTGGAACATTTTTCATATAGCTATTGATAACTTGGATTTTTTCTTTTTTTTTTAATAATAGATTTTTATTTTCAAATTATATGCAAAGATAGTTTTTAACACTCACCCTTGCAAAACCTTGTGTTCCAAATTTTTCTCCTTTCCTTTCCCAGTTTTTCCTCCCTCCCTTCTACAGTTCTTCTATACATATTTTTACATTTATCATGCTGCATAAGAAATATCAAAAAGGAGAAAAAAATGAGAAAGAAAACAAAAAGCAAACAAACAATACCCCCAAAATGAAAATACTATGTTGTGATCTGTATTCAGTCCCTCTTCAATCCTCTTTCTGGATACAGAGGGCTCGCTTGGATTTTTTTTTTCTTTTAAAAACTTGCTATTTATATCATTTGGCTAAAAAGTGTTTAGCTTTTATATGTCTCAAAGAAATAGCCATGTAACTTGAAGTTGTTGTTTTTTCCCCCCAGACTTCCAGGTCAACGTATCAGCAGTGTGATAAAATAATTATTGACTCCAGGTAACATTTATATAGTGCTTTAAGTTTTGTAAAATGCTTTATAAATTTTATCATACGGCATTCCAAGGACCACCTTAATATGGGAGATGTTATTATCATGAGAATGATATACAAAAGAATATTTGTCCTAGTCAGCATCTGAGCCTGGATTCAAACTCAGATCTATTTGATTGTAACTGCTACATTCTACCCACTGTGCCACTTAGTTTCATGATACATTTTTACTGAAATAGAATTGTCAAATTAAAAAAAAAAAAGTTTATGGACCAGATTAAAGTTTTAGAGTGCTTGGAGGAACTGAGAACCTGGACCATAGTTACACAGTCTCTGGTTAAGTATTCAGTGTGTAGTGAAAAGTGGACTTGTAAGCACCTCTGGTGTACCTTGGAAGGGAGGCCCAGGGCAGTATATTGAGCAAAAGAAATGCTCAGAAACCAGCAGCAGCTGCAGTGGTAGTATTTTGTCCTCGTACAAAATAAAATTCACTTCCAGTCTAAAGAGGAATAATGGAGACAGGACTTCCAGACCAAAAAGGAATCTACTATTTTGCTACTCTCAAAACATAATTTTCCCAGCTGACTGATGGGGTGAAATCCACTGGCATCTGCTCTTGTCCAGATTCAAATCATGGAGATCAGACTAAAGGGGCAGCATTCAAACTTTATTATGGGTCAGACCTCTGGGAATACTGAAAGCCTGTAGCCTTCTAGTCTGTTCTTGAGATCTTGAGATCTTGGAATAGACTGCCTTGGCAAATACTGGGTTCCCCTTCTTGTGTTGTTTTCAAAGCAAAGGTTTGATGACCACATGTCAAGTGTGTTGTAGGCAGGTATGGATTGTGCTTGATGGTCTTTGGGGTCTTTTTAACTCTGGGATTCTGATTTTTACAGATGTTATAATGTGAGACAAGAGGAATTGTCAAATGATGATATAGCGATAATATCCATTTTGCTAAGGCTGGGATCGACTTTCTTGCAAGTAGGAGCTAAGTTGCTAAAAATCTTGGGAGTTAATTTCTTCCACGGTCAGGAAGGGAGGAAATCATTATAAAATCGGAAAGCAGCCAATCCAAGCCTTGTTATTATGTCTTAGTAAACAATTGCTTTAGGAGCTGGGAGGAGGGAAGAGTCACTTTAGGATGGGTTTGTTGGGAACATCCCTGGAATCTTTGGGATGACATCAGTGGTTGCTAAAATCATTCCTTTCAATTTCGGTATGGTTTTGAAGTAAAATGAAAAGAATAATAATAGCTAGCATGCATATAGAGCTTTAAAGTTTGCAAAGTGCTTTGAATGTTAGCTCATCATAATAATCTTGTGAAGTAAGTGAATTCCTATTTTACAGGTGGACACTCAGGCTGAGAAAAGTTAAGTAATTTATTCAGTCACCTTATGCTAGTGACTTGGGATTTGAAGTCATGTTTTTCAGCTTTCAGTATACTATTCACCAAACCACCTGCTAAAAGATGTAAGTATGCTCCTTATCATTATTTAGGATTCAACAGTCTGGTATTTCAGAACTAGCTGGATAAAGTCTAGTCTAGTACCATAAATCTTTAAGCTCTGAAAATTTCCAATCAATGATGATTAGAATATTGATAATAATGATTCTTTAGATCTCCTACTTAGTACATTTAGATTAAAAAAAATATCATTGACTTACAGAATTATAGAGTTGGAAACCCCCCTAGAAGTCATTTGGGATCATAAGAAGTATAAATTCCCTTTATGGTGTCTTTGACAAGCAGTCCAACAAGGAAACATAACCTTCTCAGACAGTTCATTCCATTTGGGGGCAGCATTGATTTTTAGGGTTTTACAGTTACAGGATCTGCCTTTTGAGGAAGAATAAATTATCTCATAATAATCATAACAATAACTGATAATATTACATATATGCAGTTTAAGATTTTCAATACACTTTACATACAAGATGTCATTTTATTTTCACAAAATCTCTGGGGCATAGTGCTATGGGTATTGTTATTCTCAGATTATACATGAGGAAAATGTGTCTGAGAGAAGTTAATTGATTTACTCAGGGTTACAGTGGAGTTAGGATTTGAATCTAAATCTTGATGATTCCAAATCCTTTGTTCTATCAATTGTAACTACAGTAGGCTTTCTCTTTGCTCCCACAGGATAGACCTTAAAATAGTTTTTAAAAAAAGTAATAATGTGCCTCACCTCTCCCATCAGGTCTTTTCTTCCAAATAAAACTCCCAAATTCCTTGAAGAGTTTACTTCTATACTTGTGAAAGCTCTTTCTATGCTTGATGCTCATCTCCTGTGTGGCCTTCTTAAATATGCTGGCGGACCTTCCTCAAATGTCAGATGTGCTAGTTGGGACTAGAAAGTCATGCATGATTCAAGGAGTCCTTATAATGAGGGCCAATCAGAAGAAGCCTTTTTCTGCTTTTGAATGATAACACCTTCAAATAAATACTTGATGACAGCCATTTTGTTTCTCCCAAGTCTTTTTTAGATTAAAACCCCTGTTGCTAAATTAATAATAATTTTATAAAAATAAATAATTTTATATTTATACATAGTTTAATGTAATTTATATATTTATAAAATAAATAATTTTACGTAGTACCTTTATAGATATGAGAAACTAGACTCTATCAGTTCAGGTTCAAGAAGTGAACGATAGCACCTTCAATATTGTATCTTCATTCTCTACCTGTACATTGAAATGCATTAATTAGGATTTATTTGTGAAATACTTCAACCTTGAATCCAGAAGTGAATTTCACCTTTTTCTCTATTCAGTTGGCTATTTCTCTAGTTTCATTCTTGTGACCTCTTGCCTATATGATTATAATGGTTTTCTAATTGGTCTTCATGCCTAATGAAGCTCCTTTTCACAAAGCATTCTTCACACAAATGCCAAAGTGATTTTCACTGAAGTAGAGATCTGACCAAATTCTTTTCTTGTTTAGTGGATTATAGGGCATATTAATTACCCAGGTAATACTAACTTCTGCTTGGCATTTAAATTCTTTCTATTTTCTCTATACTTTTTATAGACTTCTCTCCATTTCTTTCAAGATCCAATCTGGACTTCCTCACCATATAACACCATATCTCCTTCTTTGTGTCTTTGAAAAAACCATACCTCATGACTGGAATTTTCTCCTTCCAATCTTCTGCTTGTTAGAATCCTTACTTCAACTCAAGTGCCATTTTCTACATGATGAAAGCATATCTTTCTTGATTTTCACCCTCCTTTTCCCTATTTATTGTCTTCCCATTCCCCCATGATCTTATGTTTATTTTGTACATATATATACATGTATAAGATTTTTTTATATATTTGTATCCTCAACTCATATTACACATGAAAAAAATGAGGACGAGAGAAATTAATTGATTTAATTAATACAGGTATGATATTTCTAATGAACTTTACAGGCTCACTTAAAAAAACAGTTAGAGTTTGTGTCTCTAACAAATTTAGTTTGGGATTTTAGATTTTAGTTTAGTGACAAACTTTTGTATAGAGTTGTAAAAATTCTTAACCTGGGATGGAATTACCACTCAGTTATCTGTATAAACTTTCAATGATCAATGGAAATCATTTAGCAAATACAAATACTTTTAAACAACAAAGACTTGCTAATTTATAAAACTGAAAAATTTGAAGCATCATTTGTCTTAATGAATAAATAGGAAAATTTTGTGGTTTTTAGCACAATGTGGTGGTACAGTGAGAAGATGACAGAATTGAAAATCAGAGGTTTTGCATTTAAGTCTTGACTTTTCACTCACATTCTTTGTGATCCTAGGTAACCTCCTTTCTCTTGATAGACCTCAGTTTCTTTTGTGAAATGAGTAGAGGATTTCAGGTTCTCTTAAGTCTTTATTAATTTGAGATTATACAATTCATTTTTGCTAGAGACTATTGGGATTAAAAATAGAGGTTGAAATGTGGCCTGTGTCCAAATCCATGAAGAAGAAGGTAGGATGGAAATGTGTGCTTTATTAGGAGTTCTACATAAGTGTGTGTGTGTGTGTGTGTGTGTGTGTGTGTGTGTGTGTGTGTTAAACATGTCATTTACCAATTGATTACTTTTTGAATAAGCAGCAATTAAAATTGGGCAGATTAGCAGCCCTTATTAAATAACTGGGTAAAGTCTGCCATCTACTGGTAGCATACTTAAATCTTGTTTACTTAACTTTTTAAAAGATGTTAATACAAATGTTGCATTTTAAAATAGCACAAAATTGTTAGCCCACTTACTAGAAAGTAGGGGTTTGTATTCCAGAAACCCACATATTTGGAGACATGAGACAAACAGTTCAAATGGAAAATCACTCAATTCTCACTTTGAATGTGTAGTAGTATCTTCAATTTAGTTTAGATCAATTCAATTTAATAAATATTTATTAAATGTCTACCATGTGCCAAGCATTGCATGAAGAACTAAAGCTACAAAGATAAAACCTGAAACTTCTCTCTGCCTCCAGGCAGAATAAATTCTAAAGAACTAAAATAACACATATCCACAGGAGTAAATATAAACATTGTTATATGAATGAATGTCAAGGTGGAAATGTATTACTCAATTAAAATAAATGAAAAGTTGCTAATAAATAATACCTTTTACAGATGAGAACTATGAATTAATGTGTTAGAGATATGAACCAGGTATGAACAGGTCTAAATACTTTTATTAAAGCAACTGTCAAGATTTTATAACAAATTTAGAAAAAAAAAAAAACCCTTTATCAATTTGGAAGGCATAAAAGCCACAAATGAAGTTAAATGAAAAGTACAAACAAAAATATGTTTGTATTGATCACTATTCCTGATGGATTTTGTGCAAAAAAAAGCAAGTCAGTTTGGAATTGGCAGTGAGGAGGGAGAGACTTAAGCTTAAAATTTGCTTTTGGAAAGTTCTCTTTAGAGAAGAACCATACTCTTATTTTTAATTTAACCTCAGTCTCAGTCTTAGTCTCTCCTCCTCCTTCCCTTCCAGGACTTTGTAACCTTAAGCAGTCTAAAGGATCTGGAGCATTCCCTTCTAGAAATGTTGTTGGATCAGCTGACAGCAATGTCTGCATTAATCAAGACAGATTGGGTATGATGAGGAAAAACAGAGTCAGAGTTCTCCATCGTTTTTGTGGTGGCAAAAAATTGGAAATCGTGGGGATGCCCACCAATTGGGTAATGGCTAAACAAACTGTAATATATGATTGTAATGGAATAATATTGTGCATTAAAAACCTGGACTTAGAGGAACTGATAGAAAATGAAATGAGCAGAACCAGGAGAACATTGTATACAGTAACAGCAACATTGTGTGATGATCAACTATGACTGGCTTGGCTCTTCTCAGCAATACAATGATCCAAGACAAGTACAAAAGACTTATATGCTACCCATATGCAGAGAAAGAACAATGGATTCTGAATGCAGATATGAACATACTATTTTCACTTTATTTTTTTTCATGTTTTTCCCCTTTTGGTCTGTTTCTTCTTTCACAACTATGACTAAAATGAACACGTTTTGTGTAATTGCACATTTGATCTATGTCAAATTGCTTACTGTTCTAGGAGGAAAGGAAAGGAAGGAAGGAGAAATATTTTGAGCTTAAAATTTGGTAAAAGTGAAAGTTAAAAATTGTCTTTATAAGTTATTGGAAAAATCCTATTAAAAAAGAGAAAGTACTCCACCATACCTAAAAAAAAATCTTGAGGATCCTAGAAAAAGGATATGGAAGCTGTATGTAGTACTTTTGGGAGCTTGAGTCTGTTTTCTCTTGGATTCTAGTTGTATTGGTAGGAGAGTGTGTCACGGACTTTTTGTAAGATATTTTGTACCATTTAAACCATTGCTGTAAATACCAACGTCCAAAGCTAATTAGAGGCAGCTAAATAATCTTTATCAATCGATGATCATTATGAGTTTGTGAACTATAGATTGTAATCTATACATCTATAGATGTTTTGTAAAACATCTCTCCAACCCCCTCAAGTTACCCCTAGACTCAGAGGTGTGAGAAGTAAAATCGTAAAGTTTTGTTTCCACAGTTTTGTTTCCAAAAGTTTTAGAGTCTTACAACCTTCCTCTCCATTGCCACGGTTAAAAAGAATGGGATGTAAATACATCTTGGTTGAAGGGAATTAAGTCAACAAAAGTTGACTACAGGTGCAAATGATTTGGATTTATGCCCCAGACAAACAACATTGAACATGCTTAATAATCCTCATTCATATAAACTAACTCTAAAATTAGAGCCTCATTAACAGAACATATGATGTGGCAAGGGGAGAAGGAACATGGAAACATATCCAGGAGTGCATGTAATGGGAGTGTCATGAAATATTAGATTTTGAAAGGGTCTCCTCCATTGAAAATTCTGAGGAGGAGATAAAGAGGGAGGTGAGATTATGGAATATAAATGTTTATGCCCCCTCAAAGAGGTATGGTGTCCACTTCTTACAAGAAACCTTCCTCCACTCACTCCAAGAAATTTCATTTCTAACAGAGGGGACTAGTAGCAGTCTTGTTCAGGTTCAATCTGATAGGCAAGTGTGGGTTGGTAGAAGAGCTGCAGAGCATATGTTACATATGTAAAAAGCTTTAGGAACAACTGTACCTGTCTAACTTCCTGCTGTTTGATGAGTTATCTTCTTGAATTCTAAAGCAATCAATCAAAGGTTTGTTTTGATATCATACCATGAATTATAAGTCTGGGAAATAGTTTTTTTCTTCTCTAGGAAAGTAATTAAAATATTTTATGAGTTGTTTCATGAGATCTAGTCAGATCCTCTCTTTAAAAAATACTTTTTATTATGAATTTAATGATTATCAACAAAATGAACATTTTCATATATAAAGAACAGAGAAAGAAAATTGCACATTAAACCTTGAACCTATAGTATACCATTTATTTTCATATATTTCACTGTAATTTAGCACAGTAAATCTAATGCTGCCTCTTTGTTTCTATCCCTTCTAAAAGTTCTCATGCTCCTTTCTATATAATTTTTTTTGGTATCAATATCCACTTCCTAAAACACTACCCCATTCCTTAAATAATAAAAATTCTTCGTGAAAATACTCAGGCAAAACCCCACAGAGATAAAATATTTGAATATATATATCTTACTTTGAATTTCTAGTCCATCACCTCTCTCCTGAGAGGTGGGAAGATGTTTTATTATCCTTTTTTCTTTTAAATCATGGTTGCTTATTGCTTTGATCAGAGTTCTTCAAAGTTTTTTGCTTCATTATAATCACAGGATGATTTTAAAAATAATACTTAGATACTAGGTGTTGCAGTGGATAAAGTGTTGGATACAGAGCCAGGAAGACCTAGTTAAATTCAAGCTCAGACACTTACTAGTGTGGAATTCTGGCCAAGTTACTTAATCCTGTTTGCCTCAGTTTCCTCATCTATAAAATGAGCTCGAGAAAGAAAAGTACTCAAGTAGCTTTGCCAAGAAAATCCCAATTCATTTCATTACCAAGAATGTATTAGTATGTTTGAACTCCCATAGTCTAACAGTGATCATGATCCTTTTTTGTCACTCTTGTTAATTCGATGGATGTGGGATGGAACTTTAGAGTTGTTTGAATTTGTCTTTCTCTTGTTTTTAATGATTTGGAACATTTTAAATTTAATTTTTTATAGCTTTGTTTCTTCTTTCAAAGACTGAATGGATGCTCATATGTTTTGAACCATTTTCCTGTTGTGGAATGGCTTTTGTTCTTTTACATTTATGTAAATTTCTTATGTATTTTAGGATACCAGATCTGTTCTGAGAAAAATGGCTACAAAATTCCTCCCCCCAATTAACTCATTCCTTTCTAATTCTAATTGATACAATTTGTTCAAGAGCTTTTTAGTTTTGTATAATTGGAATTGTCCATTTTATTTTTTGTAATCATCTTTGAAAATTGTTTGGTCAAGGTATCTTCCCTTATCCATAGTTGTGACAGATACTACTTTCCTTCTTAATTTATAATTTGATTTTTAAATCTTTAAGTAACATGTACCTTTTGGAGTTAAATGTGGTATTTGGTACAAGGTGTTAGTCTGAATCTATTTTTTGCCAACTCGATTTCCTGTTTTCTCAGTAGTTTTTTTTTTTTTAATCAAATACCAAGTTCTTACTGCAGTATTTAAAGAGGTACTTAGTACTCAGGTTTATCAAAGAGGAGACAACTACATTTGATTCATTCTGGGGCCTCTGTTCCATTGAACAACTTTTCTATTTTTTTTTTTAAATCCGTACCAAGAAGTTTTGGTACTATTGCTTTGTAGTACAGATTGAAATTTGATACTGCTAAACCTTTTCCATTTAAAAATTTTTTTTTACTTTGAGATTCTTCAATTTTTTTCCCTATCCAAATGGATTTTCTTTTTTTTTTTTTTTTTGATTAATTCAAGAAGCAACTCATTTAGTTATGTATTAAAACAATAACATTGTTGAATCTCTAGAGTTCTCTAAGTAAAAACCATATCTTTACAGAAGAAAAATCACTTTGTTTACACTTTACTTATGCATATTTCTCTAATTGATTTGATTTTATTATACAGTAATTTCTGGAATTATAACCAATGATAACAATGACAGTGAACATCTGACATTTCTCTATGCTAATGAAGAAAGAACCATTTGTCCCATGCATTTTAGTATTTATTTGTTTGATTGTTTTTTTGCTGAGGCAATTGGGGTTAAGTGTCTTCCCAGAGTCACACAGCTAGAAAATATTAAGTACCTGAGGCTGAATTTGAACTCAGGTCCTCCTGATCCTCCTGACTACAAGGCTAGCACTCTATCCACTGTACCATCTAGCTGCCCTGTTTTAGTATTTTTTAAAAATAGATTTTATTTTTGGTGCTAAAAACCCTGTTTCTGCATATGATTTTGTCACATTATGAGAGTTTGTTTTCTGTTATTAATGCACTCCATTATGTTTATGGTTAAACTAATATAGAACTACCCCTGAAATCCTGGCATAAATCCAACCTGGTCATAGTGGATAAAACATTTACATGTTCCTGTAACTGCTAACCATCTCCTAAATCCAATATGCAGAATGAAACATTCATTTTTGGCCACGACCAATGAGAGTACTTGTTTTACTTGATGATGCATATTTGTTATGAGAGTTTTATTTTTATTTTATGTTTAGGGGAAGAAGGTTAGAAAGAGGAAGAGAAAACATGTGCTTGTTAATTAGAAAAATAAAAAAAATGAAATAAAATAAAATATGTTGCTATAACCTCTATTCTAGTATTTATTTTTCATTGGTTCTAACATTAGATCTAACAATTTTTTCATCTTCTGCTTTATCCTTCCTTGATTTAGATGTCAGGACCACATATGTTTGCCACTTGAATAGAATTTCAAGAGGCAAGGGAGACGACAGAGAACCTTGCAGGCATCAGAAATAACTTTTGGAAAGGCACAGTGGTTGGGGAATGGAATGTTAAGTATGGAGAGGAGTCGGTAGACCAGCACTATTAATATTATTTAAAAAAAGAATGAGTGGGGTGGTTACGTCATACAGTGGATAGGAAAGCAGTTTTGAGTTTTGAGTTCAGATCTGGCTTCCAACATTTACTAGCTGTATAACCATGGTCACTTAACCCTGATTACCTCCTAAAAGAGAGGAGAGCAACATTATTATTATTAATTATTAAATCTTATAGTTTTTATTTTAATTAATATGCAACATTTGACAATGTGGCCCAACATTGAGAAATGGATCTTAGAAATAGAAAGATCTGAAGTCATTTAAGTTCTTCCTCTGACACATACCAGATGTGTGCCTATAAGTCAATATGTTTAACTACTCAATGCTTTATAATCAAACCAGGATAATTCATAAACAACAGATAGTCCAGTGCTAGGAACTTTCAGGTTCTCCTCATCTCTTGTTTAGTTTCCTGTAATAGGTTTCTATTCTACATATCTCTTCCTTAGGATGATCCATCCTCCACAGAGTTGCCAATATGATATTCCTAAAGCACAGGACTTAGTGTGTAATTCCTCCAGTCTCCAGAAAATCTCCAGTGTCTCCTATTATCTTTATCATTAATATGAATTCTTTGGCTTATCATATAAAGCCCTTACAACGTGGCTCTAATCTCTCTTTGTGGCCTTATTTCACATTACAGCTCTTGACAGTTGTAATGCTGGAGAAACTGAGGCAAGGTAGAGATTAGAGAGTTTTAATATTTTATTTATTGGAGAGTTTAATTGATTGACTGGGCAGGACTCTCATCTCAAAGTATCCTGTGAAGAATCCTGAGTTCTCAATGACATATATGACATATATACAATATACACATATGGCTCAGCTACAGGGGTAGACCAAGGCAGGGGTGGAGACAGAACATTGAGAGTGGGAACAGACTATCAATCTGGTTCTGACAGGGTGGTGGCACTAGCCATTCTGGCAAATTGGGATAAAGAAGAACTGTAATGGGGTGAGGTTTGAGTTGATGCACTGAGGTCCCAAGTACATGAGGCTAAATAGTAATTGGACTATACTCTATTAATATACATGATTGGATAAAGAATGGTCCCTGCCCACTCTCTGTGCAAGTCCTGATGTGTTGTATAGGAAATGACGATTTTGGTGGGTGGAAACAGAGAGACAGGAAGGGAAGCTGGGAGAGATTGACGTTGGTTCCATTCTCCTAGCTGCTGGTCATGTGGCTGCTGATCTAGCTAGCTTCTTGACTCAGCTGCACACATTGCTATCGCCGATTATCTTCCACCTCTGATCCTTCTTCACTGAGAATAAAGACTGATGATTTTCCCCTAATCTGAATTCCTGACTCCTGCTGATTTTAAAATACACGGTCTTCACAAAGAACAATGACAGGATAAGGGGTAGGACCATAAATTCTTCATGACAGAAGGAGTTAGGAGCCAGGAAGTCTGAACTCCCCCTTATCTTGAGTCTCACATTGACAGTTTATAACCTTAGAGCAAGTGGCCCTCAGTCTTAATGAACTGGGGGGGGGGGGCGGAGTTTGCAACTGAGGGGATTGAGGCAGAACAGTTAAGGAAACTGAGGAAGAACAATTTAGGGAAACTGAGTCAGGACAATTAGAAGAGAACTGTGGCACAACAACAGTCAGTATTCCAGTCAATCTGTCATTGCCCCTTGTTATAGTTAGTGTAGTAGTCATTAGCCTAGGGTCCCATTGCCTGGAAACTTGATATATACATTTCATTCCTCCCCAGTGTTATCCAGCATCCTTAAAGAAGTTTACATTATCTATCACTGGCTCTAGCATCCCTTTGATGGTGTTCCCCTAATCTTAGGAAGTTCCCTGAATATCACTTCTATTTAACTACTTGATAGTCAGGTTAGCTTTTTAAAAAGGAAGATTTAGTTCAAAGGTTTAACAAAAACAAAGGTATAAAACATGTTTGCAACAAATGGGGCATAACCTCCCTCTCTTTCCTGTTCCTTTCATCCCTTCCTTATTTCCCTATGGGAAGGGGAAAAAGATTAGGTTTACAACTTAGTTCAATTACTACATAGCACAGTCCCAAGTCCAAATTCCTGTCTGGGTTCAAATCTCAGCCTTCCTGTCTTCTCAGGGCTTCTCTGCAAGGTTGGCTAATTGGAATGTAAGATCTGGAATTTTGTCTTCAAGTTTGCTATGGTTTGATTTTGGATTCAGTAAGAATTATACCCCTTTGTACCTGGGACTGAAAATATCAAACAAATCAAGCCAACTAAAACTCAATCCCAGCTCCAATGCCAAACCTCTAAATTTCTCAGAAGCATGGGATAAAAATGGAGAAGTGTGAAGTCCGGGTTAGCACCCTGGATGCCTTAGAATCAGCCAGAGTCAGGATAAGCAAAAGTCCTTGGTCTTTATTCTTGGTCTTTAGGGGGAGAAGTGAAGGGAATGACACAAGCTCCCCATGACCTCCCTTCTCCTCATCCACAGCCAAAGTGACCCTGGCTTGTCTTACTCCATCCCTTAATCCCTCCTCCAATACTCTGTATACACCAAAAGATGGAGCCAGCATAGAACAGTGAAAAGGGCAATTTTCCAAGCATATGCTAATAGAGTATTGTCCAATTGGTAATTAGCCTTCCAGTGCACCTACTCAGAATTTCAGCCCTTTACAGAGAAGAGGAGGAGAAGAAAGTTAGGTCTTCCCCCTTTGGTCAGATAATTCATGACACGCAAGCCATATTACCCTGCTACTTTTATCATTAATATGAATTCTTTAGTTTATTACATAAAACTCTCTGATTGGTAAACACATAGTATAGAAGTTTCTCCATGTATCATTGCAGGCTCTGCACATATTTGCTCTAAAGATGAGACTAAACCTGGAGATGTGATAGACTTTAGACAAAGGCCAATGTATAACCTTGAGGTATCCTGCCAGTTCTTTAAGGTCAAAACATCTTGAGTGATTTATCTTCAGGAACCTGCCAGTTCACTCAAAATAAACAACTCATGAGAGCTTCATTGAGGGGGCTGGCTATCCATCCCCTCTCCAAGCAGGCACCTGGGAAAATTCAGCCTTGCTTTTTTGATTGGCCCTAAGACCTTCTTTGTCTAAAATAATATATAAATCCTTTAAGGCAGAATCTCTTTGGAATCTCACCTATGAAGAGGATGTCCTGCGTGGGACCTTCCCAATCAGAATTCTAAGAGCTGTGACCCTGGATTTCCCAGCTATTTGACTCAGGTGTTGCTGCTTCCCTGAATTGGTGATGTTTTTCTTTCAATATTATTATTTTTATTTTTTTCCTCTTTGCTATTTTGCTTATTACTATTGTGTTGTTGTTGCAATTGTACTATTCCACTTTTATCATAATCATTAAACTATCTTATTTAGCTAAAAATGGTAACATTTCAGGGGTGAATCTGAACTGCATAATCTCTTAGACATTCTCATAACTTGGATCCAATCTCTTTTTCTGGCCTTGGAAGTGGATCTTCATCCTTTCTGTAAGCAGTTGGAAAGAGAGTGAGTGTCCCCTTCCAGCAGTTTTTAAAGATGCAGCTTTTTTTGTCCACTAAGTCAATTGAAAGAAGCTCTCCTCACTAAATGGTAAATATGTGTTATATATACACATTTATTTATACGTGTATAATGACTGTCAATATTCATTTATATATTCTGTATTCATCTATGGACATTTTGTATCTTCCTAGTAAAATGGAAACTCCTTGAGAACAAAACTTTTTTGGGTTGTGTCTCTATTCACAGTATGTGTCTCAATGCCTGACATATAATAAATATTTAATCAATGCTCCCTTAAATGTGATGGGTGGCTGTAGGAAATATGTAACACATTGATCCCTAGGTCCATGGGAAACAGGGGGAGCACCAATGAATCTAAACAGTTATTGATAAACATGAAAATCTTAAATCTCTCAGTGAACACCTGGTGCTTGTCAAAGCAATACATTTTGCCAGAGGGTGAGATTGTCCAGAGACTAAAGGATTATTGTAAAAATACAATATGATCTTTAGCATATCATTATTTTTTTTTGAAAAAAAAAAATATGGCCAGCTTTCTAGGTCTTAGCTCTGGGAAATGTATAGTCAAATATGTTGAAAGTAGACTGTATACTTACATATCTATATAGACCTTTCTGTCTGTCTGTCTGTCTCTATCTCTATCTCTGTTTCTGTCTCTGTCTCTCCCCCTTCCTTCCTCTCACTGTCTCTAAACAATAAATGGTACCAAATATAGTCTTGTAAGCTTCAAAAAATTTAATTTTTGACTGTGACTACTTAGTGGGAGGATAAAGGCCAATATTTGGAGCTGATATACAGTGCTTGAAATCTGCAATCTAGATTACATGGAAAATTTCAAAGCTAAGGATGTATGAGATTAATTTGGGTGAGATTAATTGTGTTAGTGTTTGGAACAATTAGCACTTAATTGTGATTATAATTTTTTAATTTACTTTACTCTTTAAAATGCAGAATCATTTCCTAGATCAAAGATTCTTAAATTGGCCACCCCATATGGGGTACTAACTAAAGTTACAAGTTGTGAAAAATTTGACAACAGTAAAACGTATCAAATAGTCCATCAAAATTTAATTATTTATGTAAAAATAAACTTCATCTATCTTATTAGTATGCAAATTTGCTTTTATCTTTAATAAATGGTAAAATTATATGTATGCCAAAGAATTTTTTAAAAATAAAATTCTTTATGGTTTATTATCAGTAAATATTTGAGTTGTATACCTATTTTATATACCTCTATGCCCAGGGTTGTATAAAAATTCTCAGGTGAAAAGGGTTCCCCCCCCACCAAGATCAGATTAGTCACTGCTTTCTGTCTGAAGCCTTTGGGGCATAATTTGCTACTTTGAAATAAAATTTTTGATGCTATTTGTCTCTTTAGGAATATATGCTCTACAAGAAACTGTATCACTGCTTCCTACATATCTGTAAGTTCCCCCCTTTTCTATTCTTTTGTATTTACAAACTCAACTTACAAACAATCTTAAAAGAATATTTAGAAAGTATTATCTTTCTATGTGAATAGCAATTCCTTTTAAATGAAAGAACTTCAAAGCTCATCAGACGGGTCACCTCTAGGTTGTATGGTCCAACTCAACTCAGTCCAGTCCAGCCCCGCCCAGCCCATTCACTTCCCTGTATATTGTATTGTCCAATCATAATAGAGCTCACAGCAAAACAACTCAGATTGAATTTTCCCCATCATCTGGTGTGTTTATCTAGGAAAAAGATAAATGCAAATATAATAGGGGTGGTATGTGTTGCCATTGTATGTCCATGTGTGTCCACATGGATCTGTCTAGTTGTAGTTCATAGGGAGGTATGAATAACTATTTCTGACCAGAGGAGAAGCAAGAGGTTAGGGTCAGAGGCTGGCTATATTGTTGTCTTGAGAGAAAAATGGTTTCAGACTTGAATTACATTTATCTGCCTTCCTAAGTATTGCTTATTTAAGGGAAATAGTTTCTAGGTTCAAGCTGAGATCTTGATCATTATTCCTTAATGGGAAAGGAGTGACCCCCAGCTATTATATCTAAGGCTTGATTCTCTTTCCACAAAATTTCTGAAAGAACACAACAAAAAAATACATTTATCCAGGCCAATAGTAAACAGAAATCTGAGAAAACATATAGGTGAGAAGATAGCAGGCAACACATAGTTGAATGAACTCTTCTGCTGGGATCATGCTTGCTTCCTCTGCTTCTTTGATTTAGGATGAAGCATAATAGATTCTGCTCTAGCCTCTTTATTTAACTCTGTTTGAGTCTTTATGTTTTATGTAGACAACATTATTTTGAATTCTGTTTTTTAATACATTCTGCTAACCTCTTCTGTTTTATGAATTCATCCCATTCACTGTTAAGATCATCCTTTGCACATTTCTCTCTGTCCTATTTTCTTACATATACATTTTTTCCTTCTCTCTGCTTTTTTCATCCTCTTCAAAAAGAAGGTCATGGGTAAGGAGTGTGTTTAACACTGATGCTCTATGCTTGTAATAATCAGATTCTATTTCTCTGTTTATTTTCTCTTCCCTTTGCCCAGACCTTAATCACAGAATCTTATCCTTTCTTTCTTTCCATTCAGCAGCTATCTCTTCATGTTTCCTACTTCATCCTTAAGATTTTTTTTTTTTTTTTTTTTTTTTACTGAATAAACCCTCTCTGGGTCAACTATTTCTTTAGTCCCACTCCCCCTTTCTCTCCCTGTTGTCTCTTGTTTTCCATTTGAATTGAGTGAACTTTTGCATCAAGCACAATCTATCTCTGTCTCTATCCCTGTCTTATACTCATTTGCCCAGTTAATATGAAAGCAAATTGCAAAATGATTTTTGTATTGTCCAATAATAATAGAGCTCACAGCAAAACAGTTCACTTGAATTTTCCCCATCATCTGGTTTGTTTACTTTTGGTCTCCCAATCCCTTCCTCATTTCTACTGATTTCTACTTGTGAACCTTGAATATATATATATATATATATATGTATACATTTTCTCAGACTTCTATTGATTTTCTTCTGTATGTATCCTTTCCTCTCTTTATTTTAAGATCATCAAAAATAACAAAATTGGAGCAGCTAGATGGCAAAGTGGATAGAGCACTGGCCTTGAAGTCAGGAGTATCTGAGTTCAAATCCAACTTCAAACATTTAACATTTCCTAGCAATGTGATTATGGGCAAGTCATTTAACCCCAATTACCTCTCAAAAACAAACAAAAATAACAAAGTGATTCCTAGGTTTCATAACTTATTTTACTCCTATTTCTTCTAATGACAGGGTTTTGAGGGATACTTGTATCATCACTCTTGTACTCCTCTTATGAGTAACATAACATAAATTAACGTGAACAGTTCATTTTTATAAAATCCTCCAGTTACTTATACTTACCTTTTAATTTTTCTCTTGAGTTCTATGTTTATATTCTAGATTTTCTACTCAGCTTTGGTCTTTTCATCAGGAATGCTTGGAACTACTTTATTTCATTAAAGGTATTATTTTTCCCTTGTGGAATTATACTCAGTTTTGCTGGATAAGTTATTATTGGCTGTTGTTCATCCTTTGTATTTGAAGATCATTGACATCATGGGGTGATGTCTTGAATTGCATCTGAATTTGATTTAAGTAAAGCAGAGATTCATAAAGTTTTCAGCCTCATTCTCTCTTCTTGAGTCATCAAAATCCAGTGGCAAGACAGAAGTCAGGACAACAAATGGTGGCCTAGGATGCAGTGGATAATCTTGGTATCTGATGTCTGACTAAGCTTAAAATGCTTCAGAAACCCTACTTTAGGCACCTTCATGGCCATTGGAACAAATTCTGTCTAATTTATTTAATTAATGAAAGAAAGTAGTTCCAATCATTCCTGATGAAAAGACCAAAGCTGAATAAAAAATCTGGAATACCAGGGCAGTTAGGTGGCTAAGTGGATAGAGCACCAGTCCCAAAGTCAGGAGGATCTGAATTCAAATATATCCTCAGACACTTAATATTTCCTAGCTGTGTGATCCCTCCCCTCTTCCCTGCAGTCACTTAACCCCAATTGCCTCAGCAAAAAAAAAATCTGAAATACAAACAGAACTCAAGAGAAAAATAAAAAGGTAAGCAACAGGAAAATTTTATAAGAATGAATTCTTCACTTTATAATGAGAGGAAGACTGGAATGATGATACAAGTATCCCCTCTGTCATATGATTGTATTAGATACCCTCCTAATTAACTGATGGGTTAAGGCTGCAATTCTCTACTTTTTGCCTTTCAAAATATCATATTCTATGCTCTTCTTGACTTTTTTGGTGGTAGCTGTGAAATCTCCTGTGATGTTGACTAATTTTTAGATACTTTAAACTCCTTCTTTCTCTTAGTAGTACTTTTTCTTTGACCCAGAAGCTCTGGATTTTGGTTATGATTTTCTCAGAATTTCTTTAATTTTGGGGTTTCTTTCAGAAGGTGATTGGTGTATTTCTTCTGTTTTCACTTTGATCATAAGAAATCTGAATAGTTTTTTATGATTCCTTGAAAAATAAAGCTTAGATTCTTTTTTTTGGTCATGGCTTTCAGGCAATGATTTATAAATTATTCTCTCTGAATCTCTTTTTCAAGTCAATTGTTTTGGATTTGAGAAAATCTTACATTTTACATAATTTTTCAATTTTTTTTGACTGTTTTTATATTTCTCATTACTTCATGGAATCATTAACTTTTATTTTGTTCATTCTAATTTTCAGGGTGTCTCTTGAGTAACATTTTATACTTCTTGAAACTTTAGTTCTTAAATTAGAACAGTTCTTTCTTCTAACACTCATTTTATTTATATCATTTAAAATTCTTTAAAAATTCTTTAATTTCTTCTTGGAACATTTCTTTATCTTTTAATTTCTAATTGATCCACTGGTTAAGCTATGTTTTTATTTGAGGTTTTGTATATAGATGTTTTTGAGTTATTAATTTCTTTTGGATTTTTTCCTGGATATCCTTGTAATTATAATATTTCTCTCTAACTTTTTTTTTTGGTTTACTTTTTCTTTTGGCCTTATTTCCTGAATTTGGACTTTGTGTTAGGGTTGGGCTCTTTTGTCAGGTTTGTTGTATTTTTGTATGATTCTGGTCTATCTTATCCAGTTTTTTTTTTTTTTTTTGACATTGTAACACACACACACACACACACACACACACACACACTGTTCTTGAAGAATGGGGCAGCTCAGGCCAAGTCATTGAAAAATTTCAGTGAACTTTATATGGTATGATAAAAGGCAATATCCTTCCTCCTCGGATCTCCAGGATACAAACCCTGGTTTGTGTCTAGGCAACATAACTATATACTTGCTTACAAGGGAAGATCAATTGATAGTTGCTATCCCCAACCCTTGTCAGTAAACTGAAGCTTCAGCAAGTTCAGAGATACATTTTACTTCTGTTCTGAGCCTGGGGACTGAGTCTACAATGCTCCTCTGGGATCAGACAAGAAATTCAGCCTTTGCTATCCTACCCTGTTGTTCCAGGTTTAGGTCCTGCTCTGGTGTCAGATTGACAATGCCGAGACCCTGTTCTAAATCCTGGACTGAGTCTGTAATCTCTTCTTGGTCAGAGTGTCTTGTTCAGCTCCAGGACCTGAATCCACGATCACCTCTCTGGATTGGAGAACAGGCTGAAGCCCTGTTCCGCAAAGAGTCTGAGTCTTGAGACTCCTCTGGATCATAGAAATAGCTCTGAGTCCCTGTTTTGTGCCTGGGCTCTGGGTCCACAATCCCAATCTACTCCTTTAATTCCTTCTCTGGTTATTTGCCCATGGATCAAATTTGTGATCTTATGCTGACTGATTGGGATTTCTTTTTAGATTTCCTGATCACTCCTACTGTATCTGGCATTCTTGAATTTTCATAGATGTTGAGGGAGCTGGCTTTGCTGTTTCTTCCTACTTCACCATATTGATCAGTTTATACTTGGTTTTACTCTTTAAGCAATATAACCACATCTAGCCAGCTCACCAGGACACAAAGCAGCTGCAAATTCTGTATTTCCCTCCACTTTTTCTTATCAAACCTGAGTTGACAGCATTGAACAGCAGGTGAACAGCTTTATCTCTATTTCTAAGTGATGCTGAAGAGCAACAATTGTCACTGTCATCCTTGGGCAATGAAATCAACTCTCCCTCACCAATTAGGAACCAAATAGCTGAAGCCTTCTATTAGCTGACTGCTCCTAGCTACTACAGCTCCATCAGAAGCAGCTTTTCATTCCCCCTGCTGTGTTAGTTCTTTTCCTTAAGTTCTTATGTCAGGATACACTGTCAGGTTATTCTCCAATTTAGTGGCTTAAATGAGAGCCTTCTATCTTTTAGTAACTTGCCTTTCATTTAAGAGAAACAGCTCGCAGAGAAAATACCCATGATGTAGGAGTAGGAGGAAGCCAGTACAATCCAACTCCCCCCACAACTATTTGAGGAGAAACCACAGTAATTTCTTGAGTCTGTGACCACAAATTCAACTCATAGGCAAGTGACTAAGTCAGGACTGTGGAACAGGGATGGGATCCCTGATTCAGCCACTAGACTCAGAACAAGGCCATAGTATTAATGGATGTCTGACTCAAGTCATGGGCTTAAAATAGAGGTAGGCCACAATGGCTATGCTGATTTTGATTTGGAGGCAAATCTGCAGCTGTGTTGCTTTGACCCAACTTTGGTCTGACAAGCTCAGCAGGGTAGAGATAAGACTGTGCTTTTGATAAGACTTATAGAGCCTGATAAAAGTTTTTAAGTTCTTGGCCTGAGTCATGATCCTTGAAGAATACAGTACTATGTACTCAGAAAACTTAGTGGCAGAACCCAGGATGAAACATACCAGGATTATTCAAGTGCATAGAGTCTTATTAGACTTCCCCATTTCTTTTGCGTGTTTCTCATATGGCATGGACTTGAAGAATCAAGTCCTGTGAATTATATCTCTTTTATGTATTCATTCATCTTTCAATAACTGCATGTTGAGCCCTTGATATGCTGTGTTTGGGCTGAGAGAGACCTGTTGTCCACTTTGTCTGTCAATGAAGCTGTGAAAGGGTCAGTGACTTTCATGCCTCAAAGCAGTTCCTCATGGCACAAAACTGAGAATTACTAATGCACATATTGTGTCTTCATGGAATTAAATGTTTTGGTCAAAAGTAATTATTTTTACACTCAACTAATTGTAGCTGTGACATTTGAGTCATTGTCTGTGAGAGTGTACAGTAAACACTGAATTTGGAGTCAGGAAGATTTGGGTTAAATTTCCATTTACACACTTACTAGCTATATGATACCAGGCAAGACAACCCCTCTGTGTCTTAATTTTTTTTAAGCTATAATATGAGGGCATTAGACTCAGTCTCCTTTAAGGGGCTAAGCTTTAAATCTATGATTTGTAGAATTATTTCCCTGATGGTTCTCTCTGTAATTCTAAGTAATTGCCACCAGATGGTGATATTGTATATAAAATTAAGCAGTTGTACTCCTACAAGTTTTATCCATTTGGAGTTCTTTCCTTTTGCAAATACACACACACACACACACACACACACACGTGTATATATATATATATATATATACGTATATATATATACACACACATATATATGAAATGTCTATATATACACATATATAGAAGTAAATTTATTTTTTTAACAAAAACAGAATAAAATAATTTGGAAAAGGTATGTGATTTAAAATTATAAATAAAACTTTAAAAATCTTTAAAGTTTTCTTTGTTTCTTTATATACGATTGTTTAGCTGGTAAGTGATAATTATGTTGTAAAATACTGGTGATATGTAAGATATTTATGCCCATGTGAAATATGAATGTCCACATGGATTGTTTAAGTATTTAGATAGGGTTCTAAGGAGGACATGGATAGAGAGATATAGAATCTGATCCACCTTTTTCCAAGGGAGAATGGCATATTTACCTTGAAGTGACAAGGAGGTCCTGTATGTTCAAGAGGAATATGAAGTTAATTTGATATCTATCTGTCCCTTCCCAACTATTGCCAGGCTTAGAGTATGATTTTTAAGGACTCAAAACAAAAGCCACTTCTCTGGTCAGTCTTAAAAGGGAGGGTAGTCCTCAGCTTCATTTCCCCTAGTTTTGTGCCTTCCCACCAAATACTGGTTATACAAAAGACCATTGCAAAGGGTAAGTATCTAGTCAATTCATTTATTAAAAAAAAAAAACCCTAGCTAACAGAAATTGGAGAAATTCTAACTATTATACAAGACTAATGAGCTCTTTGCTGGGAATGAAATTAAATCTCTGCTCGAATCAAGAGAGAGGCCTTTTGTTTCACCCAACAGGGAAAGTTTTTGAAGTCTCCAGGAGGCCAACTGGAAATCAAGGCCCTAATAAGGGGCTGGTTTTTCCCAAATGTCTGAACTTCCAAAGTTTTTATACAGATTTTTTCCAAAGAGTACCTAACTACTACCAAGCACACATGCATGCACACACACACACACGCACACACACTCTTTCCCTTAAAGCTTTGGTACCAATTCTACCCTTTACACAAGTATTTAGGATTATCTCATTTTCTCCAATTAAGTCACATCTCCTTTGGCATACACAGAGCCTTGCAAAATGCCTCAGGCTTGGTTGGAAGCATGGTTACAGAAATATATTCTCATCTGAAAATTACAACTCCCTCAGAAGTCATATTGACATAAGCAAGCCTGTGTTTAGGCTGTTTTCCAGATTGAATCCCTTGACTCATACAGTAGGCTATAGGCATTTAAGTTAGATGTAAATCTGAATAAATTCGGCTTCTTAGACCCCAAACTCTGTGATAAAGGCAATTTTAAGATATAGTGGGGTAGATTGAATTTAGGAAAATATGGATTGAAATTCTGTCTCTGACTCATACTGGCTATAAGACCCTGGGAAGCTATTTATTCTAGACAACATTCTAAAAGGATAAATCATACAGAACTTGCTAATCTGTATTGGGAGAAAGGGATCATTTCATTGAGAGATAAGAACACCAGTGAAATCATAGATCCCCATTCAATATAGTTTTCTATAATGATAGTCTTTGGTCTTATCCATGAGATTTTAGGGAAAATAAGGGTAATAAAAAGATTTGTTTTTTCTTTTAATTTTTATCTATGCTGAGGGGAAGGAGAAAAAAGAAAAAATAAGGCCCTGCTTGAGACAAATGGGACAACATTAAAGAATAGCCCAAACAGAAATCACTTTTTATCAATTATGGGATTTTTTTTGGCAAGAAAAATGATCTTTAGACTAAAATATAATTAAGTGGCACTTGAAAACCAAGGTAAGCAAATGGGGCAGAATTGTTGAACCACTCACTGTACTGGAGGAATATTAGAACCAATAGGAATGAAGATGAGTCATATCACTGATTTAAAAGGGGATGATGGATTCTGCAACCTTCAGACCCATGCGTTTGATGTACAAACACAACAAAATTGAAAAATACATTATTATAAGAATGGCTTGTGAAAATTTAGAAAGAGGATAGGGAAAAGTGGTTTGCCAGATTAATCCCTTTTCTTCCTTTCTTTCTTTGTTCCTTCCTTCATTCCTTCCTTTGTTCCTTCCTTTCTTCTCCCTTCCTCTGTCCCTCCTTTCCTGTTTCCCTCCCTCTGTTCCTCCTTCCCTTTGTCCCTCCTCTTTCTTTCTTTCTTTTTCTTCCTTCCTTCCTTCCTTCCTTCCTTCCTTTCTTCCCCCTCCCTGTCTCTCTCTCTTTCTCTCTCTCTCTCTTTCTTCCTTTCTTTCTTTCCCTTTCTAAATAAGGTTAATAAATTGACAGATCTAGATTTTTAACAAATTGCCTGATAAGTTATTAGATTTCCCATGGATATGATTCAGAAGTATGATTTGGATAATAGGACAGTTAGGAAGATTCATTTGGAAGCAGGGTATTTTACACTTCCTCAATCCCAAGGAATGTAATTGATATCTTTATCAGATAGGAATGGTTCTTTGAGTAACAGAATCAATCATTCAAATGTATAAATTAGGCGTGAAACATCCCTGGATATCTCTATTGAATCAATTAATTAATTCAAGGTATAAAGTAGGTTGAGAATTGAAGTTCTCCAGAATTTTGCATGAAATCAGATAACAACTAGTTGAAAGTATTAGATATAGTTTTGGATACACACACACACACACATACACAGAGAGAGAGAGAGAGAGAAATATTCATCCAATATCTATCTTTCTATCTATCTATCTATCTATCTATCTATCTGTCTGTCTGTCTGTCTCTCCATCTAATTATCTGTCTATTTGCCTATCTGTCTGTCTGTCTATCTATCTGATAAGGAGATTCTAGCAGGAACATTCCAGGAAGTGGAATTTTGATAGACAAGACCAGAACTCTGCAGAGGACATCTAGTAGGGGTGGGAATGAGGACTGGGTCTAGAGCGAGTGTGAAAATCTCCAACTTTATTCACCATGTCATCAGAGAGATGACTGAACCAGAAACAAACAATGCAGCCTGCTGGGAACGGAAAGTAAATTAGTACACTGAGGAAGGACATCCTTGAGGATCAAGACATTTTAGGGCAAAGAGAAGTACAACTTTAGGACTCTATAATAAAGTCCATCCAGCTAAGAGCTATACACACCTCAGGAGAATTTCATGAGGACTCTAGGAAGAGAAAAATGAACTTTCATCCTACTTGCAGTTGTGAGTTACTTCATAAGTGATAGTTTTGCCATATTTACTCTCTAACTTGGAGCACATTTTCCTGGACTCAGTATATAACTATATTGCAGACTTTTTTTGGGGGGGTATCTTTGTACATCATTTGTTCTTATTATACCATCTCAGAAAGTGCCCTCTTTAAATGCTTCTTAGTTTTTTGCTAGCTAATTGATTTTGGGGAGCACAATGGATGTGGGTTCAAGAGGGATAAAACCAAAAAACATTGACGGTAGATATGATAAGTAATTTCAAGTGGAAGTTAAAGAATAAGCTCAGAGAAGTATTATGTCTGATTGATTGAACTAAACCCCTAAACTTATTTACTGGGTCAGTGCCAACAAAGAGAGAGGTAGCATTGTTCAGTTAATAGAGTGCTAGGCCTGAAGTCAGTAAAACCCAGCTTCAAATTCTGCTTCTCATATTTAGCAGCTGTGTGTCTCTGGCAAGGTCATTGAATAGCCCTGTATATCCAGCAATTCACATGAGGGGCAGGAATTCTCCACTGCTGGTCAGAGATGTGTCATATATTCAGCATGGATAAAAGTCCCTTATGGTGTGGCAGGAATTTCTATCTTTGGTTTTGTCTTGTTCCACATATTTTTCAACATTTTTTTCTTAATTTTTAATTTTAATTTTTTATTTATGAAATAAATCAAACATTTCCACAACACAGTATAATAAAATGATGATTGTATATGAAACCACAAATCTTTTATGTACAACTTTCTTTTCCTTTTAAATATCTAATAGAATTACCATGTAAATTTTTTTTCTTTCCTCCCACTGCCCTAGAGATGGAGATCCATTAGAAACAAATTGGTATATAAATATATGTACATATATATAAACATATACATGCAAAATTATTCTATACATCTGTTTATCACTTCTTTCTTAAGATGCAGATTGCATCTTACTTCATATATTCTTTTTAAAAAATTTATTGAAACTTTTTATTTACAAAATGTGCATGGATAATTTTTCAACATTGACCTTTACAAAACTTTTTGTTCCAAATTTTTCTCTCCTTCCTCCTACGATCTCCCCTAGATAGCAGGTAGTCCAATACATGTTTAATATGTTAAAATATATGTTAAATCCAACACATGTATACATATTTATACAGTTATCTTGTTGCACAAGAAAAATCAGATCAAGAAGAAAAAAAAAACCCGAGAAAGAAAACAAAATGCAAGCAAACAATAACAGAAAGAGTGAAATGCTATGTTGTGGTCCACACTCAGTTTCCACAGTCCTCTCTCTGGGTATAGATGGCTCTCTTCATCACTGAACAATTGGAACTGGTTTGAATCATCTCATTGTTGAAGAGAGCCATGTCCATCAGAATTGATCATCTTATAGACTTATTGTTACTGGTTCTGCTCATTTCACTTAGCATCAGTTTATGTAAGTTTCTCCAGGCCTCTCTGAAATCATCCTGCTGGTCATTTCTTACAGAATAATAATATTCCATAGCATTCATATACCATAATTTATCCAGCCATTCTCTAATTGATGGGCATCTACTCAGTTTCCAGTTTCTTGCCACTACAAAAAGGACTGCCACAAACATTTTTGCACATGTGGTTTCTCTCCTTTCTCTCCTTTAAGATCTCTTTGGGATATAAGCCCAGTAGTAATACTGCTGGGTCAAAGGATATGCCCAGTTTGATAACTTTTTGAGCATTCTTCATATATTCTTTATAGTTAATTTGGATTTTTATAAAAGTTAAAATGACTTTTTTGTTCAAAGTTATTTTTGAATGCTTTTTTAGTTTCTGTTTATCATGAAAATATAACATGGACCTTGGAAAGGGTCCATGAATACAAGTAACATCAAAAAGTACTTTATCTCAAAGTTATTCTTAAAACAATATTGCTGTTACTATACACATTCCTTTTTGGTTTTGCCCATTTCACTCTTCATGACTTCATATAAGTTTTTTCCATGTTTTCCTAAGATCATTGAGAAATCTGAATAAACATATTGACATGTTTATCAAATCTATTGATGACATGAAATTGGGAGGCCTACCTGACACAGTAAATAATTGAATGAAGATCCCAAAATATCTAAAGTGATTTGGAAAATGGGTTGGATCTTGAAATTGGAAACTTGAAATTGGGTAACTCTATGTTTAGAGTCCTCTGCTTAGGTTAAAATAAGAAAAACCAAAGGAGAACTCACTTCTCTGCAGTTATGGGAAAGCATTCTGAAGACATATAATCCACCATACATTGAATAGGAGTCAATGATGTAATATGAATGCCAAAAAAAATAATTCAACCTTGGCCTCCTTTACTCCTTTAGCACAGGATTCATAAGAGTCAGAAGAGGGGAGATCTCACTGTCTTCTGGGTGAGACTATATCTAAAGCACCATTTTCAGACCTTCAGAGAGGCAATCTTGGGTCTTGGAGAGATCATTAAACTTGGAAACAGAAAAATTTTGGTTGAAAACCCATTTCAGATTCTTTTTAGTGATTTTTGGATAAATCAGAAATAAACAAATATTTCAATCAATTGTATATAATTCAAAGCTTGGTCTTGGAGTCCTCTTCTTTGTCTATACTATACTTGTGTCTGACTCTGTGATCCCATTTGAGGTTTTTTTTTTGGCAAAGATACTGAAGTGATTTGACATTTCCTTCTCCGGTTTATTTTTACAGAGGAGGAAACTAAAGCAGACAATTTAGAGTCACATAGCTAGTAAGTGTCTGAGGCCAGATTTGAATTCATGAAGACGAGTCTTTCTGACTTCAGACCTAGTGCTCTCCATGTATAATGACACCATTTAACTGTATTGTTCCTATAGATATCTATATCTACTTATATATATATATGTGTGTGTGTGTGTGTGTGTGTGTGTGTATATATATATACATATACTCACAGAAACATATGCATATTTGTGTATATATATATATATATATGTATGTAAAAACAGATATACACACAGAGAGGAATGCATCTGGAAGAAGAAGGAATGATTAGGATGACCTGGTGTCATTTAGCCTAATAAAGAGAAGGCTTAGGGGAAATGTGATTGATTTTTGACTTCAAATACTGAAAAAATTAGAATGAGGAAGAAGTCTCACATCTTGTTCTTTGGAAATTCAGAAGTCATAGATAACACATTTGGATGGAAGTACTATGGGGCAGACTTCATTTCACTGCTAAGGAACAATACTCAAGCAATTAAAACTATATAGAATAGAATGGACTGTGTTATAAGGTAATGAATTCCTAGGTCAATGGAAGGGGTTAAAAATGAGAGCAAAGAGAATGTAGTCTTTATTTAATCTCTAAACTATTCAAGATACATTTAAGAGATTTTTCTTTGTCCATTTGGCAAACAAACCTCTTGACCTTTAGAAAGAGAAAGAAGACATCCTGAGCTATTTTGACAAACAATATTTTGTTGATTTATGGGGAGAAAAACTGAGGTAGGTGAACAATATTTCTGGTTAAAGACCACTGGCATTTCAAACTGAGGGGAAATGGTTAGGGCAGGACCTAAATGTATTCTAGAAAGCACAAGTGAATTTGTCCTACCTGGAGCATTCTTATGGCTAGAAATGACAGAATGCTTGAAAGAAATTAGCCTTTAAATATATAATATTCATCGTTTTGAAGCTAAAAGTACCAGATGTTTTCCATTAATCTGGGGATGTGACTGGCTTACATATTTTGCATAAATTTGCACGCAGAATTCAGGAGATCTCTTTTCTTCCTCCAATAAGCACTTCCTTTTCACAGCTGTGCTGGAGGGGGATGGAGAGGAAGTCATGCTTTTTTTGTGTTTGTTTGTTTTTACCTAGGACCATAGATTTAAAGCTGGAAGGAATTGTAGAGACCCTCTTATTGAACCATCTCATTTTCTAAATGAGAAAATGGAGGCTCAGAAAAGTTAAAGGTCATACAAAACGTGAGAAAATGAAGAGGTGGATTTTGAAGCTAGGGTTTTCTAGAGTATAAGTCCATAACCTGAGCTTCTGTCACCAAGTGACCTCCAAACTTTGCTCAGAATTTAACTCAATCCAGTATTGGACTTCTGAGGATTCCTCCCCCGCAAATGAAGGCCGTTTTTGACACAAGAGGAGGAAATTGGAATAGTGTGGAAATGAGGACCATTTCTTAGTTGAGTTCTATAGCCCAGGGACTGTCAGGTTTTGAATGCTCTTATTGTGTATAGAGGTCTAGAAGACCTCTTGTTGGGTGGTGTTCTCTGAACTGACCTTGGATGACCTCCTGGAACTTCAGGACCATTTAGAGACAATATTATAAAACTGCAGGATTATAGAATGTTAGAGGTGGAATTTCTAGTTGAACTCTTATAGGAAAGGGATTCCTGACAAGCAATCATCTGGCCTCTGATTGAAGACTTCCAAGGACAAAGAAGTTTCTTTTAGTTCTCTTTTCTTTCCTTTTCTTCTCTTCCTTCCTCCTCTTCTTCCTCTTCCTCTTCCTCCTCCTCCTCCTCCTCCTCCTCTTTCTCTTCCTTCTCTTCTTCCTCCTCCTCCTCCTTCTCCCTTCTCCTTCTGCCTTCTCCCTCTTTTTTTCATCTTCTTTCATCTTCTTTTCTCCTCTTTCTGTTGTTTTGTTTTGTTTTCTCTATCATTCATCATTGTCATCATTAACCCAATAATAACCAGCATATAGAGAGTGCTTTACTGTGAAAAGTGCCTCATAAATACTATTTACATTAACCTCACAACAACTGTAGAATGAAGTGCAATGAATGGGGAAAAACCTCATTTTGCAGACGAGAGAGGCTAAGTGGTACATCTGTCTTGCCAAGGATCATAGAACCAGTAAGTGTCTAAGGGGGAATTTGCACAGGTTATTCTCATTTCTGTTCCAGTCTTTTATATGACTAACTATCTCAATAGCATCTAACTGCTTCTTCTTAAGACAGTCCATTCCATTTGTGGAAAACTTTAATTGTCAAAAAATTTAAATTCTGGACAAATTCCCTTTTGTAACACCCAGTTACAATAATTAATTCATTTTAGATGGAGAGTAATAAAATGACCTCTAATGTTTGTATGGTTCCCTACTCTGAGTTTTAGATGAAAAACAGTGAGTTTAGTTATAATTTCTCTGTGCTCCATATTAGGAAATTTTCTAACATCTAAATAGAAGTTGGGCTTTCTACATAGCTTTATATTTATCTGCATTGTTAGTTAACCTGTGCACTTTTTGTGGGAGATGCTAAATTCCTTTTACCAGAAACATTTAGGTGATGAAACCCACCACAGATTATATAACAACAAAACCAGCTAGTATTTATATATTTATATTTATAATATATATTATAGATATTATATATAATTTACATATAGTTATATTTTAAGGTTTGTGAAGTACAACTATTATTTCATTTGATCCCATAACAATTTTTGAAATAGGTGCTATTATTATCTTTATTTTATAACTGAGGCAATTGAAAGAAGTCAAATGATTTGTCTAGGATCACACAGCTAGTATGAGTCTGAGACCAGATTAAACTCAAGTCTTTCTAACTCCAAGCCTAATGTGCTACCCATTATGCCACTTGATGTTTGTAGGTGAAGCTGAGGAAAGATCTTTTCTCAGTACGTCCTTCAGCCTGGGTTTCCTACTCTGAAATGCCTGTAAGGTCAGTGACCTTTATTGACATTTCCATGTCCTATCCTCCTTGGAGGTGTTCTAGAATGGAATGACTGCTCCAATTTCTTGAGTGATTGTGACACTATCAAATGTGGTGATTTATAGCTGACATATTAATTGATAAAATGAAGTTTCCTTAGTCTATCCAAAAACATTTCTTCTGCCATGCCATTACAAGTCAAGGAACTTTGCCACATTTATCTGAGTTCTGAAAATGATTGATTTGGATTGGATTAAATTAAAACATCTCCCTTACATTTGAACATAATTGTCACGGACTCTCAGAATCTTTTCTAACCTAGGCTAAATTTCACTCGCTCCTTCAACTAATTCTTCTATAAAGTGGGCTCAAGATTCTTCACACTCTGGCTGCCCTTCTCCCTCCATTTGTTTGTCTTTTCTAAACACAGCAGCCGTAATTAAATGGAATGATATGAACTATGCCGCTTAAAGGCCACACACTATTGTTGTTCAGTAATGTCTGACTCTTTGTGATTCCTTTTGGCATTTTCTTGGCAGAGATACTGGAATGCTTTGCCATTTTCTTCTCCGACTCATTTTACAGATGAGGAAACGGAGGCAAAATGAATTGCCTAGGCCCACACAGGTAGTAATTGTCTGGTTGGATTTGAAATCATGAAATGAGTCTTCCTGATTCAAGACCCAGTACTCTATCCATGTAGCTGCTCCAAAAGTTTCTTCCTGGGTCAGATACTCTGTGGCAACAATATCACCATCTAAAACCATGATCAGCAATCACAACAGGGCCCCTGAGAGTTAGAAATCTACACCCATGCTATAAGGATATTTAAAAAAGTTTAAGTAACTAGGCATTAGGCATTCAAAACCACTCTTTATATTGAATGATCTTTACCTTCATCATAACTGTGCTTTAAATTTTGCAAAGCACTTTGCGTTTTTTAACTCATTTGATCCTCAAAACAACCTTGTTTTGTTTGTGAGGTGGGTGATATTATTATCCCCACTTTACAGATGAGGAAACTGATATATAGAGAGCTTGGCATACAGCTGAGTAAGTATCTGAAGCAGGATTCAAACTCAGGTCTCTCCAAAATTAGTGTTCTTCCTGTTGTCTTAGCTATCTGTTACAGTTTTCTTTAATATGTTCTGAACACACAATGGGGTTCTTAGGGGAAGCTTACCACAACGGCCTGAGAGTGATGCAGTCACAAAGGGATAATGCTAGAGTCCTACAGGAATAATTTATGACATTAAGGTCATTTATATGAATCCAATGGAGGCAGCATAGAACAGCAGATGAAATGATTACAATTTTTATACTGACTAAGGGATTTATGGAAAAATGCTTAGAATACTATTCTTCTTCCAGAATATAATAATAATAATATAATATAATAATGTGATTATTACACAATAGCTACTATAACACAGAGATTATGTCATATTGACAATAGTGGCAGCTAAGTGTCACCGTAGTGCATAGAGCACATTCCACTTCCTGGAATCAGGAAGTCCTGAGTGTGAATTTGACCTCATTTTTACTGTGTGACCTTGGGGAAAGTGACTTCTGTTTGCCTAGTTTTCTCATCTGTAAAATGGGGATAATAATAGCCCATATCTACCAGAGTTGTTTTGAGGATCAAATAATATTTGTAAAGTGCTTAGCACATAGTAGGAGCTATAAGTAATTGCTCACTATAATAATAGCTAATAAATAGTGGATTGTAAACTTCAGTGGAAACTAGGGAATACATAGCATCCTGTATTCTGCTTCTGACACATTCTATACAGGAGAACCTAGGCAAATCATTTAAACTATCAGCGATCTTTGTCAGTTCTCTAAGACTGTATTTCAGAGAAGGTGCAGACCTTTATTGATAGAGGGTTTCCTTATAATAATGAAATTGCAGGTCCAGTTTCTGTCCTATTAGCATTATTAAATTTAAATTCAAAATGCAATTTCAAAAAAGGTGGAAAGTTGTAAGTGATAGAACTTTATTTCAAAAGGATACCTGATGAGAGGGGGAAAAATCCTCCTTAAAAAGCCCTGGCAGCCTTCAAGTTGCTAGCAAGAGTTTCTCTGACTTCTATCTCACCTTCCTTTAGCTTTCCTTTCAAAACAAGTTTTATCACCATTTACAGCCCTGTAGAATCAAAGCAGGTCATAAAAATCAATCCATGTTTATTCTGTTTTCATACATCATTTAAAATTACCATATGATATTTCTGCAACTGGGACCTGCTTGTCACACTGAGGACTTTGGTGATGAGACAGGGTGTCCAGAGGAGGATGAATGCTGCCTGATCATTTCAACTAGGTTAACTTGATGTGCTCAAGGGGGTAAGTGGGAGGGGAGGCATTGGAAACCTGGGTAGAAAGAGGTAGAGAAGGAGAGGAAGATGGCAGAAGCTGTGAAGGAAGGGAGAATGAATGAGCCAACTTGGGCAAATTGTTTTATTTGAGAAAAGGAGGGTTTTGGATGAGTAGAGGAGTCAGGGTTGGATCCTGTGATGTCTAAAGTTCCTCCTAATACTAATATTCTTCAATTCTGATTTTGTGGCTCTTTCTCACCCGATATGATCTCATTCCCGAAAAAGCTAATGTGCTGCATGCATTGGAAAAAAAACGTTTTTAGCGATCTTAGGACCAGAGCTAGACATGATCTGGAATCACAGAATTTGAGCATGAAAGTGACTTCAGCAACCATCCATTTGATCTAACCCCATATAAATGAATCTGTACTATAGTACAGGGATTCTTATGACCCCTTTTTTGGCTGAGAAATTTTTATGTGCCCCTGGTATACAGGTATATAGAATAGGTAAATAAATCAAACATGTACTGATAATAAATCATAATTTTGTGACTCCCATATTCAGTTATGAGGCCTCAAGGGGGTAGCAAACCATAGTTATAAGCTGGCCTATAACATAGTTCATAAGTTGTCATTCTGCTTCTGCTTGCAGACCTCCAAGAAGGGGAAACTACCAACTCTAGAGTCAATATTTTTACTTTAAAAATGTGTATTTTATCCCCACTTACATGTTAAAACAATTTAAAAACATTTGTTTCCCCCAATTTTTCGTTGTTTTTCTTTTATTCTAGTTTTCAAATCATCTGTATTTTCAACAAATTTACATTCCAGTGGGGGAGACAAGTGTATATGAAATATACTTGGCACTTTATCCACTTCACCATCCAGCTGCCTCTCCATTTGCGTGGGGATAGTTCAGTGCTATAAATAAGCAAAGAAAGATAAAATGATTACTAAAAACTAGAGAAATATGTTTGTAAGAAATACTGTTTTAAGAACACTAAAGAGATTGGAGACTTTTTTTGAAAACTCCAGAGCTGAGACATGGTGGACACCTCAGCTCATTGACATATACATGTTTTATGACCAAAAAGGGTAAAAAAAAGGGTGAGAAAGAGAATTAAACTGGAACAAATGGAAGACTGAATGGAGAAATTATCCTATATAAAACAGGCATGAAAGAGCTACTAGAATAAAGGGGAAGGTGAAAGGGTGGTGAGCAAAGCTTAAATTAAACCTTACTCTCATCAAAATCAACTCAAAGAGAGAATGACACACACACTCAGTTGAATCTATCTTATTCTATAAGGAAGTAAAAAGGGACAAGGATAATAGAAGCAAGGAGGACTGATAAAAGAGAGGATATTTTGGGGAAAGTAATGGGAAGAAGTAAAATACTTGTGAGGAAGGAATAGATGGAATTTAAAGGGAGGAATAAATAAATAAAAAATATCAGAGGAAAATCCACAGTTAGCTATAACTATAAATGTGAATGAGATGTACTCATTTATGAAAAGGAAGCAATTAGTAAAATGATTAAAAATCAGAATTCTACAACGTGCTGTTTTCAAAAAACACATTTGAAGGTGAGAGATATACTCAGAGTAAAGGTAACGGACTATAGCAGAATCTATTATACATTGGTTGAAGCAAAGAAAACAGGAATAGCAATGCACCAAATGGAAAAGCATTTGAATTTTTGAAGAAGTTCAATTAATTACAGGAGGAAATAGATAATAAAAGCATATTAGTGGAGGACCTCATCTTTCCCTCCTCAGAACTAGATAAATTTAACCAAAAGATAAACAAGAAGTTAAGATGGTGAATAAGGTTCTGAAAAAGTTGGATATTATAGATTGCTGGAGAAAACTGAATTGGAATTGAAAAAAATTATACCTTTTTCTGAGAAGTACATGACACCTACACAAAAACTGACCATATATTAGGGTATAAAAACTTCACAACCAAATGCAGAAATTAGAAATAGTAAATGGATCTTTTTCATAACATAATGAAACAAAAATTAAAAATAGCCATGGACAATGGAAAGAGAGATTAAATATATTTGGAAATTAAATAAATTGATCCTAAAAAACGAATGGACCAAAGAACAAATCATAGAAACAATATTTTCATTAAAGAAAATGACAAGACAACATACTAAGACTCAGCCAAAATGGCATTTCGGGAAAATTTTCTATATTTAATTGCTTATATATTAGTGAAAGAGAAAAAACAAATCAATTAATTGGGCATGTAACTTAAAAAATAGAAGAACAAATCAAAAATCCCCAATTATGGGCAGCTGGGTGGTACAGTGTATAGAGCACCTTCAGGTGAAGTCAGGAGGACCTGAGTTCAAAATCTAGCCTCAGACACTTAACACTTCCTAGCTGTGTGATGCTGAGCAAGTCATTTAACCCCAATTGCCTCAGCAAATAAAATAAAATCCCCAATTCTGAAAATCAAAATAGATTAATAAAATTGGAAGAAAGTAAAACATTGAACTAAAAAAATAAAACTAGAAGCTGGTTTTATGAAATAACCAATAACATTGGTTAATTTGATCAAAAAAGGAAAGAAGAAAACCAAGTTACTAGTTCAAAAATGAAAGAGGTTAATTCACCATCAATGAAAAGGAAATTAAGACAATTGTTAATTTTTTTTTTTTGCTCAATTATACACCAATAAGCTTGACAAGCTATCTGAAATGGATGAATTTCTACAAAAACAAAGATTATCCAAATTAATAAAAGAAGATTTATTGGCATGCAGTTGGGCAAAATAACTCCTAATTATTGCTCTAATTTCTTCCTTATTGGTGGAAAGTTTATCCTTTTCATTTTTGATACTAACAATTTTATTTTCTTCTTTCTTTTTTCTAATCAAATTAATTTGGTATTTGGTATTTAATTTAAGGTTTTTAATTTGTTCTTTTTTTTAGCTTTTTAGTAGCATGCCCAATTCATTGAAGAAGCCTTCCCAGTACAATCAGAGGTGAAGCAAGGTTGCCCATGATTAACCCTACTATTTTAATATTGTACTAGAAATATTAGCTATAGCAATAAGAGAAGAAAAAGAAATGAAAAGAATTAGAATAAGCAAAGCTATTACTTCTTGCAGATGATATGATGTTAAACTTAGAAAATCCTAGAGTCAACTAAAAAATCACTTGAAATTATTAATAACTAGTAAAGTTTCAGAATACAACTGTTCTAGTTGTTATTAGATCTCAAACTGTATTATAAAGTGGATTCAAAAGCATCTTTAGTGGATGGAAAAGATTAGGTACAAATTACATCATAGTAAGAGCCATAGTAATCTAGTATATAATAAACTCAAAGATCCAAGTTTTTTGGGAAAAACATCATTATTTGACAAAACTTCTGGAAAAAATGGATAACAGTATGGCAAAAATTAAGCACAGATCAGCACCTTATACTGTATACCAAAATAGTCAAAATGAATATGTGGTTTACAGATGAAGCATGTTGCTTAATTAATTAAGAGCATGGAATACTTTGTCAAATTTATGGATAAGGAAAGAATTTAGGAAAAAGAAGATTGAGTGAGCATTACAAAATGTAAAATAGATAATTTTGATTATATAAAATTTAAAAGTTTTTACACAAACAAAATTTTATATTTTTACATTTTACATTGCAATCAAAGTTTTAAGGAAAGCAGAAAACCAGGGGAAAATTTTGAAACAAGTATCTCTGACAAAGGCCTCATTTTTCAAATATATAAAGAATGGAAGCAAATTTAAAAACATACAAGTCATTCCCCAATTGATAAGTGGTCAAAGGATATAAACAGGCAGTTTACAGATAAAGAAATCAAAGTTATCTATAGTTATGTGAAAAAGTGCTCTAAAACACTATTGATTATAAAAATGCAAATTAAAACAACTCTGAGGTACCATCTCACCTATCAGAATGGTTAATAAGACAAAAAAGGAAAATATTAGATATTGGAGGGGATGTGGAAAACTGGGACATTAATGCATTGTTGGTAGAATTGTGAATTGATCCAATCATTCTGGAGAGCAATTTGGAACAAGACCCAATATAAATAAAACTGTTTATATTCTCTTATCTAGCAACTCTACTACTGGTCTGTATCCCAAAGACATCCAAAAAAAAAAAAAAAAAAAAAAAAGAGAAAAGAGACTATGTGTACAAAAATATTTATAGCAGCTCTTTTTGTGGTGGCTAAGAAGTGGACATCAAAGGATTACTCATCGAATAAGGAATAGCTAAACAAGCTATTGTATATTATTATAATATAATATTGTTTTGCTGTAGGAGATGATAAGCAGGATGATTTCAGAAAAACCTGAACTAATGCATACCAAAGTGAATAGAACCAGGAGAGCATTGTACTTAGTAACAGCAATATTGTTTGAGGAAGAACTGTGAATGACTTAGCTATTTTCAGCAATACCATGATCCAAGATAATACCCATGGGCTAATGATGAAGCATGCTAGCTGCCTTCAGAGGAAGAATTTATATTGATTGTGTATATACACTGACCATGCTAATTTTCACTTTCTTTCATTTTTTCCTTTTATTTGAGTCTTCTTATATAAAAAAGTTGGATATGGAACTGTTTTATATAATTCCACAAGTATAACCTATACCTGATTGCTTATCATTCAGGGAATGGAAGAAGGAATAGAATTTGGAACTCAAAACTTTAAATAAAAATGTTTCAGGAACATCAAGTACTTTTCACAAATATTATTTCATTTCATCATCAAACCTTGTATTATTGTCAAGGGCCATATCTGAACTCGTCTTCTTGATCCTAGCTCCATCCCTCAATCCATCGAACAGAAAAGTGAAGCTTGCTGCTTGGTAAACCTGAAGGATATTGCCTGTGAGTTCTGTTCTAATCTGAGAATGTAGTATCTTAGAGAGGAAATAATTTACTGGAGTGGCCTGTTAGTTTGGCATTTATCTGGCTTTAAGAGAACTGTTATTCACATTAAGAGTTAATACTTTCCCAATACCCTTTTAAGAGTGATGATTAATTGAAAGAGTTTTAAGACTAGGAGAAAAGGATTTCTCCAGCTAAAAAGTGGTAAGGATGAATGATCAAGCAGTGAGAATAGAAACAGATTCATGTGGTGCAGATGTTCCTGAATGGACCAATAACAATGAAAAAAACTGCAGTCTAGGACTATGAATTTTTTTCTGTCATACATTTCTCTCAAGTTCCTGTAAAGGTGCAACCATTCTTCAGCATAGCTATTGAATGCAGTGGTGGAAGAATGTGATCTGGGTTTACATGTGTACTGTGATATATTTTGTTATTTACATATTTACATTACTATATTAGTACTATACTACTTTCCCTTCTTAAATTAAGGTCAATTAAATTAAGTATTTATGCTACTTTCCCTTCTTTAATAAATGATTATGTTTAAGATAAAAATGTATTACTTTGAATGTCTCTAATCAATGAACTCCAGTGGCTTCTCTATTGCCTCTAGCATCCTATAAAAACCCTCTATTTGGCATTTAAGGCTATTTACAACCTGCCCCTGGTCTACCATTTGTGTATGGTTAAAACTTGTCTCCTTCAAATCTTACCTTTTTGATTCTGTGATAGATAAACAATGCTCTCATACATTATTCCCCTCTAAACTCTAAAGGACAGTGGTACTGTTTTAGTTGCTTGTTGTATATAAAAGACTATTTCCTATTTTGGCCTTTATCTTTAATGTCCCCCATGCTTGAAATGTTCTTCATCCTTTTCCTGACTTCCTTCAAGACTGGTCAAATGCCCCTCTCTGCAAGAGCTTTGTTCTTTAAGATGATTCCCACTCTACTGTATATGTTATTTGTATGTGGGGTGAGTGGGGTGTTTAGGTAGGATTAACAACTTTGGTGTGAGTGTTACTGAGCCTTTTATAAGGGCTACTCATCCACCTTTGGTATTCATCTGATCAAGCAAATCTTACTTGTGGCTCCAAGAAGCTGTGTTGTGGGATAGTGGCTGTACCTTGATAAATTGTCTTGGAAAATAGACTGAACTAGTATGAGGATAATTAACAGCCCTTAATCTATCTGTGAGTTGGGGGTGGTAATCTACCCCAAGCATGTGAAGACTTTTCCCTTATTAAAATGAGCAGGTGAGAAAAATTTGTCCAACGATCATGATGGTCGTTGTAGCAGATACTGTGGAGCGATTAGAGCTTGGTCAATTATCAAAGATGCTGAGGCCATTGCTAGTAGTCCTGACTTTTGTCTTGTCACTGGACTTTGATGACTGGACAAGAGACTGAGGCTGGAAACTTTGTACATCTCTGCCATACTTAGATGCAATTCATGCTCAAGTCAAGACATCACCCCATGATGTATTGGTTCTCTTCAAAAAAGGAAAGACAAACATTAACAACAACTTGTATGTGCAGAGTTTATGCTTTTTCTCCCCTCATTAATACAAAAGCTTTTTGAGGGACTGTTTCACCTTTTTGACTTTATTTTTACCCTCAATACTTAGCAACAGGATAGTCATTGGTTGATTGATTGCTGAATGAAAGGCTGTTGATGGACTCAAGCTCATTTAGTGCTGCCCTTTTCTTTTACAGGTGAGGAAACTGAGGCCTCAAGAAATTAAATGACTTTTTTTCAGGTAAAACAAACATTATGTGTTACAGCCAGGATTTCCTAGTTTCAATGACAAGTGTTGGCTTTTGAGTTAGCAGAGTTATTTGTGTGACTTTGGACAAGCTAATTAACCTTTAGGTGCTTTGATTTTCTCATCTGCAAAATGAAGAAAATTGTATTATATTATCTCTAAAGTTCTTTTCTCATTCTAGTTCTTTGTCCCTATAGTTCTAACTTTGGATGTTAATGTCTAGGCAACTCACAGAGCTTCCTAGAGCATTGAGGAGATAGAATTATTCTCTAAGTGGAAATGTGTATCTTTGAAGAGTGCTTTTAGAGGGGATTTTAGGGGTTAGGAGGTTAGGTCCCTCTTTATTTAATCTTTTATTCTCATTTGAATGCCCTTAGGAGTCAGAGTGATAAACTGGAAATGAACTTCAGAGTTTTGAGTCAAAGAATAGGATGATATATTCACTTCTAGGGAACCACATTTTAGGAAGGATATTGACTAGCCAGAGAATACTGTGAAGGGTACCTAAGATTGTGAAAGGCCTTGAGATTATGTCAAGTGAAGATCATTAGAAAGAACTAGGAATATTTAGTTTGGAGACAGAGAAAATGCAGAGGCACACAGTAGATTTCTTCAAGTATTTGACTATCTTGTGAAAGAACAATTAGACATTTTCTTTTTGGGCCCAGGAGGCATTATAAGAAGGAAGGGGAAGAATCTTCTGCAGGAAGGAAAATTTAGGCTTAATGTCAGGGGAAATGTCCGAATCATCAGAACCATCCATAAGTAGACCGGGATACTCTAAGAGTTCATAAGCTCCCCCTCACTGAAAGTCTTAAAGTAGAAATTAAAATAGAAATGAATACTTGTCAGATATATCTTAGAAGGAGCTTTCGTTGGGTACAAGTTGCCTTTATGGCCTCTGACATACTTTCCAACTACAAAATTCTCCCTTTCAATTATGTGAGTTCAATGTCACTGTATTTTTTGGGCCTCTGTTTATTCTTCTATCCAAGGAAGATTATACCTCTACTACTTACTTCAATGGTCCATTCTAATTTTTAAAATCATGCTGCATTAGGATTGGTAAAGGAACTGGGAGTGTTGAGTAGTTATAATGCTTCAAATGTTAAATGGAAAAATTACTAAAGGGAAGCATATCTTAAGAGTAAAATGAAGATTATGGGGAGGGGGCTCTGGGGCACTTTCTGCAACTGTCACTTTGTGTTGCAATTTCCTTTATTTTCTTCCTTTGTTATTAGTTACAAAATGAATTGCTTGCATTAAGAGCAAACATAAGTCATAAAACCAAAATCCATTAACTATGTTGATTTCCCTTCACAACAGTTACTGAGGATATATTGCACAAATTTCACATAAATATACAGGCTGGTAAGACAAAGACTCACCAGGGCAAATTCTAACCCACGCACTATTTTTAATCATCATTTATTAACTTATACGGCACATGAGGACAATCAAAGCCCCTCACAAAAAATCAAAGATAAGAAAACCCACAGGTGCACAATAAAACAATTCTCGAAATATCCACAAAAATCAAAGGATAATCTTCTGTATTCTTCCCAGGTGTCTGTGAGGGAATACCTGGATAAACACACAGATGGATTACAGAAACTCAGATCTAGGGCTGGAAGGGACTGGAGGAAGTGTCTTGTCCACCTCCTTCAATTTACAGAATGGAGACCTAGAGAGGTGAAGAGCCTTGCCTGAGATTACATAGGTCAGGATGGGCAGGGTTTTCAATTCAGGTGCTATGGTACTGCTGCAGCATAGGTGGAAGAGACTCTGGATTTGTGCAGGCACCAGTGGAAGAACAGCAAACTCCAATTTAGGGATTCCTTCTCAATACCATGGGACTAAAAAGGGACACAATTTATACTGATGTTCGGACCCCTAAATGTCTGTGGGAGTCTGTAGACATAGTATTATGTGCTTCTAAAGTGGGATGGCAGAGCCGAGGTTCTGGTCATGAAGGACCAAGCACTAGCTGGTGAGACAGAGGACTCTGCTCTAGCACCACCAGTGATATTAATGCTTTGTATCACTATGGTCCAATTGTTTCCTCTCCTAGCCTTAGCTTGCTTATCTGTATAATTCAGTGGACCAAACATTTATGAAATTCCTATTACATGCTCATATCTGAAAGGCTGAGAAGTGGGAAGATGATTAGAGTAATTCTTTTGACCTCAGAGGGCAAAAGGAGGAACAATAACTAGAACAAAAGGGAAAATTAAGGGAGAAATCTCTTAAAAATTGCTGCTTGACCTTAAGGATATAAGGATAAAAAACTCAATCAGTTATTTGACAAATATTTATTAAGCATCTAATATGTGCCAGATACCATGATAGGCACTGGAGATATCATTCACAAAAGTCTTAGTGTAGTCTTATGCTCAAGCTAGTAAAATTTAAGTCTTAATTAAATTACTTCAGTCTTGCTAAAACTACTTAAGCTATTAAAACTTAAAATAGCAATAAGACTTTTGGGATACCCTTTAAAATAAATGAAACAATCCCTATTTTCAAGGAGTTTATAGTCTAATGATGAAAAAGTTCTTAAGATTTAATAGTGACATATTCTTGGGAGAGATATTTCTGAGCTACAATACACACACAGGTATGAGAGGATTTAGGAAATATTAATTCAATCTATCCTTACATCAATAAGCATCAGTAAGTGCCAATTATGTCTCAAACACTATGGGAACACAAGTACACAATGAAATAATCCCTCCTCTTGAGGATCTTATATTTTCTCTTCCTAACAGAGTTAAAATGCTATTTAAAAATATATTCATTTATTTATATATGATATAGCTTTATTATGTATGTATATTATCTATTATAAAATACTGTTTATTAAAATACTATCATATAAAACATGTACACCTTTGGAGGGGAGGGAGTGTCCCACTTTTACTGTTGTATATCAAGTGCCTAAGAAATTACTTGTCTATTAATTCGTACCACTTATTCAGTGGTCTCCTTATATGGTCGATTCTGGCACTAGTCATTGCATCAATAACCTGTCTAAGATTCTAAAATACAAACTATTATGAAGGTCAGAGGTCAAGTTGCTGAGGATATCCATTAAGTCTTATTTAAGGGCCATAATTCAGGAGTAGAGAAAGAGAATTGCTCCTTTATTACACATAAATACACATAAGAATATAATGAATGCTAGATTTAGAACTGGATGTAGTTTTAGATCATATAATCCAGTTATCATATTGTATTGATACGTAATTGAGATCCATGGAGTTTAAATGACTAGCTCAAATTTTTATAGGAAGTAGCAGAGTCACAGGATGAATTCAGGTCCTTTAATCCACTGCATTCCCAATATCTTTTCCTAGCTGCTCTCATGAGCTATATTTGTTGATTTTTTTTTCATCAAAAAATGTAAAGCTTTGCATGTAACCCTATTAAATTTCATATTACTTGATTTCATCAAGTGCTAATTCCATCATCTGGTGTCAGCTATCTTACTGTATCATCTGCAGATGTGTTAAGTATGCCATCTATGCCTTTTGCCATGTTATTGATAAAACCGTTAAGCATTACAAGGTCCAGAAGAAATCTAAGGGCCAATCCACTGAGACCATCTTCAATCTAGACATTTAAGGCTTTTCCCAATTTGGTTCCATCTATATTTCCAACATTTTAAAATTTTTCTCCTCTTGATGCCTTCTACATATTATAGTTAAACTGATTATCATTCTTTACATGCAATAGTGCATCTCCTATTTCCATAACTTTAGAGAGGTTTTCCTTATATCTACAGTTTATTCCATTCTCACCATCTACTGGAATCAACATCTTCCTTCAAGATACAGCTTACTTGTCACCTTTTATGCAATGTCTTTCCTAACTTCTCTAGTTATTATCCCTTTTCTCAAAATTAATTTGTAATGTTTTCACATACTTTGTATTTAGTACTCTGTGTGTATGTCAAGTCCTATTAGCAGAATGTAAGATTCTTGAAGGCAAGGAATATTTCACTTTTCATATATATCAATATATATCAATAGTACTTTTTGGTCTGACATTCCAACATTTCCTTTCTTCCTTTTTTTTTTTTAATTTTTGGTGAGGCATTTGGGGTTAAGTGACTTGCCTAGGGTCACACAGCTAAGAAGTGTTAAGTGTCTGAGGCCAGATTTGAACTCAGGTCCTCCTGACTTCAGGGCTGGTGCTCTATCCACTGTGTTCCCCTTCTTTTCTTGACTTGCCTAGAGTCACATAGATATATATCTGAAGCCAGATTTGAACTAAGGTTTTTCAAGATGAGTATCTATTATCATTATGTAGTCTATTTTTAAATTCACAGAATAACATAATTAACATTATCAAATGAAGTGCCAAATCTAGGTAGCTATGTCAATATTATTCCTCTGATTTACTAATCTTGCAATCTTTTTAGAAAAGGAAAATGAGGTTATTCTAGCATATGCCTTCTGTTTTTAATGAAGCATTGTTTGCTCTTTATAATCACTGCTTCCTTTTATAGATATTTACTAACCATCCCTTTAATAATTCCTCTCAGAATTTTGCTAGTAATTGAACTTACACTCACTGCGCTCTAATGTCCATATTTCTTTCTCTTCTCTTTTTTGAAAATTGGGACAAAAGCCATTCTTCTCTAACCACATAGTACTTCTTTTATTCTCCATAATCTTTCAAACTGATAGCGCCTCAGTAGTCACTTCTGCAGTTTTTTTTTTTTTTTGGTATCAATGCTTGGTGATTTGAACTAAAAGACAGCAATTTATTTATCTCCCTATGTTTCTTAAGATTCTATTATCCATTAGATATTTTTGTTCTATTCTTAACAGTTCAAAGGTCATTCAGCTTAAAAAAAGCTATCTAAAGGAGAGAAAGATATCAAAGGCATGCAAAAAATCTCAGACCTCAATAAGACAGAAAAAAAAGGTGACTGTGAGATTCTCAATAACCTACATGTCTATTTTCTCAATTACTCACATCAGTCTCATTGTCTATTTTCCCATCTATTCAAAATCTTTATGAGAATCATCTATATATTGATCCAGGGCATTAGTAAGGAGCAGATGGACTTTCACAAGTGATATTCAGCTACATTTTTTTCCCAGCCAGCAATTGATTGAAAGATGTAGAGAATACAATATATGGCTGCATTTATTGTTTGTTGATTAAGAAAAACATTTGATTCAACAAAGCAAAACACTACCTTTAAAGACCTCTTCAATCAAGAAGTCTTCCAACCATGTGTCAAAATCATTCAAGATTCCTTGAAAGATATAACAGTAGAAATAATGCTGTTAAATGACCTTCTGATCCTAAGCATCAATCAAGACATAAAACAAAGACTTAGGCTCATCAAAATGGGAAACATTTTGATGAAAGAGACGTATCATATAGTCAGAAAAAGCAATCCCTAATTAGATGATCCAATATTTGATTGGAAAATAGGAACTACTAGGCTGGAACTACAAAGCATAATGCCATTTCTAAGAATATCTTTAGTAATATGTTGTAGTTTAGTTGTGTAAGTCATGCCTCATTCTTTGTGACCCTATTTGGGATTTTCTCGTTAAAGATACTAGAGTGGTTTGCAATTTCCTTATCATCTGACAGATGGGGAAACTGAGGCAAACAGGGTTAAGTGACTTGCCTAAGGTTACACAATTATAAGTATCTGTGGCTGGATTTAAATTCAGGTCTTCTGATTCCAGGCCTGTCGCTCTATCCATTGCACTACCTAGTATAGGATTATAACTTGGAAAATAAATGTTTCCTGGAGATGTTCTTAAGGGCAACCTCCTTCTCTCCTTAGAATCTCAATTTTCCTTTGACATTTAGGTAAGACTTTATTTCTTTCATGAAACCTTTCTACTAGTGACTCCTATAAAGTTACCTTGTATTAACTTTAGGTTTTGCATATGTTTATTATGTATCTACTTACCTGTGTGAGCATTCTCTCCCCAAACAGAATGTCATTTCCTTGAGGGCAAGGATGGTTACATTTTTGTCTTTGTATCCTAGACCATCTAATATAGTGTCTGGCACATCCTAAATACTGAATAAATGTGTGTTGATTGATTGAAGAATTCTATAAGAAATAGAAATAACCCCACGTTCTTGAAATCTTTCTACAGGATGTATTGATGACATACAAACTTATTTATAAGATCATAATTCCTCTAGGGTAGACTGTGTAAAATAATTGAGTCATGGGTCAAGATCAGATGTGAACTCCGGGGTAAATATTTGCCAATATTGAAGTTTAATATGAGAGGCAACATGGTATAGTGTAGAACGGACTGGTTTTAAAATTAGGAAGACATAATCAAGCCCTATCTCTGACCCATATTGATTGTGTGACCCTGGAAAGTCTTTCATTCTTTCGTTGCTTCAGGCAACTTTCGAAGACTGTAAATTATGGATAAGTTTCCAATGTATGTTGGAATTTCCACACTGGAAATTGCATATATCAATGTAATTATAGGATTGGAGCCTCTGGAACTTTATTAAATGGTATAAAACATATCAATAACATTACCCAGCTGTGAAGATCTTTAATTGGCCATTCTGTTTAAATGTTATGGTCATGGTTACTTATCAAATTGTATTTTCTTGCACTGAACAGAGATGATGATGTTCCAGTAGAGAAACAGAACCATTCCTTCTTTTCTACAAAAAATTTACAAAAAACATCAAGACTCATTAGACTACAAGGATAATAGAACTAAACAGGAAAGACTTCTTCATGAATTGAAAAGGATAAGTTGACAAGATTTTGGTGGCATTTTGTAAAAGGAGAATTTTCTCATAAAACCTCTCAAAATACAATTACAAGATTAATATACTCAGAGGATGGCAAAGAGCTCATAGCAGGAGCATTTGAAGCCATGATGAATGCTTGGAATCCTGACTAGGAAACTCTACCATTTTCCTTGCTGTTCAGATTTACCCCACTCCAGGCAACCTCAAACAGCCTTGTATACATCTATTTTCCATGAATACTCCTCAGATCCTGATATTGTTGGTCATTTCATAGATTTCTGCAGGTTGCCAGCAGGTTATCAGTTTTAGAAAGGAGTGACAAGCTCAGGAACTTAGTTTAATATTTCTCATTGAGCAATGAACAACCCATTTGATGTAGGGACTTGAGATCAGTGTGAGACAGTTTTGGAAAGATTCTGACTAGGAAGAGCTGAAAATGATCAGATTCAAGCCTCTCATTTTATAGAGATTTTATAGATGTAGAAAATGAGCTTCAGGGAGATTGTCATTTGCCCAAGATTACCTAGACTGATTTGACTTTCTCTGTTCCTTACTTAGGCTGGTTCACTCTTTCTGAGGCATCTTAGTAACTGCCAGGGACTCACTTTATTGGGACTATACTTATCCTGAACTTTAGTCCTCATGTAGTTTAGAACTCCTGAGCTCAATCAATCCATAGTCTTAGTCTTCACCACCAGATTGGCTAGGTTAGTTTTAGCATAATCCAGGGGACAGAGTACTGGAGTTGTAAACTCCAGGCATCAATTTGAGTAGCTTTAACACTTACTAACTCTGAATGACTAGAGTTAAATTATTTAATGCAGCCCTCTCTTACCTTTTCAGTTTCCTAACATTTTATTCCATAATATGTACTCTTTGATCAAGTGACATTAGCTTTCTAGTTGTTCCTTGACCTAGACCCTCCGTTTTTTAGCCCTTGACATGTTCTCTGGCTGCCTCCCATGCCTGGTATGCTCTCCCTTCTCTACTGATTACTGATCTCACTGATTTCCTTTAAGTCCCAGCTCAAATCCTATCTTCTACAAGAAGACATCCCAACCTCTCTCGATTCCCATACCTTCCTCTTGTTAATTATTTCCAATTTATGCTGCATATAGTTTACTTTGTTTGCAAAATAGAGATAATAATAGCATCTTCTTTTTTGGGTGTGCTTAGCACAATGCCTAGTATATAGTAGGTGCTTAATATATGCTAGTAAATTTTCTTGCTTCTTACCTCACAGAGTTATGGTGGAAATCAAATGAGATAACATATTTGCTTGCATGTTGTCTCTCCTGTTAGATTGTAAACTCCTTAAGGGGCAAGGGTTGTCTTTTGCTTCTTTTTGTAGCTCCAGAGCTTAGCATCATGTTTGGCACATAGGAGGCTCTAAATAAGTGTTTTTTTGTTTTTTTTTGGATTGATTGATTAATGTTCCAGTCAGTTTGTTTATCTATAAAATAGTTGTATTAATTATACCACTGCATAGATTCATTGCTAGAAAAGCATTTAATAAATCAGGAAGCAATATAATACATACATATTGGATGGTATAGTAGGAAGAACACAAGTGGAGTCAGAAAGACAGTTTGCAAATACTGCCTCAAACACATTGTCATAGGAGCTGGGTTATGCAGAGAAAGTCATATAAACATGTGTGTGTATGTGTGTTTAACTAGATCTATAATTTACTTGCTATGGGGAAATGCTCCTGGATAAGCATTCTACCAATATAGTTTGTGACCTATTTTGCAATTTATAATGTTAGAGAATTTTACCTTATATACTGAGAATAACTTGTCCAATGTCACATAACCTGGTATGAGTCAGTGCAGATGAACACAGAATTTCCTGATTCTACAACTAGGTCTGTATTCACTATTCCACTATATATGTGTGTGTGTATATGTATGTATGTGTATATATATATATATATATATACATATACATACACACACACACTCTACATATGTATATCCATGTGTGTTTGCATACATATACACATATATACATACACACATATATGTAATTATAGACATGGCAAAGTGGAATAGACTGATTTGGGAAGCAGGAGGTGTCCCTTTATTAAAGATCTTAAGACAAAGATTGCATATTTATTTGTCCAATATATTGTAGAGAGTACTCTTTTTTAGGTACACGGTGAGCTAGCTAGCCCCTGAGATCCCTTCTGTCTCCAAGGTTCTGCAGATCTGTGCTTTGTTAGTCTAGTTGGTGGATACCGTTTCTTCCCAAAGTAACTGGCTTGATTCTTTGCCTTCTCCAAGGCTATAGACCTCAAGCAGGAATGACCAATGATTATGCATGACTCATTGTCTGTTCCAGCAAGGAAGAGAGCATGGCACATGATAGACTTTAGTTTTTGAAGTTTTGCATTTGCTAATGAATGACTTCTATTTAGGAAGCAGGGTAAGATTGGAATAGATTCCTGCACACGTACAGGAAGGATCATCAGTAATGAAGTGTCTGGCTGTCTGGCTGAAGCAGCATTAAGAAATACTGATATTCATCATCCCCTGATGAGTTAAGCCAGGGAAGATACACTGATAAACGAGGAAATTAAAAGAGAAAGACAGGGGGGAAAATGGCACTGAGGTAATAATGGCAAGTGATAATATCCATCCAACTGTGAATAAGACCACGGTTGCTCAGAGATTCATCTCCAAGGGAAAACAGTTCTAGAAGACTAAGCCAAAGAGTAGGGCTGTGCAAATTACTTGAGTTCCAAATGTTTTATTTTTGTCTTGGCCCCTTTGCCTAGATTAGACGATACACTACTAGCTAAGGGCTGACGAACACCTGAATTTAAATTCCAATCTCTGATACTTGCTAGTTGTGTGACCTGGGAAGTGTCATTTAACCTTGATCTGCCTCTGGAAACTCACTAATATTTATACATAAAATCAAAGTGAAATTGCTCCAAAAGTACAAGATCTCTCTACCAAGGAGATCATTCATATAGTGTTGCTAATTCTTCATATCCAGTACATAGTTCAAGCAAAGAATTCCTCTCCCTAAAATCTCCATTTAGAAAGTAAAGAGAGGCTCCCAAACCACCATCTCTTCAAATTCCATTAGCTGAACTCCAAGGGACTTCATAATCATTTCCCCGGGATATTTTAACACCAGGAAACCCATTATTCTGTGAGACTGCATAAGTTTTGCTTATCAGTACCCTCAAGCTCCTCTGATTGGAAGTCTGGAGGACAGAGCAAGAAATTCAGGTTGTTGCTAAATTGTGTCCAACTCTTTGTGACCCCCATGAATCATACTGTTCATGGGATTTTCTTGGCAAAGATACCCAAGCGGTTTTCCATTTCTTTCTTTAGTAGATTAAGGCAAATGAGCTTAAATAGCTCTCCCAGGGTCACACAATAGTGTCTGAGGCTGAATTCCAACTCAGGTCTTCCAAACTCCAGGTCCAATGCTTTATTCTCTTAGGTACCTAGCTGCTTATTAAAGAATTCAGGTCTTCATTTAAAGAGTAATCAACTCTTTTTGTCCTACCAGTTATACTCCTTGGTCTGGAATCCACCATGGTCCCCTTCCCCACCTCATCCCCAGGTACTTTCTTTTCTCCCTCATCCTCATTCTCAGCTTCATGTCTCTCTCTCTTTCCTCCTCTCCCCCCCAATTAGAATGTAAGCTCTTTGAGGGAAGGAACTGTCTTTCTTTTTCTTTTTTGTTCCCAGAGTTTAGCATAATATCTGACACACAGTAGGTGCTTCATAAGTGATTCTTGACTAGCCCTTGATTCATATCTGGGACACAGAGAGATAGATATTCTAGGTCTGCACATATATAGACATGGAAAGAATGACTAAATCTGTGATTTCTTTGCTTATTAACTTCTCCTAAAGCAGGAATGCACTTCTGCTACTTAGGGGCTTAGTGAATTTCTTAGTGCCCCAGAGATGAAGTGGTGGTCTATGCTAACTCAGTCTAAGTGCCTGACTATGAGATCTGCTCTCTAAATTCAACTTGTCTTAGATTTGTAATCTAGGAAATATTACTCTATCTGTGTACATGTGCTCCTTCATCCTCCATCTTTTCAGTAGACTCTACACTCCTTGAGGGCAGCTTTCACTTCATTCTTTCCCTTGAATCTCTAGACTGTTATTGAGCACATAACAGGCACTTAACAAATATTTGTTGAACTCTTATTTGAAATGAAAAAATGCTGCATTTGTAGCCTGGCTGGGCTTGAAAAGAAAACTCCACTGTCTCATCCTTCTTCTCTTCCCTTCCATGGAATTAATTTGTTTGGGGGCAGGAAAATGCTAAGTAAGGTTTTACATCAAAGTTGAGAAAGAGTTCTCCCTCCACAATGGGCTGGATATAGGACCTTTGTATTGGCTAGAAGTCTATTGCTAAAAAAAATAATTTTCCAAACTTCTTTCTTGCTATTTCCACAAACAAAACCTCCTCTAAGTTGGCCAACTTGCTGGACAAATGCTTACTTTATCAAGAGGAGATTTTTAACAATAAATTGAGGCATCAGGTGAAAAAAAAGTACTCATTGGCTTCTAAAGATCTTGGAAAACTTCACAGGAAAGAAGGATATTATGGCATTTTTTTTAAAAAGAGGAAAATAAGTAATTAAAAAGGCCAGTAGATGGCATAAATAAATCAGGATAGACATGGAAAAATATTTAAAAAATAAAGGACAAACATGTTTCTTCTTTCTCCTAAGGTCTGGTTTCTTTTACTCTAAGAGTACACTGGCTTGGCTCTCTGATCTTAGTCCTCCACTTCCTGCCCTTGCCTCTACAAGGACCTAGGCATGATTCCCTGAAGGACTTTAAGGACCAGATACAATGGCATGAATCTTCAGAGGACTGTGATTATTGCTGTTATTTTTTCTCCCCTTTCATTCTAGATTACCTTTTCTTTTTCCTTTATTTTCCTTCATTAGGAGCCAGTTGAGAGGCAGTGTGGTACAGTGTGGTGGAAAAAGAGCTAGCCTTTTATTTGGGAAAACTTGCATTGAAATATTACCTTTTATCTATACTATCAGTGTGAGCAAGCAACTCACTTACCCTCTCATCGTCCCAGACAACTAAGACTATTTGTTGAAGAACTAGTGTCAGTCTGCAGCTGTCAGAGGGAGTCCTCTCATGGGATCGAGGTGAGATCTTTATACCTGTGAAATCATAGGCCCTGTCTAAAATAAAAATAGAAATGAGAAAACAGGATGCCTTTGAAGAATAAATCATTGAAGTTCACTTATATGAATAGAGTGATTACAAAAACCCAATTTTATATACTGAATTACTCGTCCCTTTAACTTTTTTCTCTCATAGTCTCCCTTGCAGCTTTGGATTTAAAAAAATTATTTTTGATTTATGGAATAAAACAAACATTTCCACAGGATAATATAATAAAAAAGATGATTGTAATGAAACTGCAAATCTATTTTATACAACTTGCAGTCTCTTTTAAATATATAATAAAATCATCATGTAAATTTCTTATTTTTTTCTTCAAGAAGGGAACAGAAGATGTTACTACCATGGTTGTCAGTGATCAGTAGTTACTCCACATATCTGGATCTTCCTCCAGAGATCCTCAAAACTCTTATTGTTTGGGGATAACCTCATCCTTGATTCTTGGTTGCCAATTAGCTTTCTCTTGCTAAAAAGAATCCTCAAAAGAAATGCAAGCCCCAAAGACTTGGATGGTTTCTTGCAGATGGTCAGCATAAACCTTTCCAGAAGGGTTGATGCACCAGAGCTAAGGCTAATTGTTTTTACTGAAAGTGGCCACTAGAGTTCTGATGAAACAATACTGAACAGATTATTTCTGGATTAAGAACACATGATCCTACTCTATTTTTCTTTGTTAGTTAGACAAATGGAAGGTTGTCTCATATGACATCAATTTCCAGAGATTTCTAAAGTATCCCAAACATTCTAGTTTCCCTCAATAACTCCTATGACTATATGATTTGTGAATATACCTAATTTTCTATTGCCTCTTTAGAGGAGGAACATGGTACACTGGGAGGTATCATAGATTTGGAATTAGAGAATCTGGATTCAACTACTATCTTTTGTCACTTACTACCCATTTGACCTTGGGCAAAGCACTTAAATTCTTTGGGTTTCTGTTTCTTCATCTAAAAACTAAGTGTTGGAGTGGATGGACACAAGCATCCCTTCAATTTCTGAATCTGTGATAAACCTGGCATTTTTCAGCCTGTACCATCTCTGATTGTAACATAGCAAGTCATTTTCAAGTCAACTGTCATTTTCCTGAATGATAAACTTTAAAATCTGTGACTAAGGTTTGACTCCTAACTCTGATAATAAATAAGTATTTATTAAAAGCTTGCTATGTGCTAGACAATGGGATATAAAGAAAAGTTTTAAAAAGTGCTTGTTTCCAAGGATCTTATCTTCAAGTGAAGTAGACAGACATACAATTAACTAGGTTCATCTAAGATAACAAAGTAAAGAAGAAGGATGGCAATCTGAGAAGGGAAGGTGATAGCAGCTCAGGGGCAGGGAAAGATCTTCTAAGGAAGGGGAGTGATCTGAATTGAATTTTGAAAGAAGTCAAGGAAACTAAGAGGCAAAGATGAGGGGAAATTTCAGGTTGGGAGGCATCAGCTAATGCAAAAATCCACAATCTGGAGAGAAAGTAGAATATGGTAAGTATAGGAAATAGACTGGTATACCTGGATTGCGAAATTTCGGGGGGCGGGGGCGGAGTGAAGAGTAAAAAGACTGGAGACATAAAAGTTTCGTGTTGTTAAGAAGTTTAAAGGCAGCTTGATGGTGCAGTACATTGTTAGTCCTAGAGTCAGGAAGACCTGAATTCAAATATGACCCTAAATACTTCTAGCTATGTAACCCTAGGCAAGTCACTTAATCATGTTTGTCTCAATTTCCTTATCTGTCAAAAGACCTGGAGAAGGAAATGACACACTACTTCAGTACTTGTCAAAAATGGAATCAGGAATAATCAGACATGATTAAATGATTAAACAACAAAGAAACTTAAAGATCTAACAAGGAATTTTATATTTTATCCTCAAGGTGAAAGAGGATATTCAAGTATATGGTAACAATTACTTCTAGGGAAATCACTTTAGTAGCTGAACGAAAGATGGAGGCAAGGAGATCAATTCGAAGGCTATTGAAAAAGTACAGATAAGAAATGATGGAGGCTTTCCTGAATAATGAGGCTCTGAGTTATTGTTTTTTGTCCTTTGATCTCAAAGAGGACCATGACATCAGAGAGGTAATGCCATGACATGCAAGTGAATTGGTTTTAAGTGAGGGGAGGGTTGAGCAAAATCCAGTGGATGCAGTGGTCTCAGGTATAGATGAGGAAGAATGGAGATGGTCCTGACTCTGAGTAGAGAGAAGGGAATGTGTATGAAGGATGTTGGAAAGATAGAAACAAAGAGTTGTCTATGAATTGAAATAGTCAGGTGAATGTGAGGAGTAAACAATTACCTAGAGGGTGACTAGGAAGATGGTAGTGTTCTTGACAGTAATAAGAATTTGGGAGGGTTTTTGGAGAAAGATAATGAGATAATTTTGGGAGATCAAATTTGAGATGTCTAATATAGGTTGAGATTGTAGCTCAGAATTGAGATTAGGTTTGGATATAATGATCTAGAAGTTATCTTCATAGAAATAACAATGGGAGGTGATGAAATCATCAAGTGAAATCATATAGAGAAAGAAATAAAACAGGGTAGTGTGATTTTAATCAAGACACTTAACCTTTAGCCCTCTGTTTTCTCATATGTAGAATGGTGATGATAAAACCTGAAATACTTGTCACTTAGGGTTATTCTGAGACTAAAATTATATGCTGTATATAGATGTTATATAATGTAATAATGAAAGTAAATTATGGATAATGTCATGAGATGAATTTTGATAAATTCCTATACTCTCTGGCTTTTAATTTTTTTATTCAGGTGGTTGAATTTGATGATCTTTAAGATTATTCTGAGTCTAAAATACTCTTCCTTATTCCCTTTTGTTCCCTGCACTGATAAAAATCAAAATACAATGGAAAGGAGAAGGTGATTCTAGGTAATGGTTCTATTTGGGAACCTCAGTGCTAGCTGCTGATCAAGAGGTCATGTAAGTTGTTCCACCTCCTCTTTGAAATTCTTTTATCTTTCTTCAACCATTTGGGAAATAAAATAGCTTTCCTTTTTTAGGATTTGTCTTACTTCCTGGACCATTCTATTCAATGATTTTGGTGGTTCACTCTTTCAGGGCAAGGAGCTACAGTGGCTAAGTCAACACTGTTGTTCAATCATTTTTCAGCTATGTCCAACTCTTCTTGACAGCATTTGGGGTTTTCTTGGCAGATACTAGAGTGGTTTGCCATTTCCCTTCTCTAGCTCATTTTATATATGAAGAAACTGAGGCAAAAAAGGTGAATTGATTTTCCTAGGGTCATATAGCTAGTGTCTGATAGTAGATTTAAACTCAGATTCTCCTGATTGCAGCTTGCTGTTCTATCTATTCTACCACCTAACTGCCCCTCAAGTCAGCATATAGCTAAACATTTGGGTAAAAATTGAAAAATTCAGTTAAATACTTCATTGTTCCTAAGTATTTCGAGGCACTAAACCCTTGTGCTGCCACTGCTTAGTGGAGGCTTGGAGAGTTAATGTAATAGGGTGGAGGTAGTCCAGGACTGAGGAGATGGAGGAATTGCAGGGTCTGCAGTTCACCAGCCCCAGGGCCTTTTGCAAATCACTTAAGGTCTGAGACTCAATTCAAAATACAGAATCAAAAAATTTGGTAGAAGGGATCTCAGTGGCCACATATTTCACCCTATAATCTTCCGAGAATCCCTATGATGACATATTTGAAAGTGGTCATCCAGCCCTGCTTGAAGATGCCCAAGAGGAACCACCCCTTTTTGGGGTGGGCCAATCCAGTTTGGGGCAGTTTTAATTACAGGGAATTTCTTGTGACATCAAGCCTCAATTTTTTTCTTTGCTCCTCCAATCCATTTCTCCTGGTAGGCTCTTTTAGGTTCCAAAAGAAAATGTTTACTCCCTCTTCCAAATGACATACTTTTACTTGATGACATTTATCATATCCTTTCCCCCTTAATTCTTCTGTAGTTCCTTCAATTTGTCTTCATGCAAAATATTTCAAATCTCTTCATTATACTGGTTACTCTTTTCTGAACACTTCAGCTTCTGTCTTTGTAAACAACTGCTTCCAGAATGGAACACAACATTCCAGATGTGCTATTATAAGGGCAGGGGACCAAGGGGGCTCTTTATTACTGGATATTGTGCCTTTCTTAATATACCTCAAGATCACATGAGCTTTTTTGACTACCAAATGACGCTGTTGACTTTCATCTCATTAGAGTCATTCTATTGCTGTTGGCTCACCACTTTTGTAGGCCTAGTTCTCTCATCTGGTAGGTTAACTACTATTCCCAGTTTTGTGTCATCTGCAAATCTGCTGAGCAGGTCCCCTATCCAACTCACTGATAAAAGTGTTGAATTATATTGGGCCAAACACAGAGCCCTGGGGAACTGCCCTCTAGTTGCATTGACTACCTGCTCATTATCAAGAAGCATAAATTTAGAGCTCGGGAGCATGGAATCTGACTTTCATTTAACAGATTAGTAAACTGAGTCCCAAAGAGGGAAAATGATGCCTAAAGTAATTTACATAGTGTGAAAGGATTAAAATATTGTTCCTCTGATCCCAAGTCCAGCATTCCTTTTTTTATATACCCTTCTTCCCCACCATTTGGGAAGCATCTGTTATATACAATGAACCATTACCCAGATGATGGTTAGATCATCACTGGTCCTGAGTAGATCTTGGGAGGTAACTTTAAGGAAGTCATTTTCCTATTCCTTGCCTCAATTTCCCCATCTTAAAATAAACAGATTGGATTGGATCATTTCTAACTCTTTCAATTCTAGCTCTAAATCTGTCATCTGATAATTCTCTCATTGATCTGTTATGTGGAAAAATGTTATAGTATAATAAAAGCATTTTGAAAATTGTAGAACATGGTAAAAACATAATTGGTTTTTATTATTGGGCCCATTATGCCATTCTTTGACTCTCAAAGATTTGTCATTACTTCTCTTTTCTCATTTACTCATGTCAGAAAGAAGAACTCTTAGGTTTGGGTCATATTTTCAGGGGGCAAATTTCAAAGGGGCTGCTGAGCATGAGATATTTTATATCTAAACAAATATGTCAGATCGGCATCTGGTCCTTATCTGTAGCCAGATAACTTCAAACCTCATTTGGAGAGGAACCCTTGTCTCCCTGGACATCTGTCTTCCCAGGTGTAAACCAAAGATATCATTTGATTTTATCTGGATTTTGCTTTGGAAAAATAGAACTCATCAAACTAATTTTTTTCTGAAATAGATTAAAAATTGCTGTTAGAGATTCTTTATAATTTTTGAACTTTTAGGAAAATTCTACTTTCCTAGTAGAACAGAGGTTCCTCAAAGACAAGGACCATTTCATTTTTGTCTTTGCATTCTTGCACATTTCAAGTCTTAATCTCTGTGAGTGAATGAATTCCATTATTAGTCGGTAGTGTAGTAGAAAGAGTGCTAAATTCAATGGTATGCTGGTAAATATTTAACAAGTAGTACTCTGAAAAAAATGTTACATGGCATACTTTATTTTATTATTTTTTATTTTTTGCTGAGGCAATTAGAGTTAAGTGACTTGCCCAGAGTCACACAGCTAGGAAGTGTTAAGTTTCTGAGATCAAATTTGAACTCAGGTCCTCTTCACTTCAGAGCTGGTGCTCTATCCACTGTGCTGCCCTACATGGCATACTTTTAAAATTAATCTGAATTATCAAAAATTTTCCCAAAGTGTAGCTAAAGCCATGACTGTTAGAAGTCTAACAAACACACACACACACACACACACAGATAAAAAGAGAGACAGAGAGATAGAGATAAAGATAGTGATAGAAAGAGAAACAGAGAGATGAAGAGACAGAGAGATAGAAAGACAGAGAGAGGGAGAGATAGAGAGGGAGAAACAGAGAGAGACAGAGAGATAAAGAAACAGATTGAGAGACAGAGAGAGGGAGAGAGAAAGAGAGAAAGAGAAGGAAAGAGAGGGGGGAGAGAGAAAGGGGGAAGACAGAGAGGGAAAGAAAGAGAGAGGGTGGAGAGAGAGGGGTGAGAGAGATGGAGGGAGAGAGGGGGGGGAGTTGAGGGAGGGAGAGAGAGAGAGAGAGAGAGAGAGAGAGAGAGAGAGAGAGACACTAAGCATTGTATGTTACACTAAACTTGTAAGGCAGGTGTTATTTTTATACCTCAATACCAGTTATTAATATGATGAGGGGTTTAACCTACAAGGAAATAGGTGAATTTCCCTCTTCTTCATGGCCCCATGGGCAACTAAATGGTTCAGTGGATAGAACGCTAGGTTTGGAATCAGAAGCCTCATCTTCCTGAGTTCAAATGCAGTATTAGACACTTAATAGGTCTGTGACTCTGGGCAAGTCACTTAACCCTATTTGTCTCAGTTCCTCATTTGGTGGAGAAGGAAATGGCAAAACACTCCACTGTCTTTGCCAAGAAAATCCCAAATAGGTCATGTAGAGTTAGACATGAGTGAAAATGACTGAACAACAATTCACTGGGGCAGGAGGGAGGGAGAATAAATACTGAAGTTGAAGTTTAAATACTTTGGCCATATAATGGGAAGACAAGACAAGTTGGAAAAGACCAACATTGGGAAAGATTGAAGTCAAGGAGAAGGGGATAGCAGAGGTTGAGATGGGTTGAGATTATGTCATGGAAGCAATTAATGTAAACTTGGGCAGACTTTTGGAGATAGTGGAGGATGGAAGGGCCCACCGTACTATGCTCCATGGATTCCTAAAGAGTTTGACATGACTGAATGAACAATAACAATAAGAAGCAGAAAGTTGAGTCCTAGATTATGATCTCAAAGAATCATGATCTTGAACTCAGGATCTGAGGGTGGATATTGCTGCTAGCAAAGCGTGGATGCCTCAAGGAGCCAGAATTCTGGAACTCAAGCTTGGGGGGACATTGGATTTGTATTTTGGTGTGACTGTACTGTATAGGAACTGACTTAAGCTGAAAACCGATTATCCCTTTCCTACCCAGAGACTGAGGGAGCCCAGGGGAGATTGTGCCCTGACCAAATGTTGGGCCAGGAGGAGATGTTTGAGTATTTGCTCTTGTATATTTTTAAGGTAAATATTACTTTGTAAAAACTAGTCCTGTTGTTAATTGTCAACTGAAACTGGATTGCTTGGCCCTCTAAAATTGGGAGAACACAGGAGTTTGAATCAGTGGAACTAAATACACCCTGATCCCCTTAAGAGTAGCAAAAGAATACTGAAGGAGGAATGAAATGGACCAGACCTGGTTATTATAGGGAAAGGACTAGAGCAGTGGATTTTCTACAAGCATATGGGACTGCCCACACAAAGACCCTCAGCAAATCAGATCTGACCCACCCTGAGCTGGGGCTGAGGAGCCCTGGAGAGATCTATGGTTTGCTATCCTTTCATTGGATCACGGGCCCACCCGCCTGACCTGGAATGAGGCAAAAGAGTTGAGCAGATCGAGTCAGTGATAGTCTGTGAGCTTGCCAAGAGCATCGCCTCCCTGGGCAATTCTGTTCAACAGGAGGCCACATCAGTGCCCACAGTCAAATGAAAATGAACTGCTCCCATTTAGAGGCCTGCCACATTTCATTCTGGCAAAAGAATTGCATTCTCCTTTTCAGCGTCCCCCAAAGCACCTGTCACCAAGAAGAAATATTCTCTTTAAGCCCCATAATTAAAAAATGCCTTCCTGATTAAAACCTTTGTTTATGTAATAACAATAATAATAATAATAACTAATTACAGCCAGCCTGACGGATTGTATACCACGTCTCAGCCAAGTAGGATTCCAAACAGCTGAGCTATTAAATCCTGATAAGTGATAATGGAAAAGCCTGCTCAGCCTTAACTAGAGTGATGCTACCAGCCGTGCTATAATTACAATTTCCTCTTTCATTAAGGGGCATAATTTGCCATTGATTTTTATGTAAAACCCCATTGACTTCAATGGGAGTTCCTTACAAAGAACAAAGGCCAAAAATAAGAACCTTTGTTATTTTCTCCGATGTTTCTAAAACATGTAAACTTCCATTCTTTTTGACCATGGCTTTCAATCCTTCATATTTCATCCCCCAAAAGAAGAATGATGGAAGACCGTCACATCAGGGATGTGTTATTACATGTTTAACAATTATTTTTCTACAGAAAACTGTATGGGTGACACACTTTCAAGATTAATCTGCATTATTAACACTTTCCCTATTACTTTCTTAAGTTTAGACAATTAGTAAAATCAAGCCCAGATTTGTAGTATTTGATGATTTTCAAGGTATAAATGTTTTTACTGAAAATTTAACTATTGGCTCTCTGGAGCCTATTTAAACGGCTCTAGCACAGCCCTGGGTCAAAGCCCCTAGAAGGTTGGTTGGTTAATGGAGAGTTAAGCCTTAAGACAGTGGTCAGGAGCCGAGCTGAAGCTGGCATCTCCTCTCATTCCTAATGCAGCAGGAATTTAATACACGAGTGTTATTACTATAGTTATCTGGAACTTGGCTGTAGTCTGCTCTCATTGCCTCAGTTTCTGTGCTCTAACTCTCAGCAGAGCTCCTTTTTAATCTGTTATACATCTACAAGGTTGTCGTAGTAGTAATTTTCATCTTCAGAGGATCGGGATAAGGACTAGACTTATGATTCATTGGTGTGGGATCCTCTGGAGGGAGGGAGCTCCCCACCAATGTGGATCTGCAGCTGCTTGGCAAGTCACAGGAGCACTGAGAGGGGAAGGGGCTTGTTCAGGGCCTATCACACTGCAAGTTAGTGGCAGGGCTGGAACACAGGTTCTTTTGTCTCAGAGACTAGTTTTCCATCTCCTCCACCATGCTAATTCTCTTTTCGATATTAATGCTGCTTTTATTTTAATTAATGACTCTTCCTCTTCCTCCTACCATTACTACCAGCAGGACTACTACTTATTATTACTACTACTACCACCATCATGACTACTAATTACTACTATTGCTACCACTCCATTACTACTGTAGTAGTAATTTACCACTGTGACTACTACTACTACCACCACCATGACTGCTACTTACTACTATTACTACCACTATCACTACCACCACTGTGATTACTACTAATACTAGCACTACTACTACACATTACCATGACTATTATATCACCTTCTACTACTATTATACTCACTATGACTATTACTTACTACTACTACTACTATCACTATGATTACTACTAATACTACCATTACCACCACCAGGACTACTATTTACTACTAGTAACCGCTACTACTACCAGCACCATGATTACTACTACTACCACTATTATAATCACCATGACTATTACTTACTACTACTACTATCACTACCATCACCATGATTACTATTAATACTACCACTACCACCAGGACTACTATTTACTATTATTACTACCACTACTACTACCAGCATTATGATTAATACTAGCACTACTACTACACAGTACCATGACTATTACTACTACTACTACCACTATCACCACCATGACTACTATTTACTACTATTACTACCACTACTACTACCAGCACCATGATTACTACTACTACTACTATTCCACCATGACTATTACTTACTATTACTATTATCACTACCATCACAGTGATTACTACTAATACTACCACTACCACCATGACTACTATTTACTACTATTACTACCACTATTACTACCAGCACCATGATTACTACTACTACTACTATTATAATCACCATGACTATTACTACTTCTACTATCACTACCATCACTGTGATTAGGTGTTGACCTGTCTTGGTAGAGTACTCCCACCATGGAAATACCTGTCACTAATGCAGATTAACAACTCATTTGTAGTTTATGTTCAGTTTCCCGGGCCAATGGGAGGCTGAGAGATTTGTTCAGGACCACATATGCAGCACATATAAGCCATGAACTCACATCTTCTTGACTTCAAAGTGGCTCAAGTTACTCAGACTTGACCCAGTGCCCCAGATACTTTATAGCACCTGCCTATTACACTGAGAATTGAGCTAGAGATGACCCATAAAAAGATCCAGATACTTTAAAGAGACTAATGGAAGTAGAACTATGATTGGGTAGGGAAAGAATTAGCTGTTAATCAGATGAGAGCTGATAAATCAAAATACCTCCCATCTGAAAGTCAAAGCTCTAGGGCTGAGCTTCAGGAAGACTGAGTAAACTCCCTGAGAACACAGTGAATAGTGTATCAAAGTTTCATACCAGAGGGGAGCATAGACTTTTCAATAACTTTCTAATGGAGAATAAGTTAATCCACTACCACCACAATAATGATAATTATGATAACAATAGCTAAAACATCTATAGCACTTACTATGTGACAGGCACTGTACTAAGTGCTTTACAAATGTTATCTTATTTAATCCTCACAACAACCCTGGGAGATAGGTGCTATTATTATCTTCAATTTACAGGCAGAAGTGATTTGCCCAGGGTCATACTTCTAGTAAATATCTGAAGCAGGATTTAAATTCAGATCTTCCTCATAACAGATCCAGCATCCTACCATGCTACTGAGCTACTTCTCTGACTGTGGCATTAAAAAGTTATGTCAGAGGTAAGATTTAAATCTGGGTCTTCCTGATTTTAAGGCAGGTTCCCTAGCTTCTCCTCTGACACAATCTACCTTTCCTCATAATTAAACAGATTCAATCACTATTTCTATCAAAGTTTTAAAAGATTTGCTCCAGAATTAGTGGTAGAAAATGCACTATCCTCTTTCCACCCCCAACAACTCAATGGCTATCCTTTTTTTTTTTTTTTTTTGGCTGGGAAACATGAAAGACAACACATGATTATAGCATTTTTTAGTGTGCCTAAATAGGAACCACTTTGTACAATGCATTATTAAAGGTAACTAAGATTCTCTTTCCTTTATCTCTCAACAAGCATCATTTTCAGAGAGGAGGGTATGATTACGCATTTGAAGAGCAAGGAGCAGAATTGCTGGATAATCTCATACTCAGGCTGATTGCGTTATTGATAAGAAAAAAAGGACTTGTGAATGTGTATTTAATGAGCAACACATTTATTAGAAACAAACTGTACATAATGCATTAGGTTTTATGGAAATGCATTAGCTTATGTGTCTTTTCAAGTATACTAAAAAAAAGTCTTTCTGAACCTCTTCTCTTCCCTTTGTAACCTGGGCATTACTTGGGTTTGTTGATTTAGCATCTTTAGGAAAAACATCAAGGGTCACACTGGGCACTATATATGTAACTGGTCTCAGACAGTATCTCCTGCTTCTACTTTATTCTCAGCCACGGCTTATCATACCTTGGGTATTTCCATTGGGTTAGGTCATTGACAAATCCATCAGAAAATACCATAAATTGTTGTTATTTAGTTATTTCAGACTCTTCATGACCCCATTTGGGGTTTTCTTGACAAAGATACTAGTGTGGTTTGGCATTTTCTCCTCCAATTCATTTAAAGATGAGGAAACTGAGGCAAAAAGGGTTAAGTGATTTACCAAAGGTCACACAGCTAGTCAGTGTCTGAGGCCAGATTTGAACTCAGGAAGATGAGTTTTCCTGATTCCAGACCTGGCACTCTCTTCACTGTGCCCATGATGAGCTAGTCAGGAAATTTAACTTATCTCAAAATTTTCTTTACAAGGAATGATGGCCAACTTCTCTATCAAATAAAATATCATAAAGACTATTGGTGTCTTAGAGTCCACAATGCAAAGCCAATTTCAGATGACTATTACGCACAGGCAGATAAGGGGGAATGTGGAATGGAGGGACATTATCCTCCTATACTCTGTTCAGGGAAGTTCAAATCTGAAGTATGATGTTCATTCTGATTGTCACATTTTAAGAAGGACTTTGATGCTCTGATGAATATTTGAGAGAGGGAAACCAAGATGGACCTACACTTTGATCATACCATGCAAAGATTGACTGAAGAAACTGGGGATGTTTAACCTTGACAAGAGATGATTTAGAAAGGGGCATGGAAGTTATTTCCAAGTATTTAATATCTTCAAGTATTTAACAGTATGTTTTATGTAATCAATCAATCAACAACCTTTAATTACAGACTTATGTGCCAGGCACTGTATACAAATTCAAAAGGGAATCAGCTGCCCACCTTCAAGAATTATATTCTGATAGAATTTAGCATTTAAAAAATATCCTATGTTGATGAAGCCTATAGATCACCTTCTCAGAATAATGTTTTTAAATTCATTAAATAAAATGTGTAGGATTACAAAGGTAACCAATTATGATGAAATATAGTTATCAAAAACAAAAACAAGGAACCCCTGTAGTGGGGGAATATAGTACACAGAGTTGGATTTTAATCAGAGAAAGGAGCCATAGGATTGTCCCACAGGGTAGGAGATTGTCATAATCTTTCCATTAACAGTGGTAATATTGATTTAATTACTTTTCTTGGAGCAAGAAGTGGAAAGTAGCCATAAGTGGGGGGGTTGTTTGGAGGAATGGAATGGCAAGAATGTACTCCATGGCCTCAGTAAGCAGAACTGAGAACAATGAGGGGGCCATAAAAAAAGAGGAAAATTTTAACTTTACACAAGGAAAAACTTCATAATTAGAGTTGTCCCAAAAGGGATGGGCTATAATGGGAGGTAATGGTTCCCCATTATTACAGATTGGCTCAGAATGAATGCAGATAGCAACTATTTCTGTTTTGGTCAGAAGTCTTGAGGGTCTTCCCTTCCCAAATTTTTGTAAATATATGTGTATGTACATATACACACATATGTGTGTGTATATGTGTACATATATTTGTATGTATATATCTGTATATGTGTGTGTGTTTGTGTGTGTGTGTGTGTGTGTGTGTGTGTGTGTATGTTTGTATATATAGTTCGATCAGGTAAAAGAGTCCATTCTCCCACTCATTTCTTACCTAGCCTTAATCACTGATTGGGTGTTTGCTCAGTCCAACTGAGGACTGTCAAAAACTTCAACTTAAAGAAGCCAAGATCTGCCACTATATCTGGGGCTCTTTCCAGTCATATTGATTTATACCTGGCCATTGAACCCAGATGGCTCTGGAGGGGAAAATGAGGCAGGTTACCTTGCAAAGCCCTCCCTCACTTAAGTTCAATTCACTTGTATGCCATGGCATCCCCTCCCTGATGCTGTGGTCCTTTTTGAGAAGGAAAGAAAAACATCATCATCATCATCAGCAGCAGCAGCAGCAGCAGCAACAACAACAACAACAACAGAATTTTAAGATACTGGAAAGTGCTTTTTTGTGGATATTGTAGTAAAAAAGAATTCTCATTCAACTCTGAAGTTTCTTCTACTTTTGACATTTAAGGTGTCTGACAACCTCCAGCTAGAACTTGAGGAAACACTGAGGTTTCTTGTCTCAAGAATGAAACCATTTTGTAGATTTTTGTACCAGCCACTTCTTTATTCCCTCTTTAATCACTACTTGCATATTAGCCAATATATGAGCTCTATATTTGTTTTAAGTTCATACAGAAGGATAAGCCTTTTGGAGGATTTTCTAGCATTTGTAAACTTCTAATTAAAATTTTCCATCTATATGCTCCAATCTGGAGCTATACTGTCAGTGTTAGTGTTAACCTGACCACATGGCTTTATTATCATCAGCATGAATAAACCATATCCTTTAATGCTGAAATAATCTAAATGGAATAATATGATTCATCCTCCCAATAAAAATTCTCAGCTGGTCAGAGGTTTATCATGGAATGAGGAAGAGTATTAGAGTCTCCATTTAGATTAAGTTTGCATAATGAGTGTGCCAAGCTTCCCTAATTTTATCTCTGTCTTTCCATTCATGAGAAGTATATTTATGACATACAAAGAACTTTAAAAAATATTCCAAATATTCAAAATCAGACAGTTCTGCTCAGGTTTCCCAAAGTCGCCTGTTCACTAAATCGGAATGCAGCTGCATTCATCCAGAGATTTAGAATTTCCTGACCTACTCCACTCAAAGGTCTGGATAAATAGCAAAACATCCTATTACCCCAGTATGGTGGTTGTGCCCTTTGCTATTAAAGATTTATTAGAAAAAGAAAGTAGGAGCAGTCTGGACGACCATGAGTACGGATTCTACCAGTGCTCCTTAACCCTTTCTTCTTTAATTTGTGTTTTAGTCGTAGCATGGTCCCTGCCAGTTCTCAAAGGCATTGACAGTGGGATAAAACCTATAATGATGCAAGTTGTCAGATCATGCCGGCACCTTTTCAGTGCGAAGAGACCTTTCCCACCCCAATTTTCTGAAACTCACTGCCAAGGTATATCAGGATTCTTGAGGCTCCTTGCCTGCCATAAGCCTTGATCTTGACAGTTTTCCCAATTTCAGTTTGCTAAATCAGTATTCCTGATATAGATCTCATATGTCAAGCCATAATCTAATATTAGGAAGACAAAGGGGAGATCTTTGTTTGCAGGTAGCCAATGCAGGGTCAATTACACTTGAGCATCTTTGGTTGGACACTCTCTCACACACATACACACATATTTAGTTTTTATTCGTGTCCAACTCTTTGTGACCCCATCTGAGGTTTTCTTGTCAAAGGTACTAGAGTGGTTTGCGATTTCCTTCTCTCCTTATTTTACAGATGAGGAACTGAGGCAATGAGGATTAAGCGACTAGACAAGGGACATGCTAGTAAGTGTTTGAAACCAGATTTAAATTCAGGAATATGAATCTTTCAGATTGCACCAGATCTGGTGTTTTATACACTGTACCACCTAGCAACTCAAAATATCTATATCTTTATCTTTATCTCTCTTTCTGTCTCTGTTTCTGTATCCATATCTTTCTCTTTCTCTCTATCCCTATGTCCACATTTATATATCTTAGATAAGGGAAGACAGTAATATAACTAAGGGGAGATCACCAGAATTTTGTCTCAGGGTGCCAACATCTTGAGGATATGGTGATACCTTTTTTCTCTATCTCATTCTCAAATTTCCTGGTCCTTGGACATATTCTTAGAAGCACCTCAAGTGTCTTCCTCTCTTTCTGACATAGGAGTCCTGCCCTATTTTCTGAACCTCTGACTTTCCTGCTACTTTCTCCCAAGTAGGTGAGACACCCTCCCCTTTGCATTTTCCTGGGAGTTGCCTAATGCAACCGAACCATGATGATGTCAATACTATCTGGGGGTCCACCTCTCACCCCAGAATCCTGCCCTTCCATCTGACTTCCACCCACCAAACACCACATTCCTGTATTTTACATATGTGACTATTCTTTTGTCTCCACTGATGACTACATTTCCTCTTATTCTCCCTTATCTTTGACCCTTCTTCTGCTGAACTCATCAATTACAATGTCTTCAGTGCTCACTTCTGTCCAGATTAATTGCACTGAGGTTCTAATTATTAATTTTTCCTCTTGTTTGGTAGCTTTTTTTTTTTATCATGCTATGCTACCATTTCTCTGAGTTTATTAGGCATTGTCGTTGCCTTCAGGATTTTCTCTATATTCTTAAGGGGCAAATTTGGGGGCAATGCCTCAATGCTGATTAGTCTCATTAACACATTAAATTGTGTACACCCTCTGGGTGAGATGCTATGAACAAGAATCATTCCTGCTTAGGTTTGTAAAAATCCCACACATAGCCACAATCCCAGAAGCAATTAAGACAGGGCTTAGAGAATCTCAAATAACTGTCACTATGCCCAAACATTTTATTCCACAAGAAAGGCCCTTGGGTCACCACAAAAAACCTACTGACTCTTAATTCATCAATAAATTTTTTGTGAATATATCAAGTACCGTACACACAAAAGCCACTCTACTTGAAGATGTCATAGTCTTCATCCCACAAAAAAAACAACAAAAAATAATATTTATTTAGATATTGGAGATAGAAAAGTAGGGGAAAAAAGATGGCCCCTTCCCCTTACATTATAGCAAGAGGGAAATAAAATAGGAATAAGGAAGGATAGTATAAAGTATCATTGTTGTTTGTCCTTCATTCTTAAAGTTAATTAATGGTGTCAGGAAGGTGATATTATGACTTCTGAGTGAATTGGATTTAAGTGACCAGCCTTATTTTCTCCTCTAGGGCCATCTAGGTCCAGTGGCGAAATATAGATCAGGATGACTGTAGTTGGTCCTGGATGCAGCGGGAGTTCTTGGCCTTTTAAAGCTAAAGTAAAGTGTAATAATAGAGGGAAAAGAGAATATTAAATAAAGGGCTCCAGGAAATTTGAAGTGAAAGAATGCTTTGTAGGAAAGTATTGGGATTTGAGGAAGACTGAATTAAGAGCTGGCACTTGAGCCAAGACTGGAAGAAAGAGAAAGCTTTGCCCCAGAGAGCTGAGAAGAAAATACACACTAAATATGCTGATTGTCCCATGTGAATGCATGACATTGGAGATGGCAGGCCAACCTTGGAATACAGAATAGATCAAAGGGAGTTATGTGAAAGAGAGCTATCTTGTGGAGGGTTAAGAAAACAAACAGAAATTTGTGATTTATCTTATGGACAGCAGGGAACCACCAGAACATATGAAATTATGAGGAAAATGCTAAAGGAGGGAAATGCTATGATGATTTAAGATGCTTGTGCCCTCTGTGGCTCTGATATTTTAGGAGCAGTATATAATTTTTCATCTTTGGTCTGCTGCGGGGAGCCATCTCCATGCACTGAATTAGTGAAGGAAGAAGAAGGAAAAGGGAATTCCCACCTAGAAGCATTTTTGGCTTCACCTGTTACCAATTAGCTGAGTTGTCAATCATCACCATGTCAGCGAACAACAGAAAAACAACTAATTAAAACCACTTGGCTGTCCTGATGCTGACTGGCAGTTCAGGCAGCCAGTGACATTCATGTAAAAGGATCTTTGACTTTTACCTTTTGGATGTACCTACAGTCATTTATAGTGCTTTTCTTCTCAATAAAAGCAGTTGTTATTTCTCTAATGAAAAAAATAGATCTATTTTGGATCCTTTTACTGAGGCCGCTTATTTTTTGCTTTGCTCTCAAATCCATTTCCCCATTTACAATTTATATTAAATATTTTGATGTATTTGTAATCTCATGAATTGGGAACACATTGAAGAAGTTCATGACTTTATTACCGTCTCTCCTCCCTACTCCAGAGACCAAATTTCTCTCCCTGGGTGAATGAATCCACTCAGCACTGGACATTCACTTTGGAGCTAAGCTACCTTGATTGGTGACTGAGTAGGGCAAGCTTACCTAATCTACTCTGTCTGCTTGTCCCAGGATATGCATCACATCCATTTGCCTTGGGCACACTGCCACCTGCACCTAGGAGCACTTCTCTACCTTTCTTTCCATCTCTTCCTCTGGGAGTAGTAATATAATGAAGACTACTTTTACTAATGGATATAATGTCACAGTATTATTCCCTCATCATCATTCCTGTGATTTTCCAGAAACAAAATAACTTTCTTCCCTAGCCATTGTTTTTCAATATGTTGTCTTTTCCTATTAGAACAAAAGCTACTAGAGGGCAGTGACTATTTCACTTCTGTGTCTATCATATGGTAGGTAATTAATATTTTTCGTTCATTCATTCATTCATTCAAATAAACCTAGAAAAGTTCAACATGATTTCTCAAATAGCATCCACCTCCTTCTTATCTTCCTTTTCTATTCAAAAACCAGTTATTGTCTACCTACATAATCTATTCAAGGTAAATATACTGATGGCAAGTTTTATGAGTATCCAGTGAAAGACAATCTTTGGATGATGAAAATGCTAAATTCTCTTTCATATGAATATCCCCCTTTACATTGACTTTTTAAACCAGACTTAGTCTTAAAGAGAGGAAGATTTTTGTGTAGTATGACTTGATAGAAGCAGGGCTATCACAAAATTATCACTCCCACTGCCTTCATGATATTTACAATTTTATTTGTTCCTCTCCTTGTCAAATGTTGAAAGTTTTTTAATCTCCTCCAATGATTGTACCTTAAATTGGTAGTTAGCAAAGTGCCTGACATTCAGTAGGCACTTAATAAAAGCCTGATTATTTGATTTAGGACATAACTAGGTTCTACTTTTGCATATTTTGATTGACAGAAATTGACAGAAAGGTTATCTTAAAATGTCAGAATTAGAAGGGACATGGAAGCCTTATAGTCCAGTCTTTTTCTGAATAGAGATTTACTTGATCACATTCCTTGCAAATGGTCATCTATACCCTTTTTTAAGTCCTCTACAGATGAATAAATAGCTTATATCGTAGTATATTGGAGAGCACCTAGAATCCCCATGTGGGTCTGTTCTTATTTTCTATATGACCTAGACAAATCATGTAATAAATATATAATATTAATATAATTAATATATAACTATTATATAATAATATATAATTACTATAATAAATAAACACTTTGGACTTCAATTTCTTCAAAATGAGGATTTTGGCCTGGGGACTTTTAAGATTCTTCCCAAATCTGTATCTATGATCCCATTGCCTTCTGAGGTTCAATCGTTTCACTTTGCAATGGATCTAATTATGAAAACTTTTTCCTGAAATCTTAAAGTCCCCAGTATCCATTCCTTTTATTTAGTTCTTCCCTTTTCCACCAAGCAAAAAGATGACTTTGTCCTAGATATGAGAGTTTTTCAAATATTTTAAGGCATGTATCAATCACTATTCTCTGAGCTTCCTAATTGAAATAGGAAATCTATCCCCACTCCTTGGATGCCTCAGTGAAATTGGACACAATAATTTTCTGGGGTGAATGGGAGGAACCACCAGGAGAGAATTGTAGGATGAAGAGACTTTGGGAACAAGGGAGAAAAAGACACCTTAAGCAACCTATTTTATATATTATTTTCACTTCTAAAAATGTTTTCTACCATTTCTACTACCAAACACCCAAACAATATGTTGGCCTTTTACTTCTACCATCTGGCATATTAGCACCTTCTAAACAGTAATAGATGATAATTACATAGTTCGTTATCATTTGCAAAGTCCTTTGCATATATTATCTCATTTAATCTTCAATATACTCCTCTGTGGTAAGTTCTTTCAATATCTTCACTTTACAGATGAGAAAATTGAAGTTCAAAAAATTTAAACTACTTGTGTAAGGTCACTCAACTAGTAAAGAAGGGGAGTGGGTATTTGCAGTCATCATGATGTATCACCTTTTGTTTTGCTTTTTGAATCACCTTAACTCTGTATAGCCTAGTCCTGCATTTCTGGAAAATCAGATTATGCATTCTACACCCTAGGGTTTAATCCACGGGATCTCCAACATTTTCTCAATAATTCTCAAAAGTGATTTTTTTTCAAGCCACAAGGTGGTGCTAAATCACTGAATCAATACTTCAGAAGGTCCCCAGGGAAGAGGGGGGGAAGGAAGGGGGGGGGGGGAATGTAGTTTGCTCTGCCCTTCCAAACAGTTTAGCTTTCCTCTTCTAGAAATTTTAAAATGCCCTGCCTCCTTCATCAGAATTAATTACCTCCCTCTACAAAATGATCCCCGGAAAAAAAAAAAATTAAGAATGCAGGAACTTTGACAGAGAGAGAAAATTACAGAGCAGAGTAAGTAGAAATTTTCAACAGAAGACCCATGGCTGAGATTTTTTCCCCCCCAAGATATAATTCTTATGAATATCCTGGACTGAACACGAGATGGCTTAGGGAGGGATCAAAATCAGTGACCTATTTGGGAGTGGTGGAATGTTTGATATTAATTAATTCAGTGCCCATGTTGCTGAGGCAGCTCCTGATGAATTAACTTTGGAATAAAGTACTTTTATATCTAATAGAATAATGAATGGCCTTAGTCACTTGAATCTTTGCATAGCCCTGAGGTGTAGAACATAGAAGGCTGAATTCAGAGTTAGGAAGACTGAGGTTCAAATTCTATTTCTGACAGTAGCTCTATGGCCATGAGGTCATCTAGTTCTTGATACCTCAGTTTCCTCATCTGTAGACTAGGGATGATAATAATTGTAGTGATAGTCACCTAACAGGATTGGTGTGAAATAATTGGAGCAAATCACTTTGCAGATTTGAAAGCCCTATGTAAATGTCCATTTTTATTATTCTAGATTTTTTCTAGCTAAATACAAACAAAAATCATATATAATGGATTGTTATTAATTATCAACTCATCAAAAATGTTTCTTAAAAATTACCACGATATAGTGGGAAGAATGCCTGACGAAGGACCTGGGTTCCAATATCACTTCAGTCTCTACATACTTATATGACATTGGGCAAAATCATTTAACCACTCTGGGACTCAATTTTTCCATCTGTAAGATTAAGGGATTGAGTCAAATGTCCATTATCTATGGTACTTTCTAGCTCCAAATTAGGAGTTATTAAGTTTTTATTATCATAGATCTTTTTAGCAATCTTGTGAACACTATGGATAATCCCTTTTCAGAAAAGTGTTTTTAAGTGCATAAAAAACATTAAGTATTACAAAGGAAACCAATTATTATAATACATAGTTATTGATATATTAAAAAAATAGTTAATAGATCTTAAGAAGCTCTACTCTAAATATTGGAGTATTAGCCTTTAGTTCAGTTAGAACCTTTCCCTTTTAATGAGAATGATTTGAACATATTTGGTGTTGATGGATACAGAGGACTTTCACAGATATTAAGTTATTTGATCATCTCAATAACCTTAAGAAGTAGATGGTTCACTGTCATTATATGGGTCACTATATGTAACTGAAGAATATTTACAAAATGAAGTTTAGCTGTTGCAAAGTCATAATTCTTTCATTTAAATAAAAAAATGAGATCCTTTAGATAATAAAGTTTACTCCAGACTACCCAGTGTGTACCTTAATATAATTGACTTAGGAGAAATGCCAAAACTTTTGGAATGGTGAAAACATGATGATATAACAACAAATTGAAGAATAATTTTAATATTAGGACATTTTTTAAATTAGAATTTTAATTATGTTAATGATAAGGTCTTCACTCACTACATCAAACCTCCTTTAATCTTTGCTCTAGGTATGGGACTTGATGAGCCTTTTGGTTTTGAGGCCATAGAAATTGCTTTCTTATCTGACATGAAAGATTCCTCTTCTATATTTTAGTTTATTTTGCATTCATCTTACAGTTATCTCTTTCATGCCATCTAGAAATCTCTGTAGTAACAAGCTGCTAGTATTCTGGTCTTCACTCTGACTTTTTTTTCTTTTTTCTCTGTTATGTACTATTTATCAGAAGCATTACTTAGCCAAATGTCAAGGCCTTTTTACTTATTGCTTTAAGCTACCATCTGGGTATAATCTCCTTAGAGACCATGTGGCCTTGATGGCAGGAATCATTTTGGGACTTGTTTGTATTCTATCAGCTTTTTTCAGTGACTAGAAGCTGACCCCTTGTCTCTTTTCTTTCTAAAGCCAGTGCTAACTTTGTGAGTGTTTTTGCTTTATTGTCTGAGGTTTTTGCAAACTGTGGAAGGGAAGAGAAGAGAATAAGCATTTAAATAGAACTACTATGTGTCAGGCATTGTGCTAAATGCTTTTACAAGCACTTATCTTTTTAAAAAAAATTGCTGAGGCAACTGGGGTACTCAGGGTCTCACAACTAGTAAATATTTGAGGTCAGATTTGAATTCAGGCCTTCCTGATTCAGGTGCAGTGTTCTATTTATGCAGTTAGTTAATTCAATGCAAAGATGACTAAAACATATTATGTCTAATGAATGATGAATCTCCAAAGCAATCTGAAAAAAATAACAGGTACTAGTGACTCAAGATTAATCTTTTCATTTATGTTTTGCATAGGGGTTGGACTAGGTGACATCTTTATTTGTTATTACTTTATTAGGTGATGAAGTAGATAGAGAGATGGGTCTAGAATTAGGAAGATGAATCTTCCTGAGTTCAATTCAAGACATTTACTAGCTGAGTAGTCTTGGGCAAGTTACTTAATCTTGTTTATCTCAGTTTCTTCATCTGTAAAATGAGCTGGAGAAGGAGATGTCCCACTACCCAAATGGGGTTTCACAGAGTTGGATATAATAGAAAATGACTGAATGACTATGATTTTAAATTCTGAAATTTTGGTTCAACAAACCCAGGGGATTGTTTTTCCAATCCCCAATTCCAATCCGGAATCAGATTGCTTCAATATTACAATGCCAAAATACCTTAAACACAGAATACCAGTACATGAAGAATTTGTAATGCCATCAGCAAGGGAGTTTTCCTTTATTAACGGAGATTATTATGAATTGGAACTTCCTTTACAATTTAATTTATAATTAGATAAGTTCTTGGGAATTATCATAGGCACATGGAGGTTTAAGGGGCTTGCCTAAAGACACAGCTAATAAGAGTACAAGGCAGGATTTGAATTCATATCTTCCTGATTGCAAACCTACCATGCTATCCACTAAACCACATCAACTCTATGAAGTAATAACAATGAACATTTTTCACCAAAATTAATGGAAATGGTATTTCTTAATGATTGGAGTATGTTGATTAGTGATTGTGATAGCAGTGGTATATAATAAAAATCACAACATTGGGACTATTTGAACAACAGATTTGCAAAGAAAAGATACTAGGATGACTAAAGAAAGAAACAAGAATATAAACAGACTCAATTTATACAAAGTTTTAAGATGGCCTTGGTTGTTACGTGGACAAAGCCATCGTGAGGAAGGAAGCAATGCAGTCTCAAGATCCAGATGGAAGGAAAGAAAGAAAAAGTAGATATTGAATGGTGCAAAAAGGATGAAAAAAGAATGGGGATGAGTGGAAAACTGTGAAAATTGAAATGGATGACAACTAAGAACAATTGAGAGAGAGAAAGAAAGCATAGTAAGAGTTTACAAAATCTTACTGACTTTAGAGAAATTATTTAAATCAGGGGTGTCACTCAAATAAAATGCTAGGAAATGAGAGATATGGCTCTTTCTGAAGTGTATTCTCTCATTTCTGATAGCTGAAAAGACTTTTAAGGTATGTCTACATGTCATGATTTCTAAATATGGGAAGATTGTGTGTGTGTGTGGTGTGTGTGTAAAGAGTCTGGAGATATCGGACTCAAATCTCATCTTCATCTTGGTTTCATGTTAACAATCTTCACTTTGAGCCTTCTGAGCTTGCTGTTTATTTCAAAAATGCATTAACCTTTGTCTCAATTTTCTTTTTACTAAAAATAACACACAAAAGAGCAGTGCTATCATGTGTTTGCTTCTGTTTGGTATTTTCCAGTTCACTGTGATTCTCCCAGCTGGTTTTCCCACAAATTCCACAGGTCTTCTCTTTGATCTATGAAGATATGGTGATCTCTAAGGATAAATTGTTTTTCATTTAATTCAATTTAACCAGCATTTACTAAATATCTACTGTATGTTAGGTAAAGATTCGAGACCAAACAGTATAAGACAAAATAGAAAAAAAAAGACTCTGCCCTCATTCAAACAGTTTAAACTTTACTAAAGGGATGGAACTTTTTTTTTACCCAGGTAGAGAAGGAAAATATAAATTGAGGAGATATAGGATATTAACAGTTATAAGGATCAGGAAAAGATTTCCACAGGAGGTGGCAATTAATTTGAAGCTTGCAGGAAGCTAAGTATTCCATAAGGCAGAAGCCATTCAGTGTAGGAGCCTCTTGGGTATGAATGATGGAGAGGTACTTCTTATTGGCCAAGGGGGCTCCTTTAATTGGCTGCTGAGCCAGAATTTTGGGCATATGCTAAAAGGACACTCCAGGCCTTTTTGGGTTCTCTTTCCTAATGACCAGGAGGTATAAGAATGACTCTCTGAGTTCCAGTTGGCCAGTGTGTGAGGGAGTGCCTTTTTTACACCCAACCAACTTGTGAACACTTTGCCTTCTAGGCAAGACAATGTCTGGGATGTGGCTGCCTCTTTTTTTTTTCTGGTTCTTTCTTTTGGCACAGAGCCTTGTGGGAATCTCCAAAAGCATTTGGCATCTTCCTTCTCCCTGAGCACCTGATCAATACAGAATTAGCTTAATGAAGCAGTTGCTTCGGTGGAAAAAGCAGCAGAGAGAGGGCAGGCTGGCCAAGAGGCAAAGATTCTCTTATATAGAGAGAAAGCACTGAGAAGAAAAGAGCCTACTGGGACTGATGGTGTTGTACTGAATGGAGGTGACATGTAAACTAACTCATGAACTGCCTTACTACAAAGATTCAAACAAAGCAGGAGCACATGGGATTCTCTAGTTACAATTCTTCCCTCCCCCAAGCTTTTCTTGCACACTTAGGAGGTTGGGAAGGGTCTCTTTTTTTCTACCATACACTGAAGCCCCGATCTATTTCAATCCTCCAATTTTAAGGGTCTCAGTGCCCCATTTAGCAATTTAGATGGGATATTCAATAATAGTTTTTGATTTTTCAAAATATAAGCAAAAATAGTGTTCAGCATTCATTCTCATAAAACCTTGTGCTTCAAATTTTTCTTCTTTCCTGCTCCTCTCCTAAACAGCAAGTAACCTAATATAGGTTAAACATGTGCAATTCTTCTGAACATAAGATTATTTACTTAAAAGATAGAGTAATAGTAAACATACAAACATTTCCCAAATATAGGGGTGGGAAGGGAGGTGACAATATTCACCTCAGTATCTGGGGAGTGGAAGGGAATTGGGTTCACAGCTTGTCAGTCCCTACCTAGCAATAATCTCCTAAGTTTCAAGTCCCAAACCACTTTAACCTTGCATTCTAGGACTCTGGTTTCTCAGGGTTGCCAATGGTTGCAATTTATGACTTGGAATTCCAAGCTCCCAGATCCCAATGGCTTGAGCTGATACATGCAGGCTTCCAGGCTCTGTATCTAGAACTGAAAAGGATACCTGATACAAGACTAAAGGCCCAAACCTATTTCTCTGGGGAAGGTAATCCTTCCCCAACCCAACTCATTGTATGAGCAATGTAGATGAACAAGACCTTTTGTAGGCAAATAAGACCTTCGTTCCTGGAAGTCACTGGAAAGAGAGTGATAGAATAGTCAAAGATGGAGTTGGTCCTCAGGAATATGAGATGATGTGAATTGGTCCTCAAGAATATGAAACACTGGGAGTCCAGTTTCCCAGTTGAGAAGACAGACAATCCCAGAGCAATGAATACAGGATAGCCTAGGAGAACAGGGATTGGCAGGGGTTGCCAGTACCTGTGGGATCCCTAACTAGCTTCTGTGCTTGATAGGAAAGAGTGGAACTCTATATCTTATGGAATGATGATTTAGGGGAGCAAGAAATAGACCATTTTGACTGCATAAATATACTTAGAGAATTAATGTGAAAATTTTGAAAAGGTAAGCCAGACCTAGATAATAAAGGGATTTTGCCCTTTATTCTATGCTAAATTCTCTAGCATTTAGACACTAAGAGAATATTGATCCCTTTTTTGGGGTAGATTTTTATGCAGACTTAAAAAAGGAATAAGAAAATTAAGTACTATTTTAAAGTTCTCCAATATTAGCACAACTGCTTTTGGGAAGGGTATTAGTAGTCACGGATTTTATTTTTAATATCTTTAAAAAAACAACACAAAACCCTTAGATGCATTTCATTTTTGGCAAATAATTGAATCATAAACATTTCTACCAGTCACTCATTCCCTGGATTTACTTTCTCCTTCTCATTTTGATTATCTTTTTATGTGAAATACTCCCAGTGATAGCAAAAGGAATTTGGTGTGTTTTAGGAAGAAATTGCATCCAGTTTTGCTATAATGCTTGTTTTGCAAATGTAAACTTATTCCAACACAATTGATATATTAGGGAATAATTTGAGCATAACTTGAAATTTGCATTTTCATCCTCGAGAAAGATGGAGAACATACAAAACTATATCCCTTCACAATAACTCACAAACTGCAATCCTGCCAGTGCTCACTCCCACAAGCAAGCTTCAGGTCTTTTTTAAAGGCATACAGATATATTTATTATTTATCTGCTAATGTAGTTGGAACTTTGTGTGGAGGAAGATTGGACTGAACCCACAAATTCTACCCCTCAACCTTCTCATCTCCCTTATCTTCTGTCCTGGCTGAGGTCTCTGGGTCCTGAGGTTTTGTGGTTGAACAAGGACACTTTCTCATCCATTGTTGTGACTTTGGCAGTCCCTGCCTTTGGGAACTAGGATGGTGTAAGTTTAAGTAGCAGCCTGAGGTTATGGATGCTTCCAGTACTTATAGTATTTATTTATTTCTTAGCTATATAACTTGTATAAAACTGTGCTACCATTTAAAAGTTCTTATCTTTTAAAAAATGTGTCATTAAGTTTTTGAGTGTTGTGACCCTAACTCCATTATTTCCATAAGTCCTGTGGTTTTTATTGCATGATTTTGCATAATGTGGTCCCATTATAGCAGAACTGACTGTTCTGAGATATGCTATCACAATTTAATGTGTACTAATTCCTGATTTTCTGCTGGATAGCCCAATTCTGACCTCTCCACCTTAAAAGTATTGTCTCATCCAGAGTAGATTCTGTCTTCACCTCTCCCTCTTAGAATCATAAGCTTTTTTCAAAGCACCACACAGACACCTTCTCATATATGAAACATTTCCCAAACCCTCTAGTTATTAGTTCTTTTTACCCCTTGGGATTTTTTTCCGTATCACTTTGAGCATTCATTATATTTCCTTTACTGTGAATGAATTATATTCCCAATAGAATGTAAACTCCCAGATGGTGAGGATTGTTTCATCTTTGTCTTTGTTTCATGAAGGGAAAGAAGAAAAAGGAAGGGAAAAAAGAAATATTTATTAAGTGTCTGCTATGTGCCAGGCATTATACTAAGTGCTTTATAAATATTATGTTATTTGATCTTCACAACCATTCTCTGAAGTATTATGATCTCCATTTTAAAGTTGAGGAAACTGAGGCAGAAATGAAATGACTTTCCAGATAACACAGTTTAAAGTGTCTAGGCTGGGTTTGAACCCATAAATTTCCAGCACGATGCCTTATTCTGGAATATAATAAGGATTTGAAGCTTAAATTTGGAGGAGAAGCTGGCCCTTCTCCCTTTCTAGACTGTACCTTTTGTTTAAGCTAGAGAAGACAAAATTCAAATGACCTTTCCCCCAGGAGTACTGTCTGATGTCTGTGACTAACAGAAGAGAATCATGAACAAATTTTTGTTTGTTTGTTACCCAAAGAGAATTCTGTACAGAGCAGATGGGAACTGAAACAATATTCTCAATAATATTTGATAATACAAAATTAAATGCTCAAAAATTGTTAAGTATGGCTGTGAATATGCAACACTTGCTGAACTGAATAAAGAAACCAATTACAGTCATTTCCAATTCATTCTAATAATTCATGTCTCCTACCAGGTTATGTGTATTATGGCTAGAGCCAAAAAAAATTGGCTAAATCTGACATTAGTCAGACAAGATGGCTAATGTTTCATGCTAATCAAAATCCTGACTAAATACTAAGATCCCCATCTTAATGATTAATTGGTCTTAATTAATAAGGTCAAGAATAAAAGAATACATTTATAAAATTTAAGGTAGACTAATACTTCAAAGGGAAGTTTTCTGGTATTTTGGTTCAAATTCAGAACAATAGTCCTTAGTTATATGTCACATGTATTATGATAAATATATGATCTATATCCCAATATTAACCTGCTATTAATAAATTAAACATTAATGCAAAGCAGGTATGTCCTTAAAAATAAGTTTTTTGGGCTGCTTTGATTTGTTTGTGGTCCACAATTGTATCTGTGATTTGGGGGTTTCTTGGCAAAGATACTAGAATGGTTTGTCATTTCCTTCTGATGCGGGAAAGATTCCAATCTTTGATTCCCAACCCCCTTAGCTAATGTAAATTACCCTTTGACTCACAAATCCTGGTCCCTTTGAATTCAATTCCAATAGAAGATTGGGACCTGTCCCAGCCCCACCCGGATCTGAGCCAACTTTGGGGCTACACCCCAGAGCCCCTCGAGCTAAGTCTCCAACTTAAAAGGACCACACTGGGAACCCCTCTTTGCAGAGATTCCAAACATGGCAGCCATGTGAGGACCCTCTGTCCACTGGACCCTCTGTCCAGTGCCCTCCTTGTCTCTACCTTCACCTATCTCCTACTTCTAGACTCAGTAATAAACCTCTTTTATTAATCTAGCTCTCCGGGCCAATAAATGCTTTTATTGGGAATTCCGCCCCGCTACTAGACCTCATATACCGCCGTATCCTTGTGCCGAATCCAAGGGGGTTGCAGGGGAACTCTGTTTGACTCCCTGTACCCCAAACCTGCCACTAGACCTTAACTAAACCCTAATTTCATTTAGGTACCTCAAATGTAGACCTCAACATGTGGTCTACACCTCAACATTTGGTTCCTGACCTCAACACTTCTTCTCATTTTACAGATAAGCAAACTGAGGCAAACTGGGTTAAGTGACTTGTTCAGGGTCACACAGCTAGTCAGTATTTGAAGTCGGGACTTCCTCACTCTAGGTCCATAGCTCAAGCTGTATCAACTGTTAAATTGTGATCATACTGTGATTGAAGATTTAAATATAGCTTGGCAAATCAAAACTAGGTAAAAACATGATTTTGAGTTAACATTGTTTTTATTAAACCAAGTTTCTAGTAAGCTGAGTGTGTAGTCCCTTTTTATCTTTCCAGTCTTCTTATACTATATTCTTTCACATAATCTAATCCAAGGATGCCTTTTGGCACTCTTTTTCTCAACTCCAGTCATTTTCTCTGGTTGTTCCCTGTGTATGGAATACTCTCCCTCCTTTTTTCCACCTAATGCCTTCTCTAGCTTCCTTTAAGTCCTGACTAAAATGCCCCCATTATAGGAAATCTTCCTCAACCTCTCTTAATTCCAGTGCCTTCCCTCTCTGTATTATTTCCCATTTAGCCTATATATAGCTTGTTTGTAAATGTTTATTTGCTTGTTGTCAATTTCAGCTCCTCCCCTCAATCAATAAATTGCAAGCTCTTTGAAGACCGTCTTTTGTCTTTATTTATATCTCCATAACTTAGCACAGCTCTTAGCATGGAGGAACTTGATAAATGCTTACTGACTATATAAAAGGGAATCAATCAAATAATTTTTTTGTCTCATATTCAGCTTTAATTGTTAATCAAAAGATTTTATCCAAAGGTATATATAGAGATTTTGGGTAGCTAGGTGGTGCCAAAATGAATAAAATGCTGGTCCCAGAGAGAGGAAGACTCATCTTCCTGAGTTCCAACCCAACTTCAAATATTCATGAGGTGTGTGACTCGGGAAAAGTCATTTGACCCTGTTTGCCACAGTTTCCTCATCTGTAAAATGAGAAAGAGATGGCAAATCACTTCAGTTTCTTTGCCAAGAAAACTCTAAATGGAGTCACAAAGTGTTAAGACATGACTCAACAACGATATAGAGATTCCATGATATTGATGGATAGATTTATTTTTTCTCCTTTAAGAGAAAAAAAGACAAATTTGATTTCACAGGCAGTGATTTTGAAAACAAGTTAAATATGTGTAAGTACATGGTTAACGTCCAAAAAAACTTTGAGGATTCCCTGGAGGCAAAGAATCTAAATTCTGCAGTCAGAACTCTCAATGAAACCAATCTATTCAATCAAGGTACTCTATAATTGTCATGGAGTGACTACAACTTCAAGGCCTAAGGGCACTGAGCAGAATTTAATGCTTACAATCCTTCACACTAAACGAATCATGAATAATGAATTTTAGTTCACTAATGAAAAAAAGTGCTCCGAAGTCTTTAGTTTCTGAATGGTGCAGAAAGGGAGATTTGCATTATGGGTAAGGAGTTTGCAACTCAGGTAACAATGAAAATTCATTCTCTCACATGGGTGCTTCATTTGTACTTGAGCTCCTGGCATGAAGTTCTGTAGTGATCAACACAGGAGTAGATTATGCTGTCTGTTCACCATTGTGTTTATTTACTTAACTGATGGCTGTTTTCCTTTTATGGGAGCTCTTAGTTTAAAGATTGTTTTCTAAGCTTAGAGAGATGAAAAAAAAAAATTATACTTGCATTTAGCCTTGTTGCCAGAGTGAATGGTTGAACTTATAAAAACATTTTATGCCTTAAGAAAAGTAAACAATTATGTAAACAAATTCTTTAATTATGCCTACAAGACTCAAACTAATCACAGTCCACTTCTTTGCTAATTATTGGTGAATTTTATTCTTTACGAGCTTTTGTTGTGGTATCTACAAATTGCCAAAAACAGTTGATAAGCTATAATGTAAACTGAAATGTGAAAAATCAGAGTTTTTGTAAATGTCTTTTTATATTAGAATAATTTCCTCCATTACCCCTATCAGATGGCCATCCATATAATAAAGTGAGTGAATAAATGTTTATTAAACACATATTTTGTGTCAGATCCAGTGTTAAGTTCTGGAAAAAAGGAATAAGGCATTCCCTGTCTCTAAGGAGCTCACAATCTAACATGTTAAGGAGCAAAGAAATATGTAAAAACAAACTGTATAGAGGAAAAATAGAAAATAATTAAGGGAGGAAAAGCATTAGAATTATGAGGTGTTGGGAAGAACTTCTTGTAGAAGATTGGATTTTGGTTGGGACTTTAGGAAGCCAGTAAGTAGTAGGTAGAGTTGAGGAGGGAGCACATTCCAGATATAGGGAACAGAAAGAGAAAATGCCATCAAGAGAGATGGAGTTTCTTGTTCTAGGACAGGATTGAAGAGCACGTAGGAAGGAGTAAAGTGTAAGAAGATTAGAAAAGTGAGTCTGAGAGATAGAAAGGGTTGGAACTTTGGAGTGAAGGGTGGAGGAGGATGGGGATAAAGAATCAGGTGGTGGTGGCCAGGGAATGGAGGTTAGATAATAAATCTCACCTGAGGCTGGTGATGAGATGGTGGGGATGGGACAGAAAGTGGAACTCTCTCTGCAGCTAGGGGAATTTTCTTTGGAGACTGTGGAATCTGACCCAGTCTGGCCCTTGCCACCTTTCTACAGGACATGGGTGAGCAGGAGATGGAAGGTAGGGCCATCTTGGGTAACTGAAGACAGTAGGGTCACAGGTAATATTTTTTACACTGATGTTTATGAAAAGTAAGGGAACAGAATGAAACAATGTGATTAAGGAAGTGAACAATTGATTCAGAAGACAGTGCCTGAAGATGAAATTTGGATTTGTGGGTTTGTGGGCAATGGCTTATGATGTAGGAATGGCTGGCTCTCACTTTGAGATGGAGTGTCCCAATGTGTTATGTGATTACAAACTATACCTCTTACACATTCTATGTTTCAGCCAAATTGACTTACATACTCTCCCCCACACATGACAGATAATTCTGTTACCTCCTTCTGCCTCTGCTTAGACTATTTCCTCATGCCTAGGATTGCTTGCTCCTTCTTATCCCTCCATCCCATTCAAACCATAGCCTCAGTGCCATTTCTTTGAAGAGGGCTTTCTTGATTCCCTTAGTTATTAGGACCCCCTGCATTTAACCACTGTGCCTTAACTTTAATTGTATTCTGAATTTTCTTGTTGTGAACACATTGAGTTCTCTTAGAATAGAATCCTTTCAGTGTAGGGACACCTCACTTTTATAGTATCCCAAATATTAATAAAAGAGCAGGAAGTTATAGACTATTATTGACTGATTGATTGATTGCACCTAACAAGGGCTGAGGAGAATGTATCTGCTGGGTGTTTTGCCATTTTAATCAAAGGGGATTTAACAGCAAAGGCTGAGGGAGGAAGAAACCTGACTGCTTATATTTGTCAAACTACATAACAGAGAAAGGTAGTTTATAATGTAGGAAGAATAATAGTTGAAACTCCCAGAGGTTCCCAGGAGGAACAAAAAAATCCAAGAAAAAAGATAGTAGCAAAACCAATGGTTTCAAATATCTACATACCAATGCCTAAAGTATAAGTAACAGCAAGATAAAACTAGGGTTCTTAACACTAGGATGCAAATTCAATTTCCTAGGTTATCACTGAGACTCAGCAGGTTGAGAAACAAGAATGGAATGTGCCTTTATATGTTCATATCTTATTCAAAAGACAGGTAAAAATGAGGAGGCTTGTATGTGTACATTTGTCTTTTAAAATTCTTTGTTATACAGAATGTCTCTTTGGAAAGGGGAGAGAGCAGGGATCCATTGGGAAATGTAGGTAATATAAAAATGAAAGATATAAAAAATTAATTTTTAACAAAATGTGTATATCTAAGGAAATCTAAGAACCAGAAAGTAGAATGATGGCATAGAGACCAGGTGTGTTGGTATGTACCTGTAATCCCTGCTATTGGGGGAAAATGTTCTGTGGTTCTGAGCTGCAGTAGGGCTAAGACTCATGTCTATCCTAAGCTGAGCACCAAGATGGTGGGATACTGCAGCTGGGAATTGGAGGCTACCAGGTTATTTTTAAAAATGGAGCAGCCTGGCTTAGTTGGAAAAATATACCTAAAATTCTACTAGGGAAGAACAAGAGGGTAGAGAAATTCTGAAGGGTGAAATTTTGAAGACATAAAGAGAAATACTTCTATCAAGAGGAAAAAAAAATTGGGAGATGCCTGATACCCAGATAATAACAACATAGATTTTTAAAAGGATACATAAAGAGCAGATGTGGTGGTAAATATCAATAATCCCTGCTTTTGGGGGAGGATGAGGCAAGGGGAAAGCAATGAAAGAAACAGGTAGTGGAGGATAAATTTTGTGGAATTAAATTTTCCAAACCAATCAGTATTGGATTGAAACATGAGTAGTTGTATTTCCACTGTGAGTGAAACAGGGAGACCCAATTAAATAAAAATTATTGTATAAGCCATTTAAACAAAGATCACCAAAGGCAAAGGCAAAAATAGAGTACTGATGAACAGGAAGCAGAAATAGGAATTCAGGAAGCAGATCACAAATTATAATACTATATATAAGACATAGTATTGGGAAATATTTGCTAGTTGTCTCTGCTAAAAATCAGAGTATTTAATAATACTGATTAGCTGTAACACTAATTCCCCAAATTTGGAGGAATAAATAGGACAGACACTATTCTGATTCTCACTTATATGGAAGAATTGATGGAGGAAGTAATGATGGGAAACTCCTGGGGAAATAGCCACCCTCTCTTAGAGTTTGTGACAGAGGAGAGCAAAGTCAGACTCATGTACCATCAATGATTTTAAAAGGGTTCAGAAAAATCGGATAAGTTACCATTGCTTAAAATTCTACCAGGGATGTTGGTCCAAGAGGGACCTCTCAAGAATGAAATTTTGAAGACATAAAGGGAAATAATTCCATTCAAAAGGAAAAAAAAGGGAGATGCTTGATACTCAGATAACTTAACAACAACATAGATCTTTTAAAAGGATACATAAAGAGCAGATATCTGTTATCCTTGTAACTAGGGGAGAATGAGGTAAGGGGAGGGAGATGGAAAAAGGACAGGTAATGGAAGATAAACATGAATGTGGTGCTGTCTTTACAAGACTGAATTTCTAAGGCTCAGAATGAGCTGAGGCTGACAAGAGATGTCAAAGATAAAAGATTTTTTTAAAGCTACAGTGAGGGAAAGAGGATTATCAAAGAAAAGGTAGGGCTATTTCTTAGAGTGGTTGGGTTAAATGGTGACAAAGAACAGGCAGAGTTGCCCAGTTTTTATATTGTTTCTGTTTTCTCTGCCAAGGACAACTAGACCTATGAACTAGAAAAAGCTGAACAAAAATGACTAATGTGAAGTAGATCCACAGGATAACTAAAGAGATGGTAAGAGAGCACCTAGCTGCCCTTGATGAGTTCAGGTCATCTGTTATGGATGAAGTGCTTTCTTGGGCACTGAAATGGCCCAGTGTGATTGTCAGTAATAGCCGAAAGACTGTGCAGAAATGTGAAAATACTGCAACTTTGGAGAAGGACAAATGTTCTGATTTTCAGAAAGGGGAATAGAAGAGACATTGTTAAATACAGGTCCAAGACCTTGAATTAATTCCCTAACAAAATTCTAGAATGGATCATTAAAGGGATAGTTAGTGAATGTTTGGAAAGGTAGCCATGATCATAGAGAATCAGCATGGTTTTATCAGATAGATTGTAACAGATTAAACATTTCTTTTTCTTTCTTTCTTTCTTTCTTTTTTTTTTTTGATAGGGTTGCTAAACTGGTAAATCAGAGATAGGCTCTGTATATATTTTACTTTCATTTCAGCACATTTGATTAGTATCTCACACCATTCTTATGGACAATGCAGTCAAATGACTATACTTTAAAATCAATCATTAAAGGTCCAGTGCCAACTTGGTGGGTCTCCAGGGGAGTGCCTTTGGTTCTCTGATTGGTTTCATGCTGCGTAATATTTTAATCAATAATAATTTTTAATCAATGGTGCACTTATCAAATTTCTAGAAACCACAAAACTACAACAGAATTAAGGTCCAAGAAGATCTCAGCAGGTTAGAACATAGCAAAAATGAAATGGCAAGTCAAAGCACTGTATTTACTCTCTTTTTAAATATTGTCTTGAAGTGTAATGGAAGTTCTCTCCACTCATTTTTACTTGGAAGATTGATTTCTTTGAATTTGGTCCATAAAGGTCTCAGCTTCTGTTTTGAAATCCTGACATTCTAAGCCCCATATTAACCTATTTCTCAGTGACAAAGCTCAGATAGTATTCTTAATTATAATGGGAGGAATCTTTCTCATCTAGTTAGATGTCACTCAAATCCAACTCCTTTATCAGACCAAAATTAGTCCAAAAGGAATGTAAGATGCACAAAGTCAGAGAATCCACTTAAAAATCCACTATTTGTGTCCTCCTGTGGCAGATCATTCCAAGCTCGTATTGGTTTGATCAGCCACAGTTGAGCACACTGTAACTTGGCCCAAACATGATGATGTCATTTGGTCCTTCTTGAGAAGGAAGCACAATAACCAACTAATCAATCAATCTCCTCTCTGAGTATCATTGCTTGGAATATCCAATCTGCTTCACTGGGTGAGAGGATCTCTTGACTTGGAGTTGGAAAAAACCTAAATTGGGGTATGACTTCTGAGTTTACCAGCTCTGTCATTTTGGGCAAATCACTTAAATTTTGGGAGCCTTAGTGTCTTCATCTATACAATGGAGATAATAATACCTCTGGTACCTTCCTTATTAGACTTATAGGACTGGTGTGAGGATCATTTTTGGTCTGGATATGTAATTTTTCTGCTGTAGGGAAATTGGAATGAACATTTCCTCTCCTCTTATGAATTGGTGACTCTTGTAATTTAAAACCTTAGAAAATTGCTTGGGTCACTGAGAAATTAAGTGACTTACCCAGAGTCACACAGTCCATATGTCATGATTATAAGACTTGAACCTGGCTCTTCTTGATCCTGAGGCAATCTTTCTATTTGCCATTTCATGTTGCTTCTGTATCATTAACAAGAATAAGAATAACAGGTTTTCCTCTTGGGTATTTAAGGTTTGTGCATATCTCATTTGAACCTCATAGTAACTCTTTGGGCATGGTTTCAGGTATGATTATTTACATCATATTATATCATACTATATTACATTATTATTATATTATATTACAATATATCACAGATGAAGACACCAGAGCTTCAAGCAATGAAGTGATTTACCCATAGTAAAATACAGGTAAGTAAGCCTAAGAGGCAGAATTTGAATTCAGCTCTCCCTGACTCCAAATGGAAATATACACATGAGATTTGTCTTGCATGTTTTTAAGAACTATATCATTGTCAGCTAATTTTGAAAGTTACATGTCAAAGTAGTTATGAAACTCTGCTAGTAAGAGATCTCATTTCTAGAAAGCTGTTAAGTTTTAGAAGTGCTATCCTCATAACAGGAGGTAAGGAGTGCAAATATTATTTCCTCCATTTTAGAGATGGCAATTCTGAAGCTCAGAGAGAGCAGGGGACATGCTTGTGGTTAGATGGACTGGCCACAGTCAAGACTGGAGGGCAGGGGTCCTTGATCCTAGGTATAAAGAGAATAATCAAGAGTCCCATGATCTCTGGCTAAAGTCCATCCTATATAGCAGATATAAATCAGCTGGTCTACCCTGGCTACTCCCACTGATGCATGATTTAGCTATGAAGGACTTGAGTCTTGGGGTAAAAGAGAAGTCTTCTTATTAGTCCTTTGGGTCTTCATAACTTTGGCAAAAACTTACCCATTTAGTAGACTTCAAAGTTCTAGACACACTCTATTCTTGCTCTCTTCTTCTCTACAAATTGTGGTGTGGAACTCTTTCTGACATTTCCAATGGAGTAAGAAAGTGTGTGATTGTGTGTGTGTGTGTGTGTGTGTGTGTGTGTGTGTGGTTGTTTAAGAGCTCTCGGGTTTCCAGCCAATATTGGATGAAATGTGATAGACATTCCCATGATACTTTTGGGAAAAGATTAGGAGACTGAGCCCAAATCTTGACCTGATTAGACAAAAGACATGGTCCTTAAAGGAGTTGTTTAGAAAATGCAGAACCAACATGAAGATAAAGGGTCTATTGCAACATTTGTTAAGTGTTTTTTGTTTTTACATTTTAAATATAAATATTGGGAGAACAAAATAGGAGTTTTAAGTTACAGCATCAAGATTTTTATTTAATAATATACATTTTGAATCTTTTGTGCATTAGGCGTTTCTTTTGTAGCACAGGAAAGAAATAGTTGTCCTATACTGGGGTCTACCTTATATAGTGAATATGTTTTTGTTCCCTTTGAGGAGAAACTACATGAGCCAAATCTAATTTTTAAGTGAATTTTTCTAGGGGTATCAGGTAATGAGTCAGAGAATATGAGAACAACAGCATGATCCTATTCTTTGGAGGGCAGGTTCCTCCAGAACTGAAATGTGTTCACATAAGTCCAGAGTTCTGGTTGTATGAGAGGAGGCACCCAGAGAAGTTCAAAGTTCTTTCTATAATACTGATTGGTGAATCTATTTCTCTTTTTCTATCCCCATATCTCTAGGTCTATCTCTAGCTCTACGTCCTTTATCCCCCTGTATTTCTCTCCAATTGCCTGTTTCATAGAATCATAATATTTTATCCCACTATAAGGAAAAACATCCTAACAATTTGAGCTTCCCAAAGTTGGAAACAACTGTTCTAAAGGCTACGTGTTCTCCATCACTGAAGATTTCCAACAGAAGCTGAATGATGATGTTGGGGATCAGATTCACATTTTAGGCAAGAAACGGATTAAATGACCCCTGAAATTATTTTTAATTTTGAGTTTCTTTGATTCTGTGAGTGTCAGTGCTGGGAAGTTTCTTTATCTTGAAAACTGCCCTGATTTGGTAAATAGATAAAATAGAATACCTGGAGTCAAAAGGAAGCACACATCTGTCTTTGGCCCTTAAGTAATTGTGCTACCATTAGCCTCTCTGAGTTTTGGCTTCCTCAGAAGATAATATATATTAAGCCATTTGCAAGTTACATAAATTAATTATTAGTGTCTTTTTAGGTGATCTTGCAAATAATTTATCTTCTCTTCCTTTAAAGTTTAAAAGTATTATATACATTTGAGTTATTAAACTTATTTCACCTACACTTGTGATTTATCATTTTAAGGTCTTGAACCTCCTTTTACCAAAGCAGGTTGGAAACTCATTGGTAATTTATAGTTAGGGAAGTTAGGAGAGTTAGCCAGATTCTTGTGGCTAGTATGTATCTGAGACAGGACATAAATCCAGTTCTTCCTGACTTTGAGGACAGCTTTCTATCTACCATGTCATGTTGTTTTCTTTTATTGTTATTTTGATTTATTCCTATGTCATCAAGGGCCAGAAGAAGTCTGACAAGATTATAGAAAAATCTCTATATCTTAGGCAACTATTGTAGACCATTAAAAAAATCTCAAGGAATGGAGGAAGTTTAGCTGTCTTGTCTCTTCTTTGCCTGATATCTTCTCATGGCTTGACCTGGTTTAGTACCATGACAGTGGAACATATACTTAGCTTCCACCAAACTACAAAGCTTCTGAATGGTGTGGTCACAGACTATACCTGACTAGCTAACTCTGAGGAAACTGATCACTTAGAGATTTGGTCAGTAGGCAATGTTTGATTTATTTTTATTTTAATTTTTTTGGGGGGTTTGTCATAGTGCTGCATGAAACAGCATAAGAATAAGGTAACCTCAATTTATGCTTTTATACTGAATGTTGAAGGAATTTAAAAAAAGAATGGGAAAGGGAGAGAGTACTAAGAATCATGCATTTATTAGACTATTATATCTTTTCATTAAAAAAGATTCTAAATGATGTGTTTCAGTTTTTTTTTTTTGTATTATCTCATGGGTTCCCCCACTATTCCTCTCTTCTTCCCAGAGAATCATCCTAGAAACCCAATAGAACTCTTTTAAGAATGCAAAAGAAAATAGAAGGAAGAGAAAAAAATCAGCCCAATTTATCACTCCACACCTTTGCAGAAGTTGGCCATCCACAAGTGTTTATCTCACTTGGTCAGTCAATAAATATTTATTAAATGTTTACTATGTTCTAGGCTCTGTGCTAACCAAACAGTGCTGGGAATACAAAAAGAAGCAAAAGCTAGTCCCTGACCTCAAGAAGCTCACAATTTTATGAAAAACGTTATATATATATATTCAGACTTTTTCAATGTCTTGTCTATTAATTATTCCCCTAGCCTTTTTTGGGGAGACAATTGCTATTAAGTGACTTGCCCGGGATTATATAACTAGTAAATTGGGATTTGAGAGGGATTTGAACTCGGGTTCTCCTGACTCCATGGCTGGTGCTCTATCCATTCACCACTTAGTTTCCCCTTGACCATTAATGCTTGCTAGTTTAAATGGATGCCTTTTGGTTCAGTGACTAGAAGTTTTGTTCATTTTCAAAAAAATTAAAATACATTTGTCATGCCATTTTTTGGCATTTGTTTTTGATCTAATGAAGACCCTCCATCTAGCAAATAACTCTGTAACTTGAAATTTTAGAGATATGCCTGGGACATTGAGAGGGCCAATGACTTGATCAGGTTCACTCAGTCAGTATGTGATGGTGGAGGGGCTTGACTAGGGTTTTCCTGATCTTAAGCTCAGTTCTCTATCCATTATGGGAGGCTGCCTCTATCCTATTATGTAAGGCATGAAGAAGTAGTGGAAATCTGTAAAAAAATTTGACAAGATCCTCTAAATTCAATCAATAAATACTCATTGACTTCAATGTGAAGTTAGATGTAGAGTGGATGTTTAAAAACAATGTTGGAAAATATAACTTGGAATCAAGAAAAAGAAAAGACCAAATGCAGAATTTTATACTTCTATATTATCAATATTTTTTCCAGAAAAGGTTTTGAAAAGTTCTAGATTTGGCAAATACCAATTAATAATATAATAAACATAATGAACTCTATTTTGACAAAGAAGAAATTATTTTTTTACTGACAATGGTCATTTTGGAATCAGCTGTCTGTGTGAATTCAGATCATCATTGACTGGTTAGCACAAAGACCAGAATCTATACTATTGATAAATATGAGAAGACATTGTACGAGATTACGGCAGTTCCAACCTGACCTATTTAAACTAGCTGTCAACCCTGAAAAATGGGACATGGGAAAGAATAAGATCAGGAAACCTTTCACAACTATGGCTAGAGGGAGAATTTTTAACCAAACAGGGAACGAGAGAGTCCTAAAAATAAAGTGGGCAATTTTTGCTACATAAATTTAAAATGCTTTATAAACATAATAAAGACATAATTATAAGGGAAATAGTAGAGTAGGAAAATATTTGCATTGGCTGTCACTGATAAAAGTCTAATATACAAAATATGCAAGGAATTCAGGGATACAAGGATATCAAATAGATATCATCAAGAGCTATCATCCAACCAATAAATAGTCAAAAGAGGTCAAAGCATATGAACACATTGTTTAAATAAAAAATTGCTAACTCTTAACAACTATATGAGAAAGTGCTCCAGATCATTAATAGTAAAAAAAAATATACATCAAAACAACCTGGAAGTTTTGCCTCACACCTAGAAACTTGACAAAGATGACAAAAGATGGAACTAATCAATGTTGGAAAAGTTATGAGAAGATATACAGGTTAGTATGTTGTTGCTAGAGCTGTGAATTAGGACAACCATTTTTAGAAAGCATTTTGTAATTATGCAGATAAAGTCATTAAAATGTCCATATCATTTGACTAAGAGATTCTTCTATTATCCTCTCAGGAAATCATTAATAAGAAGAAAGTCCACTTGTATATCAAAATATTTATAGTATGCTGAGTGAAATGAGCAGGACCAGGAGATCATTATATACTTCAACAACAATACTATATGATGACCAGTTCTGATGGACCAGGCCATCCTCAGCAACGAGATCAACCAAATCATTTCCAATGGAGCAGTAATGAACTGAACCAGCTATGCCCAGAAAAAGAACTCTGGGAGATGACTAAAAACCATTACATTGAATTCCCAATCCCTATATTTATGCCCACCTGCATTTTTGATTTCCTTCACAAGCTAATTGTACAATATTTCAGTGTCTGATTCTTTTTGTACAGCAAAATAACGTTTTGGTCATGTATATTTATTGTGTATCTAAGTTATATTTTAATATATTTAACATCTACTGGTCATCCTGCCATCTAGGGGAGGGGGTGGGGGGGTAAGAGGTAAAAAATTGGAATAAGAGGTTTGGCAATTGTTAATGCTGTAAAGTTACCCATGCATATATCCTGTAAATAAAAGGCTATTAAATAAAAAAAAACCAAAATATTTATAGTAAAACAAAGAACTAGAAACAAATTAGAAACCCACTGATTGAAGAATAACTGAATAACTATGGCACATGATTGCAATGGAATATTACTGAAGTGTAAAAAATCACGAATATAATGAATACAGAGAAGCATGGAAAGATCTGTATTAGTAGATAAAGTAGACCAAAATAAGCAGAATCAAGAAAACAATTTACACAATGAGTACAATAATGTAAATTAAAACAAAGCAACAACAAAATAATCAAAAGTGAATGTTGCAAAATTACAAAGAACAAACATGACTCCAAATAAAAGATATAAGAAGACATATTCCTTTCTATCTTAGGAAGAAGTAGGAAACAGAATATTGCATATATTTTCATATCTTACAAAAATCAGTTTTGTCAGATTTTCTTTTATTCCTCCTTTTCTTTTTTTTAATTATAAAAATATTCTTTGTTATACTTCATGGCTCCTTTCATGGGAGAAAATAGAAGGATATAGGGGAAACTTAGGTGATGAAAAGATAAAAAATATAAATAAATTTTTAAAAAAAGGATATCAGATATAGAGAAAATAGTTTAATGATGAATAAACAGTTTTCAAAATAAAAATTGCAACTTATAAATGACCCTATAGAAACATGCTTTAAATCACTGATAGTAAGAGAAATGCAAATTATAGCAACTCAGAGATTTTGCATCATGACTTTTGGTTGGCAGAAACAAGAATGGTAATGTGGGAGGATCTATGAGAAGGCACCAGTAGGAGCACTAAGTGGAGCTCTAAAGTGATCCAAAAGTTTTGGATTTCACTATGAAAATATAAAAGAAAAATGACTAAACTATCCATATTTTTTGATCTCTTAATGCACTACTGTCATATACTTCAACATGGTCAAAGACAGAATAAAAAAGTCTAAAATATACTAAAATATTTATTGTAGCATTCTTTGTGGTTACATAGAAATGAAGGGTGTCCTTTGATTAGGGAATGATTGAAAAACCTACAGCATATGAATGTAATGGAACATTATTATATAGTAAGACCTGAAGAATGAAAGGAATTCATCAAAGTTTGAGGACAATTGATGCAGTGAAATGGGTAGAATCAAGAGAGCAATATGTACATTGACATCAGCAATGTTAATTTAAAAAAACACTGAAAATTAAATTTAACTCTGAAGAGGGTGGGTAGACAAATGTATTAAACTTCTGTGTGGCAGGCACATGCTAAGAACTTTATAAATAGTATCTTATTTGATACTCACAACAATACTGAGAGGTAGATGCTATTTCACAGTTGAGGAAACTGAGGCAGACAAAGATTAAATGACCTGCTCATTTGTACACAGTTAAGTAGATGTTAGAGATAGGATTTGAATTCAGGTCTTCCTTATTTCAGGCTCAGCACTTTCTCCATTTCAGCCACCTACCTGCCTTTCAGAGAAGAGAAAACAAAATTACAAATCTCCCTCTACCTGGAAAAGATGTGGGGTACTACTAGAACAGGCTACCATAACAACGTAAGATTTATCTCTATGAAATGTTCTTGCTTGTTTTTCTTTGGTATATATACAAAAAGGTCAAACTGCCGTACTGTGTTGTAAAGACAAAAGACATTAATAAAACATATTTAAATTGAAAGTGGACAAGAATAAAAATTTAGATTCTACCATTAAAAAAACTTTTTTGGCAAGGCAAATTGGGATTAGGTGATTTACCCAGAGTTACTAAGCATCCAGTCTAAGAAGGGACTTTAACTTAGGTCCTCCTGACTTTAAGGCTAATGCTACTGAACCATTTAGCTGTCCCTTCACCAGTTTTTAAAAAAGATATTATTAATAGATGTAAAATAATCACAATAACAAGTCAAAGAAACCCCCAAATCACTTTAGCATGAAGAAACATGATCTGAAGAGTATAGCAGTTGAAGGTGACATTAGAGTAGAAGACATACTCATTGTGGAGGAGAAATATGGAAGATAATTAGAAATTTAACTATCTCCTTCTGAATCTTCTCCCAAACAAACAAAAAAATTAGAAAAGCAGCTGATGAGAAAATAAGGTTTTGGCGTGAAGTCTAGCTAAACCAGATTATCTCAAAATCAGAAGGAAGGCAAATAGACAAAGATGGAGAAAAATCTTAGGATTCCTGTAGTGATTTATTCTCATCAATGACATTATAGTGGAAATGCCATATTGTATAGTGTGAGAAAATGATAGCAATACTGAAGATATAATGGTGAAAAGTATCTCTAGACTGGACTAAATATATAAAATAGAAATATATTCTGGAAGCAATACAGTCTTGAGATACTAAGGAGTTGATTTTCAAGTTACCTCAAAGAGGAAAATACTGCAAAAGAATGGAAAAAAAGTCATGGAAACTGCTTTTATTTTTACTCCTCAAAAGATGAATGAGGAGATATCAGTAACTAGCTCTTTATATATCTACTTTCTAATCTCTATAAAATATTTAAAGGAAAGTTATCTGTATAAAGGATAAGCAGGGAGTTTTAGTGAATAGAGTAGACTTAGAGTCAGTAATACTTGGAATCAAATCTTGACTCTAACTCTTCTTGTGTGACCATGTTTAAAACACTTAACCTCTTTAAATATCAGTTCCCTCATCTTTAAAATGAGGATCTTGATACTCGTAATATCTACTTCACTATGCTATTGAGGCTAAAATGAGCTAATGTATGTAAAGTGCTTTGCAAGCTTTAAAACACTTTAGAAATGTCAGTTATTATTAATATCAATGGCATCCTTAATGAAAACATGAGAAAAGAAAAGTCAGGCTCTCTTAGGTGATTTTCTACAGGAGATCAGAGTCATACAGCTGCCTGAAAGCTGTAGAAAATCCACGATCCCACTGGGTCTATTGTTTTTTGATGTCAAACAAATATCAACCTTTAGAGTCTCTCCTCAGAAAGAAAGTCAATATTTGAATATTAAAGTCATAATTTTGAGCACACTGGACAAAGAAGAGCTGGATTTGAATTTTGCCTCTAACATTAACTAGCCTAAATCATCCTTTCCAAGCCTCAGTTTTCTTATCTGCAAAATGATGATAATGTATTTCAAGATTGTTGTGAGGATCAAATGAGAGAGTTCTTGGGAAAACTATATAGTGTCATATTAATGCCATTCATATTATTATAATTCTGTTTGATATGTCAAAAGAGCAAGATTTAGACAGAAATAACTACAGATCTCTGACAATCTCTTGAGCATAAGGACCAGTCAATATCATCATCATCGTCATATTATCGACTTTGTCATTGTCATCTTCCCCACTCATCACTGTCATCTTCTTCATTCTTCTCTTCATTAACAAAAGCAGCAACAAGTATTATTGAGCACTTATCATATACCAGGCCCCTATGCCGAATGCTAGGGACAGAAAAAAGGGCAAAAAATCCTGGTATGTGCTCCACTTTTTGCTCATCTTCCAGCCTTTGGTACCCACCACCATGTCGTCATGATAAATCCATCCTGAGATCAATTCAATGATTGGTGAGTTCCTGCCTGGAAAAGGGCCAGACCCCCCTTCACTCACTACACACATCTGGTTCTCTCTTCTTTTCTAGCTCTCCTTTATGTTTTGTCTTCCTCTAATAGAATGTAAGATTCTTGAGAGGAAGAATCATCTTCTTTTCTTGTTTTTTTGGGGAATTTGGGGAATAATACTTAACCCTTAAATGCACACACACACTCTCTCTCTCTCTCTCTCTCTCTCTTTCTCTCTCTCTCTCTCTTTTTTCTCTGTCTCTCTTCCTCTTTCCCTCTCCCCTTCTCTCTTCTCTCTCTTCTTCCCTCTATCTCCCCTTCCATCCTTCTCTCTCCTCCATTGTCTCTGTCTCTCTCTCTCCCTCCCTCTTTCCCTTCCTCCCTCCCTCTTTCCCTTTCCTCCCTTTTCTCTCTTTTTTTCTCTCTTTCTGTGCCTCTCTTCCTCTCTCCCTCTCCCCTTCTCTCTTCTCTCTCTCTCTTCTTCCCTCTATCTCTCCTTCCATCTCTTTCCTTTTCCTTCTCCACCCCTCTCTGTCTCTTTATCTTTCTCTCTGTCTCTTTGTCTTTTCTTTCCTTAGGAGTTCATATTCTATTGGATATAAAATGAAGAGGCATGTTTACCCAGTGTGATTGTAAGTACATTAGAGGAAATCCTGAATGATCCAGATAGGATTCCCTGTTGATAGCAATTTTCTCCAAATGTTCCTATGCACAAATGAAATTGCATTAATTGCATCCAACTTTGGAACATTACCAAGTATCCTCAGTGAAATCCACGGTTATTCATAAGAGATCAGTTTAATCATCTGCATTGGAAGAAAACAAGTAGATGAAAATTCATAGTTTGCAGATGATGGCTTGTAATTGAATAAGAGCCCACTGAGTCATTCCAGTATATAATACTTGTAAGGTGACATGGTGTATTGGAGAGAATGTGGCTTTCCAAGTAAGGAGAATTGGGTTTAGTTCATGGCTTTTCCAAAATTAATTTTAATTTAATTCCAGTGTTTTGCCCATTTAATCTCAGTTTTTTTTTTATCTGTGAAAGGGGATAATATTGTTTACTTCACAGATTTGTTGTGAGGAAAGCACTTTGTAAATCTTAAAAGTCAGTACAAAGGTAGCTGCCAGTAGCTTAGACAGTAGCTATCAGTAGTTTAGACAGGCACTGGAGATGGTAAATGAGTTGGGCATAAAATTGGATTAGAACAGATGGAAAACCAAGTGTTGCACTGATGTTAGTGAAATATTTAATGCATCAGAAGGAGACTTCCATTTTATTAAATGGATCCTCACTGGAGAGGGAGTTGCTTAAAGGGATCTATCTACATGAATTTGAATGCACAGAGAACTCATCAATGAACTTTGAATTTTTAAATATGTTCAAAAGATGAAAGCAAGGGCAGGTAATACAGGAGCAACATAAAAGTGTGGTGAAGTCTTGAAAGCATAGTACCAAGGATTGTTAAAGTAAAAAAAAAAGCTTATGCTGATAATGAAAGCTAAGAACTTTTTAAAAAGGCAAATAGAAGGATTAATGAAGGGAATATTAGAATATTATTCCTTAGAGTGGATGGGACAATAATAATGGAGATAAAGCGGAGCTTATGATGTTGCTGCTTCTCAGCACCTGCTAAACTCACTGAGAGGCGCTCTGGTAAAAATGGATAGAGATCTATCTGTCCTTGGATTCAAGAAGATTTGAAGTTAAACCCAAACTTTGACAAAAACTCTGTGACTAAAGACAAGTCACTTAACCTCTCAGTGTCTCATAAAATTCTCTAAAATCTCAGAGGATCTCTAATCCAATTGCCTTATTTTACAACTGGGGAAACTGAGGCTGAGAGAGGTAATGTGATTCAGCAAAGGTCATACAACTAGTAAGCTGCAGAGATAGAATTAAATTCTGGTTAAGGACTCAAAGGCTCATAGCTTTAAAGTTGAAAGGAACTTCAAAATCCATTGAGTTTAAACTTATCATTTATTTATTTTTTAATTTTTTGCTGAGGCAATTGGGATTAAGTGATTTGCCCAGGGTCACACAGCTAGGAAGGATTAAGTGTCTGAGGCCGCAACCCTATCATTTTTAAATATGAGGAAGACCCAGAGAGGTGGAGTCATTTGTTCAAAATAATACTTAGAAATGTCAGCAGTAGGATTTGAACTCAGGTTCTTTGAATCAAAGCAATTGCTGTTTCCACTGTAATGATGGATTCTAAAGCTGATTGTACCACAAAAGAATCTAGAGGGTAGAAACTAGGGAGGAATTGTATGTTGTTAGGAGGAAGAAAAAGTACATGGTTAGTTGGTTTCACCAGGATGTGCAAAGCAGAATATGGTGGGGAAAGGGGCTGGAGGAAAATTGCCTTGTCTCATGATGGTGCAAAGTCCTCTGAGGAGAGCTGCTGATTGGCCAAAGGACTAAGGGAGAAGCATTGGGGTACCCCGGAGGAAAAAGAATCATATTCTGGGTGAAACTGGTGTGTGGGGCAGAACTTCAGTGATTTTAAGAGAATTCTGACTCTGTTCATCGGACAAACTGGCAAGTGTGATTGCTGGATCATTGTTAGTGCTGGAAAACAGCAATGACTGCAAGATTAGAGAAGGATTGTTGTGAGAATCAAATGAGGTATGTATGTAAAGTATGATGTCATTTTCGACTATTATGATTATGATTACCCAGATGTCGGTAGAAAAATGCTTCTCAAGGAAAAAGAAAATTGGTTTTTGGCTTGTCTACTTTTGGGTACCTTAGTGCTCCCTTCACTCAGAACTAAGACTGGCATTCAACTTAAAAAAAAATTCCTTCTGCTAGAGAAATCTAGTTTATGAAAGACAATAAGCATTTCAAAGAGTTTGTGATAAAAGGGAAAAATATCAATATTTCCGTGTCCTACTGATTTGGTAGTTGTTTTGGTGTGTGATCATTACTGAGATTCAGGCAGGTGTTGGGTGTATTCTAAAGATACAGAGAATGCTTTGTGAATACCTTATGAGCCATTCAAGAAAGACTGGTAGGATTTCAGTAACCAATTAATAGCAATTAGATAGCCTTGATAAATTGACATGAGTAGCATAGTTGCTAAGAGCTGTGCTTTAATCAGGATTTTCTTCTACCTACATCCTGATTTCAGATTAGGAACACCTCACATGTTCCATCAGTTCCATCCATAGGGTATCCCAAAATCTTAGAGCAAATTTAAACTTTAATCATTTAAAGTATATATAGCTTAAACCTGCTCTAGGATTTTTAGGACTCTCTGAATTTATGCACATAACATATATAAATAGTTGATATATATGTATATATGAATAATTTTTTATGTTTATTCATATCTATATGCAAATAGACATATTTGCAAATGTTTCTAGATATTTAGTCAGAGTGTTCAGACTCCTTTTACTCTGGACATGAATAAAGTGGCACCCAGTTTGTTGACATCTATAATATCCTGTTTCTTATCAGCAAAGATTATTTTGGGGTAAAAGATACACCCTTCTGCTACAATCAGGAGACTGCAAATATGCAAACACATACAAATGTGTAAATCTTGTATATGTTTACATATATATGTATGTACATATTACATACATATATTACATATATATGTAATACCTATAAAGAGTTATATATGAGTGTGTCTATATGTATATTTGTTTTTTATGTAGCATATATGGACACATGTGAATAATAAATGGTAGTTGATTTGAAAAAAATATGTATATATGTGTCTGCTTATACATACATGCACATTTGTGCATTTGAAAAAGCCTCATCAATTATAGGTGTATAGGTATTCCTATGCACATACATATATGCATATATGTTTGCATATCTATATATCTCTCTCTCTCTATATAAACATATCTGAAGGGACACATGAAGTATTCCTAATATATAATATATACATATATATCAGTATATAAAACTATTACTATATATAATGACATAGTTTGACTATATTTTATATATAATATTAATATTTTATAGCAAATATTAGGATTGGGCTTGAGGTATCATCATTGTAATAATTATTATTTTTAATCACTTTTAACTGCTACTTCCTACTATTCATATGCTCCTTATAAATAGATACATTCATTTTAAAAAATGGTAATGAACTGCATTCATACTGTAGTTAAAAGCCTAGAGATCCAGAAATCCAATTTCCTGTTTAGGGGAAAGGAATGAACAGAGCCCCAACTATTTCTCCCAGGCTGAGTCCCAGGTGCCAATTTTCACCTTGAATTAAAACTTTAAGTCAAAATTCAGTAACTGTGCCAGACCCCTCTGGGCTTCCTCTCTCCCAGCAGTTCTGCCCGAATTCTGTCTTCAGCAAGTTCACACATTGGCTATCCATCAGGAAGTCACTGTTGTTAGCACCCAGGTGAATAGTCTTTATTTAGCAAAAAGGTTACTTTGCAAAAGAACCATTTTTCCTGAATATTTGCATTTGATAATTCCTCTTCCCCCCCCCCCTTTTTTTTTTTTTTTTTAGGGAGGCCATCCTGGCCACAGCTACTACCTGATTGGCGTGGTTCCTTCTATGAGAATGGAATCCAGATTCTGCTCAATTTAATCACATCAGAAGGAAAATCATATACCAGAAAAAAGGGCTGGAATTGTCGTCTGAGCATGTAGATTTATTTCTCACCTCTGCCACTTAGAAGGTGGTGACATCGGGAAAGTCACTGAACTCTTGGACTCCTTGTCCATAAACTAAGCAGGTTGTACTAGATGAACTCTAGTGACTTTGAGGTTCTCTCAGCTCTAGTATCCTATGAATCCCAACTCTACTACTTCCTCTCTGTGTGACCCTGACCCAGTTTCTGGATCCAAGGGGATTCCTATTTTTGTAGCTGTTTAAAAAAAAAAAAGGGAGTTGAGCTGTATAACCATTATGTTTGACGTCTGAGGACTATGGCTTGAATTCCAGCTATTACTTACTACCTGTGTGACTGTGAGCCAGTCATTTCATCTTGATGAACCTCAATTTCCTCTTCTTTAAATCAAAGGGGATGGATATGAAGGCTGCTAAGTCTCTTCCAGCTTTCACTTCTCTGCTTCTTTCTGGGTACTAAATATTTTCCTAAGACTATTTCTGACTGCTGGAAGAGAAGTAGAGATTTGAAGTAAAATTGGTCTTTCGCTTGAGCAACCTAGTGACTGAGCTCTTTAATATGTGCTTGTTGGATGATAGAGGATTTCCTTTTTCAAGGGCTGAAATAGCCCAGGAGTTCTCTTTGGTTGACATGGAGCAAGCTTCGGGGCAGCATCTAGCCATAGCAGTATATATTGCTCTGAAATCAGATTCTTCTTTTAGTGGCTGACTTTCTTTTCTGGCTGTAGAATACATTAGAGCATGAATCAGAGGACCTAGTATCCTTATACTCTTTGTGACTTTGCTTAAGACTCAACCTCAGTGGCTTTCAATGTCCTCATCTGTAAAATGGGAGATTGGACTAGACTTCTAAAGTCACTTTAAGCTCCGAGTCTAATGATAATAGTTTGATATTTATACTCTGTGGAAGGGGCAGCTAGGTGACCCAATGGATAGAATGTATGGCTTAAGCTTATTTTCCTGAGTTCAAGTCTGGCCTCAGACACTAACTATGTGACTGTCCTAATTACTTAACCCTCATTGCCTCAGTTTTCTCATCTGTAAAATGAGTTGGAGAAAGAAATCACTCTAGTGATCATGCAGGGTAGGACATGACTAAAATAACTAAAAAACAACAATAAAAGCTCTGTAGAAATTGGAAAGAGATGAATTTAGGCTTGATCTCAAGGGAAAAACACCAATAGTTAGAGTTATCCAAAAGGGTGATGGGCTACTTCAAGCCTATTATGAGAGAAATTTCAGAAGAAGTAAATGGTCACCAGTTGGATGTATATTGTTGTGAGAAATCATGATTCCATAGAAAGTCATTTAACTTTCCTGTTTTTCAGTTTCCTCATCTGTAAAATGAGGTGTTTAATCTAGATTAATGATCCTGTGACCAATAGGTATATAAATGTTTTACATTGTGGTATAGCAGATAGAACACCTGGAGTCTAGTTTGAATCCTGTCTTACAATCTGTGTGATTCTGGACAAGTCATTAAAATTTTCAATTTCTTTTTTATCTATAAAATGAAGTTAACAATAGCAATGAGGGTTGTTCTGAGAATCAAGTGAGATAAGATATAAAGAACTTTGCAAACTCAACAAGGGATCACCAAGCCTTTGCTTATAGACTTTCAGAGAAGTGGAATAGCTACTTGTTCTGCTTAAGGATAGCTACAGTCTAAATTGACTTAGGTGACTTCTACTCACTAATCCTAGCTCTGTCTTCTGGGGCTAATGTGATGGCCCTATTAAAACTTGTAGTTAGCTATTATGTTCACTGTCCACTCCTGAGCTTTCTCATCCTTTTGGACTCACATAAAACAATATCCATTTAGGAAAACAAATATGGGTTATGAATTGTGAATGGAGAAAACCATCTGAACATGATGATTAAGACTTCATGTCTCACTGGGGTCTATATTTCTCACGATCTGTAAGACCCAGTAGTTGATTTTCATTGTTTACTGCTAGCAGATGCCTCCTTCCCTTCAGATTACTCCTGAGTTGTTAAAAATATTTAAAAATAATTAAAAAAAACATAAGGAGAGCTTTGTTGCTCTTACTGCTGTTGCCACTGTTGCTGTCATTGCTCTTGCTTATCACTGCAACTACTTGTCTTGAAAGATGTCCAACCTGACTTTTTTGTCCCTGTTTCCAATAAAGGAAAAGTGAAGATCATTATTGAATAGAAATTCTTTATCATGTTTTTTTTGCAGAAGTGTTACAATAGAGTTTCAATTAAACCTTGGGAGTGGGTCATGGGAAGGGAGTCTTTCCAGTGTATCTTACCGAAAATTATTAGGCAATTACTTTGTGCAAAGAATTGTGTAGCTACTGAGGCAAGATATAAAGACTATTTATATTGTCCACAAATTTATACTCATGTGTGTGTGTGTGTGTGTGTGTATGTGTGTATACATGTGCTCATGCGTGTGTCATTACATTTTACTCAGAGACCTTGGGTTCAAATCATGACTCAGTTGTCTATTACTTGATGTTACCTTAGTCAAGTTATTTAACCTATTTCCTTATCTGTAAAATGGGAGTGAGTGGGAAATGGATAAGGTGACCTCCTAATCTGTCTTTTACTTTTATGATTTTTATCTTTCTGAGATAAATCTGCCTATAACTTAATAGGTTAATTCTAGAAAGTTGCCTAAGGTACAAGGAAATTCTGTAGCTTTCTCAGATCCACACAACCAGGAAATCTCAGTCAGAATGTGAACGTTCTTGATTCCCAAGCTGGCCCTCTATAAACATCCCTGAAATAATAGAAGCCAGAGGTGAAGGAGAGAGGACAAAAGACCTTTTCAGGAGATTTTGAAGGGAAGAGTTCGTCAAATTTAGAGGAAAGACTAAGAATGCCTGGTGAGGTGATGAATAAATCCAAAGTCAAGGGTGTTTGGTTCTGGACTGAAAGGATGGAGCCTCTTTGAAGAGAAATCTTCCTCCTTCAGAGCCCCTAAAAGAGGATGCTTCAGAAAAATGGAGAACAATATATGAAAAGAGATGTGAGAGAAGCCCCATTGTTACATTACACAAAGTTATTTTATTTATTTTTTGTTTCCTGTTGAGTTTGTCCTTCATTTATCAAAGAGTTATTTAGCAGAGCCGAGAAGATAGACACGTTTCTCTGTTCTTTAATTCTTTGTTTATGAACCAGTGTAATCAAACATGAATGTACGCAGCACGGGGAGTAGTAAACAACCATAGCTTTGTTATCGTGCTTTATGATATTACTTGAATTCCTCAAGAGATTTGCTGCACAGTTTGGTGCAGACTATTTTTTTTCCTATTAATTAAGAAACAAACTCAGTTTTAGAGTCTCGGTAAACACATTTTTAATTATTTCTGAGACACTTTCTTTTAGTGAAATGAATTTAAAAAAGTAGCATAACCTTCTGCTCTCTTCTCCACAAACTTAGTTAAGCCCCCCCCCCCCACAAATAGTTTTCTAGTCATTAATATAGAATATCTATTTCACCTGCAGCTTTCATAGTGACCCTGCTCCCATTCACCAATGAAGCTCTGACCAGTACAACTTTTATGGAAAAATTGACATGTCCAATCTCTTCTCCCCAATGGAAAAAAAAAAGGGACACTAATGAAACTCAATGAAAAGTTTACTGAAACACATGTTTCCAACTATGGTTTTCTGAAGGAACCAAGTAAAGGTTATTAATCTATGTTAATGGCTTTCTGTTTCCTAATTTTGTAACCTATTTCTCTTTCCTATTTCTTCCCCCCCCCCATTCCTCCTTTCCCTCTCTTTCTCCTGTGCTCCCTCCCCTCTTCTCCCATCTTTCTCTTCTGCTTTCCTCTTCTCTTCTCTCCTTTCCTCTCCCTTCCTCTCCTGTCCTGTCCTCTTTTTCTCTTTCTGATTCTCTTCTCAGCCTCTGTCTGTTTCTGTCTCTGTCTCTGTCTGTCTTTGTCGCTATCTCTCTTTCTCATCGCCTAGGTTTGAAACCTTGGATTCAACCATGACTCTTTTCTCCTCTTCACCTTCTCCATAAAATCACTTGACAATTCTTGTCTATTTAACTTCCATAACTCTCCTTGCATCCTTCTTCTTCTCACTCCCTGGTCCCCTACCCTGTTTAGGATACCATACTCTGTCTCACTTGATTTATTTGAATATGGTCACAATTGGTGTCCCTCTTTTTAGATTCTCCCACTTTCAGGCCATCTTCCACACAATCACCAGACTGATATTCCTAAAATAAAGCACATGTCTGACCATACCCTTACCCTGCTCAAGAAGTTCCAATGGCTCCCTCTTGCCTTTAGGACAAATGTCTTTGGCATTTAAAAACTTTTCACAATCTGACCCCAGACTACTTTTATAAGTTGATTTTATATTACAGTCCTGTATGTATGCAGCATTTCTAGCCATACTGGGCTGCCTGCTATTCCCAACCATAATATTCTGTCTCTGTCTTCTTTGTCTTTGTCAAGACTGTCTCCTATATTTGGAAGACTCTTCCTCCTCATTACTCTCTTTTGAATCCCCAACTTTCTTCATGAAATAGCTTAGCTGCTACTTTCTGTCTTATCTCTTAATTGTTACTTTTCCTCCCCCTTCTTTCCCAATATATATATATATATATATATATATATATATTTGCTTCTCTGTGCTCAACTGTGCTCAAAGGATGTGCCCAGCCTGGGTAATATGTGTGGGAAATAATATGGAGCTTACATTTCCAAATGTATGTGTGCATGCGTTTATTGATGCTTCTGCAGAATACTACCTTTCCTCAAGGCACAGAATAATATTATACTGTGAGGAAAATAAATTTGAGAAAGGCCTCCCTATTAGCCAAAGGTAAGTTTCTTGAGGTTAGAAAGCATTTCATTTTTTTGTTTTTTGTTTTTTATTCCCAGGGCCTAGAACAGTAGTAAATGCTTAGTAAGTGCTTGTTATATTGAATTGCACTGACTACAGATGGCCACTGTAATGTATGGGGTAGTTTTATAAGTTCTCCTTTAGCTGAGTGGTCATATTATATGGTGACTCATAACAGCACTATAGGGGCTCTGAGATTCATGTCTCTAGGCATCTATGGAATGATCTAGTGAAAATTTCCTCCCACTCCATTTCCCCTATGGCTGCCCAATTGATAATCCTAAAACACAAATCTGACCCTGTTGCTCCCCTACTCAGGAAGCTTCAGGGATTCCCTAATGCCTTTATCTTTATTATAAATATTTTGTCAACTATAACATTCTTTTGGTATTGCTATATTGCTAAAATCATGATATACCTTATTTTCTTAAGAAAAATAATGATGATAGCCAACACTTATATAGTACTTATTATATACCAGGCACTGTGCTAAGTACTTTATAATTATTATCTCATTACTATAACCTCATGAGGTAGATGCTATTATTAATCCCATTTTGAGGAAAATGGAGGAAACTGAGACAAATAGAGATCAAATGACTCCTCAGGGTCACAAGGCTAGAAAGTATCTGAGGCTAGATTTGCACTCAAATCTTTCTGACTCTGGTCCCCATACTCTACTGTCTTTGCCATCTAGCTGCCCTGAGTTTAAGAACAAAATGAAAAGATTGTAAAATGGTACTACAGAAAAACTGTGCTAGGGAAGTTACTTTAAAGTTGTCATCACACAAATATAGGAACAGAGAAAGAAGTGGGCTGCTTTTATAGCATCAATAAGGGACAATCTTCCAGATAGATATTAAAATATGTAAGATTAAGAAAACCAAAGGAAGGCCCTTAGCCAGTTGGGTAGACTCCATATGGAGGATAATGAAGAACACAGACAAACATTGTTTTCTATGTCTTTGTTAGGGGTGACCTGTATTGATGATGATCACTGTATTGATGATGATTCAAGTATTGAAATATCCCTTGAGGTTCTTCTCTAATATCCTATTATGTGGTGGTCATGAACTGGAGTTTTAAAAAACCCATATCAGTGGGCTGTGGGAGTTGAAAAGTCCTATTAAGGTGGAAAAAGCTGTGAATATTGGTTATGAAATTAGAGTTTTATAGGATTATAGATTTAGAACTGAAGGCGACTTCGGAGGTTAGTCATCTAGTCCAAGCATTTCATTGGACAGATGATATCAAAGAAGTCCTCATCACGAGGTTGACCACACAACAAGATTTTATATTCTTATTGACATGTTGACAATTTGACCTTTATCTACCTTTCCAGTTTTACAGCATGTGATTCTTCTGACCTTCCTCTATCTGAATCCATCAAATTGATTTTTTTAGTGTTCTACACAAATAGCCCTCCCATCTCCATTGAGATATTGCATTGGCTTTCCTTCTTGTCTGAAGTGCCTTTCTTCCCAAAACCTACCACTCAGAATTCTGGGTTTCCTTTAAGACTAAGATGAAATATCATTTTCTTCTTTAAGCCTTGGTGGATATATGTGAGTACTCTGTACTCTGGAGTATAGGCTTTGATGCTATTTGTCCATTCAGGGATATATACCCTACAAGAAACTACTTTACTGCTTACTGCTTGTCCACATCGACTCGTCAAGGCAATTTACTGAAGGCCTAGAGCTGTTGGGATATGTGTCAGCAGAGGAAGTAGCCATATTGTCAAAATTAGAGATCTTTGAAGTATTGATGTATACTTAAAACATTAACCTTCAAAGTAGCTCCTAAATGTAAAACACAACATTTTAATTTGCATTTTTATGAAGGCACAGAACAGAGCTATGCACAAGTATGCTCTTAATTGATTTGATCCTACAACCTTTAGGCTATATAAAGGGCTGCTTAGAGAATCTCATGGTATGTCTATGAGATTTGAGGGGAACAAGAAGGCAGGGGAATTTCTTTATACCACATGTGAGATTCAGAGAAATTCCAATGGACACATTTGACTCTTTAGATGATCTACAAATCAAAGAGTAGCAACCTTATCTGGTTCTTTCAACTCAAAAATTTCCTTCAGGTTTTTTTTTTTTTACTTGTGTCTTTGTCCTCTGACAAAAAACCCTCAGTTTCAAAATTCATTAATAGTGCTACCTTTTTTGGGACCTGCAGATCTTTTTGAATTGCTCTTTCTTAATTGCTGCTTTTGTTGGAACTGCAGTGATGGAAAAACTGTGGTTCCTGATGGATTCTGCTTACTTGTTTTTATCTTAATATTTGATATGTACAATGGGGAAATAGAAATAGGCTATTGAATAAAACTCCCAAGTCACAGAATCACAGAATCTGAGTTGGAAGTTGGAAGAGACCAAAATATTTACCTGAACAAGAAATCTTTATGTATATGTAAATTGAAATGGCTGTTCTAAATGATCTCAAAACTTCTTTCTAGTTCTAAATCGATACTTAAGGATCCCCTACCAAACACCTGAGAACTGGTGATTTCTGTACAAAATCCTTCAGTGGGGGAAAACCCAATGATAGCACTACTAACTTTTATATAACTCTTAAGCACTTTATAATTATTTTATAATTTTTATAATTATTTTATTTAATAGTTATAACAATTTGGGAAGGAGGAGCTGTTACTACCCTCATTTTACAAAAGATGAAATTGTGGCAGACAGATTAAGTGACTTGTTCAGGATCACATGACTAGGAAGTGTCTGAGGTCAGATTTAAAGTCAGCTTTTTCTAGTGCCATGCCCAGTGTTCTACTCAATGTGCCACCTCTCTGTCCTACCTCTTTGTAGCTGTTTTCACTATAATATGACTCCAAGTCTTAGGGAGTTCTCTCCTAACATAATTCAAAATCTGCTTCTTTGCATCTTCCACCCACTGCTCTTGGTTCTGCCTTCTGGAAATAAACAGAACAAGTCTCTTTTCTGTTCTATATAATAATCCTTCAGGTACAACCATCATACCTGCCTTAAATGTTCTTTTTTTTAGACTAATGACTCAACTTCCTCAGAATTTGTTCTATATTGGATTATGGTATTAGTCAAAAATGATATATTTTCTTTATACATAAAAGAGTAATTTTGATGTTTTATACAAATACCATGTTTACTTTCTTGAGCAGTCACTTTAATATAATGCTCCCCATTGAAGGGAATATCTTTCGTGCACGTAGCTATGATACTTATGCTTTCAAAGCAAACCTAGAATCCTAAGGTGCTCATATCAAAGCAAACTGTTTTAAAAGATGGGATGATCTGACTGTATAACTTTTTTCTTTATTGGGATGTAGCTTTTCCTTAGAAATGACTTTTGAAGATTGTGTCTTCTGCTACAGAAAAAGAGAAAGTTTGTTTTAAAGCTGGTAAATCTTTAGTATCCTAAACAGGTCACTAAAGTTTGAGTAATTTAATATTCAACAGAGCAATTAGGACCTTAGCCAACATAATGAACAACGATATGCCTGGATAAGTCCCTACAAAGGGGTAAACTGATGGGAACCAAGGGATAGTTATTGGCAAATAAAAATGCAAGGAATTGGGTGGGAAGGCTTCTGGATTGGGGCCCAGTGTTTCTAACAAGGGCAACATTCTCAAATGCCCTTATCTCATTATAGTCCTGAATCTGTTTAGTATGAATTAAATAAAATGTTTTTCAAGTTGGAAAGGACTTCTAGAGATCATAGAGGTCAAACCCACTCCATGACATTTCTGATAAGCGGTCAATCAGCTTCTGTTTGAAAACCTCAGGTGAAAGAAACTCAGTAACTCTTAAGGAAGCCTGTTCTAATGCTAGATAGTTTTAAAGATTATTCTTTAGCTTCAATATTCTTCTTATGAATTCTTCCTTCTTCTGTCCTCTAGTTCTAAATAGAATGTTCTTGTTTTTTTCCATGGCCCAAACCTAAAATTCCACCAATGCGAGGATCATCCTAGCTAGAAACTCCCTTTGTGGACATAGATTGATAATTTCTGTGCCGTTTATAATTCTGCAATTTACTCAGGGTCACAGAGCCAGTTTGTTTCAGACATAGGATTCCCTGACTCTAAGATCAACCTGATGCTGTCTCTAATATTTGAATGTCCCTATCATATCCTCCTCTCTTCTCAAAGCTTAAAAATTCTCAATTTCTTCAGTTTCCGATTCACCTCATTGTTCTGTTGCTCTCTTGTTAACCTAATTATTAACCCACTCCTACCTCCCCACCTTTGGCTTCTGTTATTTCAGGAACAGCATGATCCAGTCAAGGGCCAGTTTGGGAATCAATTCTGAATGAATGAATGAATGGTGTATTTGTTAAGCACTCACTATGTGCAATCAGTGGATAGATATCTGGACCTGAAATGAGTAAAACCTGAGCTCAAATGTGGCCTCAGATACTTACTAGCTATGTGATCTCAGGCAAATCATTTAATCTGTTTGCCTTAATCTTCTGGAGAAGAAAAAAGCAAATCTTCAGTATGTTTGTCAAGAAAACCCTAATGGACAGTTTGGTCAACGGCATCAAGAAGAGTTGGCTATGACTGAATGATTGAACAATAATAAAGCATAAAGCACCAAGTTAAGTGCTTGGGTTACAAAAAGAAAAAGTTGCAGAACCTCTGCTCTTAGGGAGCTCAAATTCTAATGGCAAGTGGAGGGACAAGAAGTCAGACAGAAAGGTCTCATGGTCCTAGGGTGGGGTAACAAAGCAGATGTCAATACTTCTTCTGTAATATCATTTTTTGTTAATAAAATAATACCAGTTTCTGATGTCTAGACATTTGAAAGTGCTAATGACTTTGGTAACAAGAACTTCCCTTTCTGGGGCCCTTGCTGTGATTGTGGTACCTGTAGGGAGAATTTCTAGGCTGCATCTCCACAAGGGGTCACTTCCCAGGTGATGGCTGCAACCAAAGGCTCAGAAGCATTGCTATCCCCAAAGTTCTTGGATTCAGGTATTGATCTATATCTGTTGGGGTGTGGGGGGATATGGTACTCAAGGTGGTGGTAAGGCATTTTTGAACATATTCTACTCTATCAATGTCCTAAAATAGCTTTCCTACAAAAAAAAATCTTCCTCTGATTTCTGACATGTCACCTTTCATTCATTCCTTTAGACATGCAAGGTTTTTCAGTTTTTAAAAGTCCTCTGATAGTTTAAAAATTGCCCTGCTTGCGATTCATAATATAAGCCAAGGGCTTGCTGTATGTATAGGGCACCTGGGGAGGAAGACAGGAGAATGAAAGGGATTAGCAGGAGGGAAGTGTATTAAAAGGTAAGGTAGGAGACATGATAGATGAAATTTTTCTGCTTTGTAATTTTGCTCAGTATCAAATGAGATTTGCAAACTTTAAAGTATACTAAATAAATCTGAGGGGCAGCTAGGTGGTGCCATAGTGCACAGAGTGCCTTATCAAGCTGACATATTCCCAAGTTCAAATCTGGCCTCAGACGCTTACTAATTGTGCGACCCTGGGCAAGTCATTTAACCCTGTTTGCCTCAGTTTCCTCATCTGTAAAATGAGCTGGAAAAGGAAATGACAAACCACTCCAGTATTTGCCAAGAAAATCCCAAATGGGGTCAAAGTCAGAAAGGACTGGACAAAAACAATATAAATCTGAGTTGTTATTACTATTACTCTAATTTATCTGAGATTATATTTGATCAGTTGATATTTGAGAAGTGATTCTGAAGCAGATTACATTATATACTACTGCCAGGTTTGGTACTAGAACTCAAGTCTCCTGATTCCCAGTCCTATATTTTATAGAAATGAAAAATAAAAACGTGGTATTTTTATGATCCTTCAAGAATATATTTTCATTTCATCCATACATCAAGTCTATAAAACAGGTGATATTGTTCTCATTTTACAGATTAGGAAATTGGGGTTCATGGATGTTTTGTGACTTTCCTACTCTATCCTCTAAGAAATATCTGAGGTGGGATTCAATAACCAATCAAGTCCAGTATTCTATCACTACTTGACATTTCTTTTTTTTTTTTTTATGGTAACATTAATGAAATAGCAAAAAACTTTTCTTAAGTCTTTGCTAATGGCCAAGCACTGCGCTCTCGGGCTCTCTCTCTCTCTCTCTCTCTCTCTCTCTCTCTCTCTCTCTCTCTTTCTCTCTCTCTCTCTCTCTCTCTCTCTCTCTCTCTCTCTCTCTCTCTCTCTCTCTCTCTCTCTCTCTCTCTCTCTCTCTCTCTCTCTCTCTCTCTCTCTCTCTCTCTCTCTCTCTCTCTCTCTCTCTCTCTCTCTCTCTCTCTCTCTCTGTTAGGAGATAGCAGCCCCAGGAAAAGATGCCACTTGCTTAGAATTGCCTTTTTAAAAATAAAGCCCTAGCTTGTTTGCCTCATTGTAGCATCAAGGTGTCCTTGAGTTCTTGGAGGCTTTGTCCCAGACCATTAGCTAGCATGTGTGTATGTGAGGTTCTACCAAGCTAGAAAAGCTTGGGTTTTGACTCAGCAACAAGCTGAGTCTGTTTTGTGAAGGACTAACCTTCATAATTGTGGAGACGCACAACTCCAGCAGCCTGGCCTCCTGACAGTATATTTTTTCTCATTGCAACCCATGGAACAAAGAAAAAAAATAGTGCTTCTGTGCCCCTTTTTGGTTTCTGCAGCTATGGTGTCAGAGTGATAGGAGAAGGGGCAGAATATTCTAGCAATTAATGTTTAAAATATAAATTCATTTTAATTTGACATGACACTCAAAGGAAGATTCTTGTTCAGTGACTAACAAGAAAACATCACTGGCAGAACAGAATTACATCCATCTTGACATGTAATTGGAGGAAAAAAGAGAGCTGAAGGTAAATGGAAGGATAACTCTCTGGAGAACAAAACAATGAGTCAGCAGAATGGCTTTTATTGTATGTACAAAGACAAGAAGAAGAAATAATGAAAATGGGAAGAAGATACCAAGCAGAAGTGAAAAAACTCAACTTAGTTAAAATAAAATGAGAAATAATATTAACAGCCTAAGAATTAGATTCAAGCATTTAACCAGTGTTGGTTAATTGTCACAAAAAGGAGAACAGAAAGATTCAGAAAGCAACTTTGCAGACTTACTTGCCAAAGGTTTCAATAGGTTATAATTATATATTATTATTATTATAATGTAAACTCATTTGTAAACTCTTAGGAAGAATGATGAACAATGATTGGTACTTTAGACTCATAAATCAGAGAGAAACAGTAGAGAGTAAAACCATTTCAGGGGAAGTTTGGCAAGATAGCTACCTTAATAAAGTCAAACCAAGGGCAATGATGGATGAAAATATGATAACAAGCAGAGGAAAAATCGAAAAGATTTACAAAAATTACAACAAACATCAATTACAGTGAAACTATAACATTTCAACTCCAGATTTGCTTATAGAGTAAGCAGAAATGGCACAAAAAAAGATGGATGGAAGCACCAAAATCCAACCAAATATATTTAGAGATAGACCTGTGAAGGAGTGAACAAAATTGTGAGGATGTTGACTGAAGACTGATTGAAAAATTAAGTATTTGGAGGAGGAAGAGATAAAAAAGGAGAAAAAAATCTCCTTATCAATGTCTCCTAACAGTGACTGAGAACTATCATAATTATAGATCTACATGGCTACTCTGTAGAATAATTTACATGTAATTGATAATATATGTGATATGATAATAGCCTACATATGAATCTATACAAATTTATCTACAAACTGAGAACATTCTTTATAAGGGTATTAGTTAGGAATGAGTAGGTTTTTATAAGCAGTATTCAACAATAAACCATATTTAAAAAAATAACCGAAAGTTGTAGAAAATACAAGATAACATTGCTTTGATTGTGAGATTATCGTTGATGAATATCACAAAAAATTGATTTGGTAGAATAAGCTACTTTCTTACTGACTCTTTTGTGATAAGCAATCTCTCATTTATAGATCAAAAGCATTCAAGATTCCTTAGAAACTATAGCAACAGAAATAAATATGTTCAGTGATGATGATGAAAAATTTCAGGTAAAGAACAAAAGAGGGACATATATGTTAACCAAAGATTTTTACCACTGTGGAGGAAATTTAGCTAGAGTCTTGGTCAGGGAATAATTTCCTATGAATAGTGAGATACTCTAGAGTCATTTGTATACAGGTGACTTTGGGCTGATTGAATTGAGTCCTGGAACATAGTGGAGTATTTTTGGAAGAGATCTGTAATAACTCAAAAGAGTTTGGTCTCTATTCACATAAAAAGACCAAGTGGATGAACACTGTCTATTGCCCAGATTTTATTTTATGGGTTTCTATAGGGCTTGTCATCACTATCTGTAACTGGGACGGACAGAACAGATAGACAGTAAGTTGGCTTCAAGATTGAACAGCAGGAGCGCAGTAGGCTGTATAGCCTTCAGAAAACTGAAAAGCTAATTTACTGTCCACAAGCTTCCCATGAAAACAAAGGGCCTTCATTTTCAGCATCATCATGAGACCACTGTTGATATAGGGCAGTGTGACATTGTATACGACTACTTTTAAAGAACTAAAGGTAAGTATCATATGGAAGGCAATGGAGAGGGGCATGGTGTATGTGAGCAGATTAAAGTATATACACAATGAGAAACTCTAAAGGTGAAGAACCTGTTATAATCATTGTATCCCAATGATTCCTTCATGATGTCTGGAGAAATAGAAGAAAATGCCAGTATATATCAGTGAACACAGCTCATAGAATCAAAGATTTAGAGCTGGAAGAAATCTTAAAAGTCATGTTTACCTCCTCATTTTACAGATGGGGAAGACAAATCTGAGAGAAATTAAACGACTTGCTCACATAGTCAGAAAGGGCTTCCTGATTCAGTACTCTATGTATCATGTCACCTAGCTACTTGTAGGTCTTCCTGACTCTTAAGCCAGCTCTCTTTCTACTAAGCCCTTCTGCCTCTTTGTACTAACATTATTACCAAGAAAATATTTTCTTAGTTTTTGGAATTGTCACTTTATCTTGGTTTTTACATTTAATTTTTTTTCAATGAACAAAATCGATTTTCTTGCTCTCTCAATCTCCCTTCATTGCAAAAAAAGAAAAAAACAAAACTTTTGTAACAAATACAAATTATAAACATAGTCAAGCAAAACAAACTCTCCCATTGACCATGTCCAAAAAGCATGTCTCAGTCTGCAATTGAGTTCTTAACCTCTTTGACAGGAGGTAGCTTAGCATGCTTTATCACAGGTTCTCTGGAATTGTGGCTATTCATTGAATTGTTCAGAGTTATTAAACCCTTCAAAGTCATTTATCTTTACAATGTCGTAATAGTATAAATTGTTCTCCTGGGATGGTAATCGTTAAACTGAGGGATGAAGACCAATTTCGTCTTGCAAATACAATGGAACAATTTCTGGAGGGCTGTATATTTTGGTAAAAAAGAAATTACTCAGGATATTACTATGAGTAATGATACCTCCCTCCTTTAGGTTCTTTTGTTACTTTGTGCCTCATTGAGTCTTGGCTTCTTTCCTTGTCTAGGTGTCTCCATTTTGCTCTGAAAACTATGAACTTTTCTTTGGGCCTCCCTTTTGGATTCACCTTTGTACTACTTTTTATAATACTTTGTACTGTACCCTCCTTTGCAAAATGTTGAGAAAATTCTTTGCTGTAAGTCAGGGAGAATCAGGCTTTGCTAGGGAACTTGACTTTTCCCTTTAAAGCATTAAGGCTGCATAGAATTACTAGTTTTTTTTCCCCTAAGTTGTGATGGATGGTGTTATTGGGGCAGGTGAGGAAAGACCATTCTCTATAGAAGAGAAGGAAGGCTTTATGTTTAGGGGAGAGAAAGGACAATTCTGTTGGATGACACCCAATATCTACAAATGAAAAGAACAAATGTCTGGTGTTCTCTTTCTTTTTTTCTTTTTCTTTTTGGTGTTCTCTTTCTCGTAAAACTAGGTAGGAAAAGCTTTCTGTGCCAATGTCACAGGCAAAAAAATTAGCCTTATGCAAAGAAAATGAAACCTCAGCAGGATATAAATTGCTAGGGAAAACTTGTTATTGGACCAGGTATGAGTTTGGTCAAGCTATGATTCTGTAGTTAAAGTTCTGTTTTAGGCCCTTTTTTGACCCTTGGATGGAGCCATTTGGCTTGCAAATGGTATATTTTTTCATGTCAGAGCTACAGTGATTGTACTATGTTTTGATCATATTACATCTGGATGATTACATTGGGTCTGGAGATAACATTTTTTGAAGGGAAGCTGACAAACTGCAAAGTATCTCTAGAGGAGGTTAATTGTAATGAAGAGGGGAACCAAAATCAGGCATCAACTGAGAGAAATGATGAATTGTATATGGAAAAGAATAATTCAGGAAGTTATGATCATTGTAATCAATTTAGACTCTAGAGGGGTTGTAGTTACAATATGGAAGACAGGAAGACAAGTTGATACAAGTGATAACTTTAAAAAAATAATTAAAGCTTCCCCAAAAGGAACAATAATGAGTGTCCCATTACTGAAGATGGGGGGGGGGATAAAGAGGTAGGTTGATCATTATCTGGGATATTGTATCAAGGATTCATGCTGCAAGTAGGTATCATCCTTTATGCATTTCCAGGTACCTGAGTGAAATAGTTGATAGAAGAGTGGACCCCAAGAAAGGAAGACTTCAATTCTAATCCTGCTTCAGAAACTTACTAATTGTGTAATCTTAGACACTTATCCTCTGTCTGATTCAGTTTCCTTATTTCTAAAATGGAGATAATAGAACTTATCTCTCAGGGTTGTTGTCATGATTAAATGAGATAATATAAAGAGCTTTGCAAACTTTAAAGTACTATATAAATATTATTGTTATATTATTGCTTCCAACTGGGAGAGAATCTATTTCTATCAAAAAAGCTAAAAAAATGAAAATTTTCTTCAATTTCCCAGAGTTTTGGGGACAAACATTCCATGAGTTAGAGTTGTTTAGCTATTATTTTGCTTCAGTTTCCTCTGCCAGGGAGAATGACTCTTTGGGCTGGAAAGGACATACTAAAAAAAGGCTAATGGAAAAATGTTACACTCTAGAGAAGTAAAGTGATAATTGAAGAGCACCTAGATGTTATTGATGGGTTCAAGGCCTCAGGTTCAAGTTGTTTAAGGCTTCAGGAACTTAAAAGACCTGACACATGTACTCTCTGAGTTCATGATTATGATCTGAGAAAAATTGTGGAGATCAGGAAGGCTATTTTAGTATTGAAGAACAAAATCCCAATTTCCAAGAAAGAGAATAGAATCTGAAAACAGTATATCAGTGAACTTGATTTTTTCATGTCAAAATTCTAGCTGGTATTATTAAAAGATTTGTTGCTAAATGGCCAATGAAGGAAATAATGATTCCAAAGACTAAGTGTGGCTTTATTAGGAATACGTCCAACTAGACTGAGTTAGTTTCCTTTTTTGGGGGAATGATTACTGGGTAAAGAATATGAGAATGCAGTTGATATAGCTTATTTAGATTACTTGATACCTTGATTTGCTATGTATGTAGAAAAATTTTTTAAAATTCCTGATATTTTTTTTTGCAAAAATGGTGGAGAGAGGACTTGATGACAGAATAATCAGTTGGATCCAGTGTTTGTTGAATGGCTAGACTCAATTAGCAATTAATTAATTAATTGCTTTCATATTGGAAGGAGGTCTCCAGTGTAGTGTTCTAGGGATTTTTATGTGATCTAATATTTATTTTTTTCCCCTGAGGCAATTGGGGTTAATGACTTGCCCAGGATCACATAGCTAGGAAGTGTTAAGTATCTAAGACCAGATTTGGACTCAAGTCCTCCCGACTTCAGGACTGGTGCTCTATCTACTGTGCCACCTAGCTGTCCCATATTTAATATTTTTAATCAATGAAATTTGGCATACTGACCAATTTTTTCAGAAGATACAAAATTGGGAGGGAAAGCTAATGGACTGGATAATGAATCAGGATTCCAAAAGAAAAAGGACAAGATGGGGGAGACATAGCTTGATAATCACATTATTTGAAAAAAAAATCTGGTGTTTTAAGAAGATGGAAAACTCACTATAAGAGAACAGACTCAATAGTTTGATATAGCAATCAGGAAAGTTAGCACTATTCTGGGTAACATTGAGGCACAGTGTCCAAGACTAGGATTCTAATGGTCTCATTATAGCCTGTCTGAATCAGATCATATCTAGAAGAGTGTTATAATCATTTCTGGGCAAAATATCCTTTAGAAATGACATCAATAAGCTGGAGAATATCCAGATAAGGGCACGGATGATGATGAAGGGCTTTGAGTTCACATAATATGGGGACTACTTGAGAAAAATGGGAACATATAACATGGAAAAGAGACAGATGACTGATGGCTAATATGATGGTTTTCTTCAAGTGTTTTAAGAACTTTCATGTGGAAGAGGGATTATTCTTGTTTTAATTTGGTCCCAGAGGGCAGAACTAGGTAAAATATGTGAAAGTTTTAAAGAGAAAATTTAGGTATGATATCATTAGAGGTATTCAATAGTAGAATGGTTTGCCTCCAGAAATAGCAACTTCCTCCTCATTAGAAGTTTTCAATCAATCTCTAACCACTTACAGGGTATGTAGTAGAGAGAATTTATATCAAGCTATGAACTTCAAGTAATGGTTGAATGATATAGCTTTTGAAGTCGATCCTAAGATTCTGTAATAATTTGAGGGAATTATTGCAGTGAATAAAGAGTTGTACATGATGACTTCTAAAGTCTTTCCAACTTAAAGATGCCATGATTCTGTGATTACAAAGGTGAGAAATACATAGCTAATAAGGTGGCAAGAAAAGAAAGCCAGGTTGTTCTGTGAAAGCAAATGATGTACAAAAATATGAAGAATTTTTGCATGTCATTAAAGGTAGGCCAAGAAGGTCAAGATCACATTTGCCTTGTGATTCACAAATGAAATGACTGACTTCCACAGGGAAGGCTATCTTACTAAAGTCCACATACTTGTCAACACATTTTTGGAAATTTCTAAACTTAATAGGAAGAATCAAGAGCATAGTATGAAGTAAATCAGTCTATCTAATTAGCAATGAAACAAAAAAAATACTTGAATAATAAATGAAAATATAGAGCACATTCCCATATGAAACTTTCTCATCTTCCTAAATTTTACCAGCTGGAATAATTTTGAAGTAGCATCTTGGATGTTTTCAAGTGTAGCATTTGGCTTTTCCTTGGAAATCTGCATTTCATTGTAAAGATGGAATACAATATCCTGGATTTTGTTATTCTTGAAAGCTGAAAACCCCAGCCAATTTCACGTATGAAAGAAGTCACAATCTGGGGAGAGTAGTTAAAACTAGAGGACCAAAAAAAGCTACAATCTCATTTGGACCTCCAAATAAACCCCTGAATTTTTTGGAAAAAAGGTTAAAAATAATTTAGTGGGATTTTAGCAATGATTGTTATTCTTTCAGGGTAAGCCTTCATGACAATAGAAAAGAAATTTGCCCAAAGATAAGCTTATTTGCCTTGTAATCTTTGTTTCAAAATTCTTTTTGCTGTCAACTTAAATAAATAAGCACTTACTATAGATGAGATACCATAATGAATGACAACCAACCTCTTAATTGATAATGTTCTTACTTGGTTTTATCTCCAAGCTGTGGGAGACTTCAGTTTATATCTTGTAGGACAAATTGCTGGTTCTAACAAATAGGATTTATATTCTCCTTTAAGTATTTAAAAGCATAATAAAATGATTTTAAGAGAACACAACTGCCTAATAAGGAAAAAGGCAAGGAATAAAAGTATTAATTCAACACACTAAATAAGAGCTAGAAATTTTTTTTCAGAATTGAAAAAATTAAAATTTTTTTTTGCTGAAAGATTATAGAATTTTAGATTTCAATCCATAAGAAACTACAATGGTTATGAAATCTATCTCACTTCCTTTTACAGTTAACAAAACTGAAGCCAAGGGAGATGAATTGGTTTTGGAGAAATCAGGGTCAGGAGAGATGAAATCTGAAATCACATAAGTACTGATCAGCAGAACTGGAATTCAAATCCAAATCATTATGTGCCAAATCATAACTCTGAACAAAGGAAAAAAAGATCAAGCAAGTATCTACTTGGTTGAAACAACCAGCTGCAGTTGAATCATCATGGCTAGTTTTTTAAAAATCATCTAGCTGGTTTAAAAAAATCTCTAACAACCAACATGATTTTTTTTTTCTTCAGGCCACATGTGTGTTTTCCAAATCCAAGATTTTTTAAATTTTATTTTATTTTTTCAAAATAGATCTGTCATCTCCATGGTAAAGTATATTACAGTAAAGTGTTGCTTGGTTGTCTGGATCATGCTTTAGCTGTCTTAACCCTCCAGTCTTGTGATCCCCATTTTTCCACTATGATTTCTTCCTGGAACCTTCATTTTGAGGAAAGGCTAGAGAGGGATGTGCTAGACCCAGCTCCAACCCTCCATGGTTTTCCATGGCATCCAGGGCCATCACCAGTCATCCTGATCTGTATTTGGCCATTGGACCCAGATGACTCTGGAGGGGAAAGTGAGACTGGTGACCTTGCACAGCTCTCCCACAAAATCTAATTTACTTGCATGCCATGGCATCATCTTCCTGATATCACTGCCAAAGAAAACCCGAATGGAGTCACAAAGAGTCAGACACAACTGAAATGACTGAAAAAAATAGAAAATTAGGAACTTTGCAGGCTGCATATTTATTTAGAAAACCACATATTAATATTGCCCATGTTTTATTTTACTTTTATTTTGTTCTTTTTCCAAGCCTTCAGAAGTGTTGCCAGCTGTCTGCTCTTTGATACCTCTGGTCTAGACTTAAGAAAGTGTTAACAGTGCAGGTCAAACTTAAAAGTGTGTCATTGATAAATATCCCACTTTCCACAGCTTCTTATTAAATGATTACTAGCACATCTTTGCCCAGCCCAGCCACCATTCACCCTCCAGACTCAGGATCCTTTGGGTACCTTCCACTTTCCCCCTCATTAGAATGTAAACTCCCTGAGAACACAAACTCTTTCTTTTTGCTTGTAAATTACATGTAAAATGAAAAATTTAAGTGAATGTGTGCTTAGCCCAGTTTTTGATATATAGCAAGTGTTTAATAAATTCTTGTTTACTTGACTTGATGGGAAAACTACCAATAAATTGAGAGTTGCACTTTCCCTAAATTTTATAGTATTAAAGACTTTCCTGGACTACTCAAAGGCTAAGTGATTACCCAGGTTGAGGTATATTAAAAGTCAGATTGAAAACCACAGCTTCCTGATTCAGACACTCTTTTTATCTATTACTCCACTTTGTTTTACAAAGTTAAACTTGGGAATGCATGTTTGTAAATGTTTGAATACTATTTTGAAACATTTTAGATTCAGAGATTGCTTTATGAAGTTTGTGATATAGTTACCTCAAATGTTTGTGAATTAGTAAGCACTGACCTCCCAAATGAATGCTAACAACCAAAAAATAATCATAGTTAAACTTTGTATAATACCTTCATGCTTACAAAATTTTCACATCAATCTATCAATAAGCATTTGTAATAACAATCGCCAACATTTACATTGCAATTTAAAGTCTTCCAAGCATGCTACAAATATTAACTATCCTCTGAGGTAGGTGGTATTATTATCCCCATTTTACAGATGGGGAAACTGAGGTAATCAGAAGTAATGTGACTTGCCAGAATAACAGCTACTAAAGTATTGGAGGCTGGATATGACCTCAGGAAGACTGTAGATCCTATACTTGATCAATTTTATTATCTATCTGCTTCTAATTTACCAATTCCTGAATTTTAAAGTATTGAAGACTTTTCTGGTCTACTCAGAAAGTAAATGATTACTCAGGTTCAGGTATGTTAGAAGTCAGATTAGAAACCACAGGTTCCTGATTCAGAGTTTCTATTTATTATTCCATTTTGTCTTATACCCTTTATAAATACAAAAATGTAAAAACAAAAAAAGAGTGTGTATATATATATATATATATATATATATACACATATATATACATATACACACTATAGTGTAGACACTGTGCTAAGTGCCACAGAAATGAGAAAGTCCTTGACAATAAGGAATTTATGGTCTCTGGGGCCAGGCTATACAGTATAGAAAGTATACCCAAAATATATACCTGGGGATTTTACTGTTTATGTGGGACATAAATAATTGGGAAAATCAGGAAAGAACTCTTGAAAGGGGTACTGAGATTGAGTTTTGGAGGTACATAGGGGTTTCAAGGAGGGCAGCTATTGTTACAATGAAGAGCACTGGGCCTAGAGTCAGAAAGAGCCGAGTTCAAATGTGATCTCAGATACTAGCTGTGTGATTTTGGACAAGTCATTTAACCCCTATTTGCCTTAGTTCTCCATCTGGGAAAACAATGGAGAAAGAAATGGCAAATTATTCTAGTACCTTTGCCAAGAAAACCCCATGGACAAATCAATGAGGTCATTAATCGGACACAACTGAATGGCTGAACAACATTAATAAAGGGGTTCCCAGAGGTCAAGATGAGAAAGAAGAGCATTCTATTTAGGAGAGTAGCCTGGTCAAAGAAATGGAGGTAAGAGCTGGACTGTCATGGACAGGAAGCAGAAAATAGGCAAATTTGACAGAAGCTTAGAACATACAAAGAAAAAATTGAGGGTTTTATGTATATATTCTTATTTGATTCTCATAATAATTGTGTGATATTTTGAAATCCCTTTTTACAGTTAGGAAACTAGGCTTAGTGAGATTTAAGTCACTTTCCCAGGTTCATATAGCTATTAAATGTTCAATGCAGAATTCTAACTCAAACCTTCCTGACTCCAAGTCAAGCTATTCCCCAAATATTCCATATTACTTCTTAACAACATGAGGATGCATTCTCCAAAGGCCATTTTCCAGGGGAAAGAGGATGGATCTGGGCAGGAGAGTAATTCACTTTGGGTATCCCTGTCTGGTAGAGGAAACATCCATAATGTAGCTTCTTGTTTTAGCTAATCATATTTATAGCTCTGTTAAACTGAATTATTTTTATGCTACAGAAAGAGGTTAATGGCACAAATTTAAAATTATATAGTGTTTAAAAACATTATTTTACATTTTTTCTCTCTGAATTTTGGTGCTGAGAAAAAAAAATTCTAGTCACTTTTTCTTAGTTAGTACAGAATTTGAATAAGATTTAGGAAATGTTGTTTGCATTGTTTCTAATCAGTGTTAGAATGAATTTTAGTAAAAATTTTTCTGTCTTATACATATGCAAGAAGTACATTCCAGGATAAGAGAACAAACAAATCCTGGAAAGGAGGAGAAGAGAGAAAGAGAGAAATGAAGCTTCAATGAGAAGGGTCTCTTGTGAAGTGAATTGAATGAGTTTTAAGACAAATTACTGGGATTGGGTAGAAGATAATGGAAGACTGAAGAACAGAGACCTTCAAATTATCTAGCTATCCACCTAGCAAATGTGTCTGGGTGTCTGGTACCATTATGGTACAATTTATTCTAAAGCAGATTCAAATTTTCCTTAGTTAAATGTCATTTCTCTATCATTTCTTGAATGTCCGTCATACACCTTTGATGGTCTACTGTTGACATGGAGCACAGATTCATGAAATCACAGATTTAGAGCTGGAAGAGCTTTCAGTGGTCATTTCCTCCAACTTCTCATTTTACAGATGAGGTAAAGGGCGGTTGTATCAGAGGTAGGATTACAAACCTAGTGCTCTTGGTATCATGCTCATAAAAACAGACTTATAGCTTGTCCAAGCTATACAAATAATTGCCCCTTCTTTTTGTAACCAGATAGTGAAGACCCAGTTAGCTTGCTCAGCTGATACGATTTCCTCAAATAGAGAGTCTGGGAAAAGCCATAGGTGTTGTGTCACTGGTTCTGATGGGCCTAACTACATGGTGGCGAGAAGGCTCTTTGACTGCAGAGACATTCAAAGGGACCTGCCAGCTCTTGCCAAGCCTTTGTTGTCTCATTTATTTCTGGAGATTTCAGTAACTTCTTTGCTAGTGAGGTCTGGTGAGAGATTTCATACTTATAAGGGGATAGACTTTGGGGCATTTTCCTCTTTGAGGCCATTTGGTCCCAAGAAGGGCCTTTGGTCCTTGGACTTTGCTTTTATTTATTTCCATTTTAGGTGAAACAAATATAGCTTCCATGACATTATGAGTGTTGTGGGTATTCAAAGGGCATATCGGCACCCCTGTATTCCAAAATCTGAGTTTATAGCCAATATAGTTGTCCCTGACTGAGGAGCAAAATGCTGGATCCAGGCAGAGGAAGCTGAAGAGGACTCTTTTTGTAGTCATGCTACATAAGGGCATAAACTTAGGGAGATCAAAACTATGTAGGAACTGAGCTAACTTGAATCTATTTCCTTCCTTTTCTTTCCCTCCTCCTCCTTCCTGCCCTTGAGATTGTAAATAGAAAGAGTATGACCCTAAAATAGTGAGAGAAGTAAGTGTATGGTTTATTCTTGCTATATCATTGAAGTAATTATTTCTTTAAAAAATCATTTCTTTAAAAGAAACTACTCTTATCCACTGGGGCTAAATGGTGAATAGAATACACCCAGTGGGGGCTCAATCAAGGACAATAGAGAAAGATATGTTGCATCAGCCGTAGTTATCTCTTAGAACCCTGAGAGAGAGAGAGAGATGTAGTTTGTCTGAATATGTGATAGAGTGTGCCAGAGTGCATCTCATACTACAATTTCAACATAAAATTTAGGCACAATGGGGGGAAAATACACACACACAGCATCCTTATAATATCTTGGAACAATTTAAAACTAAATGGGAAAAGTTCATAATGACTATGACTTTTAAGACAACCCTGTGCTGAATTTGTAAATTTAACCATCCAGCTAATAATCATAACAAAAAATATAGTTTCCATTGGAGTTTTGTTTGGGAGGGACAAAGAAAGAGATTAGTTAGTTGATTTCATTTGAATAGGGAACTCTTTAGGAAGGGATCTCACTCTATAATTCTTTACTCAGTACTTTCTACTGTTCCATTTCCTTGACCATAAAAATTTTCCTTCTCATCTGGATGTAGAAGCCTCAGGGATATTATGACTTAATTATTATGTGCAGCAGCAACTACTTAGGTAAAATATGCCTTGCCTCCAGCAGATCCATACCCTGCCTCTTACATCAATTTGTAGGTAGGTCAAGGGTCCCATAGTAGTATGGATTCTTGATAGTTGGTGAGTAGAGTTCAATGGCACTCCACTCGTTCTTAAGTTTGGTCATACAGAGGGAATCCCATAGGATGAGTAGCCATGGGTCAGTTGTTATTTGTATCATAGATCTTATTCCATTTTCTTTCTCCTTAAAATCCTCTTTCCAGTTTTATAGTTCTTAATTTCTTGGTATCATCCTCAACTCCTCATTCCCCCATGTCACATCCATTCAATCATGAATGCTAAATCATGATGATTTAACCTCCACAATGTATCTCTTCTCCATTCACATATCCACCACCCTATTTCAGATACTCATCAACTCTCTCTGGACTTTTACAATTGCTTTCTAATTCGCTAACCTTTTCTCAAGCCCCTCTGTGTCCATCTCTTTTTCACAAAGCTTTTATAAAGTGAGGTCACAAGTGACCTTCCTAAAATACAGGTCTGATCTTGTCACTCTCTTATACAATAAACCATTATTGGATCCTTATGACTTTAGGACAAAATTAAAAAAAAATCATTTTTACCTCATCCTTTTGAAATTTAAATTTTATATAATAAGTTTTGTAATATTAAGTATAATTATCAATACAATAGAACTTGTATAGAGTTTATAAATAAATATGCATATGCTGCAGAAATGTTCTCAAAGCACAGGAATCAATATTCTCTATCTTATCTATGAATCTTCTCTATAACTAAAAGTCTTTGGGAGTTGTTTGGGTCAGGGAGGGGAAATACAGAGCCAGTTTCTGTCAAAGGTGAGACTTGAACCCAGATTTTCCTGATTCCAAGCTCAGCACTCTGTGGTGGAAAGCAAAACAATATTTCATTCAAATGCACATTGCCACTCTCCCTGCCAGCCCTTTTTTCCTAGCTCTTTCCACATTGATGTGACATTGAATGACAGTTTCCATAAGTTAGTAACTATATCAAGATCAACAAGTGGGCTCACTTTTGTGGATGACAGATCTTCCATATTGCTTGTAAGGGTATAAATCTCAGCATTATAGGGGAAAGTTAAGGATAACCCACAAGTAGTTTTTAAGCAAAATACTTTCTCCACCCATCTTGCTGAATACGCTTAACACCAAACTTCTCACTTCTCAAATTGATTCACATCCATACGAGTTGTGACATGGAATGTAAAATCTGTCAGCTGTGAACTATGTCATTAGAAGATTCTGTGTATCATTCACTCATTCCATTATTTGACATTTACTGGGTGCCTACTCTGTATGAGGTGTTAGTTACTGAAACCACTTTTCTTTTGGGTTAGTCTCCTTTATGAAGGTTTTTTTTCAGTATTGGTTATTTTTTTTTCTAGGTCACAATTTCTGAATGTGTAAAATAGGACTAAAATATACATTAACTTAAGGTCCCATTTCTAAAAGGTTGTTTAAAAAAGACATAGCCCAAAATACGATGGATTCATTAATGGTGCCAGTCAAATAATGCCTCCTTCTCTGTTTGAAGAATATCTCTACTATCTCTGACTATGGACTTTTTTCTTACAATTGGCCTTTTATATATATTTCTATCTGTCTATCTAGCTATTTATCTATCTCTCTCTGTATGTATTCTGGAATAAATTAATATTCTAGATGCAAACATGCCCTTTTTTCTTGTAATCCAATGGCTATCCCAATTCTTTCTTCAACCCAGATGCCAAGTAATCCAACATTATTTTTCTCTGGAATGTGCTTAGTAATGTCTGAATAGAAGATTTGAGAAAATGGGCAGATACAAGAGAACGAGGGGGGAATGATAGGAGAGTTTTAAATGTCAGAAGATGAGATTATCTTTGATGATTTGGATTTTAGATAATTATGAGCTGTACGATCCTGGGACCATTCCTGTGCCTTATTGTTTTCCTATGTAAATTGAGGAAATTGGTCTCAATGATCTTTAGATTCCCTTCTGACTATATATAATGCTATGTATTTTTTTGGGGGGGGGGTCCGGTGCTAATCTTGCTCCTCAGTGAACTATAGATACATGGGGTTAATTTTCATGAAAGTGAATCTTTTTCAAGTGAGTTATTAACTAAAGTTAATAAAATCAGTTTTTGCTGACTGACTGACTTTTCCATGTGGAATAAGAGGATACCATTCTACCCCTTGGTTTCCTTCTCTTTAAGATGATGAGATGGGACTCATTGGAAAACACCATGATGTTGGGAAAGATTGAAGGCAAAAGGAAAAGGGGTTGGTAGAAGATGAGATGGATAGTTGGAGTCATGGAAACAACAAGCATGAACCTGGACAGACTTTGATAATGGAGGACAGAAGGGCTTGGTGTTCTGTGGTTCATGGAATAACAAGTAATTGGGCCTAACTTAACAACAACAATAACAGCATAGTGATAGAAAAAGCTATATCCCAACTTTTTAAACCATGGTTTCAGACCCGTGGTTTCAGACCTGAATGTGGGGGTCATGAAATTATAATTTATTATCAGTAAATATTTATTTTTTCCTATTTTATATATCTATATATTCAGGGTCACATAAGACATCTCTTTTTAAAAATTTTTATTAAAGCTTTTTATTTTTCAAAACACATGTGTGGATAATTCTTCAACATTAGCCCTTGCAAAGCCTTGTGTTCCAATTTCTCCCATCTTTCCCCATGTTCTCCCCTAGATAGCAAGTGGTCCAATAACATAAAATATTTCTTGGGTATAAAGGAGTTGCAAGCGGATAAAGTTGAAGAAGCCCCGGTCTAGATGACTTCTCATATTCCTCTCACCTCAAAATCTATGATCTTGTGTTTTGCTATATGAATAGGCAGAGAATTTTTTCATGAACGTGTTAATAAACATGGATAGTATTTGAACTTCCACATATTTGGGGATATAGATTCTAAATTTAGAATAGGAAAGGACCTCCTCATTGTACAAGTGATGACATTAAAGCCTGGATAAGGAGAACTAAAGCCAGCTAGTTAGTGAGCAACAGAGCTAGGAATCAAATCTAGGCCTTCTGGGTCTGGATTTAAGACTATTTCCATTGTACCAAGTTTTCCTGTTCAGCAAAACAAATGAACAAACATTTTCCCCCTTCTCCACCAAAAAACCACCTAAACCCCAACCTAAACCAATCCTCTCATTGGTCAATAATTTCAATATTCCTCCACTCCTCAGGCTATAGGGAAACAAAAATTTTTCACTTCTCATTTGGTGGATTTTTCCCGTCTAGACCCAGTCTACAAAGCCTTTCTAAGGACCTCTTAGGAATGAGAGATTTCACAGAAATGACAAAGTTTCCATTTTCTATGAACTTCCCTGCTCCACATATAGGCTTACGATTGCATGTTGTGTTTAATAGTTTGGCAACTATTGTGGGCTTTATTTTCTTTAAAAATTTTCTATTAAAGAGAAGAAGAATGTTGGATAAGTACATGACAGCATTCCATGCAGAGTGCACGGAGCAGAACATTCGAGGATAAATCCTAACAAGCCACGGGGATAAAAGAAACTGAAAAAAAAAAAATCAACTTGAATTTCAGATGGTTCATCTGGGCAAAAAGAGAAGACTAGAAATGGCTTTTATTTTCCCCATTCAATAATTTAAATGACTGCAGAACGACAGTTGTCTAGTCCCCAGGCAGAAAGCTCTCTTATTTATTTTTTAATAATTTTGTATGCCAATGGTCTACTTCTTCCACCTAATGAAAGCCGACGATCGATTCCTCCCCGTCGAGCGCAGAAAGCTGGCAAAATGTAGCTGCCTCACAGGTGACACATGTCAACATCTCTGGAATTATACAGCATAGTAAAAATGGGCAGCCATTGACAACTCTGGCATTTTAACAACAAAAAAAAATACTGGTACAAAGACTGCCTAAAGCTATGGCTCAAAAGAATGTGCACTCCTTATGATCTCCACCCTGGGTAGAAAATGAGAGAGATTTCTCATCGATGTATAGGAGTGCACCTCTCAGCTCCTTTGAAAAGTTGGAAATCTGGGCATCCACAATGTTGAATGTAAGTATAAAAATGTTGACTTTTAATATATTCCCATTTTTAGTTCTTAACATGGTGTGTATGTGTGCGCGCGTGTGTGTATGTGTTAAAAGAACAGTATATTCCATGGCATCTGCCCACATTTATGCTTTAATCATAACAGCCTCGTTTTCCCAAGGTTTATTTACATAAGTGCATTCTCTGCAAATGTTACATTTAAAAGAGGACTTTTTAAGTGGACGTCTGCTGGCGAAATGAATGCAGAAGACCAAAGCAATGTGCCAAGAGAGGTTTGAAAATGTAAGCGAGGCTTAGTGCTGTTTATGAAATTCATTTTAACTTTGATGCCTGATTACATTGCAACACGTTTTCTCGTTTCCATCTGGCATTTTAAGTGCAGTGGGTAATTTGCACTGAAAGGGACCTAGGGGACTGACTGGTAAGTATGTTGACTCATGGGGACATTGGTTGAACGTGTTCAGGCTGGGGTACTTTGGCTGATTAAAATCTTGTGATCTGGGCTTCCCGTTTTCCTTGTTAGCGTGGTTCATTTGGGCCTTACTCCTCCCTCTCTTTTTTGGAAGATTGTGAAAGTATAGCCAATTGCTCCTGGCTTTAGCATCAAGATAAATGACTGAAAAAGAAGGAGAAAGTCTTATTAAAGGGGCTCATAATACCCAATGTCCAGCCAGACTATTGTTTTTTTCCTAATTGATAATTTTTTGGGTCATTGTTTGGACTAATCTCAATGACTTTTCAGTGACCATTCTCAGCCTAGGTTGCCACACTTCTTCCCTTCTTGGAATTTATTAAGCACTTACCATACGTCAGGTACTATACTAAGCATTTAAAAAATATTATCTCATATATAATCAAACAAAATAATAGAGGATTCTATACATATGGTGGTAACATGGTATTACTAGTACAGTCAATCCAAATGATGAAAATTAATGGACATTTAAAAAGTTGATTTATGTATATAGTAGTTTCAACCTTCCCCTTATACATAATAGATTTGTTATCTCATCAATGATGTTGCCTCTAGCGGGTCAGATCATAATCCATCCATGTGTAACTGTCAGTTGATCACAAACATTCATTAAGCACTTGTTATATTCCAGACAGTGTATTAAGTGCCAGGAATTTAAAAAAAATCCCTCATGATCTTACATTCTAATGGAGGAGACAACATGTGAATAATTAGGTACATACGAGATATTAACAACATACAAGGGCAACACAGTACTGGAGAAGGAGGGATGAGAAAAGCTCAAATCCAAAAAGGATTTGATTTGAGTCTTAAAAGGAGCCAGGGATACTAGGAGTCAGAGGTGAGGAGAGAGGGCATTCCAACATTGGGGAGAACTCATATAAAAGCAGAGATAAGAGATGGAAGGTTTAAAGAATAGTGAGCAGATCACTATAGCTGGATGGCACATTATGTGGAAGGGAGTAAATTTTTTTTTATTATAGCTTTTTATTGACAGAACATATGCATGAGTAATTTTTCAACATTGTCCCTTGCACTCACTTCTGTTCCAACTTTTCCCTTTTCTTTCTCCACCCCTTCTCTTAGATGGCAGGCAGTCTCATACATGTTAAGCATGTTAAAGTATATCTTAAATACAATATATGTGTACACATCCATACAGTTCTCTTGTTGCAACAGAAAAATCAGATTCAGAAAGGTAAAAATAACCTGAGGAGAAAAACAAAAATGCAAGCAATCCACATTCATTTTCCAGCATTCTTTCTCTGGGTGTAGCTGGTTCTGTTCATCATTGATCAATTGGAACTGAATTGGATCTTCTTCTTGTTGAAGAGATCCATTTACATCAGAATACATCCTCATACAATATTGTTGTTGAAGTGTATAATGATCTCCTTAGTATCACTTAGTATCAGTTCATGTAAGTTTCTCCAAGCCTCTCTGTATTCATCCTGCTGGTCATTTCTTACTGAACAATAATATTCCATAACATTCATATACCACAACTCAACCAAACACTGTCCAATTGATGGGCATCCATTCAATTTCTAGTTTCTAGCCACTACAAAAAGGACTGTCACAAACATTTTGGCATATACAGATCCCTTTTGGAAGGGAGTAAATTAAAAAAAAGGACTTGAAAAATAAGAAGGGGTTAGGTTGTGATGGCTTTAAATGCTACACAATGGATTTAATATTTGATCCTAGAGACATTAAGAAGTCACTAGAGTTTATTGAGTAGGAGTACATTTCACAAACAGCTCTTATAAATTAGGAAGTATATTGAGTAGGATGGTCAAATCTGTGCTTTAGGAATGATGTTAGTAGTGCCAGGCACTAGTGTTGGGGATATCAGTTTAATGAAATTTAATGAAAGAAACAATCCCTGCTCCCAAGGTGTTTATGATATCACTGATAATCTGTCAGTATTTTTTAAAAAAGCAATGTCCTTGGTTATTGGAAGAAGTATGAAATTATTGAAAGTTAAATCAACAAAGATTCACTAAGTGTGTTTCACTTTACTTCACTAAGCAAAAATCAAGACAGGCCCTGCCCCATATATTCTAATTGGAGAAGACAACACGTAAAGAGTTTTGCAATTTCGCATTGGGAATCTAGCTCCCACATTTTAGCCTGTTTAATTCTGGGTCCAACTTGTCCATTTCTATGAATGAATGAACTTGATAGGTTGTCTAACTGCCTAGATTAATCTGTGATACTAGGTGGTCTTCACGTATTTGGTTTTTCCTGTGTGGCCAAACTCCTTTGGATGATTATAGACATTATCTAGGAAGTTCTGAAATACTCTGGAGCTTAACGCTGACAACATAAAAGAAGCATCTGGATGTCTTTTAATATCTAGAGGGAATCACCTTGAACTTGGACTCTGTGCTGCATCTCCTCTGTTTCAGTGGCAAATACTTTGGTTGATCATGTTTTATTCCTTATCTGATATTTGTAATCCCATATAGGAGGGCTAGGTGGCACAAATGCTAGAGAACCAGCCCTGGAGTCAAGGGACTGGGTTCAAATGTGACCTCAGGTACTTCCTAGTTGTGTGATCTTGGACAAATCACTTAATCCTGTTTGCTTTAGTTTCCTCATTTGTAAAATGAGCTGGAGAAGGAAATGGCAAACCATTATAGAATCTTTGTCGAGAAAACCAGTCGGACATGACTGAAAAACAAAAAAATTTATGATCAATGTCATTGAATAAGTTTATCTTTATTGTTAATTTGATAGACACACCTTATTTAAAAAGAGCCTATTAGGTGCTGTTTCACAATATGCAATTGAATTAAATGCTTTTTTATGCTCAACAACTTGATATACATAGTGATATCTTTTATTTAATTGTGTGATGATCAAGATATGATTTGCTATGGAGTACCTTTTGCAAAAGTCTGACTTTTTCATACTAATTTCTCATAATATGCCCTCAATACTTGTGTAGGTAATTCTCATAAAATTTTTATGTAGATAGAAAAGTAGGTATTTACCTTAGTGATTGTACTTTTGTTTTGGTTTTTGTTATTAATAACATTCAAGATTTCTTCCCTGACTCCTCTGCTTTTGTTATATTCTTCTCTTTTTGCTACTATTGCCTTGACACTCTCACTACTGTATTCTTTCTACTATGACTCTACTCTAAGCATGTTTGTTTAAACTGATTACATTTCCCAGCTTTGTTTTCTTTAGCATTCTTTTATAAGCACTAATGGGACTATTTATCGTGTTGAAGTCCAGAAATGATAGCTCCCTACTTCTGTCTCAAATGCTGCATATTGACTAGTGTAGTTCAATTCAGCAAGTAATTTTTCAGGGCCTTGCATGGCAGACAGCATAGTGTAATGGATAAAGAGGTGGTCACTAAGTCAATAAGGGTTGGGTTTGGGTCCTGCTTCTGAAACATACTGGTTGTATGATTGTGATCAAATCATTTGGCTTCTCACTAAGTAGGTGGTCTCTAAGACAGTAGGTTGTAGATTCTGAGCTGGTCTGCAGTGGCAGAGAGAGCTGTCCCTCCAGTGAGTTCCCTATTTCAATCAGATCCCAGGTCTAGCCTCTTACCCTGTTTAATTCTGGTATTAGGGTAGGTAGTGGGAATTTTTTTTTTTTTTTTTAGATCTGTGATTTCATTACCGTAAGGAATTCTTTGTAAGATAACACTCTTTCTAATTCAAACAGATACTGCTTGGAAATTTATACTCTTTGAATAATAATAGTAATATTAATAATAATAAATGAAATTTATATTATGCTTTCTCTATGCCAGAGACTGTGCCAAACATTTAGAAAGCTGCCTATGCTACTCAGTTATATGACTTGCCCAGGGTCATGCAATCAATATGTATCAGAAATGGTACTTGAGCTACAATTTTCCTGACTGGGAACATAAAGAAAAACAAAAAGCAAACAAATAAATTAAATGAACAAAAAATACAATCCTTTCACTTGACAAATGGGGACTCTGCCTGAGAGGATAAATAATGTGCATAGATAAGTAAACATTAAGTCATTAAGTCTGTACAAAGGTAAATATAAAGATGCTTTAAGTAATTTCAAGATGGTAAATTGCATAAACAGCTTGGGGAGGGAGGATTAGGAAAGGCCATTTAGAATTTAGATTTATTTAAGATTTAGATTGTATTATGAAGTTTTATAATTCCTTCAAAGTTACAGTAAAATCTTGTAAACATGTATGGATCTATTCAAAATATGTCAAAGCAAGGTGCCCTTGACAGTATCATAGGCAAACCAGAAGGAAACTTGAAAGAATGATAGATTTAAGGTTAGTTTAGCGACTTATTAGAAGGCTGTTACTATAGTCCAGAAGAAGGAAGGAAATAAATATTTATTAAGCACCTACTTTTGTAAGGTATTTTATAAATATCTCATTTGATCTTCATGATAACCCTGAGAAGTAGATAAATTATTATTCTTATTGTACAGAAATTGAGGCAAACACAGATTAAATTTCATACTTACCACATAACTAGTGAAATATTTCAGACAGGATTCAAACCCAGGTTCTTCTTGATTTTGGTCTAGGACCCTAGTCATTACTCTACCTAGTAGTGTTTAATGAAGTGAAGAGAACATGAAGAAAGGTTGGTGAGGTATAAGTGAAAGTGGAATCAACAAACTTTGGCAATTGATTGGCTATGGAAGGTAAGAGTAGAGTTGAGGCGACTCTGAGGTTATAAACTTGAGTGAATGGAAGAATGATGGTGTCCTTGGTCAATGTTTGAATTACATCTCTGATATCTGTTAGTTGCTCAACCATGGGTAAGCCACCAATAAATGGGAATAATAATATTTTATACTCCCTGCCTCATAGAATTGTGAGATGCAACTGAGAGGTCTTGGGATCTCAAATGGGCACACAATGGAAAATCACAGGGGGCTGAGAATACTGCAACTTATTACCAATTAAAAACTAGGCAAGGGAAATAGAAGAAAAGAAATAATCAGGGAAATTATGACTATGTCATGAATTGCAAGGGTAGACTAGGCCCCTGGCTTGTTGGATAAACCCTCTATTGTAGATTTATGGGTCGATAAGGAGGAGAATTGCTTAGAGTCTGTAGGAATGGCTGATTTGTGACCTCCATTGTTAGAAGAAATGTTCATATTGTTGAGATCATAGATCGACAGAGATATCAAAGCAAGTAAAATGCTTTGAGAAGTTTAAAGAGGTTTTTAAATGCCAACTATTAGTATTAGTATTAGAAGATTCAATGAGAAGAGAGCATGGATGAGAAAAGAGAGAATTAGGCTGAGGGTTTGAGACTTCTGCTATTTCATTTTATCTTTTTGTCCACAGAGCCTGGTATAGTTCTTTGCAAAAAATAAACGTGACATGAATTACTGCTAAAATGAATTGAATTGAGGCTGATACTTTCTTGATTTATGATCCTTAGCAAATCACTGGACTTCTGAGTTTCGCTTAATCACTTATCTACAAAAAAGGAGTAGAAGTCAATTAGTTCTAGTGTCTCTTCCAGCTCTAACATTCTGTTAGTCTATAACTGGTTCGAATAGATGGAATTGATTCATTATTTTAATTTGGTGCAAACTCAGCCTACATAAACTCAGTTAAGGCATAGATTGCCTAGACTCTGAAAAATTGAGGAACAAGTAGATTTTGTTTTAAATTCATCTGTCATTCTATTATTTGTTTCCATCTGAATTTTATTGACACCATCCAGCCTGGCCATAGTTTGTTGAAATACAGCAGATAATTTGTTCACCACTTCTTTCTCATGTGTCTGTATAAACCTGGACTTAATGTTATAATGTAACAACATTATAGGGTCAGAACAATGAAGCTGTGAATGTTCATTTCAACTAGTCAGGCTCTGAATTATTTTCCTACTTTTCTACTTATGGAACGCTAGTTGTTATAACATTAGGGGAGATGACATTGTAGTTTGTCAGTCACCTTTCCAAATGACTTTCTGAGGATAGTGAAAAAATTCTTTCCAGTATAAAAGCCTGCCCCCCCTCTCTTTCTTTCTTTTTTCTTTCTCTCTCCCCCTCTCTCTTTCTCTTCCTTCCTGCCTTCCCTCCCTCCCTCCTTCCTTCCCTCCCTCCTTCCTTCCTTCCCTCCTTCCTTCTTCTCTTTCACATACAAACATTTAGATTGGATTAATGTTTTGCTTGACATTTACTCAAGATCCCTTTTCCCAAAGTCTACAGTATTTCAATCAGACTTTTATGGATAGTAATCAATAAGGGTAAATCAAACTGAATTATAGAGAGAAATCTCCCACATAGTACAGCAGGGGTAGATAAAAATGTGACTTGTCATTACCATGTTCCTTTTGAAAGAAAGGACTGGTGGGCAGTGGTGGTGGGAGATTGCTGTGTGGTCCCTGTTAACATCAATAAGACTTATGTGGATCTGGCATTTAAAAATGTTACCCCTTGCAAATGCCTAAGGAAGCTGGAATCAGGTATATGGGGTCAAGAAAACACAGGGACATTTAAAAAATAGAAACCTCAGAAATACATATTTAAAAATAAGCTGGGATTTCAGCTTGTGTTAAATCACTCAGTGTTTTTGGCAGTATTTTGGAAGCATACAAAGTTATACTCTAGAGAAAGCATGACTAATTTCTTTACCTGCTGTTCCTTTGGTTTCTATAATATTTGTTAGTGTTTTCTTTTCTCAACTATGCTGAATGAAACTTTCCCCTGTTGGGTAAGATAGATGAGGAGTTCAGTTCTGCACTGTACAATGTGGTCTAAATTCTCATCAGCATGCAGACCTCCCTTTGAAATCAACAGAATCTCAGCATGCCACAAAAGAAGGTGTACAGTGAATTAGAACCAGGTCCTGAGAAAATAAGAGACTCTATTTCATCTGTTTAAAATTTATTTAAAAGTCAAATGTTAAATACGACAGATCATATCAGGCATCATCTTGCTTCTCTCTCCCCCCACTTCTTGCCCCAGGTCAAAAACCAAACATAAAGATATGTATAATCATAAGATCATTTATGCTCACCACAAGACAAATCTGGGTCTATCCAGAATGGAAATGACTTTTAACTCAATTCTTTAATATTCAATCATAGAATCATAGTGTTGGAAGGGGATCTAGAGGTTGACTAGTACAACTTGTTCAAACGTCTAGTCTTTGAAAGGATCTTCTTTATGAGATCTTTGAAAAGTCATCCAGCCTCTGCTTATCCTTACAATGATAGAGAGCTCACTACCTCATGAAGGAACTCATTGCTTTTTTTTTGGATAACTTTATTAACAATAATAATTATTGTTATAGTAATAGGTGAAATTTACATAGTGTTTTAAGGTTTGCAAAACCTTTTAGAAATATTATTTTGTCTTCCAAACAATTTTGAGGAAAGGTGCTATTATTATCTTGACTTTTTACAGATGAAGAAACTGAGGTGGTTAACTGACTTGCCCAGGATCACATAGTTAATAAGTATCTGAAAGAAGATTTGAATTTGAATTCAGGACTTTCTGATTCCAGGTTCAGCATGGGATACATGACACCATTTATGCACCTTGCATCTCTGTCATTTTAAACAAAAATATTTTCTTCCTAGGAAATATATAGTTTTGATCTATTGGAATCAATTCTGTTTTCTGCTGCTACCCAGAATAGGTTTCAGATTTATTTTAAGGCAATGGTCCTTAAAGTATTTGAAGACAACTACTAAAACCTGCCTTGCTTTCTTTTTGATGGTTATTTCAGTTGAGCCTTGAATGGTAAAGTTTTGGTAAGCTTAACCTCTTACCAACATGACCAGGTTTGCCAATACTTTTTTTCCCCCCAAGAAAGGGTATTCACTTCCAGAGCTTCAGGTTAATGTTAATAACTTCCAATTTTATAACTCCTATTCTGACCTGATTTACTTACCCCTGTTACTTTATCTCCATGACTTTACACTGCTCTCCCCAAATGCCTAGAATTCTCTGACTCTGTTTCTTTGCCTTTATAATCCTTGGTTTCCTTCAAAATTCATCTTAAGCACTGTCTTCTGTGGAGGCTATTCCTGGTCCCCAATAACTATCAGTGCCTGCCCTGAAGGTCAACTTATACTTACTCTATATGCATTTTGAATATAGCTACCTTTGTATGTGTTGTTCCCTCCATTAGAATGTAGGGTCCTTGAGAGAGGAATTGCTTTTCTGTTGAGTCCCCTGGAATATGTTATTAATAAATGCTTGTTGATTAGATGACACCTGTCCTGAATATCACACCTGTACTTCCTGAATATATTAGAATGGATAATTTGCTGGGATTTTATGTGTCTTGCAGCAAATGGAATCATAGAACTGAAAAGGACTATAGCACCTTCTTTTTTTAATCTGCTTTCTTCCCTTATGCTCAGTTTCCAGTCCCTAGACTGTCAACAAGATCTGAATATTTTGAATTGTCTAATCCCAATGGCTTTTCTCCAGTGATCATTTAAGACAGGGGCAGGGAACATCTAGCCCATGGGCTGTATAAGGCCTGTGAAATCATTTTGTCTGGTTCTGCTAACACAACCAAAGGCGATGATGAGCTGAAAGCTAGGTACAACAACTTCCTATTGCTTGAATTTTTAAATTGATAATTTTGTATGGCCTGTGAATGATGTTATAAATATTCAAATGGCTCTTGGCAGAAAAAAAGGTTCTCTGATTTAGGGTATAGCCCACATTCTACTTCTTCCATAAAATCTTTCAAGTCTACTCTAGTCAGAAGTGATTTCCTCACCAGAAATCTCAGGACAGTTATCACCTGTACCACTCATTTGGGGATGATCATTGACTCATGAGATTTTATAATGTCAAGTTGTAATAAAGTCAATTTCTCTCCTGATCATCTTCTAACCTTAAAGGACAACCTTATATGTCCTGCAGGATGTAGCTGATCTCTGAAACTGAGATGCGATGAATGGTGAATTGATTCTAAGCTGCTTGAGCTTATTTTGGCCTAACAATTAACATTAAAAAATCACAGGTACTTCATTAGCCAGCACCACATTATCTATATGTGGAACCATCAGTGATAGCAAATAGAAAAATTTTGAATGCTATGAGTAAGTTCACTTACTTTGGCAGTATACTTTCCAGGGATGTCCACATTGATAATGAGATTGACACACATATTGCCAGAACTAGATCAGTGTTTGGGAAGCTTCTAAGGAAAATGTGGGAGAGGAAATGTATTAGATTGACTACCAAACTGAAAATCTACAGAGCTAATCTCATTGTTGTATGCCTGTGAAACCTGGACAGTATACCAGCACCACACCAGGAAATAGAATCACTTCCATTTATCTTCCAGAATTTGTCTTTTGACAAATGTCTTAGGAAGACTCTGAAGATCACTTAGTGGGGTAAGATAACAGACACCGAAATCCTTTCTTGAACTAAACTGCCAAGCATTCAAAGTCTACTTTATAGAGAACTTGCACAGGGCAAGTGCTTATGTGGTAGTCAGAAAAAAATTGTACAAGAACACTCAGAAGGTCTCTCTTAAGAACTTTAGAATTGATTGCATGACATGGGAGACACTGGCACAGGACCACTGAGCATGGTATGCCTTCATTGGAGAAGATGCTGTGTTATATGAGAAAAGTGGAGTTGAAGTAGCTCAGAAAAAAAGTGAAAAGTTAGGGAATCCACCCCAGATATTCATAGGGACTATGTGTATCCTACCTGTGGCAGAGTATTGCGAGCCATATTAGTTTCTTCAGCCACAGTCAGAAATATTGAGGCCATTTTGGTCCTTTTTGAGAATGAAGGACAACAACCAACCAACCAACAAAACCTAGTTCAGTGAAGGGCACATATAAGACACTTGGGAGATTTAAAAAATTGCTTGAAATATATATTATAAAATGATAGTAATGGACATATAATTTAATTGAAAAGGGAATTCTTGGACAAATTCCCTCTATCAATGTAGGACAAGCATCTTTTTTTTTGCAACCTGGAGATTTGCCTTGATAGCATTGAGAATGTTAATCTAGGATGTGTCATACAGGCAAAATGTCTTAGAGGTGAGACTTGAATTCATATCTTCCTTGCTTTACAGTTGCCTTTCTTTTTACTGCTGTCATATATATATGTTTCCAACTGTGGAAATATATATAAATGTTTATAGAAACAAGCCTACCTGATGAAGACAATATCAATTTCCTGAGTGACTGCAGGATATTTAAATTTGAAATATTTCGTCTCAAAATTAAGTGCAGTTCCACATGGCCTTTTTTTTTGGTAATCTTATCTAAATTTCAAGTCAAGTTTGTAATAAGTGTGAATTAACTTTGATAAAATCAATAATTTCTTTCATAATGCTAAAAAATATAACAAGCCTTGCAGGATACAAATATTGATTATGTTATTTGAAAAATTGTGTCCAATGGAAGGGTGTGAACAATACTTAGTCTTGAGTTTATCTTTAGGTACATTTTAATGTTGGTATTCAATAAGCCCTTCAATTTAAAATTTGCAGATAGTTATCTTTGCCCAGAAAATCCCAAATGGGGATCATTGAGCTGAACAACAATAACAACAACAATAATGAACAAGATCTAAGTTTTTACTGTCATTACGAAAGGGATAGTGGTGACTCAGTATTATAAAAAAGCCATGTCATGCTCCAGTTTTTTTTATTTTTTTATTATCATTCTTAGAGTTTTCAACCAAGCCCATCACAGATGTATAATAAAAGATTTCTTTCTCTGGGCTGTGCAAAGGAGGTTGATGTGATAATGTGGTTTCTGAGAAAAAAAGCTTTTTTCTTTTGTACCTGGAGGTCATTTTGGGGTCTTTATGATTATTTGGAGTCTTCTCTTGTCTTCCCCAAAGGCCTCTAATCATAAAAATGATCAGCCTAATAGGCCAATTTGGAACACTAAGTTCATGTCTTAAATCACAGAGAGCAAGCATGGCCTGTAACTCTAAAAATCTATTGATGATCTTTGATGAAGAGAGACATAGGATGTGAGAATTAATTTTATTTATTTGACTGGGATTATTTGTTACAAAGATTTTCTTTTGTTTTTTCAAAAGGAGAAGTGAAGGTGTGAGGGAGAGAAAATAGATTTTTGTTCATTGAAAAACACAGGAATGCTTGGAAATGCTTTTGGTCCCTGTTATTGGGGAGGTTGAGGCTGGCAGATCTCTTGAGTTCTGGAGTTCTGAGCTACAGAGGGCTTTGCTGATTAGGTGTCTATACTAAGTGCAGAGGGCTATGTTGATCAGGTGTCTGCACCAAGGTGTTTATGGTAGGCTTAGAATATGTCACTAATATGGTAATATGGTGAACCAGTGGGAATAGGTGCTACCAGACTGGTTAAGGAAGGGCAAATCAGTCCAAGTAATGGTTCCTGTGCCAATTAGTAATAAGATTATCTCATCATTAGTTATTATACTTCCAACTGTGGAAAATAGACCCAATCTTAAAAAAATAATTAAGACTATATATTACATTTTGTATTACAAATACAATCTTTTCTGTATTTCATTTTGTTGTCAATGATAATATAGTATTTAGACTTATGATTTCATTGGCATAAGAAGCTCTCTGGTGAGGAACTCTCACTGACAATTGGGTTAAAAACTTCTTTGAAATTAGTCCTCTTAGAGATCTGTCTAGAGCTTTTAGGGATTAAATGACTTTCCCAGATTTTGTGACCTTAGGCAAGACACCCATTCTCTCAAGGTTTTTAAGACTATAATAGCAATATGATATGACCACAGAGCTGAAGGGAATTTATAAGTCATTTAGTTCACTGGTATCATATTTAAATGGAAATGAGGGGCACTAAACCATTCATAAGGATTCCTTTTAGCTCCATATTAATTTAGAAAACCATGTATTAACACTGTCTATATTCTATTACATTTTAATTTATTTTATGAAATATTTTAATCTGATTCTCTGCATTTTCATTTGATTCTACTGCATTAGGGAGTGATGTTTTTATGTATCATTATCTCTGCCACTTCTGATCTAATCCACTTCCTCCCCAACCTTAATCATAAGAGCTCACTTTTATATAGCAGTTTGAAATAAGTTTGAAAAAAACTATATACATATTATTCTTATATATTTTGTTATTCCTGATCATTTTGTATTTTTTTTAATCTGCCTCAACAACTACATCTATGTTCAATTCCTTAAAAGAGCTTGCATGTACACATATGTACATATGTATAGTGCTACCCCAGCAATGTACAACTGCATTGTCCTGAGATATTGGAAGGAACTTAGGTGTGATCCTTGATTCTGGAGAAGCCAAAGTAACTGAGGAGAACAGGAAAGAATAGTGTAAATGATAACATCCTGAGGGAGCTGTTGTTGCTCAATGAAAGTATCCATCCCCAGGGTATCTGAATTGCTATCTGGAGTGAATGTTTAGAAAGTCCAATATATTAAAGTGCTTGTCCAAATAACATCACATACAGAGATAAATGGGGTTTATCAGAAGAGACTGCCTTCCATTCCAGAAATGATGAGATGAGAAGATGTCAATAAAAATAGAACCCCTGAAATATGGATGACACCAAATAGAAAAATTCTGGCTCTTTACCATTTTTATGAAGTCATTGATGCCATTTATCATATGGGAATTACTATTGGATAGATCTTTTATTCAGGAGTATTGCCAGCATTTGTGGAATATATGGCTACATATTGTAGCCAAAGAGGGACGGATGTATTTTACCAAAAGCTCAAAATGTGCCAATCTTCATTGAAAAATCCAAGACCAGAAAGGGAAAAATTATTTATCCAGAGTCAGCTAGGTGATTCAGTGCATAAAGTGATAACCTTGGAATCAGCAGTGATAAATTTGGGTTCAAGTCCTCACTTAGACATTTACTGGCTATGTGACATTAGATATGTTACTAAAAATAGTTCAGGCGAGTCACTTAGTAGTAAAATTTTTTTGTAGCACTTAAAGGTTTGTGAAGTGAACTATTATGCCATTTGAGCTCAAGAACTCTGGCAGGTCAGTGCTATTATTATCCTTATTTTTCAAATGAGGAAACAGATTTTTATCTCTCTCAGGCTCAGTTTCCTCATCTGTAAAATGGGACTAATAATAGTATGTAATTCCCAGGACCCAAGGAGACAAATACATGTAAAGCATTTTGCCAACCCTAGCATAATTTAGAAATGCTTGCAATGATCAGATTTCAGCTCTGTTTCCAAGGAAGTTTGCTTTTAATGTAGAAATGACCCCTGTTGAAAATGTGCTTCCTGCCTCATTTATTGAGTCATATTTAAGGGTAAATCCTGCCATCAGAGAATCTAGAGAGAACCAGAAGCATGCAGCTCAGCACAAACTCAGTTAGTTTTTAAAACCTCCAAGTGCAGTTTGGGTCAATTGACTAATTGCAGAATATGACGGATGCAGCATGAAATGAGAAATGCTAGAAATCCCACATATAAAGCCGATGCCATTAAACCATCACAGACAGAACACTCTGCATATTTGTCCCATTAATGGGCAAAATTACAAGCCCTTTGTTCATTGCCTGCAATTATCATATTTTTGCAGTCCTGCCAGCTAGATCATTTACATCTCTTCAGAATCTCTAAAGTTGACTCTTGAGTTACATTAATAAGATATCAGTCAATGGGAGGTGACAAAGGGGATGAGGTTATGAAACAAATGAGCTCTCTTTTGGTATCAGTTTGGGAAAACTGAGGTAGGTGTCATACAGGAGGAGGCCAGATGGTGCAGTGTTTTATTAGATGATGAGTTATATTGAGATGCTTTCATAAAGTCAGCTACACCTATTCTAACATTGTAAATGAGATGGACATAAAATGCCTACAACTCAGAGATGCTTCTGCGTTCTGCCTTTATGCCTTTTAATATGTATATCTTTTCTTTTCTTTCTTTTTTTGTTCTGGTCTAATTTTATAGGGACATGCTGAAAGTCTTTGAATTTTGAAATGAGCTTTGTAGAGTTGTTTTGTCAAGGTTCACGATAGAGGGCAAGTTTGCCGGTTTGATATTTTGTAATTGCAAAATCGTTCTGCACTGTGAGTATGGCAGATGTGAGATTATACTTCCTGGGATGAGTTGATCCACTTGGATGTTTCCCTCTGGAAAGAGTTTCATTCAATGTTGTTCAACTCTTCTCCATCCCTGTGGGAGCAATTCTATACAATGTTTATCCAAAGTTTAAGCAGCTGAGGAGACACATGGTGGGCCCTATGTTGGAAACCCCCAACTAGGTTCCCTGGGAGTCCATTCCAGAAATAAGTAGTGATAGGAATCATACAGAGTTATTCAGGATCAAGGCAAAGGAAAGAATTGAATAAAGTCATTCCCCATGCTTGCTGACTACAGAGCACATGCAAACAAAAGAAGACATTCAGATGGGTCCAGGTTATGGTAGACTTGACCTGAATAAATTGATCAAGGATGTAAACTCTATCTTGGCTGCAGCTCTTAATCCTTTACCTTCTCACTGGCTCCTTCCCACTCTTATCCACCTCCATAGCCAATACTCCTTAAGTCCATTAGACTATGCCAACTAGTGGAAAAATTTCTGAAAAATTCAGTTGCACAAAAGAGTAAATAACATAATGTGTTATTATTGTTTTGATTTTGTCTTATGTGTGCAGTGTCTGCCTGGCACAGTGGCACATAGAAGGATTGTAATAAGGGCTTGTTGATGATTGATTCATTCTTCTCTTGAGTATTTGTTTGTATTTTAAAAGTCCCTTAAGGAAGATGCAATGATTAACTCCATATAGTTATTTAAGAGCTTGTCTGAGCAGTAGAAAAAGTAATGGATTTGGAGGGAGAGAATTCTGTTTGAATCACAGCCTATTGGGTATGTGACCTTAAAAACATAGTTCATTTCTCTTGGTCTCAGTTTCCTAATATGTAAAATGATTTAGTTCAATCTAGACAATCTCAGAAATCCCTTCTATCCCTAAGACTGTGGTCCTATGAATCACCACCAGTAGAAGAATCCCAGGTATCAAGGGGGAAGAGGAGAAGATATTTTGGATGGGGAGAGCTTTCATGTGTGTGTGTGTGTGTGTGTGTGAATTGCATCAAGGATATAGTTAGAGACTCCACCTTTGACTATAATGGGCCTTGATGTTATGTTGGTTGAGGTGAGGCAATAAATGGACCACTGGGCTAGAATCAGCAAGTCCGTCCGTCCTTCCTTCCTTCCTTCCTTTCTTTTTTCCTTCCTTCCTTCCTTCCTTCCTTCCTTCCTTCCTTCCTTCCTTCCTTCCTTCCTTCCTTCCTTCCTTTCTTTCTTTCTTTCTTTCTTTCTTTCTTTCTTTCTTTCTTTCTTTCTTTCTTTCTTTCTTTCTTTCTTCCTTTCTTCCTTCCTTCCTTCCTTCCTTCCTTCCTCTTCCTCCTCCTCCTCCTCCTCCTCCTCCTCCTCCTCCTCCTCCTCCTCCTCTTTCTTTTCTTCTTCTTCTTCTTCTTCTTCTTCTTCTTCTTCTTCTTCTTCTTCTTCTCCTTCTCCTTCTCCTTCTCCTTCTCCTTCTCCTTCTCCTTCTCCTTCTCCTTCTCCTTCTCCTTCTCCTTCTCCTTCTCCTTCTCCTTCTCCTTCTCCTTCTCCTTCTCCTTCTCCTTCTCCTTCTCCTTCTCCTTCTCCTTCTCCTTCTCCTTCTTCTTCTTCTTCTTCTTCCTTCTTCTTCTTCTTCTTCTTCTCTCTCTCTCTTTTTTTTTCTTTCTTAATTTCAGTAGTATCTAATGCTCCATAACCCCATTTGGAGTTTTCTTGGCAAAGATACTGGAGTGGTTTGCCATTTCTTTCTCCAGTTCATTTTACTGATGAGGAAACTGAAGCAGAATTAAGTGACTTGCCTAGGGTCACACAGCTAGTATAAGTTTCTAAGAATGATTTAGAATTCAGGCTTCTTGACTCCAGGAATGACTCTATCCATTGTGCCTTCCAACTGCCTTCTCCAGGGTCAGAAAGACTTTAATTCAAATCTGGACCTCTGTTTGCCTCAGTTTCTTCAGCTGGAAAAAGAGGATAATAATATTACTAATCTGTGCATGTATGTGTGTATGTGTGTGTGTGTGTGTGTGTGTGTGTGTGAATTGCATCATGGATATAGTTAGAACAAATCTTTGATTTGTTCAGAAGATCAAACAAAATAGTAACTGCAAAGTGTTTAGCACAGTGCCTGCCATGTAGTAAGTGCTATATAAATGTTAGCTGTTATATTTATAACTTTGGAAATTTTATTGAATATGATTAAATATAGTTCAAGTAATTGAACATTTATTAAATGCCTACTATATAGAAAGTTGTATAAGACTCTGAGAGAAATACTGATATTTTGATGGATGCCTCCTTTGGCACAGTGAAAAACCATTCAATATCTTCCTTCTTATGTCCTTTTTTGTTTGTATTTTCTCATTATTTCCCCACAGGGAATATACCCTGAATCCTCAAGACCATTTCCCCATATTTTATATATCATTATAACTTAAAATAGAATGAGTTTAAATATATGCAACGACTTCATAGGCTTGATTATTTGTACTTACTAGATACATACATGAACATAGATGTATACAATGCTTGTATATACTTGTACATATAAACACATATATGTAGATATAGATATAACTAGATATCTATAACCATCTCGAAATTCCATATTAATTTCTCTTTCTCTATCTCTCTCCATTTCTATAACTACCTCGATCTTTCTTTATTTCAATCTTTATTATCTCTGTGTCCCTATATCGAATACTTCAGTGAACTGTCTATTTGCAGACTACTCTTTGTAGTCTGAGCAGTATGTTTCTTTCATCCACTTTGTTTTGCCCATTTGTTGCTCTGGATGTCAGTGGGCAATAGTATGGTAGAGCTCCATGTAATTAATAATAATAGCCCTTGGAAAACTTTACCACTGACATAGATCATTTTATTTTGATGATCAACACCTTTCAGGAACATTTGTTCCTTATTTAATAATAGAAAGAATTATAGAACTTGGTTTCAAACTCTGCCTTTGACACTGTTGAACATTTGGCAAGTAATATTGTAACTTCCCTAGGCCTTAGTTTCCTCACCTATAAAATGAAAGAGTTGTCCTAGTTAGCTTCCAACATTCATTCCAGCTTTAGATCAATGATTCTATATGTCTGTGATCCCACAGAAGTCCAATCTCCTTATTTTATAGATGTCAATATACCATTGTCCACTGAAAAAAATTAATTCCAGAGTCATAGTTTAATGTATATATAATCCATTTTCAGAGGAAAGTCTTCAGAATTTCATTTTGTTCTATTGAGTCAAATGATTAAAAAAGTCTAATGAATGATCAATATGATAGGGGAATAATTAGAAATGAAATATATCCTCCTACAGATCATACTCTATTGCCCACTAGACTATGTGGTAAACACTCATGTTACCACATGATGCTTTTTGAATTGCCACTTCCCCAATTTTCTGAATAGCCATCTACCCATTTCCTCTGCATTTCTATAGAATCAGCACTTTTCTTTTTTCTTCCTTCCCAACCAAAATAATTCCTATTTCTCAGATTGAGTTTTATGCAATATGGCCTCATGCAATCAATTGAGATCTACTGGATGGGCTAAGAAATCTTTTGCCCTTGGCCTTTATCTTATTTACTGTGTCTCTTATCTTTAGAGTCTTGTTTTCTCCATCTAGAAAATGAGGATGATGTAATCTACCTCACTTAAGAAAATGCTTATCTGGCTCTCAGAGAATTCTTTTTGGATAAATATTCTATCATTAGAAAGTGTTTTTGAAGGTCTTATACAAGCAGGAATCTGCTATCCATTTTGCTCCTTAGTTCTGTCCTATCTGATGGAAGTCCCGGCTTGTTTCCTATTGTCTGACTTGAAACACTAACATTTTCTGTTTGTGTCAATTGTCTTATCTTCATTAGCAGCAAATATTTTTACATAGGTGAGAGAAAATACTTACCAATGGGGGTATGGATGGTAGAGTATAGTAATAATGTGAAATGAAGCATTGTAACTATCTGGGAAGAAAGGACTCTAACATACAGTCTATTTGAAGAGCATGTTCTATCATATACTAGAATTCTGATGTGCAGAAGGAAGAACAATTGTTGGCAAACTATTTAGAAGAGCTTCTAATGGTAATTATCATTGTTTGGGTGTAATTAATGAACACTTTTTTAAAGATTCAAAATAAGAGATTCTAATCACTGAATTTCAGATTGAAAAGGGATCTCAGAGATCATTAGTCCCCACATTGTAATTGGGGATATAGAGACATAATTCTGATGGGAAATCTCTAGGATCTGAGGCCATTTAGTCCATTTTATGAAGACTGAGACAACTTGTGGAATAGTAGAGTGCTGGACAAATATAGTCTCAAATATCATCTATTGGACCTTGAACAAATCCCATGGTCTGTCTCAGTTTTTTTAACTGTAAAAAATAAGAGTACTAATTTCTGTGGCTGTGAGGATTAAATGAGAAATATCTGAAACTTGGTGTTTGGAACATAGTAAACAACAAATACTTATGTTTGTGTGTGTGTGTGTGTGTGTACGTGTATGTATGTGTGTTTTAAAGTGACTTATTCAAGGTTACAGAGGTAGTAAACACTGAAGGAGGATTAAAATCTGGGTCTTCTCTCTCCAGAGACAGGTCACTTTGCTTTGCATAGTAGGTGCCCTCTGTTTTCCAGCCAAACTGTTTTACTTGCTACTATACAAATCCAGCTTTCCATCTCCTTTCTCTGTCTTTTCACAGGATATATATTACCCTTACCCAGAATGTACTCTATTCCCACTTCTACCTCTTATCATCTCTTACTTTTTCCAAAGCTCAATCACTTTATATTTTCCCTCTTATGAGAAATCTTCTTTGATAGCTTGAGGAGTTCCAGCTCTCTCCCTCCTTAAATTGTCCATGTACATGCTTCTATATTTATGTATTGCATATCCCTAGTGGAATGCAAGCTAGTACATTTTTTCTTTTTATCTTTGTATCCATAGTGCTTGCACAGTACATTGAGGAGGCATTTAGTAAGTCCTTGTTGATTGGGAATGTATTGTATCACAAAAATGGTTATTGAGCCTTCAGCTGAAGATATCCAGTGATGGGGAACCTGCTACCACCCTTGGCAACAAATTTCACTTTTAGACAATATATATTGTTTTAGTTTTTCCCCTACACCGAACGAAACTGAAACTCTCAACCCATGATTCCACTTTCTTTCCTGTGGTATTAAGTATTTAAAAAATCCTTTCCCCTACATGCCAGCCCTTCAAGTTATAGACATTGTGAATGCAGCCACCAGAGAAGCTACCTGACCCTAATCCCACAGTTGGAAAAGGTTCAAACCAGTTGGAACTATCTTGTAGTTTCTTTGGAAACTGTTACTGTATCTGGGAGCTTATTCTGACCAAATGTTACCACTCCCAGAGCATCCCCAGTCATCTCTATAGTCTTTAGGCTATTTTGTAAAACAACTTATGTAACAGCTTCCCTGAAACTCCTGTTGGAGAGTATTTAAACCCTAATCCTTTCTAGCAAGTCAGTATTCCAATACTTAGTGGTCTGAATTGCAATTCACTCATCTCAAAGACTCTTATTGTTGCTACTTTGTTAGTTTTCTTTATTTTAAATTGATAATTACCATTCCACCAACTCCTTCTTTTCTTCTCCACTTATGTCAACTTTCAAAGTGAACTTACTCTTTTGCTACATTTCCTTTAGCTGAGAGCTGTCTCCTGACTTGAAAAGTCAACATTTTCAAATGGAGAAAGCATTGGCCCTTTAGTCAGAGGACATAGGACCAGTCATTTCTTCAGATTTGTTTCAATTTGCATTTTTTTCTAATTGGAATTTGCATGGATTGGTGGAATCTGGAAGATCTGGCTTCAAATCCTACTGCAGATACTTACTAGTTATGTGAACCTGGGGTAAATCATTGAATCTCTTTATGCCTCAATTTCCTCATCTGTAAAAACTGATTAAATTAAACTTTCTAAAGTCCCTTCCAGTTTTAAATATTTGATCCCATGATGTTTAGTTCACATGTGACTTTGGGAAAGTAATTTCCTCTTCTCAGCCTTCAATTTCCTCATCTGGGGAGGGGATAGAACTAGATGGCCTTTGAGGTTCCAGCTCTAGCTCTAGAATCCTGCAACTTTTTATTTATTTTTGCTGAAATATTACTGAAATGCTTCACTTCAAGTTTAGAACATGGAGTACTAGCCTGTATGAGTACCTGCTTTCTGCCGTGAATATGCCTGGAAAGTTTAGAAAAAAATGTCATGGTTTTCTGGGAATTTTTCTGAATGCAGGCAAGAAACAAATTTCTGTTATCTTAAGGAAATGTGTTTCTTTAAGTTGGTAAAATCTTAGCCTTTCAGGTTACTATGGTTTCCCATATTTGTTTGCTTTCCCACCAGCCTTCCAAAAGACCTTGCAGATCGAGTTGACGTGTGATATCAATTTGTCACACTTTATATTGTTCCTGGAAAATGTGAACAATCATATATCTCCTCTTTAATTTTGCAAAATGTTTTGCAGGGTAATTTGAGCATGCAATGAGATTGGTAGCCTACCTTAGCTCTTTAATGGGAAGTACTAAACACATTCTCCTAGCTCTTCGTCAATCTTTTGATTGACTTGCAAAATGTCGACTCCCACAAAATCCTGTGGAGATGTTCAGTTTTGGCAGGTGATTTTGATGCTGTAGACAAATGTTCTCTGAGCTGGAGATGAGAAGCCCTGAGATGCTTTTCACATAAGTTAGATTTTAAACATGACCTCCTGAGTATTGGGTTTGCATGTTAAGGCAATGAATCATCTAGTTGCCAACAGAACTCCCATAAAAATAGCAGTATTCGCTAGTTTGTTGCATTCTTTTGGCCTCAACATGAAGAGCAACAGCTCACCCCATAAACCATGGCCTACCACCCTTTTTTCCAAAGCTTTCAATTTTACACACAGATTTCTATTAAGGCATTAGCAGGAAAAGGAAATGAGCTCCCAGAATGACTTAGACATAGCTGCTTTTCACTGGGGGAAAAGAGCTTCTCACCTTCAGTGCATTGTAAAAAGTATAAAAGTTCCTAGTACATATTGACAATTGTGTTTCTGTGACCAGGCTCTCTTGGTGTCTCTGAAGGAGCTAGCCTGCAGATCATATATTCTTGTGGTTCCTGTGGCATGGTCTTGATTTATTTATTTTTTATTGAAGAGAAGATTAAATGGTGATGTAAAGCCCATGAAACCAAATGTGGGAAACTAGTGAGTGGACTGCCTTCTATTGCACATGCTAGTTTGGGGTTTTGGAAGGATTTTAATCATCTCTCTTTTCTATTGATTTTCCAGAAATTAGTCTTAAGTATGGGCTATTTTCAGAAGCCACTTTCCTTTCTTTAGAATAAAAAACTCTAAGGTTTTCTTCTGAAAACTGATGTGTACTGGCTGTGGCATTATATTACTTTTCCTATACTAGGGTAATTCATACACACAAATCTCTTATATTATACATGAATGGACCCACATGCAAATGTCCCCATTGATGAACTCCTCTGTAAGGATGGTTTATAGGGGAATGATCAGTGGGTAGTAAATGATCAATTAATCAACTAGCATTTATTTAGGGCCCACTATGTTCTAGGGTCTGTGATGGCTGCTTGGAATACAACTTTGCTGTTGAGTTGTTTCAGTCATATATGACTTTTGGGATTTTCTGACAAAAAAAAAAAAAAAACTGGAATGGCTTTCCTCTTCCTTCTCCAGCTCATTTTACATATTTTACACTTGATTTTGAGGCAAACAGAATTAAGTGACTTGCCTAGAATCACATAACTAGTAATTGTCTAAGGACAGATTTGAACTCAGGAAGATGAGTTTTCCTGATTCCAAGCCCAGTGATCTAGCCATGGTGTTACCTAGCTGCCACTATTTTAATACAAATACAAAGAATAAATTTGACTCTTCTTCTTGGAGCTTGCATTTTCTTGAAAATATCAGAAAAATCATTGCTATTAGGTTGGCTAACATGGATCTTTGTGTCTCTATCTCTATCTGTCTATCTATCTATCCATCTGCCTATCTGCTTGTCTATCTATCTGTCTTACCCAGTCACACAAATGATACCTAGGCACTTTATTTGAAACTTCCTAGTCATTCCCAAGAATACCACTGAAATACACATTATTTTCATTTGCATAAGGAATTTCCAATAGAGGAGATGATTTTAAACCGATGGTATCATAAGGAATTCCACTGTGGAAACTCCCTTCATAATACAGATTGTCCTCTCATAAATGAGTGAAAAAAACATACAAGAGCTTATGTGTTGAGTATATTGCACTGGGAATAAAAATGTAAAAGAGAAACTCTTTCTGCGCTTAAGGACAAGGGAGATTATATATATATATATATATATATATATATATATATATATATATATAAAAGTGATAGCCAGGGAAGAGTAGAGTCATAGGGCAATTGATTGTTGATATATATTCTTGGGAATCCATGGTAGTCTTGATTTGATGTGATTTTTCCCAGATTAAAAGGAGGAAAGATGTGGATGAGGGGGTATAGGTGGGGAGGTATATGCCTCTTGCAACATGACAGGAAAATATCATGTGGTCTTATAACTGAACTAGATGTGGCTAATGCTCAACAATCAACATAGCCCCAGACCAGGAGCTGGTGTAACTTAAAGTCTTAAGAGTTGCCTAGGGAACAAAGGGAAGTAAATTAACTTACTTGTAGTTACTTAGCTCATATGAATCAGGGTCAGAATTTGAACTCTGGTCTTTCTCTATTGTCAAGGATAAATAATAAGCAAAAGAGTTCATTTGGAATACTGATAGTAAATTTAATAATTATTATAATAGCTAATTTTTATCTAGTACTTCAAAACATTAATAATAATACTGAAAATATCATCAGCACAGCTTTGTAATCAAATAAATACAATACCTCTCCATCCCTATCCTGAAATTGAAAATGTACTAAAATATGACAAAGTCCGGAGTTCTTATCTTTGGTCTCACCTTGATTTAATTGCGTTACTCCTGGAGAAATGACATTCACCAGTAGCAATTGGTTCAATATTTGGGTTTTCTTAGTAAAGTAGTTTCTCATTTGCTTCTCCAGCTCAGTTTACAGATAAGGAAACTGAGCCAATGAGAGTTAAGTGACTTGCCCCAGATTGCACATCTGGTAGTTCATGAAACCAGATTTGAACTCACGAAAAGCAATGTTTCTTGAGTCAGAAGACTTCAGTTCTACTCTTACCTCTGAAATTCTGTGTATGATATTATGAAAATCACTTAAGCTCCTTGGGTCTCATCTAAATATAATGAGGGAACAGGGATGATTGATCTTTGAGGTCCATTTTAGCTCCAAATTTATTTTCCTATTTATCTAGAAGGAGGATTGACTCTCCAGTATAAAGGCCTAGGTTCAAATTCTACCTCTGATACTTACTACCTATGAGACTTTGAGCAATCAATCAACATTTAAGTGCTTTCTGTGTGTCAGGCTAGTCACTAGAGATCCTTCTCATTGCTATCTTTATCATTTCATGTCTATGATTCTATGACTAGATGCTAAGACTCCTTCTTATTCTAAATCTTTGGCATTAAAGCTTCCTAAAATTTCCCCTCTGAATTACTGTGCCTTTGGATAGATTGTCTAATCTGTTTTTAATCTGTTCTTCTGATGAGTGGTTGTTTATCTGGTCAATAGATGGTGTCCTTAGCAGAGCTTGCTGATATATCAAAGGGATGGATATTAGCAAAGGGGTGAATTATTGATGAACTTGATGCTGACTTATGGTCAGTTACAAGGGATGACTCTGGTCTTCCCAGTTACCATCAATACCATCCTCCCAGTCTTCCAGACTCTCAACCTAGAAGCTGTTCTCAGCTCTTCAGTGTCTTACTTCCGCCCTCTTTCTCTCTAATCATCTCCCCTCCAAACTGTAATGAAAGTCTATTGGAAATAGACTTAGGAATTAATCTTTGCAACATCTCTAAAATATACCCTATCTTTCCTTTCAAATTATCATCACCCTTGTCACCTCATTCTTGGACTACTGCTATAGACTGCTTGTGATTCTGACGACCTAAAATCTCTCCCAACTCCAAATCATCTTCTATTCAGCCACCAAAGTGATTTTCCTAAAGCACAGGCCCAACCAAGTTTCTTCTCTCCTTCCCTCAACAAACTCTAGAAATCCCTATTTACTTTAAAACTAGATACAAAATACTTCATTGCATTTTGTGTTGTTTTTCAAAATCCTTCATAACCTAGCCCCTCTTCTACATTTCCAGTCTTGCAACTCACTCTCTACTCCTATTCTTCAATCCAATGGCAGTACTCTTTGCTGTTTCTTTAATAAGATGTTGTATCAATTTCTCAACTTCAGTCATTTTATTGAGTTGCTCCCCATGTCTGGAATGATCTCACTTCTCAATCTGCCTTCAGCTGCCATGGCTTCCTTCAAGTCTCAACTAAAATCCTATTTTTTTTCTCAAATGTTCTTGATTTTAGAATCTTTCCTCTTAATTATGTCCTATTTTATATACAATTTATATTTATATTTAGGTATATCTTATTTTTACTTTTATTCTTTTTTTGGGTACATTTTTATTTGCAAGTTGTTTCCTCCATTAGACTATGAGCTTCTTGAAGTCAGAGACTCTTTTTTCCCTCTTATGTGTCCTTAGCACTTAGCACTTGTAGGAGCTTAAATAGTGTTTCTTGCTTATTTGCTTCCCTTTTTGTCTGAATCTAGCACAGTAACTGATATAATAGGTATTTAATATATGTTTAATAATTAAAAAAAGAACTCAGTCTAAGCATCCCTGTCAGCAGGAAGCCTTTTTGATTCCCCTGCTATAAGATGCCTTCCCATTCATATTGGCTGCTATTCATTTTATATTCTGAATGTACTTAAGTACATTGTTATCTTCATTTTAATGCAATTACCTTGAGGCCTTTTTTCTTTGTAATTCAGAACCTCACACAGTGCCTGGCATTTGATAAATCCCTGTTAATTGATTGATTATTGTCCCATGACAACCCTCTGGATGCTCAAGAGCAGGATGGATTTCTAATTCTATGAAAAACAAGATTGGGATGGATCTAGCATTGGTATTAGAATTACCTGGGTTGACCCATTTTAAAACAACAAGAACAATTACAAGGGTAAGGATAAAAGTTATGATAACAATAACTCATGGTACTTTTGGATTTACACCAAGCCCTTTCCCTGATAACAAACCTTTGAAATAGGGCCTGAGACATCCTAACAATGGTTGGATGTCATCAATAAAATGATGGACAATAGTGGGTAGGATTGGAGTACAAAGAGGGCCTCACCTGGATATTGCCAGATGCTAAACTCTTGATTTTATAGCTAAGGCTGTTGTCAAAATCATCAGATGTCTAAGTTCTAGTTTTGAGAAAAGAAACACATAGTACAAAACAATGGTCAAGGATCGTCGTCCCCAAATTTTCTAAATAATAATGGCTAATATTTAGCAACTACTATGTGCCAAGCACTCTGCTAAGTGCTTTACAATTACTATTTCATTTGATCTTCCCAACAATCCTGGAAGGTAGGTGCTATTACTATTCCATTTGACAAATGAGTAAACTGAGGCAAACAGAGGTTAAAGTGACTTATCTGGAATCAAATGGCTAGTATCTATTAACCAATTCCAGGATGTCTTTTATAATGAGTGATCTTGAGCTTCTCCCCAGAGCCTTCATTTAGAAGTAAGTGAACTTACCCCCTTGCAGTCTGTAATCTTTCAGAAAGGTCTTGTCCAGAGCTGCCAATTGTTCTCCCTCCCTTCTCCACACAGTTTCCATTATAACCAGAGAAAGAACTATTTTGTCTAGGGGAGGAACACTAATGTTTAGCAATACATGAAGAGCAATTTCTTGAACCAGTGAATACAGAGTGAAACTTGAATAAGCCTCTCTTTTTAAAAGTTTTTGTTATTGCATTTTTATGAATGACCTTCAACACCCCCTGGTTTTGGTTAAATGTGGAGCATTTTTAACATATGGTTCACATAAAAACCGATAGCCTCATTACTCTTGCTCAGATGGAAATGTTGCATTAAAAAATGAAAATAGAGGTAAAATGAATATCCTCACTGACTGTCTGATACACTGAGACTCTACATATACTATTCATTCAATTCAAAACATTTATGTTAAATTCCTTCTCTGTATAAGACATTGCACTAGATTCTGGAAATAAAGACAGAAAAGAAAAAAAAAACTCAAGCATTTATTAAACACTTACTGTAGGCCAAGCACTATGCTAAGAACTTTATAGATATGATTTTATTTGGTTCACACAATATCCTTGAAAGGTAGTTGATCTTATTATCCCCATGTTATCACTGAGCAAACTGAGGAAGACAAAGCTTAGGTGACTAACTTAGTATCATCACAAAACTCTTTAAGTGTATTCTTTCAAATTTGAACTTGGGTCTTCCTAACAGGAACTAGACCTGTGACTGTCTTGATTCTCCTAGATGAGTAAACTTTCTTCTCCAAATTAGGTTGTTACTTTCTTTGGAATTTAAAATCTTAAGAGAGTTGTCTAGAGCTTAAAGTATTAAATTCAGTTCTAGTTGCAGCCTGACTGATTAAAATGTAATTGGTTAACTAGATATATAAAAATACAATGCAACATAGTAGAATATAAAAAAAATATATAGAACTTAGATAATGTTAAAATGTGGTTTTCTAAGCTAATATGCTGCCTTCAGGGATCACTTGTGAATTAGCATTGTAAACATATCCAAAAATTCAATGGGATGATCACATTTCTAATATCATTTATATGAGTATTTCCTCATTACAACTCACCAATGTCTACTCTATACATATGTCTCTTGTTCATAAAGTCTTCATAGGTGCCCTAACCAATGGACCTTCTTTATTTTATCTTGATATCACAAAGATATTAGTGGACCAAATGGGCTGTCCATCCTTCATTTCCTCCAGCAGTCCATCTGATGAAAGAGGGTGTTATAGGGGATAAGAAGTTGGTTTCTGAGCCAAGAAGTTATATGTTCAAATCTCACATACTTGCTCTGTGCCACTATGAATCACCACCTTCTTTATTTTATCTTGATATCACAAAGATATTGTGAAGTATTGTAGGCTGCTTACATATGCCATGGATTTCTCTCTCTGTTATTCTTTGAGTGAAATTTATGTTTTATTGTTTGGAAACTCTAGTGTTCTATGACTCGCAACCATATAGCATGCATATATGTAATCTATATAAATTTACAATCTCCAGAAAAATACACAGATATGTCATGTTGAATTCAAATTCATTTCACACTGTATGATGACTAATATTCAAGAAAAGCAGAATAAGGAGGTGAATGATGGATAAGAGATGGAAAGCCTGTATACTACTTGTATATCTCCAGGATGTCAAGACCTAGAAGACATTCTCCATGCTATTGGACAGATTATCAACAAGCTTTATACAAGATGATTTGGCCTGGATGGATGGGTTGCCATCTATACTAGTAAAATGACTGCCCACATTCAAGAAATTACAGTCATTGAAATATTGACTTCTGTGGTGTGCTGGTCAAGATTATAGAGAAATGAAATCATATTTGGATTTTGCACTCAAGGAGCTCATAACTAAGTAAATGCCAAGATAATGATGTGTAATCTCCAGGAGCTTTGTACCTTTGTTACTTTGGAGAAGCAACATGGTGGTGTTGTGGTTAGAGGATCAGCCTTGAAAGTAAGAACGATCTGGGTTCAAGTCATGACTCTTAATTATATAAGCATGGATGAATCACCCTGGGACTATCTTTAAGTCTCTAATTTATGGAAAATCTGCATTGGTGAAAGGAATTACAAGACCACAATATGGAAATCATAACTCGAGACCAAAAAATTATTATAGATTGATTCATTTACTAAGTCAGATATACACACATACAGATAGATGGAGGAAGGGAAAGAGAGGGGGAGGGAGGGTAAAGACAGAGGGAAAAGGAAACGGAAAGAGGGAGAGAAGAAGAGGGGGGAAGGAGGAAAGAAAGAGAATAAAGGAGGGAGAGAAAAAGAGAGAGAAAGAGAAACAGAAATAGAGACAGAGAGACACATGCAGAGACACAGAGGCAGAGAGAAAAAGAGAGACAGATATACACAGAGACACAGAAGAAGATAGGAGAGAGGGAGAAAAAAATATTTAAGATATAAATGGTCTTTTGATAATGCTGATAAGGGTACATCTAAAACACAAGTTTTGAGTAAGTTACACATTGGAAAATCCCATCTAGATCATCAGAAGGTTTCCAGATTGTGTTTAAAAATAGACAACAGCTGAATCAGTCTTAGACTTACTGCTGGGCTGAGGAGACTGGCAGCTGCAAACTCACTTGGCAATGCAAAAATGCCTCTTAGCTTTCCTGGAGAAGTCTCCCTTCCCTCTCTGCTCTGGTCATCTCCCATTGCCAGGTCAGCTGTTAAATTATTACAGAGGAATTGAAAAGCAACCAAGAGTTTCCTTTGCTCAAGAGAAAAATAACTTCCCAGGAAGCACTTGAAAGCCCTAATTTCCTTTACCCCCTTCTTGGGAGATGAAATGGACCTGGATGCAAATTCTTTCAATTTATTTTCTCAGGGAGAATAATCAAATAACCAACCACATAAGGAAAGGAAAGACTAAGATCTGGATCTTGGAAAGAAGAATTTATTGCCTATAGTTAAGCCAATGTCACCTTGGGCTGTATTGAGAGAAATGTATTATTATTATTATTTTTATTTTTAATATGGACTTCTTGTCAATTAAGAACAAAGTCTAAGGGAATTTCAAGGACTAATAGCTAAGTTCCAATTAGTGTAAAATAATGAATTCTGTGAAGTGGTTATATAAGTTTGAATTTATGCTATTTAAAGTTATAATTATGTAAAATATGGCAGGCAAGTAGGTGGTGTGGTAGATAGAGTGCTGGATCTGGAGTCTGAAGATTTCCTGAGTTCAAATCTGACTTTAGACACTTAAGAGGGCAAAAATTAATCCCGTTTACCTCAATTTCCTTTTTTGTAAAAGGAGCTGAAGAAGGAAATGATAAATCACTGTAGTATCTCTACCACCAAAATCCTAAATGGGGTCATGAAACATTGGACATGACTGAAATGACTGAACAGTAACAATAAAATATGGCAATTGGTTTCAGTCCAATGGAAACATGCAATGCAGATTTGAATGAGAGGCAATATAACCATTGTTCTGCTTAGATCACATCTGGACTATATTGTCCATTTATCCTCTCTATAATTTGACTTAATATTTCCAGAGTCCTTGCCCAGTGGTATCTAATGTTGCACATTGTTTACATTATCTTACTGGAGTTTCATGATAGCTCTGTTGAAATGAAAGTAGGAATACATTCATGTTAAAGATGAAAAGATTAAACAATAAGTTCAATTGCCAAAACTTCAAAAATATTAATGTCATAATTACACAATTTAAAATTACCCTCTAATTTGGAGACGAGGCATGATATATTAATGGAGAGCAGGACTGAAAGCCAAGATTATCTAAATTTGAATCTTTCCTCAGACATTTATTTCCAGTGTGACCTTGGATAAGTTAATTCACTTCTCTGAGCCTCAGTTTCCTCAGCTATAAAATGAGGCATTTGGATTCAATGTCCTCCAAGGCTCCTTCAAATTCTTAACCTATGATCCTGTAACAATATTTAAGTATATTAAAAATAAAGTTATGTAATATGGCCCTTGAAAATCCCAGGAGGTAGTATGATAAATCATGAGTTTAGATCTGATATAGATCAAAGCTTTAGAACAGAAAAGAATCAAGTTCATCTAGACTTTCCCCCTCATTTTAGAGATGAGGAAATTGGTCCAGGGAGGTTAATGATCTAAGATCTCATAGGTAACAGTGTCAAAGCCAGGATTTGGTCTGAGTTTCCATTTAGATTAGAAATATGGCAAGAAAAGTGATCCTCCTTTCAGAAAAAAATTGTAAAAGACAGAAAAGACTCCCACAGTTCTTTCTTATATCCCTAGCTCCCTATTCGAGCATCTTATCCTGCTTGACTCCTAACTCAGTGATATATCTTATAAAGGGATATAGATTCAAGTCCAACTCAACCTTCTCCATCTTGAAAAGATGATAGAATACTCCCACTCCTCCCTCTCCAAGCTCATAGCATATCCCTTTCCCTTTCCAACCATTATGAAATACTCACAATTTTTTTCTTCTCTGCATGCATAATTAATCATTAGCAATTATATTTGAGGGTAAAATTCTTCATTCTTCCTTTCTTTAGTTCTCTTTTGTAATGAAGCCAGCTAGGTGGCATAGTGGATAGAATGCTGGACTTTGAGTTAGAAGACCATCTACTAGTTGTGTGATCCCAGGCAAGTCAAGTTAACTCTATTTTTTTTTCCAACTGTAAAATGGGGATAATCATTGGATCTATTTCAGAGTTGTTCTATGGAGCAAATGAGATAATATCGTAAAGTACTTGCTCATAGTAGATGCTTGACAAATGCTTATTTTCTTTCTTTCATTTCCCTATTGAGTGTTCTCCATATCATCCATAGTGTAACATTAAGATTCAAATTTTGCAAAAGTAGGGTTGCCAAATAATTATTGAACATTGATCATGCCTAGCCCCACCCTCCCTTAGTCCTTTTCTGAGCAGAACTTCCTGACTTTTCATTGTTTGAGATATTAAACCTATATTGATCTCCCTCCACCTATTATGTGCAAATAATCCTTCTAGTCTAACAAAAGCTTTAAGAGAGTTTACTTTTTATGTAAAGGAGAGAATTGGGCTATATAATTCTTTTCTTCTATCTATAGTATTTATACCTAGAAAAGCAAAATTTTTAGAATAGCCCTGGCATTGTGTGTGTGTGTGTGTGTGTGTGTGTGTGTGTGTGAAGATGGTCTTATAAACAAGCTGATAATTAAAAACAATCCTATTGGGCAAAATCTGGTATTTAATCTAATCCAAATTGTAAGAAGTTACAAATTCTTATATTCTTTAAAACTATGAGAATGTTTAAATTGGAACACCTCCTCCAATAGTCCTTAAGTAACCTGACAATGTACTTTTACCCCATTCACCAAACTTTAATAGCTGCACTGTTATTAAATCTGACTGTAGTTCTATTTGATTTTTTTTCCCTATAGAATTGCATTCAGTCGAGCACTTTGGTCTACCCTCCTGGAAACCATCTTCATTGGAAAATCTATTGAGAACTTTGATCCCCTTATAAACTTACCCTGTGACCAGTTCATTTCATTGATCTTATCCTAAAATGTAAGCATGCAAGAAACCTCAGATAATTGGTTTGCTCTGATAGACTTACATAAGGTCACATGAATGAGGTGTTTGGATTGAAAGGAAAAGCTGAAAATAATGTGAAAAGATTTCCTTTAGTGGCTCCCTTTTTGTTGAAAAGATCAATGGATTAGTTTCATCTCTGGTACAGAAAAAGAACCAAGTAAAATCCCAGCTATTTTTTTTATTTGATGCATTATTAATTACACTTAGGCTAACTTTATACTAACAAAGTGGAGTGGAATGTTAAGGTAATTACCTCGAGAGTTTTATTAAAAGGTAAAGAAATTTATAGAATGGAAGACAGAAGAGCTCTCATAGGTTACCTAATCCCAGATCTTTATTTTACCGGAGGAGCATGGATGCGTTGATAGACTAGGGATTTAACATTAGCATTAAGCATTCTATTTTGGATTATTAATAGCCATAGGACTCTGCATAGTATATTGATTTCTCTAAACCTCAGTTAATACATCTGTAAAATGGGGATAAAAGTACCCATAAAATCTCCTTCATTGGTTTGTTGTGAGGCTCAAAAAGTAATATTTATAAAGTGATATATAAATTTTAGTAATTATTATAAACACAGGCCTGGAGATGTGAAGACATTTGTCCAAAGTCACATAGCTAATTATTAGCAGTAACAGATAAAAAATCAAAGTCCTTTGTGCAAGGCTTATAATATCAAGGCAGGCTGCTTTCCTTAATTATTTTGCTTTCCTAATTAGAAGGATAGATAAATCAATGAGGTTTGTTGTTGTTTTGTGTGTTTACTTTTCCTTTACATTGTTTAAAACATTGCCTCAATTCTCCACTTCACTTTTCAAGAATTGTCGTGTTTTGCCCATAAATAACAACTTAAAATATAATAACCACATTAGTTGAGCTGCCTGTTGATTTGCAGTGGCCTAGGAATAAAATGAATCCATCTATCTTTAACAAAAAGAAACCTCAAGAAATCATAGCCTTTTGGTCATAGTCAAAATGCCAACTGAAAAAAGAGTGTTTTAACAAAATTGGCAAATAATAACTTCTTTTATTCAGTTAGTATAGAACCAATTCCTATCCATAGTTCACTTAGCCTTTCACATTAATGACCCTTAATATTCTGGTTTAGAGAGTGGATTTTCTACTTTCGTTGCATTTATAGATGTTCTTGAAATACTAATGCTATAATGCTCCCACCTCTACCTCTAATACATTTTTTAGAAGAGATTAAAAATTGTATACTAAAGAAATTACTAATTATTAAATTTTGAACTCACAATGGTGAATTAAGCAATTTTGCTCTGGCTGAAAAAAGAAAGAGATAATTGCCCTCTTAGAATGATGACAAATTTTCATATTTCATTTCTTTAATATGACTGGCAGCCTCCTTGGAAGAATTTACCTACTGTTAGGGAAGCATTAGTTTACAGTGGAGAAAACTTCAGCTCTATCTGGATATGCTTTTCATTTTTACTTTTGGCTCTTTCTATCTGTGTGAACTTGAACAAGTCATGTCATTTCCCTCATTCATAATATGAGGGGGTAGCTAAAAAGACCTCTGAGGTCTAGCATCCTAATCTAACCTAAGCGGGTGCTAATAACATCATACTGTGGATTGGTGGGAGAGGAATACAACTCTCTCTTATCATAGATTGCTTACAATTCCTGACAATATCATCAGGAAAAATATTGAGTCACAGGAGTGGCTTCTCATTATATGGCAAAGGGTTTTCAATATTGTTATCAATTTCACATCACCTGCTATTGTATACAGTAGATTGGTATAAATGGAAGAGGGTCATAGGATTTACAAGAAGGAGGGAGGGACCTTAGTGGTTCTTCAAGGAAAGAGTATTGTGTAGTGGGCATAGGGTTTGATTTTGAATTAGGAAAATTTGAGTTCAAGTTCCTGCTCAGATATTTATAAGCTGTGTGACCAGTCAACCTCTCTGTCTTCATTTTCCCTATCTGTAAAATGGGAAATTAGATTCAATAGATACTTCCATCTCCAAATCTAGGATCCTGTGGTCTCTTTGGATTATTCTAACCAGGCTTTTCCACTTCATCTAACCTCTCTTCAGTGTATTCTTCCATAAAACTGATCTAATCATCTTTATTCATTATGCTCATGTCAGTGGGATATTGTGGAATAGTGAATACTGTTAGAGTCCGGAAGACCTCTATTCAGATTTCAAGCTCTGCTGTTCAGAATACTAGCTCTTTTCCTATGAAAAGTGGAGGGAAGGACAATAAACATTTATTAAACACCTACTATGAATGAGGCACTGATAACATTTTTTAAAACAAATATTCCCCTTTTTATTATCATAACTACCTGTGAAATATTTTACAGATAGTAAAACTGAGGCAGATAGTAGTTTAAGTCACTTGTTTAAAGTCATACAGCTAGTAAAGTGTTTGAAACTGGATTTGAACTCAGTTTTCCCTGACTCCATGCCCAGTGTTCTTTGCACTTTGCTGTCTGCTATCTTTTATTCTCATAAACAAGATACTTAATTTTTCTAAGTTTAAGGCAACTCTAAAATTTATCTAGAATCACAGAGAGACTGTAATCTCTGTTAATGTTTGCTGTTCCTCAAGTCATTCAAAAAGCATTCATTAGGAGGCAGCTAGGTGGTTCAGTGGATAGAGCACCAGCCCTGAAATCAGGAGGACCTGAGTTCAAATTTGACCTCAGACAGTTAACACTTCCTAGTTGTCACTTAACCTCAATTGCCTCAGGAAAAAAAAAAAGCATTCATTAAGTGCCAACTATGTATCAGATATCATACTAAGGACTGGGGCTAACAAGAAAGTCAAATGCAGTTCCTGCCTTCAAGGAGTTTACATTCAAATGGGAGAGACAACACATAATTACTGGACACTTGCAGCTTTTCTGGAGGGGAAATGAACAGGCCAAAATCTCCTACAGAAGGTAGGACTTGAACTGAGGTTTGAAGAAATCTTGGGAGGCTTAAGGGATCCTTAAGAGAGGAGATGAGGAGCAGAACTTTGCAGGGCTGGGGGACAGCTGATGTAATGGTTCAGAGACAAGTGACGGGAACGGGAAGGAGGCCAGTGTGGATTATTTAGTATGTGAAAGGGAGTGAAGTGTAAAAGAGACTGGAAATGTAGGAAGAGACCAGGCTGTGAAGAGCTATTGATGTAGTGACTTTTGATCATCTCATTCCTCCACTCAAAAATCTTCAGTGGCTCCCCATTGTTTATCAAAGGAAGTTAAACTCCCTTCCTGATGAAGGTTCTCCATGATCTGTCTACAGCCTGCTCAGTCTTATTTCATATAACTCTCCTTGATGTAGTCTATCTTTTGGTGAAACTAGGCTACTCTCCACCCCTCATCTTAGCACTCTTGTCTTTTGGCTCCATGCCTGATTCATTAATGGAGACCCAAACTTGGAACAGAATCTTTTCCCCAGACTGCTGAAGGCTTTTTCTTCTTTAAGGGGCATCTGTTGAAATCCCTGCCTTCTTCATTGCTTAAGTAGATGCTGAAATCTTCCTTAATCCCTGTTCTAACCAGGGAGAAGTAATATTCTCTTTTTTCAGTTTTCAATCAATAAACATTTGCACTGTGATGAGTACTGGGATACAAAAAGAAACTTAAAGATAGTAATGCCCATCCTCAAAGAGCATGCTATCTTTTATGGTGCTCTTCCCGACTCTCATGAGATTAGAGCTCTAGAGCTGAAAGGAGCCTGAGAAACCATATTATACAAACTCTTCATTTTTATATATGGGGAAACTGAGCCTCTAAAGGATAAAGTGATTTGTCCAAAGATCAGACTGGTAGCAAGTATCAGAAGTAGGACTGAATGAACAAAATTCAACTCTGCTTTCATTGGTAGAGCAAATAACTGGAGGAGAAATTCTTTCCATACATGTAAGTTAGTATTTGCTCTGCAAATTATAAGCTTACAAATCTGTCTATCATCTATCTATCCATCAATCCATTTATTCTTTATAATCTATATATCCTCTATCTACTTATCTTTATCTATTGATCAGTCTATCATTTAATTATCTTTCTATCATCTATCTTCTATCCATCCATCCATCTATTATTTATCATCTGTATATACATCTATCTATCATCTATTTATTTACTTATCCATTTATTGATCCTACTTCCCTCAGCCTTCTCTCAACTCTGATTGGCAGTTTGGAGGGTGGAGTACCAAAGTTCTTCCAAAGCCTTCTTTTAGAGAGGGCACAAAGTGTATTTTTAGCTTAATCTACTATGCATCTACTGCCTTGACTGATTTCAATTCTAATGAAAAAGATACCACCTGGTATCTCCTTCATTCCCTTTTCTGCCTCCTTTTTGTGTGTTATCTCCTCTTTTAGACTGTAAGCTTATTGAGGACTGGTGTTTTTTTAAAACTGCATTCCCAGAATTTAGCACACTGCCAGAAACAAAATAACAGCTTAATAAGTATGGACCCCTTCTCAGAATATTAAAAAAAATCATAATGGAAGGAAATAGCAAATTTTATTTAAAATTTATTGAAAAAAAAGATGTAGTTTTTTTTTTCTTTTCAAATTTATGGATTCTCTGAACTCTCTCCAGAGATCCTTTTGGGGGAGGAGTCTGTGAGTCTCAGCTTAAGAACCCTAGCTTTATCCACAATTTTTTTTTGGCACATAGTGGGCATTCAAAAGATAGTTATTGAATTGAATTAAGGGCTCAGACAAAGAAAGATTGTACCAAAATAACAATGATCCTCAGCAATTTACAATGCTTATTCTAAATATAAACATATTTCTAAAGCTTAATACAGAGAAGAATCTTACTGTAAAGAATGGGATCTAACTTAGTTTTTGAAAAGAGAGATTTAGAATCTCTGTCTGAAATTTCTCTGGATGATTTCATATGGATGTAACAGCAAGAATCAGAATTCTGATGGGACACCAAAAAGCCAGGTAGGAACTTTCAGTTCTAATTCAGACTAGCTATATGTCCTTCATTTCCTATGGATTTCAAATACCAGATCAGCTAAAGGGGCTGCAAAAGGAGATTTCAAAGCACAGAAAGCTGAGCAATAATACTGTAGGCATGTTGATCCCGATACCTTGTTCTCTGACATCTATCCAGTAAATCTTTTCAACTGAAAGTCAGTAAGGGGAAATATGATGACCAAAAATAATGGCATGTTCATTGTAGAGACAGTAATTTTTTAATAGTCCTGTGATTGAAAATTTTATCATTTCTTGATCAGAAAGAATCTATTGAATTAGAATAGCTCATTAGAAAATCCCATCCTCTCCTCTCTTCCTCCTAAGCACTATATGATAACTTTGAAATTTTATTGCCAAGAAACAAGAAAAGGTTGGTACACCATAGAGAAGTCAGGGAAGGGAGAAAATTATCTCAAAAAATGACAGTCATCTCCAGATATAATTAGGACTTTTTGAATCTATATTAGGTGCTGCAAAGTTCCTCTGCTGGATGGATGTAGGAGGAGGAAGTACATTGTTTGTTTGGTGGGAGTGTATGTGGGGGGGCGGGCAGAGTGCAACATAGCTAGACAAGATGGAAAAAATTTACTCCAGTTAGCCATTTGGTCTCCCTATTTGGCCTAATTTTATTTCTGTTAACTAGGCTGAAATACTGCAAGTATGTTAAGGTATTTTGTATCTCAAGTGTCTCAAGCATGGTGTCAGTATTTTCAATCCACTTCCCTAGAACAAAGCCCCAGATGATCAATTTGGTTTAGAGTCTCAAGTTTTCTGCTATCATAGTTGGCTCAGTGGATAGAGTTGGAATCAGGAAGAACTGAGGTCATATCCTGTCTCAGATACTAGTTGGGCATGTCACTTGATCTCTTTTAGTCTCACTGTCCCTTTCTGTAAAATGGGGATAATAATAGCCCCCTACTTCACTTACTTTGTTGTGCGGATCAAGTGAGATGATGTATCTAAAATACTTTACAAGATTTAAATGCTATAGAAATGCTAGCTATTATTATTATTGCTGTTGTTGTTAGTCTATTATCTGTCATTCTAAGAGTACTAGAGGCATTGTGATATAATCACAAGAACGCTGGAAATGGATTCTGGAACTGGTTTGGAATGTGTTCTCAAAGAGCTAATAGGTGTAACCCTGGGCAAATAAATTAATCTCTCTGAGCCTTACTTGTTCATTTTTAAAACAAGTCAGTTAGACTTGATAACCTCTAAGATCTTTTCTGATCTGGAATATGGTCCTGTTTAAAAAGTCCTGATTTGACCAATTTATTCAAACCAGTAATTCAGTGGTAAAAATTACGTGCCAGACAATTGCTTGGATAAAGTAGTGGTATATGTAAATTGACTTCTTTTTCAGGGTTTTATTTTTAATGTTTCTTGTTAATCTGAATTTGACAAAATATCAACTAACATGATTTTTCCTTATATAAAGAAGAGAAACAGAGGATTGAGATGAATTCTCTTTGATACAAAATAACTGATCCAAAAGAAAAGATTCAAAATCAATTATATAGTATGATTAGCACAGTGTGTAGCACACAGGAAGCATTTAATAAATGTTTACCTATTGACTATGTTTTTTTTTTGAATAGACCCATAAAATAGTCTATTGGCATAATGGAAATCTAACCACAGGAAATCAAATTCTCCAATTTTCTACTATTTGAGTTCAAGTCAGCTTAGGCAGTACAGTGGGTAGAGTACTGGATCTAGATATAGAAAAACCTGAATTTAAATTTGGCTTCAGACACTTAGCATCTGTGTAACCATAAGGAAGTCTGCCTGCCTCAGTTCCCCCATCTGTAAAATACATATGACAATGAGAATCTAATGAGATGATATTGGGAAAGTGCTTTACAAGTTTTAAAGTGTCATATAAATGATAACTATTATTATCATAGTCACTGTATCTTATGTGAAAAGAACTCTGATTTTATGTGCATGTGAATGGGCATTTTAAAACAGGATTCTGGTTTTTATTTCATTTGGAACAGTTTTCCTAATCTCACCTCAAGCAGATCTAATCTTGTACAGTATTATCCAAGTGGTAAGAAATCTTTGTTATCTGAGGACTTCTTCAGCAACCTCATCCCTTTGCTTAACTGGTTTAAAGGTAGGGATTTAACTTAATTACAAGACAGGCTTCAGGGCTGCTTCTGGTGTCATCCTGAAGCACAATGGAGATAAAATAACTCCAAGGTTGGTTCTTATCAGGAGTGACTGTGACCAGAAGGACATTTTGGTACTTCTGAATGTTTTTCTTTTTTTGACTAGGGTCCAGGTCAGTCATTTGTATTTATGTGTTATATAAAGCATGAGAAATACAAGTGTTTTGGGGTCTTACTTGAGGGCAGAAGAAACTTTTTGAGTACTTCCCAAACTTTCAAAATCTTTCTAAAATAAACAGGACAGTGAAAAATAAAAGTAAAACTATAGTTTTGTCAACAGCTTCCAGGGAGACACCACAGCAATTTAGGTTCAGGAATGCAGTCTGAGCTATCTCCCATTCTTTAATTTTTTCCTTCTCAATTTCATATGTTGAGAATCACCTAATCTTCTATTCTGGTCACAGCAGGGATAGTATTTAAAAATAAGCACCTAAAAATGAGGCAAAGGAAAATGTTCAAGTTTTCAACTGGGAAAAAATGAGATAGAAGGTAGGTGATTATCTATCTATCTATCTATCTATCTATCTATCTATCTACCTACCTATCTATCTATCAATCTATATTTGTAGTGCATAGATGGCAGAATTTGCAGTTATGAAGGTCTGGGACAAATTGACTGTGTAACTATGAGAAAGCCCTTTAAATTTTTAACGTTCTTTGGCAAGTTTTAAGTACAACCAAGTTTGTGGGACTGCATTGGTAGAGAGCATTTAATTAGCAGAAGCTCCACACACTAATGAAATCACAGGTTTGTATTGTGTCCTCCCAACTCTACCCTCAAATGTACAAGACATTATACCAAACACTAGTATACAAAGGCATACAATCACTTTTTTCAAAAGATCTATAATTTACAAAGAGTGTGTGTGTGTGTGTGTGTGTGTGTATGTATATGTAAACCTATAAAACATAGGTTTATATATATTTGTATATATACATGTATTTGTTTATGTAAAAAATCAAATATAATTAAAGGTAAAGGAGAGATGGGAAATCTGAGAAAGAAGAAAATACTTTTAGCTTTTGTGCATTGAGAATGGGGGCAGTGGAGTAAGGAAGGATTTATGGAGGAATTGAGCCTTGAAGAGAGAGAAAAACTTCAACCCAAATTGGTCAGATTTGAAATTTTTTTACCTAGTCCAAAGACTGACAAAAATGAAAGAGAAAAAGGAATATAAAAATAAAAATGAAGAAAGGATTTGGAAAAGCAAATTAATTTGACTGTCCTCTTTCCCAACTAATTTTAATACTAAATTACCCAAGTTACAAGATAGGAATTCACAGTGTATAGATTATTGATTAAGAAGAATCTGGTATTTTAAACCTGTCTCAGACATGTCCCAACCGTCTGGCCCCAGACAAGTCACTGAACCTCTCTCAGATTCAGTTTCCACATCTGTAAAACAGGGAGTATAATAACACCTAAATCTCCAATCATCCCGATTTATATCTTGCCATTGGACCTAGATGGTTCTGGAGCACAAAATGAGGTTGGTGACTTTGCCCAGCCCTCTCTCTCTTAAATCCAATTTACTTGCATGTCATAGCATTATCTCTCTGATGTCTTGGTACTTTTTGAGAATGAAGGACAAACAACCATGACAACAACTTGACAGGATTATTACGATGATAAAATGAGAAAATGAAGGTAAAGCAATTTGCAAATCTTAAAAATTCTTTATAAATACTAGCTATGATTATTTTTGAATTAATTCAAACAAGTGTTTGTTAAATGCTTGCTATGTGCCAGATGCTTCTCGAAGTGCTGGAAATTCAAAATAAAAGAGGAACTAGACCTGCGATATCACTGGTATGGGAACATCCAAGTGATGAAACTCCCTTTACCAATATAGATCACCACCTTCTCTACAAGTTATAAACACAGAGTTGTCTGGAGCACTGTGATATAAAGTGACTTGTCCAGGATCCAGTATGAAACAGTTCTTGAACTTGATGAACTTTTATTCTTTTTTTTTTTTAATACTATAGCCTTATATTTATAAGAAGATGTTATTATATGTTATTTCAACAGGTAGAATTACAGAAACCAGACATTATGGAAAGCAATATAATAATTAAAATGTGATATTTTTTAAATGCATGCAATTCTTTGAAATCTATTTCTATATTTGTCATGTTGTGCAAAAGAAAATCAGACCTACAAGGAAAAAAGCCATGAGAAAGAAAAAAAATAAACAAAAAGGATCAAAATGCTGTTTTGATCCACATTCAATCTCCATAATTCTCTCTCTGGATGCAGATATGTCTCTTTCCATCAGAAGTCTATTGGAATTCAGGAGATAGACCCAGTAGAGACACTGCTGGATCAAATGATACACACAGTTTTATAGCCCTTTGGACCATAGTTCCAAATTGTTCTCCAGAATGATTGGATCAGTTCACAACTCCAACAGTATATTAGTGTCCCAGTTTTCCCCTTATCTCCTCTTCCAACATTTACCATTATTTTTTACTATCATATTAGCCAATCTGAGATGTATGAAGTGGTACCTCAGGGGTTGTCTTAATTTGCATTTCTCTAATCAGTAGTGATTAGAACAATTTTTCATATGACTAGAAATGACTTTAATTAAAGATGCAAAATTTAAAGAAAACAATAATAAATATTCCCTACCCTTGTGGAAAAATAAAATCTAGCAGGCAGATAGGAAAGAAACACAGAAATTTTATCATAGAAATCATCCTCTCCTGGAGTCTTTATTGATTTCTTCTGTCCTATTTTCTTATATGTGCATATGTATATATATTTTAAATTGAAGTGATCTAAGAGTTTCTCCTGGTTTGGAGAAAAGACAAATAAGAAATCGTTATTGTTGAATTAATTTTAGTTCTTTTTTGGTTGGGCCCAAGGAGATCAGATTACTCATCTGTTTAATCTCTCGGTTATTTAGGGTTATTTATACCATGATTTCTTTTCTTAATAATTTAAATTGTGTTTCCTTGATCACTTTCAATGATGATATCTCTCTATGTCTCTTTGAAACAATAACCAGACCAAAGCATTTAGTCTAGGTCACTGCAAAGTTCTCCAGTGATTGATATGGATCAGCTTACAATTGATTAAGTTTCAGTTTGCATTAATCAGGAAGACTGGTAGGAAAGAACCATATGGACAATTTGGACTATGGTTCATTTGGCTAGGCACTAATAGACATCTAAGAAAAATGTCAAAAGCGCTGATGCTCAGAATGAGCTGAAGCTCGCAAGGAAAGTTAAGGATAGCAAAAAAAAAATCTGGTTTTGGTTTTAGCTACATTGAAGAAAGGGAGAAAAAAACAAAGACTAAAGGTCTTACTTCTGATAGATGTATGGATGATAACTAATTACAGAATAAAGACAAAGTAGCTCAACTGTCATTTTTCTTCTGTTTTCTCTAAGTGAAAAATCTTTCTCCTGAAAAAAAACAGACCATAAACAAACGATTAATAAAGAGTAAAAAGCCAAGATAAGTAAAGGTCTACAATATGATACAAATTGATGAATTCAGAATTCATGGCCTCTGTGAATTATCTTTCCCATTGTCAGAGAATTAGTAAATTTGATTGATGTGTCACTGTCAATTTTTTTTTTTAACAGACTGGGGAAGAGATGTGTGGGACTAAAAAAGGGCAAATATTGTCTCAATTTCCAAAAAGAGGAAGAGAAAAGAGCTTGTAAGCTCATCTCAATTCAATAGAAAGAATTCTATTTAATAATTGAATTCAATAGAAACTTATTAAGCAACTACTATTTGGTAGGAATCATGATTGGAACTGAGAATATAGGGACAAAAATAAAAGTTCCTGACTTCAGGGAGCTTATGCTTTACACAGAAAGGAAAATAGAAAGCAATTTGAAGAATGAAAGAGAATTACTAATTGGTGAGGATCAGTAAACATTGTGGGTCAGAGATGATTCTGTGATAAAACATCTGTGTTTCTGTTGTATTCCCTATTGGATTTTGCATTTCAACAAGGACAGAGATCAAGTCTTATTTAAACTTTACATCTTTTCTAGATACTAGTTTACATCTTTCCTAGCATCTAATACAGAAGATGATAATTTCATCCTTCAAAAAGTGGAGGAAGCAGCAAGGGGAAACTATTCCCAGTATAATTCTTTCATGTAGGAAGGAATTTAGCACCTAGCTGGGATGAAATAATGATAATCTTGTTGGGTAATGATATAATCAAATAATTTCTCCTGAATTCAGGGCCAGTGCTCTATCCACTGAGCTATCTCACTGCTTCCAAATCCTATAATTTCTGACAGAAGAGAAGAAAGCTAGTCATAGTTTGATATATGCCCTCGAGTTTGGTAGGAAAAAATTCAGCAAAGAATTGAGAAGAAAGATCAGGAGAATCCCACAGAATAGAATTTCATATAGCAATTCAGAGCTGGAGGGATAGGAAACTTCTGTATTGAAATTTGCAAGTCTTAAAACAATTTAAATAAAGAATAAAAACTAGATTTTATTAAAAACAAAAACAAAAATAATGGATGACATGGGGATTTACCTTAGATTCAGTAAGCACAGATAACTGAGGATGAATATGAGTATAGTGTGATTTTAAAAATAGTGTTAGAAGAAATGAGCATGTTAGAATGTAAGTTCCTAGAGGGCAGGAACCATTCATTTTTATCTTTATAGCCTCAGCACCTAGCACAGTTCCTGGCACATAGTAGGCAATTCAGAAATGCTAGTTTATTGCTTAAATTGAGTCAGCAAGGAAATTGACCTGATTGGAGTGAATATATTATGTTTGGAAGTAATAACAACAAAATTTGAATACATAGAGTAAGACAAGATTATGGTGGGATCAAGAAATTAAAGTTTAATTTATAAGAATTAGGGAATCCAATTAATCTGACTCTGTAGTGAAAAGGGGAAGTTGAGTATCATGATATTTATCAGTATAGACTGAATATCAGATAATTGTTTTTCAAATCTAATTTTCCTTTAGTAATCACCTTGACTTTCGTTTTTTGCTATAGTGAAATGTGTAAAGTTTGGACTTAATTCTTTCATCTATCTTGATAGCTAAATCAGCTTACTAGATTTTTAAAAATCTGGTTAATGGTGCCACAGTAGATAGAGGGGTGGGGTTGGTATCAGGAAGACTTGTGTTCAAATGTGGCCTCAGAAACTTCCTAGCTGTGCAAACTTGGGCAAGTTACTTAATCTCTGCTTCTGGAGAAGGTGATGGCTAACCATTCTCATATCTTTGCCAAGAAACCTCTGTGGATAGAAGTCCACAGGAATATGAAGACTTGGACATGGCTGAAAGGACTGAACAACACTGGTCTCCACATCACTTGTGGAGAAAGTTGAAAAATACTGCTTTGGTTGATTCTATAAACAAGATTGGCCTAGTTTTTCTCCAACACAAACATGTTGGAATGTGGAAAAATTGGGTTGTCTGAATTTTGGATTTTCTTTCAGGTTAAAAACATGGATAAAAATTGATTCTTTTATGTTTTTCTCTATTCAATTTAATTTGTCTAATGTTTAATACTAAGCACCTAGTATATGTCAGACACTGTGCTAGGTGCTGTGTATATAAAGACAAACATAAAACAATATTACCTTCAAGGAACTTAATGAGATAATAACGTTATTCATAAATCTTAAAGTGCTATATAAATGTTAGCTATTTTTTATTATTAGATATAATATTACTGTAAGGAAGGATTTTCCATTTGACAGAAACTGTTTGGAAAAATTAGAAAGCAATTTTTGCTGGAATTAGATCAGCATTTTATATGGTCTGTTACAATAAGTTCAAAATGGCTAAACAACTTTATTATTAAATGTCACAAGCATAAAAAAATCAAAGAGACAGATTTAGTCCCTGTCTCCAGAGTCAGAGGACTTGGTTTCAAATCTTACCACTGATGATCACTGACTTTGTAATCTTGGGCAAATAATTTAATATCTCTGTTTCTCAGTTTAACTATAAAATAAGGCTGTATTTACTTATCCTATTAAGTTCCTTCTAGCTCCATATCTATCTATTGTCCTTTAAGAAATAATTATCAATCATAGATCAAGGCAATCACAGATGGCAAAACTAATAATTTTCATTGTATTTTGAAAAGATTTTACATTATTAAACCCATACAACTAGATTAGCAAGGGTGGCAATCAAATGGGAAAATTTTCATCAAATATTTCTGATATCTGAAATATATGTGGAACTGCTACAGAAACCTAAGACCAACTCTCCATTTTTAAAAAGTCAGTCCAATGATGCCAATTCGTACCATAGTTGTTACTTAAAGAGAGTTGAGTAGGACACTGAGAGGTTACATGATTTTCATATAGTCACATGATAAAAAGGCAGGTTTAGAATAGAGGTCTTACTGACCCTAAGACTGATGCTCTAATGACTATTTCATCATTACTTTCACATTATTATCATTATTTATAGGGATATAATTATAATTTGTGTTGATATTGTTGAGAGTTTTCAGTTGTGTCCAAGTCTTCATCACCCCATTTGGAATTTTCTTGGCAAAGATATTGGAGTGATTTTTCATTTCCTTTTCCAACTGATTTGACAGATGAGGAAACTGAGGCAAACGGTTAAATGAGTCACTTATAGTCATACAACTAGTAAGTGTCTGAAGTCAGATTTGAATTCAGGAAGATGAGTCTTCCTAACTCTAGGTCCAGCACTAGCAACCTAACTGCCCCATAATAATTTAAACTAAATATTTTAATGATTTGCAGTTAGTGACTAGTAGTCCAGGTTCACACATCTACAAAATGGAATAGGACATCTTTGGAGGAGATGTTATTTCCACTTATTGGATGTGCTTAAGGGGAAGATGGATGACATTGTCAGGTAAGTAAAGATTCTGTTAAAGTATAAATTGGACCCGATGGCCACTGAGGTCCCTCTCAAAAATCTGTGATTTTGATGTAGCCAGGAAACATGGTTTTCTTATTTCAAGATAATGATTTAATAAATGTGTGTTATTCTTGTGGAATCAAAATATCTATTTATTCCAAGAAATCAATATCATAGATTTAGAGCTGAAAGGAACCTTAGAAGCTATTGTGTCCATTTCCTTCATTTAATTAAAAAGATTCTGAACTTAAATGTCTAACCCCCCTCCCATATTCCCATCTATACAGCAGTACACAAGCAAAAAAAGAAGCTTGTGTATAAAAGTATGATTTTCCATTTCATACCACTTACTTTTTAAAAAAAAATTATATAATAAATTCCCTGTTCTTTTCAAAAATGGTCAACTTGTGTGGTTCCTTTTGAATCTCTATTCTTTCGTGTGCTTTAAAAATATTTCAATTGCGTCACCCCCCACTTTTTGAGCACTATTATTATTATTATTAGTTAAAATATATGGAAAGTTTTCCTTTTTATTTTTTGAAATATAGTGTCCAGCTTTTTTGTTTTCAAATTTTGGTTTTCAGGGAACCCAAAGTTTCTTTAATTAACTCTTCTCAACCTATTTTCCAAGTCAGTTGTTTTTGATATCAGATATTTTACATTTTCTATTATTTTTTCATCTTTTGATTTTGTTTTAATATTTCTTACTGTTTCAGGGAGTCATTGATTTGTTTGTTCTATTTCAATTGTCAGGAATTTTGTAATTTGGGTAGGGTTCACAATTTTCTTTTCGGACGTCTTTATTGTTTTAATTCTTTTCTCCAGAGCTTTTATTTACTTCTAATCCCTTGATTTATTTTTTTTTTCCAAGTTTTCTAATAGTCCTTGTAGATAATCCATTTTTTCTCTTCAAATTTCTGGAGTTACTCTTGCCTTCTTTTGGGCTATCTCTAGATATGCAATAATTCACTGTACCAGTAGGTATCTTCTTTAGGATTCTCATCTCTTCAACTTTAGTTCCTGAATTGGGGCTTTATTCCATGCACTGGAACACTGGCTTAGTTGCCTTTATTAACATTGGCTTTATTATTGATTTCCTTTCCCATTTCCTTTGGGCTTCTGGAACACTTTTGTTTTGGTGAAGTTCTAGGGTGGAAGAAATTACTTATTCTAATTTCTTATTGAGTCTAGAAGTAATTTTCAGGATTTTTGCTGGAGTAGATAGTTTGATCAGTCTACTCCTGTTTGGACAGCCATCTTGACTAGAAATTAACTCTTCTCTCCCATTGCTGAGGCACAGAGCAGTTAAATGACTTGTTCAGAATCACATAGATAATAAGTATCTGATGTGGAATTCGAACCCAGGTTTTCCTGACTCCACATCAGTGACCTTTCTAGTGTCATACTCCTTGATTTGGTAATGCTATGATTCATCTGTTCTCCTGCTCCAGTTTCATTGTAATTTAAAAACGAAAATAAAAAGTAAAAATTTAAAAGTAAAAAAAAAGTAAAGTTATTCATCTCAGGAATCCAAGGATGAGGGATCTCTTAGATTCATTTACACGGTACTTTAGTTGTTAGCATTGTAGAAAGGAAACGAAAGGAAATTTTGGTTGATTTTAGGGGAAAGAAGAATGTGAAACCCTTGATTTTGTAATTAAATCCCTGATTTACCCTAGTGTCTGGCAAGGATGTGCAGTATAATTAACAAGACCTGGCTCAGGTCATGTTACAAGTTCAGGAATGCAGGCAATACACTCACCTCCTGCAAACTGTAGGGTTTTTGTGTCTTTTTGATGGTAATTTCCAATATATTCAGTATATGTTTATAGATATTCAGAGCATCCTTTGACACCAAGATTGACCCATAAATGTTTCCAATCTGGCCAGTGTTGTATTTGAAGGTGATAGACTTGATAGACTGTGCTGCCAGAGATTAACTAACTGAATTTGGTGAGTGAACAAATGTATCTCTTGGCCATTTACCCTTGACCATTATGGTCAGTTCCTTCAACTGGAAAACAGCATATTTTCCACATTCCCTTTTCATAGGAAGGCTTCATAAAATCAGAACATTCACACAAGATGCTTTTTCACATCCTATCACTTTCTCAACATCTTCAAAATAAATGCCTCACTTTGAAAAGGTTAAAAGTTGAAAACCCATTAAAGAGCACAGATTTAGAGCTTGAAGGGAAAGACCTCAGAGGTCATTAAGTCTAGCCTCCAATTTGTACAGATGAAGAAATTCAAACCTAGAGTGGTTTATTGACTTGCTTAAGGTCACACAGGTAATTAAATAGTAGAGTTGGGCTTTAAATGAAGTCTTCTGATTTAGATATAGAGCTCCTGCATTACTCTATCCCTTATATGTTTAGGTAAGAAGGGTATTCTAGGTGGTGCTGAGATAGAAGAGAATAGAGAATTAGGTCTGAAATCTGAAAGAAATGCAGAGTTCATATCTGGTCTTAGACATTTATTAGTTGTGTGATCCTTCATCTTTGCCTCAGTTTCCTCATTTGTAAAGTGGGGAATAAACTTACCTCCCAAACTTATTGTAAGAATCAAATGAGATAATTGTAAAGTGTTTAGCATTGTGCCCAGTAGATGCTATTGAAGTGTTTGTTGATATTATTATTATTTTTTTTTATCATGATTAATAGGAGTTTGGGACTTTTCTACACACGTATCATCACATTTATTTTCTCCTTTCTCCCAAGAGGAAACAGGCACGTGATCCCCCTCTTAGAGGCTATTGAGAAATATTTAAATGAATATTTTTTCAATGATATTTCATAAAGGAATATTTTTACTTCTCACTACCTGTTATAAAATGTGTCCCCCAAACTCCTTGATATGAGATTCTCTTCTTTTTTTTTAATTTTGAAAAAAATTTCTTTACAACATTATCCCTTGCACTCACTTCTGTTCCAACTTTTCCCCTCCCTCCCTCCACCCCCTCCCCCAGATGGCAAGCAGTCCTATACAGGTTAAATATGTCACAGTGAGATTCTCTTCTTACTGGTGGAAATGAAAGTCCTGCATTGCAGAAGCTGAAAAACTCCAGCCTTCTTCATTTCCCTCTGGGACTCTTCAAGTATGAGAGTTGTTTGGGCATTTGTAGGTTCTAGCTTCAATAGAAAATATGGAAGTGGCCAAACCCATTTTAGCTTGCTAAAGGAAAGGACTCAATGAAAACATGAGTTTTCCTTCTATCATGTCCCTCCTCCTTCTTAGCTACAGCAGAGACATTAGGGAGTTTCCTTTTGGATGAGATTTAAGACTTTCTCTCGATTGAGTTTATCTTGTTTCCAACGGGAGAGTTCCTTCACTCTATATTGTCTGAGATATATTCTTTGATTTCTGTTTTGCTACTGCTTTGGGTAAATGGGTTTTCTTTCCTAATTTTTTTTTTACATATGTTCATTGTGGAACTGCTATTTTGTGGAGAGGCCAGAAGTTAGACTGAACCAGTCATATCTCCCAGACTAGTAATTAAGGGAATAGATAGATATAATTCTAGCCTAGTACCCCTTTTCTCTATGGTCAGCTAGATGGTGCAGTAGATAGAGCGCTGAGCTTGGAGTCAGAATAACTCATTTTTGTGAATTCAACTTTGGCTTCAGACACTTACTAGATGAGTGACCCAGGCAAGTTGCTTAACCCTGTTTTCCCCAGTTTCCCCATTTATAAATGATCTGGAGAAAAAAATGGCAAACAACTCTAGTATATTTGCCAGGAAAACCCCTAATGGAAGCTGAAAATGACTGAACAATAGCCTCAGCAAAAGGAGCAAAAACTCCTTTTGCTGAGGAGAGCAGAGAGGCCTCTAGCCCCAACTTACTGCTTCTGGCAGAAATAAAAGTCTTCCTTGGGGAAGGGTTATGAAAGAAGAAGTTAGAGGTATCTCTTTTGCTTCTTTTCAAGTTATGTGTAGGGCCTCCTTGTCACAGGAGCTTTCTCTCTCTACACTTGGAGTTCTTTTCCTACACTATTTATATTTGGGCAAGTAACTTCTCCTTTAGGAGTCTCAGTCTTCTCATCTGTAAAATGAAAGGATTGCACTGGGTAATGTCTAAAATTCTTTTTTATCTCTCAATCTAGGATTGTATGAGCTTATCCTGAACTTCTCTTAGCTGTCTAGCTCTTGACTATTCTCCCTCTTCTTCCAGTTGAAAAATCCTCTAGGGATAGGGTCAGTTCTTTATTGATCTTTGTGTCATATCATTAGTAAGTGAATCAAATGTTAGAGCCATCCATTAGAGATGTAGTATATTTTGTGAATGGAAAGAAGGAAGAAAAGAAGGGAAGAAGGAAAGAAAAAGGAAATAAGGAAAAAAGTTAGAAAGGAAGGAAAGAAGGAAGAAATTAAGAAAGGAAGGAAAGAAGTAGGAAAGGAAAAAAGGAAGAGGAGAAAAAGCACAGAAGAAAGGAAGAAAAGAAAGAAGGGAAGAAGAAAGAAGGGAAGAAGAAAGGAAGGAAGAAAAGAAGTAAGGAAAGAAGAAAGGAAGGAAAGAAGGGAAGAAGGAAAGAAGGAAAGACAGTGGCAATCGTTGCTCTTAGTCTTTCCTGAGATCATAGAAGACATGTAATCACCAGTGACCAGCAGGAGGTTCTCTAGTTTTAGCCTCTGCTTCATCATAATTGGAAAAAGACCAAAGAATTCAAGCCCAGTAACACAGATAGTTTTGGAACAGTCTGCAAAAAGACAGCAGATCATCATAGGGACTGAGAAACTCGAAACGGCCTTAATTTCACCCCTTAGCTATTGAGGCCCTTCCTCTCAGAACAGACTTTAATATCTCATAGCTCTATCTCCTCTTCTTTTTCCTTCCCACCTTACCCTGCAAGAGGGCTTCAAGAATATATGACCTTTACAAAAAAAAGTATATAAAAAGGAAAACAACAACTAGAAAACCCAGGCTGAATACTATATAATTATAATGACCAAGCCTGGCTAATCCTGGAGAGGATTTGCCTTTTCCCTTTCTTTTCAGAGCTGAGGGAGTAGCAGTGCAGAATGTTGCTTCTACTATCAGGCTTGACTGCTGTGTTGATTGACAAACTAAACTGCTTTTTCCCCCTCTTTCTTTTTAATATCTTTGTGATGAGGCAAGGGGGCAGGTAAAGGGATGAAGATAATATGTCTTGAAATAAAAGTTTAAATTAATTGATTATTAAATTAAAATAAAAGATAAAAATGAGCTAAAAAAAGATAATATGATCCTACTAACTTTATACACTATCTTAAAAGTATGTGCTGGATTTTTTTAGGGGGTGAGGGAGACAAGGTGTAGGAGGGAAATTTTGCTTAAGAAAAATGGGGGTTGGAATATATCCTTTAATTCCATACTTTTCTTACAACTCATTTTCTCCTGCTTCATCCAACTAATGTGCAACTAGTCACTCTTCACTCCTGTACAGACTAGGAATAGGACTGAAAGCAGTGGACTGGGAATTTCCAGTGGCTATCTTTGCTGAGTCATCCATACAGTATTAAAATATGTCCTTGCACTGACTTGAAAGGTCATATACAATAAAGTAGGGGTTCTTGGGATCCATGCATCCCTAAGTATTAGGTAACTAGATTTCATGAGATTTGTAAACTTGGTTGACAAAATAAATGGCATCAATATTTTTATTAACCATCAATTAAAATTTAGTATTTCCTTCAATTACGAAATAAAAAAAAATTATTCCTCAGGTGGGTTCACAGACTTCACAAATTTGTCAGAGAAGAGCAGGGCCATCTAAAACAAGCAAAAGAGGTGAACCTCACCCTGTTTTAAAGGAAATGGAGTTTACCATTCACTGCTCATATTTTTATAGTTCTTTAAGGATTCCAAGAGAAAGCATCCATAAGGTGCTAATTCAACCTTCAAATAATATATGTAAACGCTCCTCTCATGTTAATTCATATGACTATGGTAGGCAGACCTGTATCTCAATTGTGGGGCTTCATGAGCTGCAGGAAAAAAAAGCCCCAAAGAGTTTTAAAAAGCTTGTGATGGAACTTTTGCAAGCAAAGAAAGACCTTTTTCTGTTTTATTCAAGAAAAAGAAAAGCAAGTCTGTGATAAAATTTGGGACTCCATGTAGGGGCATTAAAATTCATATCCACAGAGATAGAGAAGTCCATTGGTTTAGCATCAGTCTCTGTCTCAGATCTGTTTCAATCTGTCACTTAGAATAACAATATCAATGACAATGACAACAACAATAATGAGAATAACTATCAAAGGTTATTTATAAAGCTTGCAAAGCAGTAGCAGCATAAAATGTTAGAAATAGAAGAGACATTGATAACATCTTTTGTAATTCCCTCACTTTATTAGTGAACAAAATGAGACCTGGAAAGGTTAAGATGTTATCCAACACCACCCAGATAATTAATACTAAAGCTAGAGCTTAGCCCAGGTTTCCATTCTATTCAGCATTCGTGCTAACTGAAAAGTAGTCTGAACAACTACTAGGGGTGATTTTCAGAAAGGAGCATTGAGTATGCTTAAGAAAGAACAATACAATGCGAGTTTTACAATGGGGAATAAAACACTGGGCAAGATTTCTTTTGGATATTCTTAAGTTTTCCCCCAGGTTTTAGAAGTAGATCCATTTTTTTTTTTACCCAACCTCAAGCTGTAGGAGACAGCTAGGTAATGCAGTAGATAGAGCATTGAACCTATAATTAGAAAGACTCATGTTCTGAGTTCTCTGACATTCACTAACTGTGTGATCCTGGATAGGTAACTCAACTCTGTTTGCCTCAATTTCCTCATTTGTCAAATGAGTTGGAGGAGTGACAAACCACTCCAGTGTCCTAACTAGGAAAATTCCAAATTAGATCACAAAGAGTCTAACATGACTAAAAAATGACTGAGCAAAAACAAGCAGGAGGACTTAGAAGAAAGTTATTGGTTTTGAAATAGTCATTTAGAATCTTTCTGAACCCCAGAATTGTATTTTTGGAAGGTTAATTAATGAGAGCTTTTGCTCTATACTAGGATGAACCACAGTGCTACCTTGTGAGAAATATGGGAATAAAATGGAGAATAAATCAAGTTAAACACTATTTTAGGTTCATCCATCAGAGTTGTAAGTACCAGATTTTGTACCTGGAGCTCATGGCACTAAACGTGCAGTCCAATTGATGTTTGTTACAACAATTCAAACTGTTGGGTTTTTTTCCTTTGTGGGCAGAGAGGAGAAATCCCAGGAAATCAGCTTATAAGGGAAAACACCCATGTAGATGGATTCTTTATATTGAGGTAATCTCACTGGATTGTGCCTGTCATGGGGAAGAACTTGCATCTGCTAATTATCTATTTTAATGAAATATTCTTGTCCTATGATCAGTTGTCTGTGCTCTTGGAGTAAATTCTATTATGACCCCTAACTGGAGTATTCTAAGGCTAAGCTTATCCAGTATGTTGGAGTTTTGGCTCTGTAAACCAACTAAACTTGCAGAATGCTTCTAGAATTAAAAATCAGCTGTTTCTTTTAGACTGAAGAGGCTACATAATTGAGATTGGCCTGGCATCCAGTGCTATATAAAGATGGAAATAAAGTAGAACATCTTCCCCTTTAAGTAAATGAACATCTTTCCCTTTTATTTAACATCTGTAAATTTCTACCTCCTTCTTAATCTAGCTCCTTGGACTCAAAGAGTCTATATACAACATAATTAAGTTCTCAGATCCTTCTAAGGATTTGGATATTCTCACCTACAATTCATATTGTAATCCATCTTTATGGTTTGTAATGGCCCAAAATTTTATTACCCAGAGGTGCCTATCTTTATTTTGTCTGGTCCTTGGAAAACTGATATATTCTACTGCTTTGGTCTTCAACCAATGAGACAAATGTCTCAACATTTTTTGTTCCACGAACCCTTTTAAAGTAATAACAAAAGTGCTTTCATTTTATTTTCTTCCTCATTTTTCCTTTTTGATTAGATTTTTCTTGTGCAGCAAGATAATTGTATATATGTATATATTGGATTTAACATATATGTATATTTTTTTTACCATGTTTAACATATATTGGATTACTTGCTATCTAGGTGGGGGGTGTCATGCACTCCCCAAACCATTAAATGGGACTCAAAACTTTTCCAACATGATAAAATCTGCTCATTATTTAAAAAAAAATTCTTCCTTCCTCTTTCCCTTCATTCTTCCTTCTATTCCTTTCTTCTTCCCTCCTTTCCTCCTTCCCTTCCTCTCTCTCTTCTTCCCTCTCTCCCTCAAGTCAGAAAAATGTTAAAATCATTGTATAATAAGGAGTACAATTTCTTTGCAGAATTAGGAAGCTGAAATGCATACCATATATATGTAATTTGGAACCATGTGAAGAAAGAGCATCCAGAAATTAACTGCCAAATATCAAGTGACATTCAACCAATTCTGTTCCACATTTCTGTTTGTTTTCTAGTTATAGAATCAGTTGATTAAATAATCTTGTGTTGTAAAGTTTTCAAACAACTGAATTGATCCGGTAATGAATAGCTGTGCACTTGAAATCATGTTCTATTGTTTCTCTGAGCACAAAGCGAAAGAAACCCCTCCAATCCAAGGTTAGCTTGAGCTGAGAATTACCTGGCAAAAGTGTGAAATAGAATTTAGGGCACTGCATTAAAAAAATAATAGTGTTAGTTACATTCTGCATGAGTAAGCAAAACACAGGTTAGAAATTTAATTATTTCTCCAAAGCTTAAAAAAAAGTCTACTAGCAAGGTAATTTCAACTTTCAAATTGGATACATTTTCTTATCCTAATAAGACTGAATTTTGGACCTCTGCCATGGATTTTGACTTAACTTTTCAGTGTTCTTCCAACTCTTTCCAATCTCTTTTCAGGCAGTCCACTTAAAAGGGTGCTTTCAATTAATGTGTGTGTGTGTGTGTGTGTGTGTGTGTGTGTGTGTGTGTATCTATATGTATATATGTATATCTTGCCCTCCTTAAAGTTAGATTCTGAAAAATAAAATGCAGTTCTTTCACTGGGATGAAGTTCAGTTTTACTTACTGCAATTGGAGTAACAGCTTTAAATAATGGATAATGGATCTTCTCTTGTTCCCTATGGGATTACATGTAAAAGAAGCTGGCAGCTGTAAAAGCAATGTTCATATTCAATATTCTGTACACCTTACCTTTGGATTTCCACTCTGGTGGTTAAAATTCGACGCCCCTTCTACTATATTACAATTAGATTAGAGCTGTAATTATAATTGAGATAGAAATAATACTTAACATAATTAAGTTGTTGACTCCATGAAAACCCTGAAAGACAGGAAATCCTGCAATTAAGTAAAATTAAAAGGGATCATTTATTTGATATAATATATTATGGGATAACTTGTTAAGTGTAATGTACATTCCATGTCAATTTCAGTTTCTTAGTAATTACCTATTCTATTCTAAGGAGCAATTCAAAATATCTTTTCCTTCTTAATGCTCTGAAAAATTTCCTAGAGATTTATTAGGTCTCTACTGATGATATTAAAGCTTATGTTGAGAAATGATGCAATAACCAAGAGAGGCTTCAGTTTTAAACAAAAAAAATCATCTGGAAATTAGGTTGGATTTAGAGATTGCTATATTCACTACAAAGAATGATGAGAAGGAATATGATCAATATTCTTATCATGAAAGTATGTAAAGGTCAGTGAAGTCAGGGGTCCAAGCTTTTTTTAAATAGATTTTCTGCCACATGGTCATTTTGAAATTAAACTGGGTTGAATAAGCATATTATTAAAGTCAGTATTACTCTACTAGACAACAGACCTCCTGGTAGGAAAATAGATGTTTATTTTCTTAAATGAGATAATATTTATCAACCACTTTGCAAACTTTAAAGTGTTAGATAAATGTTTTCTATTATTATTGTTTTTATGCTTTGTTTTCCTGAACAAGAAATGTTTGAATGAAATATTTTGGAACATTATTCTTTATTTTCCTGAATATGAAATGTTTGGAAAGTGTTTTTTTTTTTTTTTGCATTAAAATGTATTTTCCAACTATAGTTACCTGTGGTTAAAATTTTTTAAAAATTACATATATATATTTAACAATAAAGAAAGTTTCCTTCTAATTTTTGAGTAAAAATAATTGACGTCCAAATGATTTTTGATTTTTCTAAAAGTGACAAAACTATAATAGGACTAATAGTAGAAGGAATGAAAAAGAGGGATTAAAAAATAAATCTCGAAAAGACCCTCATTTATATAGTATCTCTAATAGTTTTTCATAAAACATAATTAAAACCTATCAAGTTATCATGGAAATTATGGAAGCTATAATTTAAATTATCTATAGATTATTGTATAGTGTAAAGTAAATAGAATAGGAGTAAAAATCTCCACTATCTATTAGCTGTGTGACCTTAGGCAAGGTACTTCTCATCTTATGAGGTACTTGAGTTCAAATCCAGCCAAATTCAGATGTCTACTGTCTAGTGAGCAATTCTTGCCAATTCCTTTAACCTTTATTTGCCTCAGTTTCCTCAGCTGTAAAATGGGTATAATAATGGTACCTACCTCAGAGGGTTGTTGTGAGGAACCAATGAGATGATATTTGTAAAAAGCACACAGTGCCTGTTCATAGAGTAGGAAGTATATAAATGCCAATTCCCCTTCCTTTGAATCTCTGTTTCTGCATCTGTAAAAAGAGAGTAATAATATCAGTTTTTTTAAACTTATAGGACCATTATAATTATCAACTCAAATAATAATTATGAAAGTACTTTGTCTTTAGTTTATAAAATGTTACATAAACGTGAGGTATCACTATAATAGGAAGTTACCATTGCTTGGGTCATGGTACTTTTGAAGGGTGATTTTCCTTAGTCTGGTGGTCATTAAGTCAATAAGTATTTATTAAGCACTTACAGTATGCTGGGCACTATGCTAAGTGCTGAGGTTATAAAAGAAAGCAAACCAGAGTCCCTATCGTTAATGGGGGAGACAAAAATGCAATAAATCATGTATAACAAGATATAGAGGACAAACTAGAGATAATCTCAAAGGGAAGGCAGTAAATAGCATGAAATGGAGCAGGAAAAGGCTTCTTACAGGTTCTGCATGTATATATACTGCCTTATATACAAGAGTATATATATACATTCATACATATATAGTTACCTAAATATTTCAAAATCTGTAATTGAATGGCGAATAGAATGATGTAGTTATAATGGAAGAGAAGACCTTAGATTCAAATTAGCTGGTTGATCAAGGGAAAATATCATTCTTTCTCCTTGCCTCAGTTTCCTCATTTGAAAAATGAAAATATAATAGCCTGCTCCACAGGATTGTTGAAAAGTTTAAACATTTTGCAAATGTTAAAGGGTAATATACATATTGAATATTAATAACAAAGATGCTGATGATAACTGCAATTACCCCAGTGTAGTCAGCCCTCCACTGACCTCTACCTCTTTGTCATTTTACAAACTGATTTATAGAGTTGGGGGGGGGCTAAAAAACTGATTTCAATATAAATTGAGAGTCACAAGTTTTATGACTTACTTAAAGTTATACAGTATGTGAAACAGTCAGGCTACATACAGGTCTATGGGTATATTTATATGTGTTCATAATACATAAACCCACATGCATATATGACAACCTGATGAACTTTTCTATGGTTCAATTGAGCAAAGGTTGGTTCTTGGATGACATACACATAGTTCATCATAGAATCTGCATGAGGAGTCTTTTTAGGCTAGAAAAGCCTTCTAAAGCTTGTGGTCCAATAGCATAGAAGAAGAAGAATCAGAGAAATATTTATAGACACATATGCATATGACATAACATAACATGAGACACCATATGGCACAAGATAGGCAGAGGGTCTCAGAACCAAGAAGTCTTGGATTGAATTTCTGCCTCTGACATCAGTTTACAAGATCCATAAAAACAGGGACTGTCTTTTGCCTCTTTTTATATCCCTAATCTATACTACAGTACATGACTCATAGTAGATGCTTTATAAATGTTGATGAATTGATTGATTGAAATATGCTAGTTGTGTCACCCTGAGCACATCACTTACTTAATGCTCTAGGCAATTCTTTGATTATTAAGTTGCAGGGACAATTATAATTCACATAGGTGAAGGAGGCTTTCTTAGCTATGAATTCTCTATACCAAAAAAAATTTCAGGTTTAATTCCAGTCATAATAGCAACAATTCATATTTCTATAACCATTTACAGTTTGCAAAGCATTTTCCTCAAAACTATACTGCCAGGTAGTTATTACAAATATTATTATTCCCTTTTCATAGATGAAGAAACACAAATGTTAAGTGACTTGCCTAAATTCACACAATTGGTAAATGTTAGAATTAGGAAACATACACATGTATGTGTATATCAAGGCCTTGATTAGTACAAATAATGAATCCCCCTGAACTTGTCCCATTATTCAAATTCATATTGCGTAGTTCCACTGGTCTGGAACCAATTACCATATTTTACATAATTATAACTTTGAATGATGTTAATTCAAATACAATTCCATCGTTTCATAGGATTTATTATTCATACTGATCGGGACCTAGCAAAATGTGTTAACACATATATGTATATATTTGTTTACCTTAAAATTAATATATAAATCTTCAATTGTATTTATATGCATACATGTGCATATACACATATGTAACCATATGTATATTTGTTAGCAGAGTATCTAGCACATAAGTGCTTATTTATATATACATATATTTGGGGGCTATAGTCTGGAAGTCAGGAACAGACCTTGGAGTTGAATAGTTGTTATGGGGAGTTCTGAAATAACACATTGATAGGTGAAGGAACTAGGGCTTGGCAGAGGGGTATTCCAGCTTGGGGATGCCACTGGGGTAGTTGACTCTTCCAGGACCAGGGAGTCTGAGGTGCTAAGGTAAGCACCAGGTGAAGAAAGCAGCAGAAGAATGGTTTTGCAGCTTGGAAATTGGGAATGGGACACAAAAATGCAGACTAATTATGGAAACTAGAGCAAAAAATCATAGTAGAGTTGCATGACAAATTTTTAGGTGTCTAAGATAAGATAATCGAGGAATCTCTAATAGATATTTAAGTTCTACAGATAGTTCTGACAAGACTCCAACTTTTGTGATTATTGAAAAAGACTAAATCTCAATAGTGACCATAGAAAAGGAGAACAAGCATTTTAATTTATAGATGCTGTGCTGTGTGCTTTACACTTATTTCCTTTGATCTTCACAACTCTCACATCTACAGAGCGTTTGAGACCATGTTTGAATCAGGTCTTCCTGATTCTACTTGGAGCACTTTGTCCACTGTCACCTAGTTGACCTGGGATCAGCTAATGGACAGATGGAAATTCAAATAACCATTTTCCTTTAAAATTTCTTAGGTAGTTGGTGTTCTATTTGTTTCTATTTCTTGTCATAAGCAAAGCAAAACCAAAAACACAACTCCCCAGATACACTTAAAATGATGATTTAAAAATCTATTCTGCTTTCTTGGTAGTTAAATAAAATCTTGCAGAGAAAATGAATGCTGGTATATGTAGCATGAGTCTGTGGAACCCAATCTCATTCTAAGAAGAACTATAAACCTTCTTCTAAGTGCAAGGTTTTATGTTGGATACTGGGAATCCAAAAATAGCACGCAAAAACAGTTCCTGCCTTCAAGGAGGAAGGATATGTATGTATTATTTAAGATAACCACATATATGGTTATTTGAGGAGAAGGAAACAACAACTAGGGAACTCAGGGAAGATTTTCCATGGCAGATGACAGAGGAGAAGAGTGCTGAAGAAAGACTGGATTCTAAGCAGTGGAGAGGACAAGGGAGAATGTGACAAGTATGAGTACTACCTAGGTAAAGTTATAAAGGGAGAAGATAGAAAGTTGGTTTTGGGGAAGAGGGAAATCAGCTTCATTGAAATATAGAGCATCTGAAGGGAATGAAATAAACCTGGAAACATAAGCTTGGGGACAAATCGCAAAGATCCTTAAATGCCAACCTGAAGAGATTCATTATATGTTATTCTGGAATTGACGGGGAGTCATTGATGGCTCTTGAACAGATCAGTTATATGGCCATACTTGGGCTTTAAGAGAATTATTCAAAAGTTGAGTGAGGAATAGACTGGAGAGAGAAGATAATGGATTCCTCTAAGACTATGTTGTCCAGGTCACTGATGATGTGGGTCTGAGTTAGGGTGGTAGATTTATGAGTAGTAGACAGAAGTGGATAGATGCAAGACATATTGTAGAAAGATAATTGTATAAGCTTTGGCATATTATTGAAAATGAGGGAATGTGAAAGAGAGGAATCATTCAAGAATGACAGTCAGCTTGTGAACTTGTTGACAGAAGGGATAATTTTGAGGTAGCTAAGGTCATAGTGAATAGAGAACTGATCCTGAGTTAAAACGTGACCAGCATTTACAAGCTTTGTGAACTTGGACCAGTTGGTTCACGTAGCTAGTAAGTGCTGGGCAGATTTGAACTTTTAACATCTTTGCCTCAAGTTCCTCAACTGTAAAATGAGGATAATAGTCACACATACCTGTGAGGGTTGTGAGGATCAAATGAGACAATATTTGTAAAGCATTTAGTGTAGTGCCTGGTGAACAGATGGTGCTTAATAAACACTTGTTTCCTTTCTGATATACTCAATAGAAACAGATAAGTTTGGAGAGCAGTGTTTGTAGGAAAATCTGAGTTTGGATCCTACCTCAAACAGGTAATTGTTTGATTCTGGGCTATTCTTTGTTTCCTTCTCCATAAAGTGGAGATAATAGTAGCTTTTATCTTATAGGATTTTATATCAAATAAGGTAAGATAGTGTAAAGAGTTTTACAAAATGTAAAGAGCTCTATGTATGTCAGTTGTAACTGGAAAAGGGAGTAGGAGAGAGTAGGGGGAAAATAACGAGTTGTGTTTTGGACACGTTGAGTTTGAAATGCCTTCAGGATATCCAGTTGGACGTGTCTAAAGGGCAATTGTTGATGTGGATGAGAAACTAGGGCTGGGTATATAGATGCTGGAGATGTCTCTGCAGAAAGAAGCTAATTGAGCCCATGGGAATAGATGAGATCATTGCATATAGAGGTTGTAGAGAAAAGAGAAACAGATCCATGCAGAGCCTTGGGGGACACCCACCATTGGGGGGGGCAAAACATGCATGATGATACACCATACGATATGGAAGAGAAGCCATTGTATGGGTAGGAGGAGAACCAGGAAGCAGCAGTATCTAAAAACCCAGGGAGGCCAGAGTATCCAGGAGAGAGAGATTGTTAATGACAAGAAATTCTACAGTGCAGAAAAAATAAATGAGGACTGAGAAAAGGTCATCCCATTGAGTGCTTAAGATATCATTGGTTACTAATATATAGTTGAAAATTAAACTCTTTTTCTGTATTCATATATTCTCTTATCTCCAGTTCTGGTTACTTGTTAAATATACAATGAGATGTATTCTGAATAACATATTGATAAAGAAATAATATTTATAGCATTTAAACTATAATAATAGAATTCTCTGGGACTTTAAATATCATCATCTCATTTAGTCCTCCTAATAACATTGTGAGTTTTAGGGAACACAAAACTAGTTCTGACCAAATGAATGATATGCTCAAAGTTATAGCATTAAGTTAGCAGCAGAACCTGGGGTCCAATGAGTCCTCTCTAACACAGAAGGCCAGTTCAGAATATAAGTTTTTCTAGTATAGAGAGAAGGAAAGTTTGGAATGAAAGCAGGCTGAGGGTGTGTGTGACGATTCCAGCGTTACCTTAAAGGACGAATTACTTGGGGAAGGGGGGGGGACAGTGCTTTGATTTTGGTCTCTCAAAGGTCCTCCTTTCACCTAAGAACCATCCATGACACCTCAGAATGTACCCAAGAAGTCTGAAAGAATGAGTAGTGGTCCTTCTTTAGGTACCATGTGGGTAGGAGATAGAATACAGATCCCCTGAAAATAGACTATATGTTTGATGAAGAGGTCAGCTTTGATTTCCAAGGTTCCTTTCTACTTTAAATCTGTGATCCCATCATAGCTCTCTTCTTTCAAGTATTCTTTTCTCTCTTGGTTGCCATGGCATTGCTCTCTATTGGTTCTCCTATTATGTATCTGACCATTCCTTTACAGAATTCTTTACTGGTTCATTGCTTCATATCCACAGTCGGTGTATGTCCCAAGACTGTCCTGAGTCTTCTTTACTTAGTGATTTTATTACTTTCAGGAGTTTAATTTTGATCTCTATTTAGATGACTCCCTGATACAGCCCTGGTTTCTCTTCTGAGTGTCATTCTTATATTAACAACTTACTAGAGGGTGTTTCAAACTGGCTGTTCTCTGGATATTTCAAACTCAAAAGATCTTAAACAATGCTCCTTTCTCCCCAAATCCTCTTCTGCACATATCTAATACAGTTGAGGGTATGACCTCTCTTCTAGTTTCTTAACTTCATTGCCATGCTTTTCTTCCAACTCTTATATGTCTAGTCAGTTGCCAAATCTTGCCATTTCTATATCTATAAAACCTCTTCTCATATAGCCTCTTCTCTCTATCCACACAATCACTCTCCTCATTCAGACTTTCATCTTTCCTATCTCGACTATTTCTTGTTTATTCATTAGTACCCAGTTCTTTGGGGTTTTCTTGACAAGATACTGGAGTGGTTTGCCATTTCTTTCTCTAGCTTGCTTTATAGATCAGGAAACTGAGGCAAACAGGGTTAAGTGACTTACTCAGGGTCACTCCTCTAGTAAGTGTCTGAGGCCAGATTTGAACTCAGGAAGGTGAATATTGTTGACTCCAATCCTGGTACTTTATTACCATACTATTTATTTATTGTAATAGTTTTCTGACTCAACCCTCTCTCCTTTCTAATTCATCCTTCTTATAGTCCCTAAAGTGATTTTTCTAAAGTTCAGGTCTGATCATGGCACCTTCCCCACCCAACTCAGTTAACTTCAGTGACTCTCTCTAGAATAAAGTATAAATTCTTCTATTTGGCATTTAAAGCTCTTCACAGGCTAGTCTGTTTTGCTATTTCTCTAGGGTCCTTACAAATTATTCTCCTTGATGCATTTTATAGTTCAGCTATCCTGCTCTATTTGCTCTTCCTTATATATGATGTTCCATTTCTCAGCCTCCATGCCTTAAATGCTAACTTTTCTGAAAGGTCTCATCCACTTTTAGATTTATGATAAGATCCTAATAATAGTTAGCTATTGTCAATTGGGCAAAGCCCACCCCTCAAATACAGAGGAGTCCAAGCTGAATTGAAAGCAGAAAGGTTTTATTATAAATAAAATTAGACAGAAATACAGAGTACAAGGAAAGGTACAGTCTAGGAGAGGAAGCGGGTGATTTATGCTTGAAAACCACAAAGGAAAGGATCTAAGGAAGGGTTAGGGTGGACATTTCTTTCCAGGAGCAGGTGGGATATAAAAGCAGTATGTATTTGGAGCAATAGTTGACCATAAGGCTGGTTTAGAACAGTTTGAGGTGCTTATTCCATGTCTGCTACATCTTTATAGAAAAGTAACTCACAAGAAATGGACATATTATCTCAGCAGTATTTTCACATTATAATAATTCTTTTATTTGTTTGTTTATACTGGTATGGAATAGTTTATCACTGTTAACCTTTCATTAAGGGCTAATGTGCTATGTTATCTTTGCTTCTTGGAATCCCTTACTTCCCTGAAGACTTAACCCAAATGCTATCTTCTGCAAGAAATCTTTTCTTGGCTCCTCAGCTGCTGTAGCCTTCCCATCCAAGGCTGTCTTTGGGTCTCCTTTGTATGTATATTATTTGCACTTATTTATATATGTACATAGTCTGTATATTTTTCATCCTTTTGTTTGCTTGTATGTGTCTTACACATATTTATCTATATGTATATATGTATATGTGTGTGTGTGTGTGTGTGTGTGTGTTTTCCTCTGATAGATTTTGATTTTTGATTTTGTCTGACTTTTGCCTTGGTATTCAGAGTATTCACCAAAGTGCCTCTCATTTACCTGGTGTGTAATAAATGTTTGATTGATTGCTACTATTAACAAGTTCATTAATTAGACTCAGAAGCCATCTGCTGCAGGGAGAAAGATGCTTGATCTGGAATTAGGAGCCTAAATTCATAGTTTATCTCTTCTATTTGCTACTTGTATGACCTGGGATGAAGCACTTCCCTTGTCTATATCAGAAGGGGATTTAACTTGATCTCAGAAATTGCTTTTAACTTTAGATCTATGGTTCATTAGTCTGGACTGTTTTGGAATAGTTGCATAACCATGTGTCTGTCATTAAGAGATAATGTGCTTAAATGATGGGCTTATTTGTGTATCACCTATTTTTAATATTTCCTAGGAGAGGCTCATTCTGTATTTTCAAATAATAGAGAATTGTCTTTAAAAGTAACATTCTTTCTCGAGCAACAGTGCTCAAGACATGACCAAGTAATGAATTTTCTAATTAAAAACCATAAAGCTAATTTAGGCATTAGTTCAAGTTTCAATTTTTACTTTTTTTTCATGTACATATACATGCATATGTTTGTATTTATTTTGACAAATCTAACTTCTTTGTATATTAATATGAATTCTTTATGTTACTTTCTTGCTTCCCTGTTGTGTTTTTATTATACCAATCAATGATATAATTTAGCTGCCAAAGTAATATTATGTAGTCCTGCTGAGTTGATAGTGTTTTTGCTATGAAAAATGTAGAAACTTTTGACTTAGAGTACTAGTTCAATATTGTAGGGTTTTTTCTCTTCAACATTTTAAAATAGTTTCATAAAAAATTTTTACAATATGCCATGGTCCCTCATTTTATAGGGGGGAAAATTTAGGTTCGAGTCAATAGGACATCATGGATAGAGCACTGGCTTTGATTAGGAAGACCTGGATTCAAATGGTGCATCAGATACTTTATAACCTTATTCACTGCTTCAGGTTCTTCATCTATGAAATTAATGGGCTGGGCTCAGTGATCTTTAAGGACCACTCCAGTTGTAAATCATTAATTCATCCCTTTTTTGTCCTAATAGCTAAAAATGGGTCAGTTTCATTATTTGGTATTCATAATACTTAGAATCAGAATCTTAGATTTCTTTTTGCTGTTGAGATTTTAAAAAAAATATCTTTTCCCTCATTAAATCACAGACCTTCCCAGAAATAAAAGTAAAAAAAAAAAAAGAAACATTCTTCTTTTCCCCCACTCCCATCTTATACTTAGAGTGAAACTATTGAGAAAAGAAAATCTTCATGCTTATGATTTTTAATGTTTTAAGTATAAATTAGCACTTTTTTGCCAGAGTTATTTTTGCATATGTTCAGATGATCATAGTATTTATTGTTCATATAGCTAATTATTTTGGTTATTTCCCTAATATTAACATATTCTTACGTCCCATCAAGTTGAATCTAACTTAATCATTATGAACTGGTTTATGGATATATTGTTTGAATCTACATGTGAGAATCATGTGCAATAAGCTAAATTTCATTTGGAATTTTTGTATAAATATTTTTAAGGCAATTTCTCTATAGTTCTTTTTCTCTGCATTATCAATCTCTTGGTTTGGCTATCAATTAAGCAGTCAGGCATTCAGTAAGTCACAAGGATTTATTAAGTACTTACTACATGCCAGGCACTATGCTAACTGCTGTGGTTACAGAGAAAGGCAAAAATGCAATCCTGTCCTTAAGAAGTTTACATTCTAATGAGAAACAACATTAAAAAAAACTATAGAGATGTAAGATACATAGAGGGTAAATTAGAAGTAATCTCAGAGGGAAATCACTACCTGTAAGGAAGTTAGAGATCTGGGGGAAGATGCATGACATTTTGAAAGTATGATGTGAGCTAAGTCTCAAAGGAAGCCAATGGACAGACAGAAGAATGGAGGGCACTCCGACATGGGAGGTAAAAAGTAAAATGCACAGAACATAGAGATGGAGTGTTTTGTATGAAAATTAGCAGCAGTTTGATGTCTTTGGATAACATGATTTGAGAATACTGGAAAGGTAGAAAGAGGCCAACTTGGAAAGGTCTTTAAATGCAGATAGAGGATTGTTTATTTTATCTTATTGGTAATAGAAAGTCACTAGAGTTTATTGAGGGATTGTGTGTGTGTGTGTGTGTGTGTGTGTGTATGTATGTGTGTGTGTGTGTGAGAGAGAAATAGAAAGAGAGAGAGATCCTCAGAACTGTGCTTTAGTAAAATAACTTTGGGCATTTAGTGGAGGATGGATTGGGGTGGAAGACCTTCAGGAATGGAGACTAAGAAGAAGGCTATGTTAGGTATGAAAGGATCAGGACTTGCCTCGGGATGGCTGCTGTGTCAGAGGAGAGAAGGGACCATCCATATTTGAGAGATTTTGTGAAAATGGAAACAAGAAGACTTAGGATGTAAGAGAATGAAGAGTTGAGGAAAATGTAAAGATTTTGACTAGAGATTTGTTTTATTGTTGTTCAGTCATTTTTAGTCATGCTTGATTTTTCATGACCCCATTTGGGATTTTCTTGATAAAAATACTGGATTGCTTTGTCCTTTTCCTCTCCAGCTTTTCTAGATGAGGAGACTAAAGTAAGTTTACTTTAAGAGTCTAGAAGAAAAAGGAACTCTCTGGAACTCTCAATATTTTTTAGTAGAATTATGAAACAAACCCTGAGCGGGGATATTTGGAAAAGAGAGTGTCATGAGAAGTTTAAGGAGAGATATAGAAGTTTGGCAAAACCCCTATGCTGAGGTTGATAGGGAGTCAATTAAGTATTTATAATAGGATTGCTTTTCTGCAGTGGCGTGCTAGTATAGACTACGTAACATCAATCTGTAGTGGGCTCAGGCAGAAGAGTTTTGGGATGTTTTCCAACTTCATTCAACAGCTCATGAATAAGAGCAAAGGAAGCAGATGGTAAGAGTAGTCTAAAGTTGGGGATTGGCAAGGAATGAATGATGATAAAACAAATGGTAGAGGACTCAGATGTAGAAGATATATAATCTACTTACCTACCTACCTACCTATCTATCTATCTTCATATCTATATCTATGTACAGAGTAGCTGATTCACCAAGAGATTAAGATATGAAAGAGAGAAGAGTATAGCTGGTATAGGGATAAAGATCTGGGAAGGAATTAAGGAATAGGGGGATTGGAGATCACAATGAGGAAGAACAGAATTAAAGGTTATAAGACAGAGGCAAAGATGGCATTATAAAAAATTCTGATTAGATAAAGAATTTCATTTTCATGAACATGGAAGTGGAAAATTTGTGGATTATGGCAGATCAAGGATTTGACTTTGACCACTCTCTTTGTATACTTGAGGTTGACTGGAGAAGTAAGTCTTGAGAATGGATTAGATTGAGTAACAGGGAAGGTAGGGTATCTGATTGGATATCAGTATTTATTTTGAGATCCTTTAGGATGGGGAGGCAAGAAAGATTTTGAGCTAGGCATTGAACTCACTGAGGAACCAAAAAATGACTTGGAGAAAGGGAAAGGTGTATTGACAAAAGCAACCAGGATTTGGATTTGATGATAAATTAGGATAATGTGAAGATTAAAGGAGGAGAAGTTACTTAGAGAAGGTGGCTGGGAGAGAATTTGATGGTCATAAAATGAAGACAGAGGCTGGAAGGTGAGTGGCTTGGTTTCCTGGTTGATGCCTGACTCCCTCTGGAATATGAGGAGACCAGAATGCCTGAATCAGAAACTGATGTATGGTCTCATGGGAAGGTCTTGGGGCTCAATTTTACAGAGTATTATTTTTCTTTGATTTCTAGAATATTCTAATTTTTCCCTTAATTTCTTATAAAATAGAATAGTTGTGTAATTTTGATTGGTTCTTCTTGGAATGCAAAAGTTTTTTGTTGACTTCAAAATTTGTTATTTGCTGATATAAAGCTAAAGTTTTTCTTGAAGAGTTAAACTTGTGATTTCTTTATTGACATTCTATGAATTTTCCAAATTTTTACTTTGTCATTTGTTTTTGTTGTTACAGGGCAATATCTTATATTTGATTTCTTAAAGTATGATATTTAGGTTTTTCTTTTTTAAATGATGTTTTCCTGGCAGACATACAAACCTTGGATTTATGCCTTAATATTCCATCTGAACATTCAGATGTTTTTGTTTTTTAGAATTCATGTGGTTATACAACATCATTCCTGTTTAAAATTTTTTTTACTATTAAATTTCTTCTTTCTCTACATATTTTTAAATTCTAATTTTGCTGTTCTTTTTTATAGAATCTAATTGTATCAAGCATTCATTTATTTCTAAATTTTCTAGTCTCTTATTAGACTTGCTGATTTCTTTCTTAAAATTTCTATATTCCTCTCAATCATAGGAACAGAGTCTACCCTGGGGATACTGCCAAAGAGATAATTCAAATATTGATTTTAGAGGTCCTTCAACATCTAGCTCAAACATATATTTATAGATATTTGGAATCATTCCTTTTAAATTCTAGTTCCTTTCCTCTATTATTTTCTCTCTATATATTGTATATAAATGACTTTGTATATATTTGTATGTTTTATCTCCTGTTAAATTGTATGTTTCTTGAAGATTGGGACTGTCTTTTGCCTCTTTTTGCATCTTTTGTATTAAGTAGGCACTTAATATATGTTTATTGATTGATTTACAATCTTTCTACCCCACTCAAACTTTCACTTCTGTGCTTTTTCAGACATTGTCCCCTGCACCTGGAGAGCACTCTTCCCTTACATTTGACTTAAAAGTTTTAGTGTCTTTCAAGACTCAGCTTAGGTGCCACTTTCTAAAGCCTTTCCTGAGTTTTAGTGTTTGGCCCCTTCTCAGAGTATCTTATATTTTGATATAACATTTCCTACTAGAATTTAAGTTCCTTGAGGGCAGGAATTGATTCTTATTTTTTGTTTTTGTATACCCAGTATGTGTCATTGTATTTTAGAAATACTAGGTACTTTAAGGATGTTTGAAGAATTTGTTTAGGACTTGGAAAATACTACTACTAGAATAGGGTAAAGGAAATGATAACAATTAACTTTCATAAGATATAAGTAATGAATAGTAATCCATGAATTACTGTTCTATTTTATGCTTGTGATCTAATATTTTCTATATTCCTCACTGATATAAAAGATAAGTACTTAAATTCTGAGCAATTTAGGTTGAATAAAACAAAGGAATGTCCTATCCATGAAAGATATTATATTTTTGAATTTATTATGGAAACTTCTTTGGAAAAATTTGTTTGGAGTGATTTAAATACATTCTTCCTGGCTAATATAGCTATCATGTCCAAAAGAGCAAAAAAAAAATCCAGCAATCATCTTAACTAGGACATAATCTCTTTGCTAGTCATAGATACATAGCATCCAAAAGTACTATCACCTTAGAATTTGTAAAATATTATAAATGAGGAAAATGGAAGATTATGAGCAATATTGCCTCACAAAATATTGAAGAGATAGGGAGTAAAAACCAATCTTTAAGGCTTGGTGTGAGACCCAGCTAAGCCAGAATATTCTTCTAGCTCTTATAGATATTTTGATTATAGCAAATATATTTATAGTTTAAACTGAAATGGCAAGGCAGAACTATTAGCATTCCTCTAACAAAACATTTTTTCATCTTCAATGAACAAACAACCCACACATTTGCACTTTTAACACTGCAATCCCTAATTGTTATATGAAGAAGTAAAAATGGCATTGAGAATATGAACTAAACTGAATATACATAGAGAAAATCTATCATAGCTGTTACAACTTTGGATACATTAAGGTATCAAGTGTCAGAATCTCTAAATTACAAGGAGGTGCCAAATAGTAAGGGGAAGAGAAAGGGAATAGGATCTGAAAACTGGAGTTAAAGGGGAAATTTAGAGGCTTTCTAGTCCAACCTCTACATTTTACAGGTGAGGAAACTGAGTCACAGAGAGAGAAAGGATAACAGAGCTGGACTTTCCTATCAAAAACAATATTTTTAAAAAGCTTTTAATAAGTCCTTCATGACCACTGAACCATTTTAATTATTTTAAAATCTTCATGACAAAGATCTACAATGTATTTAATGCAGGTGTTCTCAACACTTTTTGGGTCATGGACCTCTTTGATAAACTATTGAAGCCCATAGATCCCTTCTGAGAACAATGATTTTAAATGCATAAAATAAAATACATAGATTGTGAAGGAATTAAATTATATTGAAATGAAGATGTATTTTTTCACATTAAAACTCATTTGATACCTATCACCAGATCCTAAATGAAGAACCCCCAATCTAATATATCTTCAAACAATGGCCAACCATGAATCCATAAGGCCCATCTCCTGACACTTCCCTTCTCTTGACAGAGAAGTGATGGATTCAAGATATAGAATGAGATGTACATCTTTGGATGTGGACAACATGAGAAGTTTTTTTTTTTTTTGCCTGACTGAATATTTGTTACAAGTTTTTCTTTCTTTTTTTTTTTTTTAGTGAAATGAGGAGTTGAGATAGAGCAAAAAAATGATTGCTAATGGAAAAGAAAGAAAACTTAAGAAATTAAGATTTAGGATTTTTCAAGTAAATTCCTGGAGTAGATCACTTTCCATAGTCACACAATTAATTGTAAGCATAAGTAATGAAAGATTACATTTTGTTTATTGTTCGCTGGTTATTAAAAACCCTTTTCACTTGGTAGAATAAAACATAGCCATCAATACTTTCCTCCTAGTCATCACCAATCAATAGGTCAACATCATATAAGATCTCCCAATGCTGCCTTGCACATATTCTGCCATTCGACCTTTTCTTATAATGCAAAACCCCCCCAAAAAACAATACAAAGAAATGAAAAGAACCCTGAGTTGGGAATTGTAAGACCTGGGCTTTATTTCTAGCTCCATTAGTGATGTGGTATGTGGATTTGCAATCAGATTTATCCCAAAGTGTCTTAGGAGATAGTGAATTTCCCCTCACTGGAAGTATCCAAACAGATACAGAAAAATCCTTTGTCAGGTACGTATTAGAAGGGATTCTTATTTAGGTATAATTTTAATATATCTTAAATGATTTCTTCCACATCTGAGATTCTATCATTTTTCATAATATATGATTACAGAGTAAATTTTTAATGTGTTTGTTGATGGGCATTGCATCAATCCACTCTCCACACTACTGACAGATTAATTATCCTAATGGGAATTATAATCACCTAATCAGTTCTTTCTTCAGACCTAAAATCTTTAATGATTCTCAGCCACAATTTAAACTACAAGCTTTGTAGACTAAATAATAGCTGGTTTAATAATGATAACATAGGATTATAGTCTTTTGTAGAGGGCTACAGATAGCGGGGGAATTCTGGGCAAGATATAATTACCTTCAGCCAGAGGGAAATTGCTGACAATGTCTGGTTTGGCTTCCCTCTCCCTTTGCTACCTCTCACCCTTCCTGAGAAGTCAGGGAGGTCAAGACCACCTGTGTTTTACTTGAAGCAAGGGATATTTACAGTAAAGAGAGGCATTTACATATAAGTAGCAGGGTGCTTATAGTTAGCATTTGCAGTTAGCACTTGAGCAGTGTGCTGTGGTGATGTGGTGATGAAATGGTTCTATAGTTGGCACATGCTCAGTGTGCTGTAGTGATGTAATAGTACTAAGGTATTTAGAGTCTGAGAGGACTTGAAATAAATGGACTCCATCTTTGACTAGTTACATGGCTCTCCTGCCTCCTTCATTCCTCCACTAAGACCAAGGACCTGGGCTGGTCCCAAGATCCTCCAGAGAGCTAATCTGGATGGTATATTTTGGCACCCCAGTGTGGGGGCTCTAGAAAGCAGTCTTTTTGTGTACTTTTTGTGAATAATCTCATTTCAGCCTCATGACAAACTTGTTAGGCAAGTAGGTTCTCCATTTCCCTGATGAGAAAACTGAATCCCAGAATGGTTAACTGATATGGCCAAATTCCATAGTTACTGTCCAAGACAGAAACATGAACTTTGGGTTTCCTGAATCCCTTGTGTATTACTCCTTCTACCATCACCATGACAAGTATTGAAGCCCCCCATGATCTGTTTCAACTTCATTTTAATATGTACCTTAAATCTCTTTCTACTTGAGTCCATCCTTCTCAGCTATCAAAATAATCTTCAAGTGCAGATCTGACATCATCATCTCTGTACTCAATAAACACCAGTAGATCCTTATTACTTTCAGGATCAAGTATAAAATCTTGTGTTTGGCTTTTAAAGCTCTTTATAACCTGTTCCCTTTCTGCCTTTTCAGGCTTTTTACACTTTATTCCCTTCCATGTATTTTACATTTTCTTCAAGGCATTATAACTATTACATTAGGTGGTACCATGGATAGAGCACATGGCCTGTAATCAGGAACCCTTCAGTTTAAATCCGGTCTCAGAAACATACTAGTTTTGTGACCCTGGGCAAGTCATTCAATCTGTTTGCCTCAGTTTCCTCATCTGTAAAAAATGAGCTAGAGAAGGAAATGGAAAAATCACTGTAGTATCATTGTTAAGAAATTGCAAATGAAGTTATTAAGAGTTGGACATGATTGAAATGACTGAACAATAACACCACATTGGAAGAAATGAGCAGTCTGTCAAAACTGAGCCAAGAAGATGGATGTAATAGGAAGATGACTAGAAAGCCCTTGACTTGAATTCTCTTTCTCTCCTTGTGTACAGGCACTGGGCCACAGAAAATATCATACATGTCCTCTTTTGAAATATATGAAAGAAATATGATAGAGGGTAGAGTTGTAAGATTTTTATAGTTGGAAGGCCTTTTAGACACTATTAAATCCAATCCCTCTAAGAGAATTTTAGTGACTTACCCAAGATCATATAGGTTTTGTGGCAGAATTTGAACCCTCTTTTCACCTTATTTTATACCTCAATGCTTGCAATCTTTTTGTAGTCTGATTATCTTTTTTTTCAAAGGAAAATAAATTTTAGGAGAAATACTTTTTTGGAAAAAAATCACTTTGATACTTCTCTATGACCTTCATATTTCTTTAATTAAACCTGAACTAGATTAAACATACTACAGATTTTTTCAGGTTGGTAAATATTCATTGTGAGTATGTGATGATTCAGCATATAATCAGCAATAACATTATATTCCTTAAAGAGCTCTTTAATCATTTAAAATACTGTATACTTGATTAAAGGTGAGAAGAAATGTGAAATTTAAAATCTTGCTAAGAAGCAGAGTTAATGGCTTTAGAATTTAAAAACAGATTGAAAAGACAAGGGTTGAATTTTTAAAATAATCTAAAAGAAAGTATAAAATGTGGTTTTCTCTCTCCTCTCTCCCCTTGGGGAGCACACTGTTAGACTGTCTGAACTAAAGTGAAAAATTAGTTTTACATTGTTTAGATTCTGAAACTCTTTGAAAGAGTGGAAATAGAGAATAACCAAAATTATTAATTGAGAAGAGCAAGATGTCCTGGACCAGAAATGTTAATTACATAAAAGATGGGGAGCACAACATAAGCTCCCCACAACATTCCCCAGTGTGACCAGAGTCAAATGTAATTGGGAAATATTTAATAAAATGAAAAATATAATAAAAGATTGATAATGTTAATATGTGATTTTTAAAAGTCAATGTGCCCCTGCAAGAATGATTATAAATGATTTAATAATTCTATTTTTGAGTTTAATGCCACTGGTATAGACCCCAGTTTCTTAAACTGTGGGTTATAATCCTATATGGGGTCTCACATTGAATGTGTGGGTTGTGAAATGATGATTTCTTATCAGCAAATATTTGATTTGTATACCTATTTTATGTGCCCATATACCCTGGCTCACATAAAAATTTCTCAGATAAAAAGGAGTCATAAATGGAAAAAATTTAAGATGCCATGGTATAGATACCTATTGACTTGCCCAGATTTTTCTTTTCCCTTACATTACTTAATAATTTTTCCACATGATATTTTGCCATATGTAGATTTGACGAGGTCAATAGTTAAAGAAGAGATGTTACAGGGAAGATCATACATGTCATAGAAAGGAAGACAGAAAGAAATAAAAAGAATGTGAAAAAGAAAAAAAAGGAGAAAGGAAGAAAGAAAAATAAAAGAAGAAAGTAAGTAAAAATGAATGATAAAATATTAAGCAATTACTATGTTCTAAGAACTGGGGAATACAAATACAAACAAGCAGACAGACCATTCCCTTAAGAGCTCACATTCACATGAAGAAAATAATATACTATAAGGATCCATGTGGTGCATTGGTTAGAACCAGAAGTTCAAGTCAGATCTCAGATATTTATGAGCTATGTTACCTTGGGCAAATCAACTAATTTTTATTTTGCTTCATTTTCTCCCTCTGTAAAATGGAAATAATAATGGCACCTACCTCCCAGGTGAAAGATTCTAATAACATAATATTTACAAAACACTCAGGATAGTACTTGGAACATTAGAAAATGCTATATAAATAATAGCTATTATATATTACATATATACATGTGTACACACATATATACATATATGTATATACACAATACACATATATATCTAAATGCATATGCATGTTAGGAGGGGAAAAAGCATCATGAGTTCCTTCTACAATGTTCTCAATAAGCAGTCCTCAATAAGCTCAATAAGCAGTACTTTATTGAAGACTGATAAATACTGAATTAGTTCTTTCCACTTTTGGATCATTAATCCAACTCTCTTCCCTTCCCTCCCACTCCCTCCCATCATTTTATAGATGAAGAAACTGACACCCAGAGAGGAGATGAAATGTTTCCAAGGTTCAACTTGTAATGAACAGCAAAAGTGACATTTAACAAGTATTTATGAATTTTTTCCAATATACCTAGTGGTATAAAAGGCATGATGGATGATACAAGGACATATAATAAAATATAGCCTCAGACTTCGAGAAGTTTACAAACTTTGGGGAAAGATAAGATTTAAAGAAACTGATAGATGCCCAATATACTCTATTGCCTGACTCTAGGTACACTCACTAGCTGTGATTCATTACTAGAACTGCTTCCCTTCTTCATATCTACTTCTTGGCTTCCTTGGCTTCCTTCATGTCCCAGCTAAAATCCCACTTCATATAGAAACCTTTCCTGATCCTCCTTAGTGCTAGGGACTTCCCTTTGTTGATTTTTCCTAATTTATTCTATGTTTATTTTGTTGGTACATAGTAATTTTCATTTTGTTTTCCTATTTAGAGTGTGAGAAAAGGGACCTTTGCCTTTCTTTATATCCTTAATACTTAGCACTGTGCCTGGCATGTAGTAGGATGCTTAATTAATACTTGTTAATTAACTGTCATGAAAGAGAGAATAATATAATACATAATGGACTATAAAGTGCTAAACTGGCTATCATCAAATGCTCAGTTACATACTATGCACAATAAATTGGAAAGAACAACCTTGGTTGGAATTACTGATAAAAGCCTCGTGAAGGAAAAAAGAGTTGAGATGTACCATGAAAAACAATGGTTGGATTTTTCTAGTCAACAAATGTGGGAAGATATCCCAAATAGCATAAGCAAAGTCAGTGTTGTGAACGTGAAAAACAATCATTTTGGTGGTTATACATCATGAGGGCAGAACAATCTACAACAAGTAGATTTTACAATCTTCACATGTTTGCTTTGATGTCATGTAAATATAATCATAATTTCCTGAGTTGGGAAATTCTCCCAAATTCAAGATAAAGTTAAATTTTCCTAAAATGGATCTCATTTTAAAATTTTCCATGCAAAATGCTTCATTAACACATTTTATTTGCTATGATTTCTCTACTACCCATTTTATGGGTAGTAGGGTAATTTTCTTTAATCATCAGTTAAACATTCATGTCCTCTCATAGAAATGGCTATTCATTCCAACTAAGGACTTTGAAACCATGTCTTCCTATATTCACCAACTCTCATCTTTGTCTTTCTACAAGTTAACTAAAGTAAACATCCCCAGTGTAGCCAGCATACTTTTGCTTTTTGTTGACTTCACAGGAATACCAGAAGAGAATATGAGTTATCCATTGGTCTTCTCTTCACCTATGACAAGGGGATTACAGAGATAGGGCTTGAAAAGACTTAAGAACAATCAAGTCCAATGGATGATTTTTATAGATAGACAATGAGATCCTATGAGCTTGGATTACAAAACTGGTAAAAATTTGAACTCAAGTCTTCTTGAATCTAAATTCTGATTTTTCAAAACTCTAGTTCTTCATAATTACTCATTCGGCTTATTAAATTATTCAACCTGCTCATGACCTGTATGTGCTTAATTGTCTTACTAGTGATGCAAATTTTTCAAATATTTGGAGACTGAAATATTCCACATATTGATCCACTCACCCACTCATCTATCCATTGATTTTTAACTATTTGTTAAATAACTCTTATGCATTGATTATGTTAGGCACTGGCAAAAAACACATTAATGAATTATTTCTTAACTTTGAGGAACTTATAGCCAATGAAGGGAGAATTTCTGCAAGTAGGTGTTACTATATTACTATACATACTAAGTAAATAATATGCTCACTATGCTATACTAGCAGGTAGAAGTAGGGGTTCCACTTAAGGCCAGTTTTTAATAAAGATTTTAAGATGCAGAAATGAAAAAAAAAGACTCTAATGTATCATTATTTATTTTGTGCCTCTTCCCAACTATTCTTCCACTGGGGCTATACTCTACATACAGATGATTCTCAGGTCCAATCATTTAGTTCTAGTCACTGATCTGAACTCTGATTCCACATAACCAATTGCCTATTGGTTATTTCTCTTTGGATAACCAGATTCAATATATCCTAAGCTGAACCTTTCCTCCAGAGACACCCCTTCTCTTTACTCCCCTATTTTTGCTGAGAGCACCACCATTTTTCTAGTTATCTAAGTTCACAACTTTAGCATGATCTTTGATTTCTTGTTCTTTTTCATCTTACACATCCAATGAGTTGTCAAATCTTGTAGATTTTACCTCCATGACATCTCTGACATCTTCCCCCTTCTCTCCACTCACATGTGTCTCATCACCTCTCATCTTAGCCTCCTAATTGTTTCCCTTGCCTCAAGTCTTTTTTTGTTCTTCAATCCATCTTCCACACAGTCACTAAAGTAATCTTCCCAAAGCAGAGATATGACTATTTCACTCCCTTCAATAAACTCCATTGTCTCCCTTTTATCTCCAGAAGATCAAGAATAGCTTTTCCTAATACTCTTAATTGTTATTATAGTCTTCCTTCTTAGATTATCTTATAGATGTTAGATATTAATAATGTAAATATATTTCTATATAAATATTATACTCCATCCCTGTTAATTATGTTTCACAAAGGCTGGGCCTTTTATTTAATTTTGTCTTAATTTTCCTAGAATCTAGCATGTAGTAGGGGCTTAATAAATGCTTGTTGGACTAAATAAAATTAATAGTCATCCTTTTTATATACATACAATGCATACAATAGTCACACAAATGACTGTAAAAATCCCACACAGAGCCCTGCATGCTATTCTCATTGTATCCCCAGTAACTGAATCACAGTGTAGCAATAGCACTTTCGAACTCAATATACTGCTTAAGGACAAAAGAAAGGATTAACAAAATTGCTCCTAGGCAACGATAATACAATTTCGATCATCAGACCATCCGGTAGTCAGAGCCTGTAAATGACTTTTACTTCCATATTCTACCTTGTTGGGATGGAAATGTTTTCTAGTCAAATTGTGAATTGAGTCCATAGTATAAAATCCCTGGATGATTCATCTTTCCCCAACTCTGTGAATTTTGTGTTTTTAGGGGAGATTAAAATAAGAAAAGAAACCCAACTTTATGATTCCCTTTGCTGTCTTTGGAGGCAGGGATACTGGCTCAGGCCCAAATGCCTTTTGTCTTGATAAAGTGCCTGTCATTTGAAATTGTTATTGTGAAGGGGAAAGAGAGAGTTACAACATGCTTACACAAAAGACTAGCAGCCAGCAGTACATGTTCCCAGCAGCCACCCTATTGCCTTGCTAATCCCTGGAGCTGTTTATTACCAGGATATTCAGCAACATTAGACTGTGATGGCAGAGATGCTGGCAGCAGATGGCCATTCCACCCTAGAGTTGGGACAAGGCCACAGAGATCAGAAAGCAACGTATTTAGCATCAAAGGGATGCTAGAGATAGGTTTAACTATATTTTCTTGTTTCTTTTTCTCTTAAACTACTGTAATTTGCCCTTAACTTCATCTTTCCCTCCCATCATCAAATACTTGTTACAAAAATATTTAAGTAAAGCCAATAGATGCACAACCAAAGTCCCCATGACTCTACTGAAAGGGGGGGCATATTTTCCCATTAACTTCTCAGGACAAATAGTAGGTTACTATTTAGCTATACCTAAATTTTAATTTTATTTTTAAACTTTTAATTGGCCTTTGTTACAGGAATGACAGAACTGTATCACCATGATTGCCATCTAAATTGTAACAATGATGTACAAATATGGGTTTGTTATGTGGGTAGGATATATCTGCAGATAATATATCTATGTTATATGTTATATTGTAATATTCTTCTCTAGATTGTAATCTTCTCTTGTTGAAGTTTCCTTGGAGGCCACCTTAATTTCAGTTCAATAATCACAAGTACAGCCAGGGATTAAAGTCCAAATCCTTTATTGTCTTTTTCCAAGTCTTGTCTCCTTTCCTGCAGCCTGGTTAGCTTTCTTAGAAGTCTTCTGTAGTTTTGGTTCCAAGAGCTTGAGCTCTGGCTTCTGAATCTCCCCAACTTCCAAGGGTTTGTGCTTGAGCCTCCAGCCACAACAAAGGTAGAAGATGGAATGAATCTGTCTCAGCCTCTGAGAGCTTCTAGTGGATTTGTCCTTCCTGGCCCTCAGAGCTTCTTGCTTATATGCCCCACATTGAGTATACACCAATCATTATATCACTAGGAAACCATTATTTGTTGTAGGATTAAATCCATGCTAAATTAGATTTAACCATTGTCTTCTCAATTCCACTTAGTAACTTGTTTCAAGTTCTGGCCCATAACATCTCCTTGTAGGATTAAATCAATGATACTGAACCATGCTAAATTAGAGAACTATTGTCTCTATCAATTCCACTGACTTAGTACCTCATAAGAATCCTTTGTTTCAAGTTCAGAGTTCTGGCCCATAACGTCTCCAGCTTTCTTTTGTTTTAGAACATAGGTGGTCATGACCTCCCTGACTTCTCAAGGAGGAGAGAACCCCCCCAAAAGGAGGTGATCATGCCTTCCCTGACTGCTCAAAAAAGGGGTGAAAACACCACAAAATGAGGTTATCATGCCCTCCCTGACATCTTAGGAAGGGAGATGAAAACACTAAAGGAAATGGGAAATCAAATCAGATTAGCAAGTTTCTGAAGGGTATCACTCTTAAAACAGGTATACATAAATCTATAAATATGGGAGGTATTACGCAATTGAGTTAGGCCCATAACATCTCCTTGTAAGATTAAATCAATCATATTGAACCATGCTAAATTAGAGAACTATTGTCTCTATCAATTCCACTGACTTAGCACCTTGTAAGAATTCTTTGTTTCAAGTTCAGAGTTCTGGCCCATAACCTTATATAATATATATATAATATACAATATAATTATTATGATAATAATGAAAACTAACATTTATACAGTGCTAGGCCCTGTGCTAAGTACTTTAAAATTATTCTCTTTTGATCCTCACAATAATTCTGAGAGGTAGGTGCTATTATATCCCCTTTTACAGTTGATAAAACTGAGGCAAAGAGAGATTAAGTGACTTTCATATAGCTATATGTCTGAGGTCATGTTTAACCTCAGGTATTCCTAAGTCCAGGATTGTGTTCTAAACAGCTATTTCATGGGATTGGTGCTTTCTGTTATATTATAGTAGAAAAACACACGAGGTTCATAAATATTTCATGTTATTTTTTGGTCCAGGATCCATGTCATCGATAGCAAAGACTGATATGAAATAAAATGAACTTTATAGACACCACAGAGAAGTAGTTTTTACTAATTTTTCAGTTTGAGTAGAATGAAATATAATTAATACCTATAGCACTCTCTTGCCCTGTGTTAATAGTCCTTTGGTTCAAGTGGTATGATGGGAATCTTTAACTGTTTGTGTAAATCCCTGTACCTGATATATCTGCTTATAATATTTTCCTCTTTAGAAGCCATCTTTCACTTTCTTTTTTTATATCATCAGTCTGACCTCATCTCTCCTCTCCTAAAGAACCCTCAGTGGGTCTCTGTTGTTTGTAGGATAAATTACATATTTAGCATTGGAGATCTATAATTTGTCTCAACTTGTGTTTAGTTGGGTCTTTCCTGCCAAGCTTTCTTTTAATAGATTTTGTCTTTTATTCTCTATGTTTTATAGAACCAAACTGCTCATTGTTCTTAAATCAGACCTAAACTTGCTCTGGTTTCAAAGAATGGAATGCCTCAGGACAGAGTTGACTGCCTTTCTATGACAATCTTAACACAAAGATCAGTTGACCTCTCACTAGGTATGTTTTAGAGTAGATTCTTATTCAAATATATAATGGATTAGACAACCACTGAGATTCCTTCATTTCTAAGGCTCTATATGATTCTGAGTGATATGACAAGCACATGAATAATTCTAATATAAAGATGAATTTCATAGGAGCAAAGGGGATTTCCATACAAAGTATTCTAGGCAAATTGGTATCTAGAGCTGGTATCTGAGCTACTATGCACAAGGTATACCTCCTTCCTTCCCAAAAAAGGGCTTGCAACCAAGGAGCTTACAATCTAATGAGGGCAATGAATAAACTCTCTCTCTCTCTCTCTCTCTCTCTCTCTCTCTCTCTCTCTCTCTTCTCTCTCTCTCTCTCTCTCTCTCTCTCTCTCTCTCTCTCTCTATATATATATATATATATATATATATATATATATATATATACACACATACATACACATTTGGTGAATTGGAATTAATCTCAAAGGGAAGGCACTAGAGTTGTAATGGAAGTTCTTTTGAGAAATAGAGAAATTTGGAACATATGTGGATAATTGGCAATTGGTTCCAGTCGACTTGCTACCTGATGAAGAGAAACTTAAAATTTTTTTTTTATTATTTTAGCTTTTTATTTACAAGATATATGCATGGGTAATTTTTCAGCACTGACCCTTGCAAAACCTTCTGTTCCAATTTTTCCTCTTCGTCCCCCCCATCCCCTCCCCCAGATGGCATGTAGACCAATATATGTTAAATATGTTAAAGTATATGTTAAATACAATATGTGTATACATGTCCATACAATTATTTTGCTGCATAAGAAAAATCAGATTTAGAAATAAGGTAAAATTAATCTGAGAAGGAAATCAAAAATGTAAGTGGACAAAAACAGAGAGGGATTGGAAATGCTATGTTGTGGTTCACACTCATTTCCCAGAGTTCTTTTGCTGGTTATAGCTGATTCTCTTCATTATTGAACAAATGGAGCTGATTGGTTCATCTCATTGTTGAAAAGAGCTATGTCCATTAGAATTGATCATCATATAGTATTGTTGTTGAAGTATATAATGATCTCCTGGTCCTGCTCATTTCACTCAGCATCAGTTCATGTAAGTCTCTTCAGACCTTTCTGAAATCATCCTGCTTGTCATTTCTTACAGAACAATAATATTCTATAACATTCATATGCCACAATTTATTCAGCCATTCTCCAATTGAAGGGCATCCATTCATTTTCCAATTTCTAGCAAAAAGGCCTGGCACAAACACTTTTGCACATACAGGTTCCTTTCCCTTTAAGATCTCTTTGGGATATAAGTCCAGTAGTAACACTGCTGGACCAAAGGGTATGCACAGTTTGATAACTTTTTGAGCACAGTTCCAAATTGCTCTCTGGAATGGCTGGATGTATTCACAATGCCATCAACAATGTATCCACAACTCCATCAACAATGTATCAGTGTCCCAGTTTTCCCACATCTCCTCCAACATTCAGCACTATCTTTTCCTGTCATTCTAGCCAATCTGAGAGATGTATAGTGGTATCTCAGAGTTGTCTTAATTTGCATTTCTCTGATTAATAATGATTTGGAGCATCTTTTGATATGGCTAAAAATAGTTTCAATTTCTTCATCTGAAAATTGTCTGTTCATATCTTTTGACCATTTATCAATTGGAGAATGGCTTGATTTCTTATAAATTAGAGTTAATTCTTGAAGAGAAACTTCTTAAGCAATTGTGTAGCAGAAACTAAGGCACATTCAATAGTCCCTTGTCAAGCCAAGATTGTCTTCTCTTGTCTGAATATTTTGTTTTTGGCTCCATTTGAGTAAGAAAAGATAGATGGAGGAGGCTATGGGTCTTTCCTATTAGAAACAGATATGTAAACCATTAATACAGGATTCAAGTCTTTGCCTCAGTGTTTGTTCTGTCCTATTTTATAAGAAGGGGTTAAATATACTTATGACTTTGTGAGATTTTAAGGATCAAAAGAATGAGCTATAGGGGCAGCTAGGTGGCACAGTGGATAGACTACCAGTCCTGAAGTCAGGAAGACCTAAATTCAAATCTGGTGTGAGACATTTAACACTTCCTAGGAATGTGACCCTGGGCAAGTCACTTAACCCCAATTGCCTCAGAAAAAAAAAGAGAGAGAGAGAGAGAGAGAGAGAGAGAGAGAGAGAGACAGAGAAAGAGAGAGAGAGAGAGAATGAATGAGAAATGAGAATATGAACTATAATATGGATCAGGAGTTAATCTAGGCTATTTTTGCAACTAGTTAGTCCAACATTAAGGCCTTGAAACCATTGAGTGACCTTCAGAATTCAGTCCAGAGATGAGAACTCATCCAGCTACAGTGCTAAATTTAAATGTTCACTTTGTAGAATTAATGCCTTGGGATTAAAGATTCTCCCAAGGGATGTAGGTGTTATGAGGGAAAGTATGTTCCTCCATGTGTTGGTGGGCAGAATTACTTGTACTTTTGTACTTGCAATATCTTCTTTTACAAAAACTGGTTGGTTAAGTGGAAGTGAGAATTTAATTAATAGCAGCTAACCCTGGATAGAAAACATTGAATGGTGGCTTAAGCTGATAGTATTGGTTAAAGAGAACCCTAATCCTCCAGGGGTACCCTAAGAATCTTGATAGCTTGAGTGATGACAGAATCATTGTCACACTATTCCTGCAATTATTTTTAGGGTTGGGGAATGGAATTTGAACCTAGTACTTCAGGAATCTAAGTTTCTACTGGTATGAAAAAGTTTCTATTAATACAAATGGATAATTCAGGAACAATTTATAATCTTAGGACCTTGCATCAAGGTTAAATGACTTGTCTATGACAATCCAGCAAGTATCAGAATCAAGACTCATTCCTAGGTCTCCCTGATTCTATTGCTGGAACTCTTATCTCTTCTGTCATGCTACCTCTTGTTACTAAAGATAAAGGTAGAAATATATTTTTATTTCCATGAAAATAAACAATATATTTAATTGTAATTAGTTAAAGCAAGCACAAACATTTATCTTTTGGTAGATAATGTATCTATTTCTTATGCTAGTATTCTAAAATCCCTTTGTACTTTATAATAGTCATATTGTATTCATGAGAACTTAATAAGCAAATGGAGCTACTACCATGGATTAAAAATGAACTTGGAATTGACAAGCTTTCATTGACACCACTAGGTCATGGTTATTTCAGGTCAAAAGAAAAATGAGATAAAGGATCGAATTATGACCAAAAAAAAGATGCAAACATTTTCCTGCCCACTTATATAAATAGATCCCTTGATTTTATACCAGAAAAAAGTTAAAATCACAGTCTTCTAAAAACATGAAAGTAATGCAAAGTAATTGGATATCTCTAATAATTTGACATTGATTATTTCCCTAATCATCAGTAGACTGAATTTGTAAGGCTCTATAGCTTATGGAATGTAATTATTTCTGTTCATTTTATTCATTTTCTCTGGGAATCATGGCCATAGATGGGAGAGGGAGTAGAGCACAGTCAGCCTAGCTGCCTTAGAGAATCTGAGAGGGGACAGAGAAGAGGGAAATGAGATCAGTTTGCATTAATATCTATGTAGTGCTGTTCTGATCAAGGAGAGAATCTTAATTTAGCATCATTTGAGCAAAGTAGATTTAGGTGTTTTTGCTTAATTTTTCATACATTCATTAAAGCTATTTCATTAAATAAATAATCCCACTCCAGCATTTTCTTTCTTTAAAAAAAGCTTTCAAAAGAAATAGTAGAAAAGAGAGTCTATTGTAGTGGAATTACAAAATTTAGGTCATATTAGGTAAATAAATAGGTCAATAAATACATCTTTTTAAATTCAATGGATTCTTATTTACCAAAGGGAAAATATGTGTGTATGAATATATACTGATTGTATACAATGGCTTAAAAATGCCCTAAGACTTTTGAGATATTCCATAAATATAAAACTGTGTGGATCCTTTATCTACAGTGTATAGAACCTTTTCTAAAAGATTATTAAATTCCTGGATTAAAACTAACCATAAAAGATTTAATACTTGGTAAAATACCAGATCAGGATATTCCCACAATCTTTTTTCAGATATTTCAGAATATATTTTATATATTTACCAGTTGTTGATTTAAGGAAAAATTGTGTATATGTGTGTGTGTTTGTGTATGCATGATGATTCCAGTTTTTCCCTTGGAATTCCTTAGAAGATCAACAAAACATTGTGACAAAGGTAAAGGAATCATTCCTGTATTATTCATCACTTTTTTTCAGCGTCTAATTACTTTTAAGGATTGCTAACCACAACAGGCAACACTTTGGCTTTTATTATCCATGTTTAAGGAATGATAAGAGTCTTCAATATTATTTTTCCTTCCTTAAATTTTTATTCAATTTGGGTATTTACCAGGAGCAATCCTGCCATTTCCATAACTGCTCAAAAGTGTTTAGCCTATCCACATAGGAATAACCACATGGATGAAGAAGGCTTATTGTTCAGAATACAACACATAGATTAATGAACAGTCCACAAAAATGGTCCATCAATACATATATCATGGATGCTGCACATGGATTATGGATTGCACCCAGAATTAATTCCCAATAGTAGAAAGATTGAATTAATTATCTTTGAGATTTTATAGTTTTTTTCAAGGATTCTGAGCCTTTCCCTAAAAACAAAACAAAACTGTATTAAAAAAATATTAACATTGAAATTATAAAGCAGTTATGCCTTTGATCCAGAAAATACGACAATTTCAAAACTATAGGTCACCCAGGGGGTCTCAGAGTGATTCTTGGTGGCTACAAAAAGGCTTCACTCTATTGCTGATATGAAGTTATGCCTAAGAAGTGACATAAAAGATATCAATTAAGTGACTTACTCAAGTTTCCACAGTTAGTGGAAGGGATTTTAGAAGCTATTGAGTCCCACAGATGAGAAAACAGAGACACAGTTTTGTGACTTGCCCAGGGGCATATATATATCAGTAAATGTAGGGGTCAGAATCTGAATTGAGATTTTCCTGACTTCAAGTCTATAAAACTCAACCCAAATATCACTTCTTTCAGGAAACCTTCCTTCATCTTCCTTATTAGTAATTGACCTCTTGTATTGCTTTATCTTACATTTCTGTAATGTGTTTTTCATGTATTTTCATGCATGAAATATATATGCACATATAATAAATATGTATACATGTAAATGTTTTTCTCTATAATAAACTGTGTATATGTGTCATATCTCTTTTAGAACTTAATTTTTATGAATACAGACTCTGCATTTTAGCTAAAGTTGGAGCTTTCATCAAAAAGAAGGCAGAGCTAGTAGTAATGAATGAAAGTTCTCAAGAGCCTGTTTTTGACTCTGGATAAAGGATAAATTCTGAACACTTGGATCTGTCCAAAAGTGGAATGGATTGTTCCTGTGGGTGGTAAGCTTTCCATCATTTGATATGTTGAGGGATTCTTTGAATATCTACTTTTCAGTCATTCTGTAGAGGACATTTGTAATCAGTTACAACTTAAACTCAAGTTCCTATGATTTTGTCCACAGGTGTGTTTGTAGCAGACTAGAGGTGTCAGATAATCCAGGGGAAGCTTATTATTATCCTTTCTCTTCCCTTAAGGATCATTAGTAATACTCCTTCAGAGTATGCTTGCATATGTTCTATGCATGACTATAATTTTGTACCTAAGTTTTCATTGACATGGAATTGAAATCTGCTTATTTGCATCTTCCACCCATTGTTCTCAGTTTTGACCTCTCACATCAAGATAATCCCTCTCATGGCTGTCCTTTGAGCACTTGAAAATGTCAATTATAGATCATGCCACTCCTAAATTTTATTTTTCCCTTTGCTGTTTATTATAGTGCTTTTTTCTGCAGTAACCTATGAGATCTCCTTCACAAAGATCTGGTTTCAAATACCAAGTTTTTCTTGAATGAATTACAAAAATTACATATGTGGGAAGTCAAGTTGATAGAGTAAAAATCTGTTGAAGTAATGTTGCAATTCATAACATCTATTTTTCTAGATAATTCATTGGTTACCAAGTTTCCAAACTGTCTTTTCGACACTAGACATATACTAGGAGAGTGACAAGAGTTTTAATAAACTGCAATGTCAGTCTTCAAATTTATTAGACAACTTCTTATGGGAATCATTTCCAAGTCCCTTTTTGGAGGTGAGCATATAATGCTACTCAGAAAGTAGGTCTGGCAACTTTAATGGGTTTGTGACACATTACTAGAATGCATTGTTCTGACTTTTTTCTTTAAGAGTGGATAGAAAAGGTAGATTATTCTGACAGGCTTAGTGTTGTCAAGATAAGCTCAAGTTTCAGATCCAAAGCCACTACTGATCCATTATTTTACTGGAAGGCATTGACTATACAATCCTTCAGTATTTCCATGACAGCCTATCCACAAAAGAATGATACCATCATGTTCAGAGAAGCCCCAAAGACTCAAAGTAAAGGAGGAATAGAATATTCTTTTTAGATGGAAAAGTAAGGTTTACAATGAAAACAGGTCAACATGTTCATTTCACTCATTTGCAGAAATAAGAAATGAACAAAAATAGATCCATATTGTCAATAAGTCAACTAGCATGTATTGAGTGGCTTTTGTGTCCCTGGCTCTGTGCTAAGTGCAGGAGATGAAGAGAAAGATGAAAAATAGTTCCTACTTTTAAGGAGCTCAAAATCTAATGCAGACTATAGTTGTATATTCACTAATACTTAGGTAACAACTTGTTGTCAAGTGAAGAATACTTCATATTAATAAAAACAAAGGGTATACTGATTTGAGAAATGCTTGGGAAATAAAAAAATAAGAAACTAGGCTTGCCTAACAAATATCCACTAATTAGAGTAACTAACATATATCATCATCATTTCATGTACTCGGGCAATAGTCCTCAGAACATTACATACAAAAGTAGCCCAACATAATGACTTGGACTCATTATATTCTGTCTGAATTCCATTGAATCATATATGAAGGATGAGATAACAATAATAATAAGAAGAAGAAATAAGAAAAAGAATGTACTATAGTATATTTTTAATAATTTAGTATGTTAAAAGAAGTAGTATTTTAAGATTTGTGAAGATTACCTAATTTAATCCTCAACAACCTAGTAAGGAAGATACCATATTACTCCTATTTTATATAATATCACTTGGCAATGGTAGCTAAAGAAACAGACTGAGAAAGGTAGGTGACTTTCCTGAGGACTTACAGCGGGTAAGTATTTTTATCACTGAATCAGATTTGAGAGAATAATGAATAGATTATTACTGAAGGATCTCTTGATTAATTTACTATAGGGACTTTTTCCATTGGGTTCTAAACAAGTCTATTCCTCAGTAGATGACTTTCAAGAGGTTCATAGGGCTTAAACTGATTTGTCCATTAGGGGAAATTTGAACCCAGGGCTTCTTAATTCTAAGTTCACTTTATCCATAGTTCCATGCTTTCCCTCAATGAATAGCCAAAGTCCTTTAAAAAATATGACTATTACAGTAGGTAACATAGTGAGAGGATTCATCATGGTTACCTAAAACTTAATTAGAGACACTGTAGATAAGAATATGTCCTTGGTGTTGTGTTGTTCAGTAGTGACCCCGATTGGAGTTTTCATGGCAAATATACTGGAGTAGTTTGCCATTTCTTTCACCAGCTCATTTTATTGATGAAGAAACTGAGGCAACTTCACTGAGGTGAAGTGACTTGTCTAGAATCAAACAACTAGTAATTATCTGAGACTTGTTTTGAACTCAGGTTTTCCTAACTCTAAGCCTGGTGCTTTATCAATTTTGAATAAAAGGAAGTCAAAGCTTAGAGAGAAGCTAAATGTCAATCATGGCCACATAGTTGGAAAATATTGGTGATAGTACTTGGTACCAGGCCTCTAAGTCCCTAGTCTATCCTCTGAGTTTGTGTGATCCTGAGCAAGTCACTTAAACCCAATTACCTTGCCAAAAAAAAAAAAAGAAAAAAGAAAAAAATGAAGTCATGGTTGATTTCAGGTGTTAGCATTTCTCCCCACCCCCCAATGCTGTCATATTATTTCACCTGTATTTTTGTTATTTCACAATATGACTCCGGTCATATCAAAGGGTAGCTATATGAAGCAGGGATAGCTAGGTGGTTCAGTGGGTAGGTCATTGAACCTAAAGTCAGGCAGATCATAGTTCAGATCCAGTTTCAGAGACATTTATTATAGCTTTATGTGTCCCAAGCAAGCTACTTAACCTCTGTCTACTTCTATTTCCTCATTGTTACATAGGGATAATTATAACACCTAACTTCCAGAGTTGTAAGAATTAAATGAAATAATATTTGAAAACTGCTTTGAAAAACCTTAAAGAAGTATATAAATGCCATAATTATTATTAATAATAATAGCATTTCTCTTTCATTAATCTCCCAATTTTCAGTTTAACCTGAGAAAGACTACCTTAATGATTCATTTGGTCCAATTTTTATTCTTTGACAAACCAAGGAACTTTTGGTGGGAGCATACAACAGATGTTCTATTGCTAATTACCTTCTTAAAGTAGGGTTAGGACCCAGATTTCCTAAGAAGTTAGTCATTCAATTCTTTTTGAACTGTACCACAAGGCCTCTCTAGAGAGTCACTTGCTCCTTTGAGGAAGAATAAATTGACAGAGTTGAATTCCAGCTTGTCTTCTTTCATTTCAGCTCTCATACCTTGTTGTTTATCAAAACAAGGACATTTGGCCTTTTGGTTTGCTGTTCTAATGATCTTCTAAAGAAGAAGCGAGAGCACAGCCCATTCGGTCTCCCTATTGCTGCAAACCAAAGCAGATTATTTTTTCCAAGTTCACGGGATTCTGGAGGGGGGAATCTTGAATGGAATTGGACACCAGATTAAAAAAATGAAAAGTTTCGGGGCTCATCTGTTGGTGGAATGGATCAAAATGAAGATGAAAGATTTCTCTGTGGAAGGCCCCTTGGAGGCTACTGAGTTGAGAGAAGAAAACTGACAGCCAAATGGTGATTTGCACATAGTCACAGCCTAGCCTCTTGGGTTAGAAGAGATCCTTCTTCCACATGGATCCTAACAAGGTGAAATTTGACTAAAAGAAATTCTAACCTCACTTTTTCACCTCTAGCTTCTCTTCTAAAATTTAGCGGAAAGGAGTAAATGTGGTTCCAAGATAGTTGATTGAAAACAGAAACAAAGAATCTTTGAATTAGAAGTAACCTGAGACATTGTTCAGTTTAGTCTTCATGACATCCTTCATTGGCAGACATCCAGCTTCTGTTTGAATACCACCAGTGAGTGATGGGAATGCCCTACTTATATGCAGACCATTCTGAATTTATTTCATTTTTTTGTAAGGCAATTGAGATTAAGGGACTTGTCAAGGGTCAATAGCTAATAAGTGTCTGAGGCCACCTTTGAACTCATGTCCTCTTTACTCCAAGACTGGTGCTCTATCCACGTGCCCCTGGATTGCCTCTTAACTTATTTTCTATTATTCCTCAGCAGGTGCTTCACGTTTCTCTTTATTGGCTTGGTGGTTGTCCCTCATATGCCACATTCCATCTCTATCTCCTTACTTTGGCACAGGCTTCTCACTACGTGGAATGTTCTCTCTCCTTATTCCCATCTATGGACTACCTCTGATAAGACCTTTTTTTCCCTACTTCCAATTGTTGCCCCTACCCTATCCCTGATGTATTATTTTTACCTTGTTTAGACTTAGTATTTATTTATTCGTGGTCATGTTGTCTTCCAAAAATAGTAGAATATAATATCTTTGTAGGCAGAGATTTTTTTCATCCAGTATCCATCATAATGACAGACTCTTTGCAGATGCTTAATACATCTTCATTGATTTGAATTAAATTGAATTGCATTAGCCAATTCCTTGTTTCTTCTTCTGGCAGTGATAATGGTTGGTTTCTTGTTTGCCAACTAGGTGGTTCAGTGGATGGAATGGGAACTTGATTTAGGAAAGCTGGATTTCAAACTCTGCCTAAGATATTTACTAGATATACAAGGCTTGACAAGTCAGTTATTTTCCATCTTTTCTAAAATGAGGATAATAACATTATATACTTCATCAGAGTGTTATAAAAATAAAATGAGACAATATCTATAAAATATTTTTGCAAATCTTTAAATGTGATTTCACTGTTAGAAGTCTGACTTATGTTGGGTCCAGTTGTCCTCACTGGAACTTTCCTTGGCTCTACTTTCTGGAAGCACATAAAAGACTGTTTTTTTTTCCCATAGGATGGAACATATTGAGCATATGTTTACAGAGAAATGTATGAATGGAAAAAGAGGTGACACAGGTATGTTGTGAGAGAGTTGTAGAAACAAAATACATGTTTCAATAGCATCTATGCAATGTCAAAAGTTCTGAAGGAAGGCTTCCAGAGCATTAGTTGGACTTCATGACAGATTTATGTTAGGACATATACAAGGTCAGTTGGGATGGGAAGAAATGGAAGATTTGCATTTTCATTTTAGAGGAGTATTATTCACGGTGACATCAAGTTCATGAAAAGTTTAGAATTTGATAACAAGTGAGTCAAATGTTAAGCTAGCCAGGATTATGTTAGATTTTTGAAAAATTTAAATCTAAGAGGAATTCATTGCAAAGTTGTTAAGGGAAATATCAGTCTAATTGCATGATGGTGCAAATATTAATGGATGGTAATAAAGTCTATTAGCACCATCTATCCCAGAGCACTTAGTTGAGGGAGCCAACCCAATTGCTTCCAGCAACATGAATCCTGTTGCTGAGCATGTTGGCAGCCAACTTTGGCTGCCAAATACCAAGTTATTGGTCATTTTATGGATGTTCCTACAGTCACTTAACCTCCATATTCCTGTACAATAACTCAAAGCCATTCCAAGAGGCAATTAGCATGTTAATCACCATTTTGATTTTATATATTGTAGCCCTATGGCAGACATACTGAATATCACTGCAACAGAAGTCCAAGTTTCTTATCAGGGAAATTACATTCATTTTGCATCCTGTTCTGATCTTATCCCATTTAAGACAGACCTTTCTTTTTAAAGACTCCTTTTGAGGTCAGTGAATATGGAGCAATATGCCAGTTCTGTTTTGCTTTTTTACATAAAAAAGCAATCATCTGCTTTCCCCCAAAGGGCTTAAGTTACTAGAAAAGAGTGGCTTTCTGATAGTAATGCATGAAGTTGAACTGTTTCAAAGACCTTATAATTTTTTAAAATAAAAAACTGTGAACTTACAAACCTACTATAGAGAAAAGGGTACTGAATTTGGAATTTGAGTACTGGTTTATAGCCCAGATCTTCTTCAACTCACTGTATAGGCTTTGGCAAATCATTTAGTTCCCTGGGACACAGTTATTTTATCTGTTAAGTAAAAGAGGAGGAGAAAGATTAAACTAGATGCTTTATAATATCACCCTTTGTTAAAAATCTGAGATCCAAAAAGCAAAAAAAAAATAATCAAGGGGAAGGAAATCATACAATAATGGACATAGAGTCAATTCACTTCATACAATTCATACACTTACTGTAGGACTATGGTCATCCTCTCATTTCCTCTCTCCACACTTTACAGATGAATTGTTCAGAACAAAGTCCATTTAAACTTCAGTTTTCCCATATATAAAATGAGACTGATAATATCTATAGCACTTACCTTATAGGGTTATTACAAAGGTCAAACTAATTAATATTTGTAAGGCATTTTTTTAGCCTTAAACAATTATTTGCATAGAGTTACTACTGCTATTGATGCTACTATTCAGATCTTTTCAGGTATGATTCTTAAGCAAAATTATAACTAATAATAACTCATACTTATTTAGTACTTTCCGTTTTTCTAAGCACTTTCCATGCTTTCTTTTTCACTTTATTCTTAACCATACTGTATGGTAGACAGCATTATCTTCATTTTATAGATGAGGAAGCTGAAGTCCTGAGAAGTTGTGACATGTTCAGAGTCACACACCTCTAAGTGTTCATGTCAAGATATGAACCCAAAACTTGTTGGCTTTGTGACTAGCACTTCTAGCCACTATGCTTTGGCCTTAAGATACAAGTTATACTTTATTTCATCATAGGATTTTAGACACATTCATTTTCTGAGAGGAGATCATATTTACATCTTGTTTGATTCAGAAATTTACAGTGTTTCCAAAATTATAGAGGTTATTTGCTACAAAGGATTTTCAGCTGGACGGCTCTTATAGAACATTCAGGTCAGTTCTTTCCATTTCAGACAGGGACCTAAGACTCAAAGTAATAGTTGAGAAAAGGAATAATGAAAGAGAAAGGGAAGAGAAAGAAAAAGAAAGGGTGAGGTCATGCTTTGTCACTGTCATTTATTTTGCCACTAAAAAAGCTGCAGTTAATTTTAATACAGATGATAAGTTTGAAAATTTATTTGTAACCAGAGCTTGTGACAGCCTTTTCTAATACATGGATTTCTGTAAGTGTATAGTTGAAACTGCCTTTTGTCTATAGTTCCTTGACAATGTCAGAACAATTTTTAACTGAATCAAAAAATCAGAGATTGAGTATAAACAGGATCTGTTAAAGATGTGCTAGAGTCAGCTCAAAGACTTGAGATGGATGGTTTTTAAAATTTTCATTGTGAACATCTACATCTCTGAAATCTGCAAAAGCAACAAATCATGACTTGATTTATTGTTTTGCTTATTGTCTAGACTTAACTAAGGGTTGGAGAAATGTTAATATAGTTTCAACTTAGAAGTGTGTTGTGTACTTTTTTTTTTTGTGAGGGAGGAGAGCCAATAAATGTAAATGTTACACATTTATCATCATAATCTTTATATGAGGGACTGGGTCACACGCTAATCAATTTGTATAAAAGGAAGAAAATCTCTTAGAACTTAGGAAAGGATTTCTGAGTGTCTGCATTCCAAAGGTTGGAGCAAGCATTGTATTTTCAACATACATTTGAGAAGCAAAGAGAGAACAGAGTTGTAGCAGACAAACGAGATCTTGAAAAGAATTACTGGCCCTACAGACTGAAAGAAAGTCCCAGGAAAAGGGCAGGTCTTTCCCCAGCTTCCCCTAGAAATGCTATCTCCAGACAATATAATATAGGTGTCCCAAAAATCTTAGGGCAACTTGGAACTTCAATAGCTTAAAAATGCACTAAGACTTTTGGGTCACCCTATATAATTTGCTGTTTTGCTACCTAAATGTTTCCTGTAAACTGAATTTAGCTCCAACCATGAAAAAGTTCATAAATTTAGATAGAGAACCCAACTTTCTCCTAAGGTTAGAGATTTTCCTAACTAAAGCTTCAGAACAATTATAACTGAATTCAGAACTGTTCATCAAGAACATGGGGTTTTTGATTGATTATGGGGGAGATACCCTTTCATACCTTCATACATGATTTCATACTTTGCTATTGTGAACTAAGTCATTACCTGGAAGTCAACCCAAGATGACCCCCTCCAGATTTAGTTAGCCTAATCCTTGGACTACAACATCCTGTCTCTTCCTAAACCCGAAAGAGAAGTCCTCTGGCTTCTTAAGACCTGCAAGAGCTGTCCCCTAGCTGTCATAGTTTTCAAAAAGTCAGCATCATCTCTTGGCCACAGTGAACCATAAGAGAGATTGATCATGGAGGGTCTTCTAGAGGTCATTGGCAAAAAAGAAATTTTAGGGGAGAATATAGCAATTTTCTTCTGAAACTATTATTGAACATTTGGGTTTCTAATCCAGGGTTTTCAGTTTTTGTTTCTCCAATAAGCATTTCTATCTCCATAACTAAAAGCAGATCTAACATTCCATTCAGCAAATTTTCTTTTCCCATTAATATTCACTCTAACTCATTTAAACTCAGATCCAGATAGCGAAGAGATTCAATGAGGATCACTATGCTCTGATTAAACAGAGACTAGGAAGCATATTTATTAGCTTAGTATGAGGAGAAATAGCATTCTATCCTTTTCTTTTCTCATTTTAAAGCTGATGATGGGCACAGGAACTATTGAAGCAAATGACTGTATGCACTATGTAAATTTCTTTGAGTACTGAGCCAACTAAGTTCTGCAAATTTCTGACCTACTTTATTCAGATTGTTTAGCACCCACTATAGTCTCTACTGTAAATCATAATGACAACTGAAAATTCCCAGATGCATTTGATCTGAGGAAGACAGAAATGTCTGGAGATGCCCTGAGTAAAGAGAAGAGAAGAAAATGAAATTTACAGACCTTGGGTTTTACTGTCCATTATAGCTGCTAAAATTACTACTTGGCCCTCCAAGAAGTGACCAAAATGGTTCATGAGTGTGGCCAATCATTTGAAAAGTCACGAATTGAGACTAAAGAGAGAAGATGTAATGTTCACATAACAAATATTTGTAAGCTAGACTGGCACATTTTCTCATCTAGTACAAAAAGACGAATGCGAACTTTAATAGGAAATCTTGAACTTCTAGAAAATTGGCTTGTCAGTCAGACTTCATAACATGATTTAGGTAAGAATATTTTTTTCAAGCCCCAGGGAGCAGGACTGCTGTTGGACTTAACTAATGAGATTTCACTGAAACAGATGAATGTAGAAGAGGATGACTGTGGGAGCATTTTTGTTAAACATTGGAAATGGTTTGATAGCATGGAAAATTTTCATCTTGGTTAACATTGTTCCTGAGTGGGCTGCTTTGGAAAATTTTGGCCACAAATAATAAGATAAAAATTAAAAAATATACTCTTCTACTTGTTCTGTTCCCTTCTACCTAGAAATATATTCACACCTTCCCCATCCTAAAAACATTTCTTGACCTCGTCACTCCTTCAAGCTGTCATCTCTGATTTCTCCTCCCCATTCACAGTTAACCTTTTAAAAGAGAAGCTGGCATTGTCTACTGCTACTTCCTAGTCATCTCTTTACTCTTCACCCTTCTAAAATCTGTCTTTTATTTGCATATTGATATTTCCATACTTGATAGTCAATGGATTTGAACTCTTTTCAGTATAGGTATTTGCTTCACTGGTATAGATGGCAAGATTGCATGTTTTCTTATCTTGTACAATCCTGACTCATGACCTCCTGCCTTTGTACAGCTCCTATGGTACAAAGAAGATGTACCAAGATTTGTGAGAGCCTTCATTTAGTATAGATGAAAATCTACATCTCACTGACCTTCCTCCTCTTCCTCCTCTTCTTCCTTCTTTTTCTCCTCTTCTTCCTCTTCTTCCTCCTCCTCCTCTTCTTTTTCCTCTTCTTTTTTTTTTGGAAGTCTGAGGTTAAGTGACTTACTCAGGATCACACAGTTAATAAGTGTTAAGTGTCTGAGGCTTGATTTGAACTTAAGTCCTCCTGACTTCAGGGCCAGTGCTTTATCCACTATGCCACCTAGATGCCCCAGGATTGGCTATTTCTAAGACACCGGTGAAGAATAAGACACTTATATAAAATATATAAAAGAAATTATCAAATTCATTCCCTACCCTAAGAAATATTTCTGACTAAAAGCTGAACTTTGTATATTTTTTCAACCTAATAATAATTTCAATCTTGTTTATTAAAATGATAGCTGATATCACCATTACTTGATACTTATAAATCAAATGGCCATTGTTGATCTTAGAAAAATGAATAATGCTGATATTTGTTTTTTCTTCCTAAATCTAATCATTGGGTTAAAGATATATTTTTGGTTTGTTATAATTCCTATTGTGAATGTGAAATAGATTGAGAACAGAAAATCAATGCCAATATTGTCCACTTATATGTCGATCACTGACAGATTTTTTCATTTTTTCATTCATTCATCCATTCAACATTTGCTTGGTAAATAATGCCTTTTATTGAATGCAGTGTTTTTAATTCTATAGGGAATTAGAAAATAATTAAGAAATGTTTACTTCCCTGAGGGGGCTTGCAATGTTACAGGTGAGCGAGGTTCATATACAAATAGTTATAATAAACAGTATAATAAGTGTACAGGAGAAGTTTATACAATGAGGCAAGAAAATCTCAGTTCTTTTAAAGTGCATTTCTGGAAAGTGGAAACAAGGGGATCACCAGAGACACATTACCATATAGGAGCTAAATTATTCTCATCTTATGCCATAGGTCATTCAAAGCGCAGAGGAAAGGACACTGACTCTGGAATGAGGACCTGGGATAGAATCTTCTGAAGATTACTCTACCTGTGAGACCCTGAACAAATCACTTGGAATTTCTGGACATCATTTCCCTTTATCTGCAAAATGAGAGTGCTGGACTATGTGAACTTTAGTTCCTTTTACTTCTAGATTTATGATTCTGTGGTCTTTTGCTTCACTTACAAGTCATAGTTGGCTGATGCCCATAAGCAATCTAGCCAATTTTTTCAGTTCCATTCTGCTTTATGCAGGGAAAAGAAGCCTAATACAGAGCTCCAACAAAATTTTCAATTCTTCCTGATATACATAGAAAAAGTACTCTCTCTCTCTCTCTTTCTTTTTTTGATCAAACCTCTCAAGACAGACTCCAGGTAAGAGTGCTAAACTCAGTGACCAAGTAAAGAGGACAATTTCAAGTAAGCACTTTGCTTGAAGTCTCAACCTCACAAAAACTTTTATGTCAACCAGTTTTCAAGGGTTCCTTTGTTCTGAGACTAAGAGAAGAGTTTTAGCTCTCTTAATAAGATCACTTGCAGATACTGTTATTTTTTATTTTTATTTTTTAACAAACTGGCTACTTGCCTTTTTTGAAATGAGAATTGCACTGGAGAAATCACATTTCAGTCATCTGACTCCCCTGTTCCTTCTATCTACCTTTGGCTACATGTACATACTATTTCTGCTTCAATATTTTGAGTATAGCCCATCTGCTCTGCAATCCAGAGCAATGGCCTTGTTCCTTAAACAAAACACTCCATCTTGTGATCCCAGGCATTTTTCCTGGCTGTCCTCTATGTCAACAATGCTCTTTCTCCTCATTTTTACCTTCTGGCTTCCTCAGTTACCTTCAAGCCCTTGATAAAATCCTACCTTCTAAAGTAAGCCTTTCTCATTTTTTCTTCATTCTAGTGCCTTCTCTCTATTGAGATTTTCAATTTATCCTATACTAAGCTTTATTAAGCATGTTTTTGTATATGGTTATTTTCATGTTGCCCATTCCATTAGATTATGAACTCTTCCGGAACAGGGGCTGTCATTTGCCTTTCTTTGTATCCTCAACACTTAACACAGTGCTTGGCACATACTAGGCTCTTAGAAATGTTTGTTGATTGAAATGCTAGATGTTGTAGAGTAGAAATGCTTTTTTTTTTTTTTTTTTTTTTTTTTTTTTTTACTATAGTCCAATGTTCAGTCATGGTACAGTCAAAGGAAAACTTTAGCCTCTCACTAACATTGCTGATATAAAAAATTAAGTGAAGATCACAGAAGAAAGAAATTTCAACAATGATTTGAGGAAACAAACAGGATTTTATAGAGAAGATAATAATGTAGTTGGCTCCTGAAGGATTTCCTCACACAGTGAAACTGTAACTTCCATAAACCATGCATATTAAATTTTCCAAAATTATTAGAAACAACTATGGGGAGGAGGCCTAGACTTTCCTCCCAAGATCATCATCCTGTAGTCCTGAAAGTTGCATGCAGAGGTAATGTGGCTTTAGAAATCATGATATAAATTGTTATATCCAGGAACCATTCCTTTGTAGGCTTGTATTTTTATTTCTCTGAAGCCTGGTACTGCCTCTTCTGGTAGCCATGTCAAACGCCTTCATGTTCTTCCACATAATTAAGATGCATTATTTTGGGGATAAGATTTCATTATTGTAACCCAATCTTTAGTCTACCACCTCCTTCACTAAAATGGCTTCTTTTCAAAAGAATATAGAGAAGGCAAAGATGATACATATTATCTTGAAGTTTTCAAAATGTTTTATGTTTCAAAACTTAAAGAAGTTAAGGCAAGCTTCTTCTCAAAAGAAAATAACCATAAATTCTCTCTTCTTGGTTACATGAGTGATTCTTTAATAGTACAAATACCTAACATTTACGTCATGCTTTAAAGTTTGAATCTTTAAAGAATCAATCCTGTTTTCAGATGAAGAGTGAGGTTGAGAGTGGTTAATTGAATGGTTGTTGTTCAGTCACTTCTGAGCCTATGTGATCCTGCAGATTTTGTCCATGGCATTTTTGTAGCAAAGTTACTAGAGTGATTTGCTATTTACTCTTACAGTGTGTCCCCATTTTACAGATGAGGAACTGAGGCAAATAGGTGTTAAGTTCTTGCCCAGGATCACACAGCTCCCAAGTATCTAAGGGTGGATTTGAATCTAGATCTTCTTGATTCAGGCCTTGTGGTTTATTCACTGTACCACCTAGCTGCCCCTGACATTATATACAGATAATAAGTATTTGAAGCAGGATTTAAATGCAGACTTTTTTGACTTCTAGTCCAACCATCAATAATATGCCACCTAATCAAATATGCCTCAATGTACTAAAATATTAGTACCTTACAGACAAATGGATCTATTCAAATGTCTATTCTCAATCACCTAGTATTTTGCTATTTGCCTTTCCAACAATATTTCAACACCTACCAAACAATGAGGTGAAGGATAGAGGAAAAAAAGGAGAAGTGAAATATATCAACAGGTTAGCCACAGTCAATTGGCACAAATAGATTTTAGGTTGTAAAATGTGAGCAGCACCAGATGTTTCTTTTGTTCCTGGGAAGACCTTTATTGCCTCAAGCTGTCTCTGACTTATGAATGTTCCATCATTGAATGGTAATTAAAAGTAAAACACACAGTGTGACCTGTTTCTTCCCCTCTTCCACAAACCAAAAGGGATTTGGTTCCTAGAACCCTGTTAGCAAATATCGGTGATGTGACCAGCCAAACTGAGGAAATCCTACCCTCCAGCCCCCCTAAAGTCTCCAGTTTTGTTTCCTGGATTCCATTACACAGGATTCTCTATAATTGAAAATGAAGATTTATACCAAACTTTTCCAGCTGTTTTTAATGCTTGATGTTCAATGGACTGAACCAAACAAAACTGAACAGAAAAATCCATCCAGAACAAAGCATACTGACCATGGGGGTCTTGAGTAGGTAGTTTTTGGTCTGGTGTTTTTAAAAAGTAGGCTGACCAACAATGTTCCAGTCTTTGATCCAGGGTCTTGCAACATGGTAGGTTCAATCATTGCTTGTTTTGACTTTGTTGAAAATAAAACCAAGCTGTGCTTATGGTCATGATGAAGAGTAAAGGAAGAATTGGTAGAGAGAGCTCTTCAAGTATAAGAAATTTATAGAAAGTTGTGACACAGTGCCACACAATCCCCCCCCACCCCCACCCACACCCACCCCCACCCCCACACCCACCCCAGAATTACTGTGCCTGGCAAATTGAGAGGATTCTGTTAAGCATCATAACTTATTACACAATTAGATGATAAAGTAGTATTACCCAACCCAATCTTCCTCTTACTAGTTCCTTCCAACTATGTGCTAATCATGATTTTGACTCTTGTTTTTTTTTTTATGCTATAATCATACCTCTTCTTCAATGTGTTTCTTATAAATGGGAAAACCTATAAATTGATATATCTACATTATATGTACATATTTATATGTATATATGTGGATATATATTTATATATGAATAAATAGATACATGTGTTTGTATATGTATGGTATTCAGTGGATCTGAATACTTTTTTCCCTTAGAATGATAATATTTAGCTATCAGACCGATGTAATTTTAATTTACTATGTTGTTTCTGTGAAAAGCAGAATGGCTAGCCTCCTGGTCCTTTCTCTGACTCTTCTCCAGGAAAATATCAAAATTTCCAATGGAGAAGGGTGAAGAGATTCTGGATACACACACAAACATCTCTCTCTCTCTCTCTGTTTCTATCTCTGATCTCTCTGTCTCTCTCTCTTTGACTTTCTTTTTAGATCTCTCCCTCCCTTTCCCCTTCTCTCCATTCCATTCCCCCTCGCTGTTTTCCCAGACTTTAGAGGTTTAGATCTAGCATAGAGAATTTCTCAAACTAAACAATGAGCCTGAGCAGAAACAACTACTTGTTGAGATCATGGAGGGTTCTTGAATCTGCTTTACTTGAGAGTCTTCTACCTTATACTTAAATCTTTTAGCTCCATTTATTACTTTTAGATGCTGTAACTTCTCTACATTCACAAAGCTTCCATGGGAAGTATGGGAGGTCCTCTACCAGAGTATGGGGGACCTCTGAATGGGGAAGGACTTAGAAGGGTTTGTGTGGGCTTTGTTGTTGGGAATGGGGAGGAAGAATGAAGTGGGAACATCAAAGGACGAACATAAACTCTCTTTATCCCCTCTACTCTAATTTCCCAGTCTATTCCTGAACTTTCTGATTGTAGCTGGTCCCTAAGTAATGGTACATTTAGCAGGGGGACTATTGCTCAATCACAATCTCATCTGTGAAGGTCTTTAATGTAGATTGCTTTTAATAAATAGGAAGTGGTCATGCCTTTGGATATAAGCTTTCCCTTTAGGAATAGCAACCAAATGCTTGGACCTGAATAATCATTCCCTTAGACTTATAATATTTAAGGGCCAGGCAGATAGAATTTTAGTCTACTATCTCTATGAAATGTAAGAAGGCTAACCTGTTGGCCCTTTTCCTGAATCCCCTCCGGGAAAATATCAAAGTTTCCAATGGAGAAGGGTAAAGAGATTCCAGATATACACACAAACAACTTCATGCTTCCCTTTAGGCAACTGACATGTATACACACACACACACACACACACTTAACCTATATGGATAATACACACTCCTTACGTTGAACACCATAGAATTTTTTAAAAACCACAAATCTTAAAAGTTATTTATGGTTACATTATTCGCAATTTTTTGCCATGGAAAACATTTGGGAATTGAACTCATCTTCATGGCTTAGTTATGTAATTTGGCTCATTCATTTCTATTCCTGGAATGCAAAAGAACAAAGCCTCACAAATTGGCACCATGACAAAATGAGTCTTGAAAAGAGTTTGCAAACAAAAGAAATGAAGAAAAGCAACAATTCCTAACCAATCATTTCTAACTGGAGTTTCCAGTGTCACACTCCAGAAGCTCCCTGTGTTAGGAATGTCTTCATTTGAAGTTGGAGAGAGGAGGGGAAAGAACACAATTTGGGCAAATGCTCTGATATGCTGGGAACCAGAACGGCCAATCAAATCCAAATGAGTTGTATCTTTTAGAAACACATGTGTGATTCTCAAACATCAAATAACTCAGGAATTACTAAGAGTTAAAAATAGAGCTTTCACTTTGTGAACCAGAAGTAAACCCTAGGAATAGAGTAATGGGGATGTGAAGAGGTCTATTTCCTTGTATATGGTATAAAACATCGGTTTTGATTGGTTTCTCCCCACCCCATCTTCTTTTTAGTTTAATTTAGTATGGAACCAATTTACCAATCAACCAACAAGCATTTATTAGTTCCTACTATTTAGCAAACACTGTGTCTGTCACTGGACGAATTACTTAACTTTTCCTAGCCTTATTTTTCTTATCTCTAAAATGGGGTAAAAATGCTACCTATTCCACAGGTTTATCTTGAGGATAAAATGAGATAGTATAGCAAACTCTGAAAAGCTACACAAATGCTTCTTCTTATTAGTTTGTGCTATTTATACCACTTTCTCTAAAAATGTTTGAAGTTGGAATGATAGAATCTTAGTGGGGTGATTTCACTGTCCTTTTTGGAGAAAATTTGTTATAATGATTTGAAAAAAAAACTTTCTCATTTTCTTCCCTGGAGCCCCTTTTCTTTTTTCTCTGTACTATCGTCTCTAGTGATTTTATCAGTACCCACTGGTTTCATAATGATCTCTCTACTAATGATGACTAGATCTTTATATCTAAGCCCAGTAATTTTCCTAAATCATAATGTTACCTTACCTCTTTCATCCACACTCAGTAAACTTCAGTGGCTCCTTAGGTTCTTTGGCATCCAATGTCTTTGCCCTTCCTGCTTTTCAATCTTCCTGCACTTTACTTGCCTATACTCATTCTACAATCCAACTATATTGACTTGCTGTTGCTCACAAGTAGCTTGTTTTCTTTTTATGCTTTTGCACTGACTGCCCCTCTTTCCTAGAATTCTTCTTCTTACCCCCATCTGTTTTTATGTTTGAATGGCCACTTCCTGCTGGGAGCCTTTCTTAGTTCTTCCAGATGCCAGAGCTTTCCCTTGTAAAGTTATGATTTATCTCTTCTATATCTTGTAAGTACCACTTATTTACATGGAATCTACTCCATTAGGATATAAGATCTTTGAGGAGAAGGATTGTTTTGGTCTTTCTTTGTACCCTTAGCACCTTACATGGTGCTTGGCACATAGTATGCATATAATAAATACTTGTTGACTGATTAATTGGTTGAAAGTGCTTTCATCTTTATCCTTGAATGCTCTTGGAATAATTTTGCTTAGTTCACTATCTTGCCAAGCTTTATACAAAATGGCATTTACCCTTCACTGCTTTACTCTACTTTATAAGATGATCTTTTTCATTATTGTCCATCATCCTTTTTCACAAGATTTTACAAATGAGTTTATATTCTAACCCTATGTAGCCTTTGGCAGCCATCCTTCTCAATTAGGTGAATAAGTCAGATTTTTTTCTGACAAATGTGCTGTCTGGGCTCTTTTGATCTTCTTTCTGTCTCATAATTTACATTAAATTTCTGGATAAAATTATTAGGGTTGACATCTATGTCATTCTCTTATCCATTCCCATTTTTACTTTTAATTATTTGTTCAAATAGTTCAACATTAAGTTGTTTCAGTTGTACACCCTTTTTCTTATCCTTCTCCCATTCTAATTTGAGTCTAATAATTTGATTGTAAACAGATAGCTGATTTAAGCAAAGTTTCCATTATTAATAACAGATCTTTGACTATCTGTTAAAAATATAAAATCAATGTCCTTTTGCTGTCATTTGGTACTCATCATGTTCAGTTTCTATCAATTTTTTCATAAAAGAAATGTTCATGATAAAAGGATATAAGGCTTCTTTGTAATCTGCAAGTTTTGGGCCTATCTCATTTATTTTTCCTTCATTTTCTCCATACATTTCTATCCACCATCACCTTTTGCCACCTGTGCCTTGAAGTCACTACATATCAGAGTACATATTGATTTAGTTTGAAGGGTTTTACTTAACAAGTTTATAATCGAATTGCTCTACCACATCCTCTTTACAATTTATTTGATGCATAAGCTGCAATTATTACAATTATTGCAATTAATAGAGGTGCAAAATGGAATTACAGACTATTTTCCTGACAGCCTTTTGCAAGTGTTTATACTAAGTACTAAAATAAATGCATGATGACCAAGAAAGAATGTGGCTAATGAATATATGACTGGGAAATGTGATAGGCTGGTGACATGGTTAGATGGTGATAAGAAATGAATTAATTTCTGAAGAATTATGTAAACTTTTATTACAATTTTATTTGAACTTTTTTTTTCATTTTAAGATATTTTATTTATTTGCACGTATTGCAGAGGATCAGAAAAGGAAATGAGAAGTCATATATTGAGTGTTGCTGTTCAGACATGGTTTTCTTGGCAAAGATACTGGAATTGTTTGCCATTTTCTTCTCCAATTCATTTCACAGATGAGAAACTGAGGCACACAGAATTAAATGTCTTGACCAGGGTCACCCAGCTAGTAAGTTACTGAGGCCATACTTGAAGTTAGGAAGATGAGTCTTCCTAACTTCAGACCCAGCACTTTACTGCATCCCCTAACTGTCCCTATATATTGACAGAAAGGATAAAATTTAGATGGCCCAAAATGCTTCAGTACCACAGAAGGTTAAGAAGACTAGAGGAAAACATCCCCTATGCTGGATTATTCCTCTATGAAGGATCTGAGTGAGAAACCCACATGTTACAGGATTAAAAGATCTTGGATATTTTATTTATGCCATTAGAAAGAATACTCGTTTCTTATGTATTAGATAAACTGAAGTAATTTGGAGCTATTCCTCATAATAATTTTCAATTTAATTCAATCAAAATTTAATACCTACTACCTGGGGATACAAATAAGATAAAGAAAACTCTTGGCCTCCAGGAATTTACTATCTAACAGGGAAGACAACACAAAAAAAGGAAGTTGAAAAGTCTTAAAAGGGGCCAATAGTAGGTATCCAGTGCAGTACCATGATTTTTCTTGGAGTTGAAATCAAACAGAATTGTTGATGGAAACAAAGAATTATCATCAATATTTGATGGGGGAGAAAGAGGTAGACTGGTAGCAAGCCCATGCCTATCTAAAAAAAGATTAAAGAACTTCATCTTCTCTACTAAGTTCCTAGTGATCCTTTAGACATTCTGATATAAAATACTCATTATAAAACTAGATCTTAAATGAAAAGTCTCAGGCTAAGGACAATAACTCTGCAATTATCATTAATTTTTTTTCCTTGAATCCATAATTTCACCTAAGTTTCTGGGATTCTTTGATAGGAAACTCCCCACAGCAATAGAGACTAGTGAGTGTTCTGCAACCCGTTGTCTTAGAACATTGTCTGGAGGCCTTCAGAAGGTGTGCCCTTCCAGGATTCCAAGAGACAACATATGTCCAAGGCAGGACTTGAACCCACATCTTCCTGACCATAAAATTGGCTGTCTACCAATGACATACTAACACTCATTATTGTTAATCATAATTTGAGTGTTTTAAGGGGTTTTTTTGATACCTTTCCCACACTATAATCTTTTCCAACACACCATCATTTCATTGAATCATTCTTTGTACCCAAGAAATTACAAAATAGCAAATGCAGGCATCAGAGGGCCCTTATCTAATGTTATCTGGAGCATTCTGAATTCTTAAGTTTTCCATCCCTCTTCTGAGAGGAGGTATATAGTATTACATTACTTGGTTATTTTCTTCATAAATTACATCGAGCCCTGCAAACTAAAAAGCTCCTCATTGGTCTAAACATCTGCATGGTAAATCAAAATGGAGGCACAGTTCAATTCAGTTGTGTGGGAAATCCATTGTATTAATTTCTGTATCTATACCTATATTTGTATCCATCTGTATTTAACTATCTCTATCTTTTTTTTTTTGTATCAGTATCTATTCTGCTCTCTTCCCCCCAAAAACCCTCCTCTTTTGATCACTAATAATTCTTATATAATGTTACTATTATGTTTCTGTAATTAATTGTGAATCACTATATATATATACATATTATATATATATGTTCAAAGTACAAATATTTGTATAGACACATATCTATCTCTCTAAACATTTTCAGGCTGTCTGAAAATCTTAGAGAAAATTTGAACTTTAATAGCTTAAAATATGAGTAGAGAGGAGATACTCTGACTATACTCTGCTCAGATCACTTCTAGAATATCATTTTTAATTGTGCTGGATAGCATTCAGAGGGGATGATGACCTAGCAGTATATAGTATAGAAACTGGAAATATTTAGGTTAGAGAAGAAAAGACTTTAGGAGGACATGATGCCTTTCTTTCAGTATTTGACAGGTTGTCATATAAAAAATCAAGTCAAATATGTGTGTAAAGAAAATATGTATTCAAGGAAAAACATTTTACTTGTTCTATCTATATATTATTTATGTACCCATACAAGTGAAATATGTATAAATGTATATATGTATATATACATATATACATAGAAAGACACACAAAGAAATGAGAGAGAAAAGAAAGAGAAGAAGAGAAGAGAAGAATAAAGAAGAGAGAGAAAACAGAGAAAGGAGAGAGAAAAGAGAGACAGAGAAAAATACAAAGAAAGGCAGAGAGAGACAGACATAGAAAGAAAGAGAGACAGCAAGACACAGAGAGACACAGAGGAAGAGGAATAATGAGAGACATGAGGGGGGAGAAGGAGAGAAAGGGAAAGAGCATGACAAGTAATATTTTTCTACATGACATCCATCAAATGCTTAAAGATAAGTAGTCTTCTCTTTTTCAATCTAAATATTCCCAGTTTTAAAAATTGACCCTGATGTGGTATCTTCTTAGTTAGTTTCCTCTTGGGTTTTTCAGTTTATCTTGTTCTTCTACAATATGATGCACAGAACTGAACATAATATTCCACAAGTTTCTGAATGGGTCAGTTGCTATCACTTTTCTTTCCTTTATGCCTCTCAGTGTAACCAAATGACCATTCTGAGCTTCTGTTCCACACTGTTGACTCATATTGAGTTTTCACTCTGCTAAAAAGCTTGAGGCAGCTAGTTGGTGTAGGAGAGAGATCACTGGATTTGGAGTTTTTTTTTTTTTTTTTTTTTTTTTTTTTTTTTTTTTTTTTTTTTTTTTAGCTGTATCTGTCTCTTCATGATCCAGTGTGAGTTTCCATGGCAGAAATACCAGAAGTTTGCCATTTATTTCTCCAGGTCATTTTACATTTGAGGAAACTGAGGTAAACAGGATTAAGTGATATGTTAAAATCACATAGCTAGTAAATGTCTGAGGCCAGATTTGAACTCAGGAATATATCTTCCTGACCCAAGACCTAGCACTTACTATATCACCTAATTGCCCAGGAGCAGTTAGGAAGATGAGTTCAAATTCAGCCTCAGATTGATGATGCCAGACAAGTCATTAATCTTTAGCTACTTCAGTTTCTTCAACTACAAAATGGGGATAATCATAGCACCTATCTATTACTGTTGTGGAGAAGAATGAATGAGATTATTTATAATGGGCTCAACACACAGTAGGCACTTAATAAATGCTTATTTCCTTCTTTCTTTTAAAAAAAACACCTTGATCTTTTCTTTCAAATAGCCCTAACAATATCTCTCCCATATTATGCCTGTAAAATTGTACTGTAAAATTGATTTCTTCAACTTAAGTGTAGATTTTACATTTATCTGTATTAAATCTCACTTTACATCTAACCAAATATTCTATTTTGTCAAAATTCTTGCTTGTACACAGTCTTCTAAATCTCACCACCTTCTTTTTGATAGTCTGTCTTCTAGACCTACAATTCTCTTAGTCTTCATTTATGTCTCATAGAACCCCCACCTTGCTTTAGTAATCATCTCAAGAACCATCTTTTCCATTTTAAAAGTTCTCTTCTCTTAAATTTCTTTTGAATATATTTCATATCTATTTATTTTTGTATATATTATTCCTCTCTATAGTCTAGTTTTCTTAATATGGATCCTCTGTATCTTCTATCACATGAGTGGAAGAGCCTCTTTGGATTGGCTGCCTGCATCTTTAAAAGTTATGAGAGTGAACTCTTCCCTCTTTTTTATGAATCTTTTGTCTGTATCCTTTTTTCTGCCATATTCATCTGAGTTCTTATTCTTATTTATTTTATTTTGAACTTAAGAAATAAAACAAGCATTTCCATAACATAGTAGAATAGGAAAAAAAGATGATTGCAAATGAAACTGCAAATCTATTATGTACAATTTGCTCTTCCTTTTAAATATATGTTTAAGTTATTATGTAATTTTTTTCTCTTTTTATCCTTCCCATCTATTCTAGCGATAGCTACCATTATATACAAATACATATGCATCTATGTATATGAATATATGCAAAATGATTCTATCTTTACTTTTATTTATTAGTTCTTTCTCTGGATGCAGTTAGCATTTTCCTTCATAGGTCCTTTATAGTTATTTATAATTGGGTGTTGATAATCAGCAAAATGACTTTGTAGCTCAAGGTTGTTCCAAAACTTTATTGCTATTACTGTATATAAAATTCTCCTGGTTCTGCTCATTTCACTCTTCATTATTTTGTGCAAATCTATCCATATTTTTCTAAGATTACCAAGCTCATCCATTATTCACCCCCCCTCCCCAGGCAATTGGAGTGATTTGCCCAGGGTCATACAGCCAGGAAGTGTGTCTGAGGTGAGATTTGAACTCAGATCCTCCTGAATTCAGGGATGGTGTTTTATCCACTGAGCCACCTAACTGCCCCTCATCCATCAGTTCTTATAGCATCATAATATTCTATCACAATCATAGACAATATTTCATTATTGGTGGAACTGTGAATTGATTTAACCATTTTGGAGATGAGTTTGGAATTATGCCAAAATCATGATTAAACTATCATAGCCTTTGACCCAGTAATACTAAGTCTGTTTTTAAAGAAAATTAGGGACAAAGGAAAACAACCTATATATTCTAAAATATTTATATCATGATGTCAAAGAAATATGAGCTCCATTTCAGTAACTCCTATCTGCTATGCCCAGTGTTGATGCCCTGAACTGAAACAGAGAAAGAGGAAAACTTTCCTTTCCCTTCCCTCATTTTCTTAAACCCAGTAATGAGAAATTCCCTAGTCTGGGAATTTGTTTCCACACTTTCTTGTCTGTCCTCAAATTCAGATGCTAGAGATGGTACTCCCAGGACCTAGGAGTTCAAGCCATGGTAACCTTAGAGCCAGGATCACAGGTGGAGTGTCTAACCAGTCAATCTAGCATGGAAATCCTCAGAAGCTAAGATGATTTGGACTTGTCTCCAAGGAGAACTTTGGATTTGGAACTGGGCCTGTGCTACTCAAGTTACTGAGCTAAACTGTGAACCTAATGCCTCTTCCCAACCCAGTGATTGAGGCGATGAGGATGTAGACGTGGACATTATGACCTCCAAATTTGTATATTTGTGATTATATCTTTTGGAAGTAAATATTCTTTTGTAAAAGCTTCTGTGTTCCATATATAAGTCCATCTCTCCAAACTTTTTGATGGAGCATTATTCAACTCTTTGTATGGTGTTAATGGATTGAAAACTAAAAGAATTCTACCCATCTTCTGACAGAGAGATGATGAATTTAGATTATAAAATGTAACATTTTTGGGATGCCATCATGAGAATTTTTTTTACAATAAAATTTTGTTACAAGGGTTTTTCTTTCTTATGTGGGAGGGAATCTATTTTTTTAAACAAAAATGGATTTTTTTTTGTTAACTAAATTAAAATATTTGGATTTTAAAAAATATTTTGAAGTATAAAATTTAAAAATAGATATAGCCTTATAGATTCAGTAAAGGCTTTATATGAATCTAAACTTCCTCTAAAGTATATTAATAACCATAATGAAGGAAGGCATGTAGTGCTATATCCTATTCCCCTTTTCCACCAAAAGGTGCATGGGATCAATTCACTTTAATAAGCCAAGCCAACAAACATTTATTCATAGTCTATGTTGTACTAGGCATTGTACTGGGCACTAGAAATACAAAGACAAAAAAAATTGAAACAATCTCAGCCTTCAAGGAAAAATTTTTTTTTTTGGGGGGGTAAAACATATAAACAAATAAGTAAATATAAAATTCAAATTAAATTCAAGGAGGTGGTACCAATAACTGGGGAGATAATAAAAGGTCTCTTTCAGGAAGCTGGCCCTTGAACTGAATTTTAATTAGAAATTGAGATTGTAAAAGATTGTAGTGAGGGAGATTATAGGCTGGGGAGGCCTGGGCAAAGATAGTGAAGGACATTTCTTTGTGCAACAATCAACTAAAAAGTCATTTTGCCAGGGAAGTAGAGTTTTTGAAGTTAAGTAATATAAAAAGTTTGGAAAGATGGTTTGAAGCACAGTTGTAGAAAACTTTAAAAGCTAAACAGCAAATTGTATTTTATACTGGGAAAGAAAGGGAGACTTGGAAGCTTTTTGAGCTGGAGAGGTGACATAGTTAGACCTGTGCTTTATAGTCATGTCAACTGGCATGAATGAATAAGAAAGGGAAGAAACTGGAGATAGAGAGACCAAAGGAAGCATTTATGTTTTGCATTAATTGAGCCAATTTTGCTGTGAGCACATTTTTTCAAAATTTCATGACATATTAAGATAAATATATAGTTTTTTACACATAATAGGTGATTATAGGATCAAAGTTTTAAAGTTAGAAGGGACCTCAGAAGTCATATTCTATGCTTATTGAATTTCATTGAATTGAAAAACAGCTTCAGGAAACACTTCTCTATTTACATTCAGCTTTGCAATAAAAGTACATTGTCTAGACCTCAGATTCTTAAACCATGGCTTTCAATCCCATATGTTGCAAATGAATGTTGGGGTCAAAAATTGTGATTTATTATTAGTAAATGTTTGAGTTGTGTACATATTTTATATACTTATATACCCAACGTCAAGTAAAAATTTTTTTGGTGAAAAAGGGTTGTCAATGGAAAATAAATTAAGAACCCCCATTCTAGACCATTTATATTAAATTCAGCAAACTTTAAAGTACCATTCATGTAAAGTTTCTTAGGTTTTGCTAAGCACTTTGTATATTGGATCTTTATTTTCCAAATTAGGAACCTGAGGAACAGCCAGGTTCAATGACTTGCCCAGGATCACCCAGCTAGTTAGTGTCAGAGGCTTTAATTGATATACCTTCTTTCTGACTCCAATACTAATCTTCTCTCCAGTACACTCTGCCATTTCTCTTAGAGGCATAGGTACAATTATGTTCCTTCCTCCTGCTATGATAATGATGATAGCTATCATTTATATGGTGCTTTAAGGTTTGCCGAGTACTTTATATATTATGTCTCATTAGGTGGTGGTATGGATTACAACTTGTAGCCCATAATTTATAGCCTGAGAAGACTGTTTAAGGCTCAAAGTCACATAGCTAGTAAATGTCAGAGAGGGAAAGGATTATATTTTCTTAGGGCATATGGTGTAGACATTCAGAGAAGGCTACATGAGGATAATAAAGTATCCCTCAAATCTAGAAGACAGGGATGTTGACTTGGTGTCCTTGTAGGGTGAGGGTCAAAGATGGGGAGACTTCCTTGGGGTGCATCATGTGGATGTTTCGGAAGAGGGAAGACAATCATGTCACTAAATTATAGGGAAGAGTTATAAATTAATATGTAGGAATTTAAACCAGTACCACTTCCTGGGTAGCTAGGTGGCATACCAGATAGACCACTGGGCTTGGAATCAGGAAGACTCATCTTCATGAGTTCAAATGAGTCTCAGACACTTCCTCATTGTGTGATCATGGGAAGTTACTTAACACTGTTTGCCTTATTTCCTCATCCAAAATGAGTTGGAGAGGGAAACAGTTAACTACTCCATTATCTTTGCCAAGAAAACCCCAAATGGGCTCACATGGTTGAAATAATTGAATAGTAACAACTTCTGGAATATATCCTATAGATACAAGAAAGGACACCTACTCTCCATCATTATATACTCTCATGCCACCCCAGATATGAGTCACAGTAAGAGTAACTAGCACTGGAACTAATTACCTCTATGCTCTTCCTCTCACACCAAGGTGATGTGGTGATCATTTTGAGGCTCATCTCTGCATGATGTTTCAAGAAACAATGAAGTGAAATGATGGGGAATTTAAACCATTTCAATGCAATAATAATGCTTATCTAGGAGCACATATCCCACGTTGCTTTCTGAATTAGCTTAAGGTGACATCCTAAAGGTACATGTATAGAGTCACCCTGAGTATAGTAGAATCTATACATGTACATTGAGATGACATCATGTCCTAGACTGTAGAAAGAGCTTCTCTTGGTGGAAGCTCTTCTTGGTGGAAGAGATATAAAAATGTTTGAAATGTTAATTTTTAAAAAGTATCCACTTTAACTTGATTTTTGTAGCAACCACCTTAACTCTCCACCAACTTTCATTACTTTGGGAAAGGCAGCTGCCTGCGATGGAAGAAGGTAAATCTCCCCATTGCTTATCTTTGCTCCAGGCCTGGGGAGATAGTATATAACCTCCCTTGGTCTAGAAAATAGATTAATTTAGTTTCTTGAAAATTAGCTTTCATCTAAGGTTGGGGGTAGAAATATTTAATTTTTGTCTGTTTATTGCTGTTGTGATGATTCTATTGCCTTTTACTATAGGGAGTTTCAATACTCATTGGCCCAATTTACTGAGAGAAAGCTGAATTTCTCAATAGCTGGTTTGCTCTGAGATACAAAACCAGAGGTCAGGAGTTAGATTCAAATTCCACCTCAGTCCTTGTGTGGCCTTGAGAAAAATTATTTCATTTTCCTAGCAGTTTCCTAGTCTGTAAAATGAAGTGATTAGACTAAACGAACTCTGAACTCTTTATCTATGCTCCCATTCTCTTTTCAAGGTGGTGGGTGTTGCTTTTATTATTATTATCATCATCATAAAAGCAAGTGTTGCAAGTCTATTTATTTTTTTTTTTACATCTCCTATTTCTGGCTCCCTGAAGATAAAATATACATTTAAAATATTCTTAATAAAATCCTGATTGATTAAAATGAAAATAAATTCTAATTATCTCTTCATAATTATCACTAAGCCTAGTGTAATGAGGTTTAATGGCCTCAGTTTCTTTCTTCTTTTAATTTTTTAAAAAATCAAACAAGCTAGATCCTCATATTCAAATCCAGTAAGTACCAGCCTTCTGAGGTAGGATCACTGTAATTCCCATAGACTCACCGGGATTTTAGAGAGAGACTTCTGAATAGAGAGGTTTTCAGAATTGGGACTTTTATACTAAGAATCTTTAGGGAGATGGATCTGTATTCATATCTAAACTGTCTGCTTCCTTGTTCAGGATGGGGAGAAAGATTTAGGAATCTGATCTCTTCTGATAAGGGTAAATGGGCCAGCTTTTTTCCATATACAGTTTGTTAGCTACTTTGTACTTAACTAAAATTGTTTCAAAAGGTCGTTAAGGAGGTCAGCAAGTGATCAAAAATAGAAAAATGTTGCTTTCAAGGGTTGCAAGAGAAACCTTAGCTTATTAAAATTTGCTTTTTGCACTTTCTTTCAGTAAGTAAGTGATATACTGCATGGGATTGGGTTTCATTCAGCAGGTTTAATTAAAAAGCAGCAATCCTATTTTCATTTAAGTGTGTTTTTAATTCTACAAAACCACTGTTACTCATATCTGAGTTTTCTTTTATTAAATCCTTAATGAATGGTCAGGGTTACTGGACATCTCTATTTATTCTTAACCAATTCAAGTTGGCTACATGGCATCTCCAACTTAGCTACTCTGGAATGGACCAACCCACCAAGCATTTAAAAAACACCTCCTACTATGTGCCAGGCAAAATGAACTAATCTCTGTCAAGGGAGACAGATTAGCATAGTGGAGGGACTGCTGGGCTCAGGTTCTCTCTGAGACTGTGTACGGCTTTGGGAAAGGCAACTTATTTTACTGATCCTCAACTTCATTATAATATGGAGGAAGTGGACTAGATGACCTTTGATATTTTTTTCTGGCTCTAACTTTTTGATCCTATGAGTTTACATTCCATTAGGAGAGACACATGAATAAATCAGTGTTGTTGAGTCATTTCAATTGTGACCAATTCTTCATGACCCCATTTAGGATTTTCTTGGCAGTAATGGTTTGCCATTTCCTTCTCCAGTTCATTTTTTTAGATGGAGATTAAGGGTTAAGTGATTTGTACAGGATCACACAACCTATAAGTGTCTGACACCAAATTTGAATTCAAGTTGATGAGCCTTCCTGACTCTAGGCCTTGTGTTCTAGTCACTATTCCACTCACCTGCACATGTCATAGATATATTGTAAATAATTTTTAGGGGGACATATAAAGCTGGAGAGATCAGGAAGTTTCTACATGAAATTCTTGAGCAGAGTTTTGATGGAAACTGCATCAATCACAATTTGCCTTAAACAAATGTGAAAGTGGTATTGTACTACATCTGGGAGAATTAGGGTTTTCCCAATTTAATATGGTTAACCATTATGATATGGCAACCAAAAATTAATCCAATAAGACATAGCACCTAGGACTAAAGAGGCCACAATTGTACTGTTCTCAAGTCTCGCTCAGATTTCCTCTGGAAAATTGATTCAATTCTGAGTACTACATTTTAATAACTGATAATTTGGAATGCTATCAATATGGTAAAGTCTGTGTTCCATGAAAATCAGATAAACTGGGGATATTCCATCACTAGAAGAATATACTCAACAGGACAGAATAGTTCTTTAAATTTTTAAAGGATTGTCCCATGAAAGAAAGAATAGACTTTTCTTTTTGGCCTCCAGGAGTGCTAGGTATAAGTTTCAAAGAGGTCAATCAAAGTTTCCTAAGATTTAGAACTGTCCCAAAGTGTAAACAACTGCCTCCAGAAGGTTCCCCATCACTGCTGATCTTAAATAAAAGTCTAGCCTGGTTATATTGAGAACAGAATTCTTATTCAGGTACAGGATGGACTTAGATGGCTGCTAAAGTACCACCCAATTTTGAGCTTCTGTATTCTCATTCTGCTACAGACCACAGAATAAGAAAGATCATTTCAATGACTTTTAGAAATGGAAAAGGAGGTGGGCAGATCATTCTCCAGGATTTATAGAAGAAAAGTAAAAATGGTGATGGGGAAATAGATTAGGATGCATAATTACATTTAAGTTTTTAGACTATCAGGTCCTGGGACAAACAGTAGGGGGGGAAGCACTGAAGTAGCAATACTGTCTCCTCTTTGACACCATTTCTCCATTCCACTTCCCATTCTTCATTTTGCAAACCTTAATGTGTCACATTTGTGAACTGTTATCATTACCACAGGAAAGTCATTCTTCTCATCTTCAATGGTGTTCGGAAAGAAAGTATCTGGGGACTAGTCACTATGTTACTCTTGTTCTTTTGTATGTAATACTTTGTAGACTATTGTATATACAGATAAAATGACTGCTTTTTTGTAGTTGAATAAAAGTGTTGGGATGCAAGCTCATCCTCTGTGAGCTCACTGAAAGCATCTTCTAGACCAATCCAGCCACAGACAGGATGAGAGGGAGGATAGGCACTTCATCTTGTATCCTCACGGTTTTGATTTGTTCTGCAAGATTCAATATCTTAAAAGCTTTTCATTCCATGCAGTAAGAGAATATGAGACTGGTATGGTGATATCTATTTAAAATGCTGTTCTTATGTTCTTATGCCTGGGCATGATAATTAATCATCAAGATTAATCATCAAATGTGCTCTTTTCCCAGCCCCTATTCTTGTCTGTCACCTCTTATTTTGGTTCCCAAATCTATCTTTCATCTCCTTTTCTTCCACAAGTTGCTTTTCCCCTTTTTACTCAGTCCCATCTCAAATCCAGACACCCAGAGTCACCAAAGTTAACTTTGATAAAACTTTCATGAAACCTCCACAACTATAGGATCCTCACTGGGATTTTGGAGCTGGGGGAGCCTTTATTCTCACTACTGGCATGTGAAAATGGATGATCGTGCTGGTGCTTTGGGGAGAGATGCTACCAACATGTTGTGGGAACTTTCATCTCACTTCCTTTGAGAAAAATTATGAATAATAGCCTCCCTCCTCCCTCTCTCCCTCCTTTCCTTCCTCTATTCTTTCACTCTCTTTTCTTCCTTCCTTCCTTCCTCCCCCTTCCTTCCTCCCTTCCTCCCTTCATTTTCTCTTTCCCTTCCTTTTCTTCCTTCCTTCCTTCCTTCCCTCTTTCCTCCTTCCCTCCCTTTATCCCTTTTTCTTTCTTCCTTCCCTTTTCCCTCTCTTCTTTCTTTCTTCCCTCTCTCCTTCATTCTTCCATTTTTCCTTTCTCCCTCTCTTTCTTCTTTCCTTCTTTCTTCTTACCTTTCTTACCTCCTTAGGCTAGCCACTACATATACAAAGGGAATAAAAAAATAGCCTCAGTACAAACTCTTAAATTTTTATGGGAGGAATTCTGGTGTCAGGAGAGATCTGGATTCAAATACCACACCTGCCATTTGCTAGTTGTTTGACTACAATCAGGTCACTTAACTTCTATGAGTCTCAATTTCCTCATCTGTAAAATGGGGATAATAATAGCACTTATCTTTCAAGGTTCAAATGAGATATGTGCATGTGTGTGTGTGTATATACATACGTGTGTGTGTATATAAAACACAATCACATACATAATATATATGGTTTATAAAGCTATATACATACATACATACATAATATATGTATGTATGTATGTGTGTATATTTTTGCAAATCTTAAAGCTTTACTTTAAAGTCAGCAATAATTATTATGGTGGTTGTTATTATTAGCTGTCCTAGTAGACAGTACTTCTACTTTATAAAGTCTTCCCTATTGGTTGACTTTAGAACTTAATTAACACTCTCAATATGGTTTCTATGGGGAAATGTATTCTTACATTTAGAATGAGCAGCTGTAAAGCTGAGGCTAACATGTTCTTTAAATTCTATTTAGATGGAACAACTAGGCCGACAATACCTGCCATTTGGAATCAGTTCTCAAATATAAGCCTCCATCAGAACACAAGCCACATTCTCATTATTCAAAATCCCCAGTTGTCCCCATTTACAGGCCAAACCATTCGTTCCTTATTAAATCTTGCTGATTTTGCCTTCTCTACATCCCCTGAACCCCTTTTTTCCATTTACCTTTTCTATTGTTTTTGTTTTACTTTCTCTTCCTCATATAGGAAGCTCATTTCATAAATGTTAATGGTCTGCATCAGATCATTGTGACTAGGCTGATGAAAGAGCCAGCACCCCTAGATTTCTGCTCATTCTAGTTCTGTGGCCCTTTTTTCTTTTTCCCAGCAGATGGCAGTAAAATACTGTACAAGTGCTACAAAACTCAAATCTGAAATGTCATCTTTTTAGGAGAAAAAAAAAATCTCTAACAGGTCATGAGGTTGTGAGATGGAAAGAAGGCATGTTTGCAAGCAAAGAATATTTCGTACTTGAAAAATCCTAACACTGCATACATTTAGGCAGCTAGAGGAGCTGAGTTGAACTTGCTCGGCCATTCAACAGAAATCAATAGCCTTCCAGAAAAGCACAAGTTGTGTATGTGTGTGTGTGTGTGTGTGTGTGTGTGTGTGTGTGTGTATGTCCATGTACATCATAGGCTGGGTAGGTTTCAGGGAAGTAGTCTTCTCAGAAAAGTTCGTTGTTAAGTGTTGCATGAAGTATTACATTCAATCTGCATGAAATAGGAATTTAAAATGTATTTATTAGTATCCATATGGTTATGCTCGAGTTTGGACACAAGGGAATTTCTGTTCTTACGATCACTCCTATTAGTGTTAATGGGAATGATGTGTGCAAATCCCTAAATCCCAGTGCATTGGAACAAGAATCGACCAGAAGGGTTTAAAATACGTATTGGAATTAAATTTGGTGGTGGGGAAACTGAGAGAATAGCAGTTGTGATTCTATTTTGAAACTTGGTGGGAACATTTCGCCTGAAATGACACAGCCCCAAGTGTTATTATTCTGTGAAATACTCAGTTTAGGGAAGCTGTCAGTAGGGTTCTGAGCTAGATCCTAGAATGACTTTCTCAGATTGCCGACACTCAAAGCTGGAACTTGGCCAACTCCAAAGGGTTTCTCTAGTTGTTCCTTGTCACTGCAAAGGTGGTTTTGAGGTCTAGCTTCCAAGAAGAAAGAACTGGTGGTAGCACTGCATAATGGAACATTCTCTAGATTTGGAGCCAGAGGACCTGTGTTTTATCTCACTTTTGCTATCTCTGCATCTTTGGGCAGGAATTGCTGGGTGTTTCTGGAATTCAGTTCCTCATCTCTTAAAGTGAGAGATCTGGACAAGATGACTAGTCTTTGATCTAACTTATTCATTATATGGTCTCGAACAGGCCATTTATTCTTCTGCTACTCACATCCCCACCAACTCTCAATCTGATTTTTTTTCTCAGTCCTAATTTCTTATCAACTCATCTGTTCTTTGACACTAGTTGATATTGCTGACTACTCTCTTCTCCTGGATCCTCTCCTCATTTACCTTCTCAGTTTCCTTTGCTAGCTTATCATGTCTCCTAACTTTTCAAGGTTCTATCTGCTGCTTTTGTCTTCTCTGGACGTTCGGCACACCTTTGTTGTTATTATTCAGTTGTTCAGTCACATTTCACTCTTTGTGACCCTATGGACCATATTATTCATGAGGTTTTCTTGGCCAGGATACTGGAATAGTTTACTATTTCCTGTTAGATTAGTACACTTACCAGTTTCTATTTGTTTAGCTCTATGCTGATTGCCTCCCTGCTCTGTATATGCACTTTCAGCCTCAGTACCATTGAGGTTCAAGTACTTTCTCACTGGTTGCTTATTGAAAGAACTTGATGTTTCCAAAACATCTTATTCTCAACATACTGAGCTTGATGTTCTCCTCTCTCCAACCCTTTTGTTCTTCTAAAATACCCATTTCTGTCAAAAATACAACCAGCCTTCCAGCTTCCTGACTCATAACCTCAGCATTTTCTTGGGCTCTGCTCTCTCTTTCCCCACATATTCAATCATTGGCCAAATGTTATCGTATCTGCTTTTGTAACATCTTTCACATTTGACCTCTTCTTCCACTCACACAACCAACCATTGCTGGTTCAGATCCTCATCATTTTTACAGATTATTGCAGCAGCCTCCAAATTGGTTTCCCTGTCTCAAATCTTTTTTCCACTCTAGTCCATCTTATACACTGCTGCTAAAGTAAATACAGATCTGACCAAGTAACTCCTTTATTCAATCAGCTCCAGTAGTTATCTATTACCTCTAGTATAAAACATAAATTCCTTTGTTTAGGTTTTAAAGCCCTATATGACCTGAGTCTATTCTATCTTTCTGGGCTCATTAAACATTGCTCCTCCTTTGGCATTCTTGAATCGAGTCAAACTGGCTTCTCTCTGTTCCTCTCACATAACCGTTCATTTCCCATCTCACACTATTGCACTGGATGGCCCCCACTAAAATTCACTCCTTTCTTCCCTTTGCCATATAAAGTCTCTCTCTTCCTTTAAAATGAAGCTCAGAAGCCATCTTTTATAGGAAGCCTGTCCTGATTCCCTCAATTGCTAGTACCCTCCCTTCCCAAGCTACCTTGCATTTAACTATTTTGTACCTAACAGGAATAATAGTAGTAGTATTTATGTTGTATTTTAAGATTTGCAAAATGCTTTACAGATACTTGTTCATTTGATCCTCACAACTATATAAGTTTAGAATAGATATCCCATTTTAGGATGAGGAATGGATAAGGAAAATGGAAGTAGAAGAAAGTTAAGTCAGAGTCACATAGATAATTACTGAATGTCTGAGTCCTTAGACAAATGTAGTGCTCTACCCACTATACCATCTAACCACCAAATATTGTGTTAATTTTGTACACATACACACATTTATATTGTTTTTTTTTTTAATATACCGTTTTCTCTCCCATTAGAATTCTTTGGGAGCAAAGATAGTTTCATTCTTTGTAGTTGTATCCCTAGTAATATATGAATAATATATATGGATAGATATAGCATAATATATGGATATATGATAAGTACTTAATAAATACTTATTGATTAATTGATTGTTAAGTGCTTGTTTTCCCCCAGGCTTGATCTTCTATTCTCCCTACCACATCTCAGATCCTGCTTCTCTCCTTCTCCTTACCAGCCTTGGACTGAGACTAAAAAGTCTTATAGCCAGCCTTGTACCTCCTCAGAATACCACCTTGGAGCTGCCACCCTGGTTCCCTGTGGCTATTAAAGCTCCTCCTCTCACAAGCAGGTTCTCCCCAGAGTGAATCATTTTGGATCAGCAAGGGAGAAATTTCATTTCTGCCATGGATTCCAGCTGTCTCTGACTGACAGCCCTGGTCTGGCATCTGACCAAGGCAAGGAAGATAGGAGGGATGCAGCTGAGACATTCCCTGCCCCTTCCAGCTGGGAAAATTCAGATGCCAAGAAAGAAATCCTTTCATGTAGGGAGACAAAGAGCCAGCCAGCCTTCCTCTCATGCTGACCCATATCTTTTTCCTTCCCCTCCTCTTGGTCATGTTGCTCTGGGTAATTAGGAGAAATCTGGGGCCAGGACTGCTGGGGCTCTTCTATGGCCTCATGCCAATGTCAGACCTAGTTCTCTTCAGTGTTTCCTTAGGATTTTTAGGCTTTGTTGGAAGATACTCTGCTGCTGAGAATGGCCTAGATACACAATGACTAAGTCAACAGATATTTTAATCCTCCAGCCTTGCTTTAAGTATCTATAAAGTTTGGTACTCGCACCTGAACTTATGTTAGGCTGGCACTATTCAGAGACACACATCCCCTTCCTATTCTGTAGCACTGGGTTTAGAATTAGAAGGGATGTGGTAGCCCTATAGACCAAAGCAGTACTCACTATTACCATTTGATAACTGCTTATTTCAACTTTTGCTTGAAGACCTTCAAAGTGGAAGGAACCCTCTCTCCCCCCCACTTCCTGGGGTAGCTCATTTAAATTTTGGATGGATATTATCATTAGGAAATTTGTAGAAGTCAAACCTAAATTGACTTGTTCACAACTTGTATCCATTCCTTCTGATTCTGCCTTCTAAAGGGAAGAGAAACAAGCTTAATTAATTTCTCCAGCCCTTCAGATACTTAAAGATGGCTCATTTTCCTTCTTGCATATTTGCATTTCCAGTCTTCTCCAGAGTCAAGGATGTTTTAGACTGCTTAAGCTGTGTCATAGGGGGACAGAACAAATGATATAGTGTACTGAGTGTTACATTTGGAGTCAGAAAGCGCTGAATTTGAATCCTGAATCTTTCATTAAATTATGTGATTCTTAACAAGTCATTGAACATCTCTCAGTCTGAGTTTTCCTATTTGTAAAACAGGGATAGTAATAGCATCTACCTTGTCAGCAGACTTTCAAAACATCATAAGACTTATGTGAAAACCAGGTAGATTGTTTCAAGGATCAAATGAGATGGCATATAGAATGTGCTTTGGGTATTTTTATTATTGGGTCACAAATTAAGTAATTTTACTTTTTTTTTGAATTATAGGAAATAGTGTTTTCTAACCACATCTGTTCTTCTTGACTATAAGTAAAACCCCCTAATACACATTAAGGTTTATGAAGCACATTATAAACATGATCTCATTTGATCATAAAGCATCATAGATTTAGAATTGCTGCAAAAGCCGTTAAAGGTTACTTAGCCAAGTTTCCCCTTTGACAGATGAGAGTTTTAAAGCTCAGAGGAAGTTAAATGATTTGTTCAAACTCATTTAGGTAGAAGTCCTAAAGCAGCTTGGTGACTCAGTGGTTAGAGTATTAGATCTTGAGCCAGGAATTCAAATCCAACTTAAGGGGCTGCTAGTAGTGTTAGCCTGGGCAAATTACTTAGCCACTACTTGTCTCACTTTTCTCAAATGTAAAATGATAATAAAGATATTACTTCTCCCCCAAACAAATGAACAAATGTGAGGAACAAATGAAATCATATTTATAAAGTGCTTTTCAAACCTTCAAATACAATATTACGATTGTTTTTATTAAATGAAAGAGTCCTGATTTGAACCAAAGTCTCCTGATCTTCCTAAGATGTTGATAAGTTCTACAGATATTACCTCTACATTTTTTTTTCTTTTTTGCTAAGGCAATTGGGATTAAATGACTTGCCCAGGGTCACATAGCTAGGAAGTGTTAAGTGTCAGAGACCAGATATGAAATAATGTCCTTCTGACTTCAGGGCTGGTGCTCTATCTACTCTACTATCTGGTGCTCTATCCACTGTACTACCTAGCTAACACTGTTTCTACTTTTATAGTTGAGGAGGCTGAGACTCAAAAAGGCATGACTTAGACATATGTATATATATATACAAAGTGCTTGAGGCAAGATTGAACTTGCTGGCTTGCTGGCTCTTAACTATACCTCTCTGCCTCTTCCATCTAGCCTCTTGCCCTTTTAGACCAGACATGATTCTGTTCTTGCAAATGAAGGAGTATTTTCTAATTATAATATGCTTTTTTATTTAGAGCCTAGTGTAACCCTTGATCTTGTTGGACACTCAATAAATATTTGTTGATTGCTTGTTGCATGGATGAGAAATGGAAAGGTGAGTCTAAATTCAGCTCTGTAGTTTGATTTAAAGAGAAAGGGAGAAAGATTTCTTCTTTTGAAGAAACTAATTTTCCCTCATGTTCTGATAGCTTTAAATTTACATAGTAGAAGAGAATCTTTTTTTTTTTATTCTTCATTCTGAATGGACTAAAAAACAGACAAAATTCCCTTCAACCCAGCTTTCTTCAGTAATGATCAGCTTCACTGGTAGAACAAATTGACTGTTGACAATGTTTGATGGTCACTGACACATCCTAATAGGGACAAGAAAGAAAAAAAAACATACTTTATTGATTATAAGACAGAGTTCCCAAATTTGATTTTGTCCCTTTAAATTGTATTGACTTTAAAAGGAAGACCTTGGTTCCTTTTAAATGTGAATTTGCCTGATATAACAATTACTTTTAATCTCACTCAACTCATGTATTCTGAAAGGTCTGAAACATTTGGTCACCAGGAAAAAACCCAGCACACTCTGACAACTGTTTGACAGATGCTTTGCTTAGAATCTAAATGGTTCCAAACAAAGGAGAAATTTAACATAATTAATAGGGATGATCTGGTTACCCTTAAAAACAATCCTAATTTAGAATCATTACTACTGAGTTCGATAGCTTTATTTTTTTCTCAGCACACTCTCTTGCTATAGTTCTTACACTAAAACCTGGGATCTTTGAACACCTATGCAAACATCAGTATACTTACCAACTTCCAGTTTCCAGCCATCATCATTTACTTCATTTACAGCTTTACATCATTTACAGAAAGAATGGTAGTAAAAATCAGAACTGTTCCACTGGTGTGGTGAATAATGGGAGGTAAAGACTTCTGCATGCTATGTTTCCCAGGTTAGAGTTTATGATTGGGAAGATATCCCAAATTGAAAAGTTCAATCCCTCAAAAGGAGTTATTTTCCATGAGTGAGTCAGTCTGCTGAACTCATTATGTCTAAAAATATATATATGTACCCTGTGTGTGCAAACTCCTTCAATCCCTTTGCAATCCACAGACCAAAGGTGAAGGCTGAGGCAAATTGAAGATTGAGGTGTCCAGAGAGGGATGTGCTTTAAGTAGCAAGATACCACCATCTGTTTTCTCCCTGTCTCATAGAAAGGATTTTGGTTTTTAATGACGTTTTTAGCTAGGTTTATCTGATACTTATTACCTGCTCTAAACCCAATAAGAGGGAAAAAATGGGATATCTCAGACAGAGATTCTTTGTAATGGTTATTTACAAGATTGGGGGGGGGGAAGGGGAATGAAAGCACTTGAATATCTGAATATTGCTGGACTGAGAAATGGGACATAATTATGAATGAAATATTTTCATGGGGAAGACAATGTTAATAAGGTATTTTGATTTCAGTTAGAGAAAGTGTCATTTCTAAATTCCATCTGGAATATAATGTTTGGTCCTGGATATCAGATTTTAAGAAGAACGAGTTAGAACATTACAGAGGAAAGCAACAAGATGGCTAGAGAAGCAGTGAATATTTTGTACAAAGTTCAATAGAAGGAAATGGACACATTTATACTGGAGAAGAGAAAACATAGGGAAAAGATGAAATGGTGTTGAAGTATTTGAAGGGCTGCCACTTGGTAGTGGTACAAGACTTGTTCTTCTTGGCCCTAGAGAGAAGAATTAGGAGCATATAATGTAAAATGTAAAGAAGTATGAAACTGGTTTATTGGTCAGTCAATGAGAACCATGTAAAAGTAGCTTGACCTGACCATGGAGGTAGTGGGTTCCTCATCATTGTTCAAATAGAGTCTCAATGACCCTTTGAAAATGATAGCTTAAAATAAATTCTTCTATTTTTACATCTTATATATGTCCCTTTCATTCCACTCATATAGAGCCACTACATTATTTCACATCCTCAACACTTCCCTTCTGGAGTATTACACTTGTCCCCATTTGTCTCTTACACCCACCTATATATTCTCCATCTAATCTATAAAGCAGCTTTACTGATCTAATTGAGAATATGAGTACATAGCATTGGATTTTCCATCTCTATTGTTCTTGCATTCCTGTTCCCCATGATTATGGTGTTCTTCCTCCTCTATGTCTTTTTTTTGGGGGGCTTTATTCAAGATTTACGTTCTTCTTCAGACAATTCCTAGTTCTCTCACATTCTAGTGCTTTTCTCTCTGAGATTACTTCCCATTTTAACTGTATATAACTTCTATGCTACTAATTATTTACATGATATCTCTTCCATTAGAATATGAGCTCCTTGAGGAGAGGGGTCATGTTTTTGCCTCCCTTTGTATCTCTAGCATTTAGTTTAGTTTCTGTACATAGTAAGCACATAATGAATTCTTGTTGACTCATTGGCATTTCAAATAAAATGGATGTGTGATTTCACTAATTTGCATGTTCCCTACAAAAAAGCAATTAGCAACCCATGCATGATTGTCCAGCCTACTCTCCTCAAAGTCCATGTCCTCCCATATGTTAACTCAAGGAAAAGACTTGACAACATGCTGTGAGCCTTCAATTTCTCCTGACTCAGTGAAAACACGAGTGGAGGGCTTGAATTGTCCACATCTTATCTCTCATCCTTTCTACATGATCAGCCCATTTGGTTTTGGATCACACATTTTCCTAATGCTGTCTATTACATTAATTTATATGCTTTAGTCTACTTACACTCACATGTAGCATTCCATTGCTCTTTGTGTGATATCCTTTTTTATTGTTTAACGGTTTTTGACTTCTACATCTTATAGCTATATAAATGAATAAATAATGCTAATAGCATTTATTAGGCAATTACCATGTTCTAGGCACTGTGCTAAGTACTAAGAGAACAAAAACAGAGAATAAAGACATATTCTGTTCCCAAGAAGCTTACTTTCCAATAGAAGACAACAATATATAAAGGGTAGCTTGAGGTAAGATAGGGCAGAGGGATGGATTAGGGTTCCCAGAAAGTATTTAATTGGGCTAAGGAGAGTACAGCATATCAGACACACTGAGATAAGATAAGAGCTCATTAAAGAAATCCTATGGCCCAAGGATCAGATTGCAGGCAACATAGCTTGGAAATAATCAGAAACAATACTGACCACACTTGAACATATAATAAAATACATGGGAAATACAATAATGGTGCTAAATGAATAAATGGGTCCTAGTATATATAGATACGTCCATATCGTTAAGAAGTATGAAGGAATGCATCTACAATACTTTGGTAAAACTTTTCTAAGTTTTTCATTTATATCTGGACCCAGCAACTTACACAAGAAGTATAGAACTTGGAAAAGATCCAGAAGAGGGTAACAGAAATGATGAAAATCCTGGCAAGTGGGATGTATGTGGGCAGGATAGAACTGGGGCTAGTAAGCTTAGAGAAAAGAAGGCAGAGCAGTGTTTATTAACAATCTTTAGGGTTGGGAAAGGTTATTATTTGGATGGTATAAGCAACTGTTCTCCCTTTTTACCACAGATGGCTTTGAAAGAGAATGAATCCAAAGTGCTAAAGGGATAAAGTGGTCAATTTCACCTTAATATGTAAAGCAAAGTAACTGGAATTAAACAAGTTATAACTTTAAAAATGTAATATATGAAAGATGGTAATAATGTTCAGCATTTATTTAGACTTTTAAGTTTTAAAAGGTCTTTAATATATTATCTTATCGGATTTTTATAATAACCCTGGAAGATTGGTGCTATTTGTAGAAAAGCAAACTGAGGTAGATAGGTTAAGTGACTTGCTAGTGTTTCATAGTTCTTTTTAGAATAATATTTGATTTCCAGTTTTCCTGGATCTAAGTCCATCAATCTATTTACCATAATGTCACCTTGATGCCAGTCTTATGTACCAAGTTGTGAGGCATAAATACCCATACTGCCTTTTTATTTATTTAAGTGACTTGCCCAGGATCACACAGCTAGTAAGTGTAAAGTGTCTGAGGTCAAATTTGAATTCAGGTCCTCCTGATTCCAGGATCAATGTTCTATCCACTGATGAGTACCCAGTCTGAAAGAAGACTGCAGAAATTCAATAGAGATAAATTCTGTAACAAGATAAATATTGATTTTTCTGTGTTTCAGGGTCCCATAATTGTAGACTATCTAGATCCTCTCATTATATATACATAATTACACCGAAGAGAAAACAGGTGTGTGTATAGTATGCAAATACAATGCAAGTGCTTTAGAAGTGATGGGGAATAGAGATGAGAGGTGGGAAGTGTTTTGGGCAGCAAGATGACGGAAAGGCTGGAATTGGAAAGATCTACACTTGACAATATGAAGCCTCCAAATGCAGAGCAAGAGATTGAAGATATACCATATGAGAGAGGGAATGCCTTCTGAAACAAAGGCATAGACAGAGCAAGCAGGATTACAGAGGGGATGGAAGCAGGCAGAGAGTCTTAGTGAGAAATATCATTGCTTTTATGTCTGTGACAAAGGGAAGGAGAGTGTAGGGAATGGAAGTGGGAAGTTGGGATGAATAGATGAGGGACCCAAAGGAAATTATATGGCCTACATTTTCCATTAAAGGATGAAATTAAGTCATTTCCTTTGAGTGTGGAAGGTATATTGGGGGTAGGAAAAACAATGGAGAAAAGAAAATATGGAAATGATACAATGGGAAAATGAGATCTTGCTGTTCAATCATGTCTGACTCCATCATCTCATCTGGATTTTCTTATTAGAATGGTTTGACATTTACTTCTCCTGCTCATTTTACAGATGAGAAAAATGAGGCAAACAGGGTTAAGTGACTTCCCCAGAGTGACACAGTTAATGTCTGAGGCCAGATTTAAACTCAGGAAGATGACTCTTCTTGATTCTAACCCTGCACTCTACTGGCTGTGGCACCTTGCTACCCCCGGGGAATGAGATGGGAGTCTGTAAAAGTCAGATCACCCGAGAATAATGTCTTCTTCTCCTGTGAAATCATTGTCAAGATTAGGAAAACATTGGTGAGCAATATGTTTTCATAGGCATACTATGTATAAAGTATTCTTGAGAGGTTTACTTAGTGTCAAAGCTACACGAACTTGCAATATCTATACAAAGTTGATTGATCAGTCTATCTATATCTGTCTCTTTATCTGTCTTTTGTTCTATCATTTATTTTTCTACCTTTCATCTTTCTAATCATCTATATTTCTAGGTAAATATATATGTAGCACACATATACTGTAAATGGGTAGGCACATGTGTATGTATATATATGTGAATATGCTTATAGATTTCTGTGTAAATATATATTTGCATGCATACAAGTTACATATATTTATAGGGCACCTAGATGGCATACTGATTTCAAATATTTTTCTTAGAGACAGGAAAATCTGAGTTCAAATTCTGTCTCAGGTTTTTACTAGTTACTCCACGTCTCTCTCAACTTCAGTTTTCTTATTGGTAAAATGTGGTATATTAATAGTACTTATCTCACAGAATCATAAGGATCAAATGAGAAAATATGTGCAAAAGCATTCCACAAAGCTTGAAATGTTAAATAACTTTTATATATTCACATATGTATGTATAAAAACATCAATATATTTCACAAAGATGTACTCTGATGCTTCATTGTGACTCTTGGTTCTTGTGACTATTCCAGAAGAGCATTAGCTCTTTCACGTTTGAAACATTTTGAATAGTGCCTTTGAGGGCAGAGAAAATGATTTTCACCTTTCTATCATCTATCTATCTATCTATCCATCCATCCATCTATCTATCTATTCATTTATTAACAACAATCTACCTAACTACAGATTGCTAAGAAACTGGCAGGATGTATAAAAAAGGTATTTAAGAGAGCAAAGACAAGAAAAGCTCCTGGTTTGAACCACCACATATAGAAAATATCCATAGTGGAGACAGACAAAATTGTGAGGGCATTGATGGACACACATAAGGTATACGAAAAAGAAGAATATAACCAAAATTGGGAAAAACCTCAGATCTTATTAATACTGAAAAAAGTCAAGGGAGAGAGAACATCAATATCTACTGGCCTGCATGCTTATTCTCCTATCCTTACAAAATCTTTGAGAGTTATCTATACATGAATTGAGCATGTCCTCAATGATGGTATTACCTGGGAGCAAGCAGGCTTTCACAAGTGTTATTAAGCAATGGGCCACATCATTGGCAATTCATAATTAATTGAAAGGTGCAGAGTGCATAAAATCACATTATATTTATTTATTGTTAATTTCTTTAATTCTACAGAATAAAACACAACCTTGTGGGCTCTTACAATAAGTTACATCCTATCTATCCATTAATATCATTCAAGATTTCTCCAGAGATAAAAGAATATAAATAGCCCTTTTCAATGATGCTCTGATTGTAATCATCGCTTCAGCCACAAGAAAGGGGGATATGCTATCAAAGGTATTCACTATTATGATAGAGGAGATTCAGGGCAGAGCCAGAGGTGAAATGGTATTCCCTATAAATGGTAAGGTCTTTGAGATATTCTTGTTTATGGATAGCATGGGGCTGATTAGAGGCAGCATGGAATAGTAGAGAGCTGGCTTTGAAATCAGGGAGATGTGTGTCAGATCTGAAACACATACGATTTGCATAACCTTGTCCTATCCTGTTTATCACAAGTGGATGAAGACAGTCTATTGCCCAGATTTTTTTTTTAACATGCATTTGGATGGATACCCTAAAAACCTTGCCCATCATCCTGCATTTCTGGGATAGACAATGTAGTTTGATAGTGAGCTGGGTCTAGATTTGAATAGTAGGAAGAGAGCAGATTGGATCCTTTTGAGAAATTACAGAGCTCTTTTACTGACTGCAAGGTGTTCCTGAAAGCAAATGTACATCTTTTTCAATACTGAAATTCTACCAGTGTTGGCATATTGCAGTAATACATGAAATTCACTTGCCTCCAAAGACATAAAAATGAATATCACACAGAAGCCAATAGAGAGGTGAATAGTAACTTTGAACAGGTTGCAAAATATAAGCAAGGAGGAGCTCTGAAAATGAACGTTAATAAAAGATACCATCATGGAATTGACACCATGAATATGGTAGCAAAAATGAGAAATGGTAGAATGACGACCAGGATTCTCCACTGTTACCTTGTGATTCTAGTAATCCATGAAAAGGCCTCCTGTACCTTGGAGACCTCTAGTGGATAATTTATAGGAAGACACAGATAAGTTATCAGTAGTTTTAAATTTGCCAAATCTAAAGGTCCTTCCTTACTCATCATCCTTCTGCACTCCTCTGTAGCCTTTGATATTGTCAGTCACCTTTTTTCATTGAAATTCTCTTTTTCCCCTAAGTTTCCATGATATTTTTCTCTCCTGGCTCTCCTTTGCTACATCTGACCACTCTCATTCTCCTTAACTGGATTTTCAACCAGGTCATGCCAGCTGAGAGCACTGTATTCCAGTGCTCTCTTTGGCATTATCTTCCCTTCTCCATTTTTCTTATTTCACTTGTCAATTTTATCAGATCCCATGGATTAATTAACATGTCTCTACAGATACTTTTTAGAATCAATTTGTATTAACCTAATCTCTCTGTCAGCTTCCAGTTTCACATCTCCAATTGTCTATTGGCCATCTTGAACTGAATGTCCCATAATCATTTCAAACTCAACGTATCTAAAATAAGAACTCATTTATCCCCCAAACCCTACTCTCTTCCCAACTTTCATATTGTTATTGATATTACCACCAATTCCCCACTTACCCAGGCTCACTGCCTATGTGTCAACCTTGATTCCTCATTGGCTCTTCACCAGCCATACATATTCAATCAGTTGCCAGTATGCCTTTGTAATATCTCTTGTATGCACTTGCTACTTTCCCTCTTCTAAAAACACTGCTACAACCTCGGTTTAGGTCCTAATCACCTCACACATGTACTATTGCAATAGCTTGATGCTTAGTCTTCCTGCCTCAAATTTCTCCTTATTCTTCTCAGCTGCTAAAATTACCTTCTAAAGTATAGGTCTGATTCTCACTCCTTGCTATTCACTAAATTCAGTGGCTTCCTATTGCCTCCAAATTACTATGAATAAAAAGAAAAAGAATCTGTTTGGCTCTTAAATTCATACAAAATGTGACTCCTTCTTACCTTTTAGTCTTCTTAAACCTTACTACCTCACCATGTATGCTGCTATTGGTCTCCTTGCTGGTCTTCACATAAGACATTTCAACTCCTAATTCTATGCATTTTCACTGCCTGTCCCTAATGCTAGGACTCTCTCCATCTTCACCTCTGTCTGCAGGCTTGCCTGGCTTTTTTCAAATGTCATTTGAAGTTTCACATTCTGCTGAAGCTTTTCTTGGTCTCTTGAATCTTACTACCTTCATTCTGACATCATCTCCAATTTATCTTGTATATATTTTGTTTATGTATCATTATTTGTGTATTAGCTATTTCATTAGATTGGGAGCTCTTTGAAGCAGGGACTCTTTCTCTCTCTCTCTGCCTTTATTTGCATTCTGAGCATGTAGCACAGTGCCTGATACATAGTAGGTGCTTAATAAATGCTTCTCTCTTGACAGCATAAAGAGGCACACATTTGTTATAATCTGAATCCTAGTCTGAATGAAGATCACAAATCCATTAAATATTATGTATATATACCTACATACAAATATACATTTCTGTGCATACACATATATTTGTAGGTGTATATGCTGCATATATATACATATGCAATGCCTATTGGATAATATGCATAGACACAGATAATACATACATGCACATACATGCATACACACATAGGCACACACAACTATGTACACATACATATGTGTGTACATGCATGCATGTATGCATACACACATATATACATGCTTATGAATGAATATTGATTTGGCTTCTGTCTCTACCACATATGCAATTAGGGAGATAACTTGGCATTAAGTGAGACATAAAACAAGGATCCATATGTTCATCAGAGGTGTTTGCCATTGTTTTGGAAATGTCCTGCTCATGGTCCCAAAAAAAGAATTCCTTTTTGATGATGATATTCTGGATTTTGCAAAGTCTCCCTGGTGAAATGTACTGTCATTAGGAAGAGATTGATCTAAATATTCACATTGAAATAAATACCAAAGTAGTTTAAAAATTTATTATCTAGATTTTCATAAACTCATGGAATGTGTGATAGAAAAGACCAAAGCATTCATCTAGTCAAACAAAAACATTTATTAAGTTATTTGCCAGCCACTATGCCAGGTCCTAAGGATAAAAAGAAAATAAATGAAACAATTGGAAAAAGAATCTTTGCTACAGGCAGTTATCCAGTCTTTATATAAAGTCCCCCATGGGTGGAGAACTCATTATTCTCAGAGACAATCTATTTCATTTTGGGAGAATTCTAATTGTTCAAAAGTTTTTTCTTTGAATACTTGATTTTTCAACAAAAATATTTAAAATGACTTTCTCTCACTGCTCCTCATTCTGCTATCTGGAGTCAAGCAGAAAAGATCTAATCACTCTTCCATATGATTGCTTTTCAAGTCCTCTTGACGGTAGTTATCAACACCCAAATCCCTTAAGTCTTTTCCCTTCCAGTTTATCCTTATTTCCTTCATCTAATTGTCCTTAGCCTTGAGACTCTCCACCATTCTGCTTGCCATCTTCAGCACATTCGCTAGTTTATCAACATCTTTAAAAATAGTGGATAATCTTGGAGCACAGATCCCTGTGTTTATTCCATTGGCAACCTCTTTCCAAGTTGAAGCTTATATATATATATATATATTATATTATATATATATATATATGTAATATATATATGTAAGGTGATATTGCTTGTAGATTCCCATCATCCTCTGCCAGGATGTCTTTCAAATGAACTTATCCTTTTAATCAGTGTAGTCCTCAGCTGCCATATTATATATATATATATATATATATATATATATATATATTAGGCTGTTGATTCAGCTGTACCTCACATTTACCTAAACTTGATATTAATACATTTTTCTTAGATTTTATAACTTTGATAAAGTCTTTCATCCTATTGTTGTGGGTCTGGAGGTAAAGAAAAGAAAGTTATAAGATAATCTGATCAAATGGATTTGGAAATGGTTGGATGATCAGACTTTAAGAGTAGTCAATACAAAGTTTTGGCAAATATGAGGTATAGCTGAATGGACAGCCTATACTTAGATGGAGTATTTAGTGAAAAATCTTTATAGAAATCGGGATATAATTTGGAAAACTTTGTTGTTACCAGGGAATCCTTTTGTTTGAACTATGTACAAAACAACCTCTAAAATGTGATGAGCACCTTAGGTGAGTATATGGTTCCTTACTTTACATCCAAAATGACACCAAATTATGTCCATAGTTGCACATGTCTACACAAATTAAACTCATGAATGGGATACATTTTCCTGAAGAAGATCTTAATGGCTGTATCTTATTCTTCTGAGACAAATCACAGAATTACTAAATGTCATAACTGGAAGAGATTTCCAAGGCCTTAGGTTCCAAGTCATACTACAATCAATATCAATTACAGTCACATAATCTTGTCTTAAAGACCTTTGGAAAAAATCAAATGCAATGAGTTTGTGAACATAGTTAACATTTATATAGCATATACTACATGATAGCTGTTGTAATAATTTATTCTTATTAATTGCTATTTATTCTTAACTATTTCTCTAAAGTTGCTTTCACTTTTGATACTCATAGCATCCATTCCTTTATTGACCTTATTGATAAAAATGTTACACAACATTAATTCTACTTTATGAATTAAACATTGAATTGCTTTAAAAGTTGTGTTGTTTGTGAGCAAGATTTTCTTCTGCATGTATTAGTTCTGTGGGACTTGCAGGTTTAAATTCCTTTCATTCCAAGCATTGAGAGTTCCAATACAGCAGAGCCCAATACTCACCATTATTGATGGTGTAATTGGATCAGCAAGGTCTTTGTTTTAGTTTATTTTTCCTTTTCCTTTTTTAACTTGGATCGTCATTCTCCCTTGACTAATGAATGGTTTTAGAATGATCTGGCTTAGCTGGACCTCACGCTAAGTTCTCATAAGGTTTATTTTATTGACAATTCCTTTTTACCATCTTGTAAGGTGATATTGCTTGTAGATTCCCATCATCCTCTGCCAGGATGTCTTTCAAATGAACTTGTCCTTTAAATCAGTGTAGTCCTCAGCTGCCATATCTCTACTTGGCAAGATTTGTTGCCTGAGGCAGTTTCTGAGTTTTTCTCTATGCTTGTTCCCCCATCTCAGATCCCCTCCCCCTATACCTGTTATTAATGGCTTTGTATCACTTGAATTTCCATTTTTCAGATTTGACAGCTTTTTAAAAACAGTTTGGGTTGGTGCTGCTGTGATTGCACAATGTCATCTCTTCATCTTTATTCTGTCTTCAGATTTAGTGTTTATTTTGACCTTTGCTCTCATCAGTAGATGATCTGACTCCACATAAATAGGCAAGAGATTCTTTGGTTGATCTACATTTTAAAAGAAAAAAATTAATAAAAAAAGCCTACTTAAGGTTGAGGCTTTTGAAATACATGGATGGCTAAGGGAAAACTTCTGGATTCTCTCTTATAATCAGGAGTTTGTACTGTACACATATATATCATGGATCTGGGGATCTAGAAGGGATTTCAGAGATTGATTACTTCAACCTCCTCATTTGACAGATGAGAAAACTGACCACTGGGAAATTGACTTATCCAAAGACAAAAAGATTCTCAGTCAAAAAATATTTTTTAAGTAGAGAGGTGGCTCAGTGAGTAAAGACTAGGTCCTAGAGTCTGAATTCAAATTTAGTTTCAGTCTCTTGCTAACTGTATGACTTTATGTAGGTCATTTGTTTCTCCAGGTCTCAGTTCCTCACCTGAAAAATGGTCACAATAGCTGTATTTACCTACTAGTGTTGTTTTGAGGATTAAATAAGGTAGTATTTGTAAGGTACTTGGCACATAGTAAGTGCTTAATTGATGTTTGTTTACTTTCTTCTTATAAGACAGGCACTATGCTAAGTAATGGGAATATGAAGAAAGGTCAAAATACTGTTTCTGGTCTCAAAGAGTTTACATTTTAATAGTGGTGACAATTAGTAAATACTTGTATTACATTTAACTAAATCTAACATAATCTGAATTTAAATAATTATACAAGATTGTGTAAATAATTGCTAGATTGTGCTAAATAATTAACTTTTACTTTATTAAATTGTGAGCTCCTTGGGCAGGGATTATCTTTCACTTCTTTTTGTATTCCCAGCACTTCATACTGGTTCTGGTATACAGTAGGTGCTTAATAAATCTTACTGACTGAATGTTCATACAAGATAATACAGAGTAGAGGGTTAGGTGATCTCAGAGGGAAGATAGTAACAGGGGATTTTGGGAGTCTCTTCAGGAGGTCTAAGGAACACACAAGAAATATTCAACTACATTCTAGAAAGTATATCTTTGGTGACTGTCTTACCTTCCTGTTGATATTAGATCTACCATTTGTCAATCTCCTTCGGTTTTGAAGTTTCTATCTTAAGTATCTATTTTCTTTCCTTAGTGAAACTTCACTTCCCCCTTCCCCCTTCTCTACTTGACTATGCATTACTGCTCAGAGTTATTAATGATAAGTTCCTTATGCAAAGTAGCTATCTGGTTGAACTAATTTGCTGTTATTAATGATGGATGATTTGCATATATGTCTTTGGGCTAAAATGTCCCCAAAGTCATCCATGTATCATTTAATTCTGTATGCTCACTAAATGCAACTTTGTTTTCAAAAAACCTGTGTAATTGTGAGTCATTGGGTACAATTGGCTACTTAGCTGATCCGTTAGAATGTGTAAAAGAATATAATACAATACGAAATATTTATTAAGTGCCTGCCATGTATGATAGAGACTGTACTAAGCACAGGTGATACAAAAAAGAAAGAGAAAGATCGATGCCTGCCCTCTAGGTGCTTGCAATCTAATGAAGGGAGTTGGCACACAAAAGGAAGCTGGAAAGATGGGGGAGAAAGAAAATAGGAAAGTTCCAGGAATAGAGGCACCATGTTCCCTGGAGATGAAACCAAGAGAACTGCACATGGAAAGTGGAGAGTTGGTTGATAAATCCAGGTTCTAGTCCTCAATTAAGAAAAGTTTTTGAAGCTTAATGTTTCATCCTTCTTGCCAGGAGAGTTAGTAGCAAGATGGATGGGAAGAAGTACATGTCCAGGGAAGGAACTTCACTAGCACTGAGGTAAGGGAGGACAATTTATTATGTACTGATTTATTTTCAGAGAATTTTTGTGTGTGTGTGTGTGTGCGTGTGTGCGTGTGTGTGTGTGTGTGTGTGTGTGTGTCAGTCCTGATTTTTCTAGGTCTTAATCAAGAAGCATTTAGTAAGAATTCATAATATTTGCTTGTCACAATATTAAGTACTAGGTATACAAAGACCAAGTCCTGATTTTGAGGAGGTTACATGCAAATGAGGAAGGTAACATAATATGTATGAAAAGGACACAAATGAAGTAGACACAAGGTAACATAGAGAGGGGCAGACACCAGCAGCTGGGTGTATTATAATTTATAGATTATTAATATCCCTCTATATATAGTGCTAAGCTTGGCATATGATTTATAAGTCAGGTGGAAACTGATTATTACTTGCTTATTGTCAACTTGCTTATTATATATTATTACTTGTTTATTATTTTTAATTTTTAATTTATGGACTAGAACAAGCATTTCCACAATGCTTAAATAAAAAAGATAATTGCAAATGAAATTGCAATTCCTTTTCAATGTACAATAAAATTATCTTGTAAATTTCCTTTTTTTCTTTTCCCCCTCCCTTCCCTGTCTCCCACCCTGCAGATGACTACCATTAGAAACAAATATGCATATGTATATACATATATAATAAGTAAAATATTCTACATATACTTTTATTTATTAGTTCTTTCTCTGGAAGGAGATGGAATTTTCCTTCACATGTCCTTTGTAGTCAATTTGGTATTTATAATGGTCAAAATAACTTGTTTGCTCAAAGTCATTTTTGAAACAATATTGTTGTTATTGTATACCCCATTCTCTTGGTTCTGCTTTCTTTACTCTTCATTATTTCATGAAAGACTATACAAGGTTTTCTAAGATCATTAAGCTCATCATTTCTTATAGCATAATAGTATTCCATCATAATCATATGCCACTCTTGTTCAACCATTACTTTAAACCTTTACATTATTGACAGATTTGAGATTTGAGATTTTAATATGTGACTTTTCCTTTGATTGAAATTAGCTCTTATTTGCTTCCGGGTTCAATGAATGGGCATTTATTGCATGTCCAAGTCACTTTTTGATTCTTTATTCTCTCTTGTAGCTCATATATACTCAGTTATTAAATTTTGTAAATTCTTTCTATTCTATATTTTTCTCCTATATCCTTCTTCATTTTCACCATTACTGCTTTCTCAAGATAAAACTTCTGTAAATGCTCGAGTCCCTCCCACCCCAGCCACCATGACTATCAAAGACCCAGAAAAAAAAAATTACCACCATAGTCCCTGACAATATCCAATGGTTCAGCATCAGAAATGGATGTGGTTTTGTCAGTGGAAATACCTTTAAAGCAGACATATTATCATCAGCTTGGTTACTGTTGCCTCATGAAGCCTTTCTGTCTGATTTGTAGTTGAAACCCTCTCTATGTGTTTTTCCTGTAGAAAATGAATTCCCTGAGGGTAGGGATTTAGGGTTGTATGGTGCTCTGCACATAGAAAGTCCTGATTAATAAATACTTTTTCATCCATTCCTTCATTAGTTAGATAAATCCCTTAATTTATTCCAACAGTTTCCTTCTTACTATTCCTGTTTTCAGTTCCCTTTCCTTTAAACCAGACTGCCTGTTCCTTGCAGTTAGCTTTTGTTTTTAGCCTGACTGGTGGTTTCATCTGTGAAAAGGAAACACTATGAGGAGTTTTCTTGACAAACACAAATTTGCACTTTTCTGAAATGCATCATTTTAGAGAGTTGTCAAGTGCCCAGAGCCTGTGGCAATGCCCTGGAGCAATGTTTGCTGACCACAGTAGCTGGCCTGGGAGCTGAGACAGACACACCAAAGAAAAAGTAGCCTCGGGGACCATGATCCCTTGAGAAGAAAAATACAAGTTATGGAATTTAGAAAGGCACTAATCCTTATAGCTTGGCAGAGAACTGAGGAAAACTCTATGAGGATGCTGTAGAAGTAGCAGGACTCTCAGTGACCACTACTGGAGTTACCTTTCTCCCACATGTGGCTTCCTTATGTGTGCCATATTAATTGTGCTTTAAGTTTGAGCTCACTCTTCCCAATGACCTTGTGTGTTCAAGGGGAAAGTAGACTCTTTGTTTGGGGGTGATTGTTTTATAACAATTGTGTTTGTTAAGACTTGCTTGGTAAATTCTCTTTCTGAAAGCTAAGTTAAGAAAACCGAGAAAAAGAGGAACCTTAATGTTTGCAAAGGACTTTACACATAGCACTTTATTTGAGTCTCACAATCTAGAGAAGGTGATAGAATATGTTTTACTATTACCCCCATTTTACATATGAATAAACTGATACTTGGGAGTGGTGAACTGAGTGGCTCATGGTAAAATAGGTTAGTATCACAGGAAAGCTTTATATTCAGGTTTTTCAGATTCCATATACTACATTATATCCATGAAGCCATACTGTTTCTGGCCTTGGCCAATTAACAACAAATTATTTTATGGCCTAAGAGTTGACTATATGATAAACAGTCAACTATTTAATGCTTGCTATAACTTTATTTCTATCATTGTCTCATTCTTCCTAACTTCTAGTGGAGTTCTTTGGGTGCACAGTTTATGTCTTCTATCCCTGTCATATGGTTATGGCTGTTCAATCATTTTCAGTTTTGTCTGTCTCTTTGGGATCCAATTTGGGTTTTTTCCTGGAAGACATGCTGGAATAGTATGCCATTTCCTTCTCCAGCTCATTTTATAGATGAGGAAACTGGGGCAAATAGGGTTAAGTGACTTCACATAGTTAATAACTATCTAAGGGATGAATTTCAGCTCAGGAAAATGAGTCAACTCTCTTTCTCCTCTAGACCTGGCTCTCTTTCCACTGCCTTCTATCTTCTTACTCCCTTACTGCCACCCCCATGTTTTTCAAGTTTAAATTTAGGAAATTACAATAGTACCATGGCTTTATCTCTTACTCTGCTGGTGCTATGGTTGGATAAGTTTCTTGCTAAAAACTGAGTTCATCCACTTCCCTCTGTTTATTTTCCTGACCCTAGAATTGGCCAGTTCAATCATTTAGTATTTGGGATGCAAAGCTCTTCACAGATCTGCTTGAATATGATTCTTTAGTCTTGCCATACATATTCTCATTTCCTTCATTCTACAGTCCTGAAACTGCTATTCTTGCTGTTCCTCATACCACTCTTTGCATGACTGTCTCTCATGACTGAAATATATCTTAGAATTTCATACTTCCTTTAAGACTTGTTTAATCACCATCTTCTATATCAGGGTCCTCAAACTTTTTAAATAGGGGGCCAGTTCACTGTCCCTCAGACTGTTGGAGGGCCATACTATAGTAAAAACAAAAACTTTGTTTTGTGGGCCTTTAAATAAAGAAACTTCATAGCCCTGGGTGAGGGGGATAAACGTCCTCAGCTGCTGCATCTGGCCCGCGGGCCGTAGTTTGAGGACTCCTGTTCTATATGAAGAATTGGGGACTCTCCTTCCAGTGGCTCAGGTTCACAACCTTGGTTGCATCTTCAATGCCTTACTCTTTCTCACCTTACACAGCAAATTATTTACCAAATCTGACCATGTCTACTTCCAAATATCTCCCATATATGCCTTTTCTTTACTCATTCAGCTGTCATTCTAGTTCAAACCCTTATAACCTCTGGCAGGAACCATCATTGGCTTTCTATGGGACCTTCCTACCTCAAGCCTTTTACCCATTGAACCAATCTTTCACATAGCTCTCAAAGTGATCATTCTATGAAGCACAATTCTGACCACATCAAATCACTCCCTAATCTTGAATGATACTTGATTATTTCTAGGATCAAATATAAAACCCTCTGTTTTGCATTTAAATCTCTTTGCAATCTGTCCTCTTCTCACTTTCCCATCACTTCCATCTGCACACTTTGTAATCCATTAATACTGGTTTACTTGCTGTTCTGAGCATATGACGATCCATTTCCTCATTTTATGCTTTTGCCTAACAATCTCTCCCTCCTGTAATTCACTTCCTTCTTATTCCTGTCTCTTGAAATCCCTGATCCAGCTCAGTGTGACCAACTACATAAAATACTTCCTGACCTCTCCTTTTGCTAGCGCACTTCCTCCCCAAATAAACTTGTATTCATTTTGTATTTTTATTTTCAGTTCTGAATGACTCTTCATGACCCTATTTAGGATTTTCTTGGCAGAGATACTGGAGCAATTTGCCATTTTCTTCTCCAACTCATTTTACAGGTGAGAAAACTGAGGCACTAATAAGGTTAAGTGACTTGTCCAGGGTCACATAGCTAATAAGTGTCTGAAGTCAGATTTAAATTCAGGAAGATGAATCTTCCTGATTCCAGACCCATTGTTCTATCCACTGTACCACCTAGCTACTCATTCATTTTTTATATTATTATGGATATAATTATGTAATTAGAGTCATCTTATGTAGCATGCTCAGAGTTGACCTCCCAAGATCTGACTGACCATGTGTCCAACACTTAGGCATAGCAGAGATGAGAAGCTTTAGATTTTCTTTCAGCTATGTGATAAGCAAAGGATAAAAGAAGTTTGACTTTTATAGGATATGGATATGAGCCTATTGCTAGGTCCTAGCTGAAAGAAGTAACTTTATGTTTGACCATTGTTTAATTTTCCTACATTCTGGGAAGTTCCTATATATGCAATTATTGGTTTATTTTCATCTAAGTCAAGAATACAAAATGTGCAAGGTTCTTCTGATCATAATTAGTTTATCAAACTTTCACATTCACAATGTGATAAGTAAGAGGTAGGGTCATCATTCTATTGCTTATTTGAGTGCCCTTAATAACTCCTCCCTTCCCCCTCAGTCCCTGTGAATCTGTTAGCAATAGCAATCAGATATCAGGAAAACCAGAATTTAGGGCTTTCAATAGGACTATACATTCTGCAGTATGTGTAAACTGCAATTTCCAATGGATTAGATGGTTGGGGAACCTCAGACTTGCATATTTATGAATTACAGAAATTCTTGAATGCTTCTATTCCTTCTTGGTAGCTCACTTAACTTCCTTATTGAGGCAAATTGTGAGTAGTTCCTTGATCTTTCCTCGGATGCCATGACAGCAATAGTGGGATAGGGTACTCCATCAATTAAAACAAGGAACAGTTTATGGATGAGCTTCTAGTTTCAATTGTCTTGTATGGAAATTTTGGTTTGAGTTGTTGTGGAGGATACACCAGCTCTCATATATTTCCCCTCATTCTTCCATTTTTCATAATGGAATATGGATTCAATAAAGCAGATGTGCATCTGAGTACTTGACTGGTATTTGTGTTTCTTTTCCTAAGCCCACATTTGGATATGAAACTAAAAACATAAGAAGTCCAAAAGTCCTGAGTTCAAAGAACAGAACTGGCTAGTGTTGGGGAACCTCCTACATTGGAGAAGCCAGCCACTGACAAGAGGACTGGCCCAAACTTGGTTGTTTTGCCAGTGGATATATATTCTTAGAATTTGCATAGTATAAAATTGAAATGAGATTCCAAATGCTGAATCAGCAACCTCACAAACTGCTTGAGATTTAAATTTTAGCTGTCCCAAAGATTGTAAATATGGTTTTCAGATTAAGTTACTCAATCTTTCAAATTTGTTTTTGTCAAATTCATAGTTGTGAGTGCTCTGTTTAACATTCCTTCTGTTTTTAGGAAACAAATACTTATTCTATTCCTAATTCAATTGTGTTTCAACTGTCCATTTTGGGAAAAACACTGGATAAGATCTTAAAACTGAAGCTTTCAGTAATTTGTCCCTAGTGGACTGCTTATAGGGATTTAATAACTCTAAGAATGAGAGAAATGAGGGGATTAACGTACATGTTCAACAAGGTTTGATCCTAAACTGGAACCTGAGTACTGATGGACACCACAAGAAGGAATGAAAGTTTCCTTACTTCTCTGGATTCAGCAGTAAATCTCAATGTTTGAATTAAATATGGTTATTGTGCTATTAGGGTCAAAGCCTTTTGTGGGCAAGAATTATTTCAATGCCTAAAACATAATAGAAGTCTCATAAGTATTTATTGAATGATGTTTACTCCACTCTTAAATCCTTTCCCCCCCTTATTCTATTGTTGCTCACACATTGCCAGACTCCAACTTTGGGTTACCCCTATCATCTCTCCCATATACTAGTCTGCTTAATTGAATCCTTGCTTTCATTTCTTTCAAACTCCCACAATATCTTGCCCCACAATTATGTGTTCACTCTCTCATTTCAATCTCCCCCTACATAGTGCTTCCTTCCCTGTTGCTTACTAATATTTTCAGGTCAACCCTGCCCTTCAGAGACCTTCTATTGACCCTGTCTTTCCTGTCACTATTGTCTTATTTCTCTTTTTCTTTCCTCAGCTGAAATTCTAGAAACAAAATCAGCTATACTCCCTGCCTCCACTTCTTCACCATCTGCTCACTTTTCAGTCCCTTGCAATCTGGCTTCTGTCCCTACCACTCCACTGAAATTGCTCTTTCCAAGGTTACTGATGATCTCTTAACCGCTAAATCCAATGACCAATTCTTAGACTTTATTCTGCTTGACCTCTATTGCCATTCGAACAAAATATAAACTTCTCAGCTTGGCAGTCAGAACACTTCACAATCTGCCTGCAGTTTACCTTTCCAGACGTATTTCACACTACTCCCATTCACACACTATATCCCAGCCAATTCTGCCTAATTGCTATTCCCCAAACTCAGCATTCTGTTGTTCTCCTGACTGAATGAATAAATGAATGAAAACTAAATTCATTAAGTACTTACTATGTGCCAAGTACTGTGTTAAGCTTTGAGGATATGTGTACAAAAAGTAAGATGTTTCTGAACTCCAGGAGCTTAACTCTAAAGGGGGGTAATTTCACCTATGTGATGGTCAAGAAGAGTGTTTGGGACAGGGAAGATATCAGGATGGGAAGTGGAGAAAAATTGATTGATGAAGGTTAATTGTAAAAGGGAAGATTAAGGAATGGTTGCCAGTAAAAGGTCAGTGAAGTCTTAAATAAAGTGAGAGCTTTAGGTGAGGAGAAAGTGCATTCCAGACATAGTTTGCTCAATTTTGAGCAAAAAACTGGAACTTTGATATTTATTGGACTATGGTTCCAGAACTACAAAGGATAGTTGAGGTAGCAGGAGGACAAATATTAGAAGGTGACAGGAGTGTAAAATGAAGCACAACTGGAGTTAGATAGAGTGGGCCATGTGACATCCTTGCCCTGCTCAAAAATTTGAAATAGTTCTATTATCTTTGGGAAAAAACTGAAAATCTCGAGCATGCATGAAAAGTTCTCAATAATTTTTCTCTAAACTGCTTTTCCATTCCCCCCTCTGCCATTATGCCTTTTCCCATACCCTGTACTCTGCCCAAATTGAACCAGTAATTGTTTCTTGATTTGTTATGTTCCACCTCCAGATATTTTTTTCATCCACCAAGCTTGGAATATACTCTCTCCTCACTCTTGCATCTTGGAAGTCTTAGTTTTATTTATGACTTAGCTCAGGTGTCACCTTTTACTGGCTGGCATTCTTGGAGGGCATGCTGCCATCTCCTAGTTGTTCTCACTTCTCAAATCACTTCATATTTATCATCCTGTGTATATACTGAATACAAGAACCAACTCCCTAACCCCCTCAAATCCCAAGTAAATTTCTTGAGAGGAGGCACTCTTTAGGTAGGATTCTTATTTTGGGGGATGGGGGGAGCCTTTGTATCCCCCCAGTGCCTCACACCCTGCTTTGCACTTAGTAGGTGCTTAATAAATATTCATATAACTGAATTTAAACAAACTGTTTGTTTATGATTTTGTTTTAGTGATGGAGGAAGGACTTTAAGATTAATTGGTAATTGGGAGTATTTCAATATGAATGCACACAGAGGTTGAATTTTGATGGGCACATCCTATAAATTGAAAGATGACTGAAAGATCAAATATATCTTTCCCACTGGCAGATCTTTTTCTCTCTTCTGGCAGGTGAGTTATAATACTTGTCAACTCACAAAATGAAAAAAAATAAAACAAAATTCTGCCACTAAAAGAGAATATTTTAGATGTGTAAAGGGTGGGGGCTCATTTTGAGTTCACCGAGAGTCCTAGATCATTGCAACACATGCCACCAAATTTCTTGAAAAGACAGGCATAGAACAGTGTAGGGATTCTCTTCCCTCCCTGTGTATTCCCCTTGCCCCTAGCTTTCTTCACCTAGTTCTGCTGACGATTTTAATCCAGAGCTGCCAAGACCACCTATAGAGAAAAAACAAGTAACTCAGTTCTGGTGTCTGTTCAGCTTTCCCTTGCTCTTGTTGCTGGCAACAGCCTTATAGGCCAGAGTTCTGTTGTCTGAGAATGCAACCATTTTTCACTGTTAACTGTGCCTGCAGTGAATCGTTTGGGATGTCCGCTTCTGTTTAGCTGATTTGAAAAAAATCGAGTCTTTGGGATGAATATAAGTTGAGTCACATGATCAAAGATAGAGGGACAGGACCCAGAGATTTAACACTATTTAAAGTAGCAGTTATTCTATTTTTTAAATATCATTTTATGTTTTCAAATCCACATGTAAAGATAGTTTTCAACATTCATTTTTGTAAAACTTTGTATTCCAAATTTTTCTCCCTTTCTTCCTTGGCAAAATTTCCCCCTCCCCAAGACAGTAAGCAATCTCATATAGGTTAAATATGTGCAATTCTTTTAAACATATTTCCATATTTATCATGTTGTGCCAGAAAAAATCAGATCAAAAGGGAAAAAACATAAGAAAAAAAACAAGCAAACAAATAACTATAGCAACAAAAAAAATCTCTCAATGGTTCTCTCTGGATTAGTAGCTGTTATTCTAACAACAAAGAATTAGAAACAAAATGGGGAATAACTGACCAAGTGGTGGTATATGGACTTAGTGGAATATTGTTGTGTCCTAAGAGAAGAAAAATATTACAGATTCAGAGAAGCTTTGAAGACTTACACAAACTGAATAGCAGAGTCAGGAGAGCCATTTACAAGATGACAATAATAATCTGAAGAAAAACAACTTTGAAAGACCTCAGAATTCTGAGCAAAATAACAAACAACAGTTTCTTCCAAAGACTGATAATGGAATATACCTTCTATTTTTTTTGACAGTGAGGTAATAGATTAAAGATGCAGAATGAGTATGAATAATCAGATATGGCCAATATGTTCATTTATGTTGATGACATATATATTTGTTACAAAAGCAAATTTCTAATCTAGGCAGAAGAATGGAGGGGTAGATTAGTGGGTAGGAATTGTTATGCTAGAAAAAAAGTATCACTAAAATATATTTAAATACATAGAAAAAAGGGAGAAAAGCTTAGAAGGGGACAGAAATAGAGCAGCTGTGTTATTACATTGCTGTCATATATATGTATATGATATGTTTACATAACATATGTTCAGTTTCTTATATTTCTCTTCATGTCCTTTTGCAAATTAAAATGTTTGTGCTTAAGTTCACAATAAAAAGAAAATAAAAAAAATAATAGTATGCAGGTTGTATTCAAAGATCCAAAGACTTATTCTTAAAGTACAATGATAAAATGGATAGAAAGTTAGACTTGAAGGACTTCATGGGTTCAAATAAATTCCATTCCACAAAAATTTATCCAGTGCCTACTATGTGCCACATGTTGTATTAGGTTCTAGGAGTATAAAAACCAAAGAGAAGCAATCCTTTCTCTCAAAAAGCTTTTTTTCTACTTGTGGGAGTGGTCATGTATATGGGATGGTAGTAGTGGTGATGGTATGGGCAGTGTATGCAAAGATAAACAAATTTCTAATATATACAAAATGTGGGATAGCAACAGGACCTGTGATTTCACTGGTTCAAGAAGGAAGAACTTCTTTTTATCAATGTAAGTTGTCCCTTTCTCTGTCTTCTTAAAGAACTGTTTACAGTAGTGAGAGATCAAGTGATATTCACCCAAGTGTATCAAAGGCTGTACTTGAGTCTTACTAGTTTAAAGGTCAGCTCTTTAAACATGACACCATCATGCCTCAAAACCAAACCAAATCAAACCAAACCAAACCAGACCAAAACAATTGAGAGGCACTGGCGGAACACAAAGATTTGGGGAAATCAGGCAAGATCTTTACTAGAAGGAGACACTGAAGCTGAGCTTTCCAGAAAGTTAAGGACTTCAAAAACATTAGGTCTGGGGGGAGACAACCTAGATTCAAATTCTGCCTCTGATGTTTCCTTGCTTACTCTGCTCTATAAAAAGAACAAGTTGGATGATATAGCTTCTGAACTCACTTAGGGCTCAAAATGTTGAATCTAATGATAGATCCTCGGAGGTGAATTTTAAGAGAGGAATAGGACTCAGATCATTCAAAGACACATAGAAAGGGAATGAATTGTTATATTTGGGAACAGCAAATAGTCCACAAAAATAAACAGGATGCATTTTCTTGAAAGTGATTCATATTATTCCTATTTTCTGTTTTTTTTTTTTTTGGTGTGGGGGAGAGGAAGATTCTTTCTCCTATTAAAGTTGAACATATCCACAGGAAACCCTAACATACTTAATAGAAATTCTGGAGCCTACTTTGCCCAACTCTCACTAGCAGTGGCAATCTGCTTCTCCAGAGGGCAGCTAGCTACTTTTGTCTGTAAAACTGTGTGAATAATCCTTAGAGGTTAGTTGTGTTTGTCTAGTACTAGTGTTTATAATCCCCTGGCGTTTCCCCAACTGGTGTGTTTCTTCATACTGATGATCAGTTCATAACAATCAGCTAGCCATAATCAATTAGCTTTTAGAAACTAATAATTGTTAAAGTAGTGTAGAAAGAATAATTAGTATAAAACCTTTCTCTTTTCCTCATACTGACAACATACTATCTCAAAAATTCTATATATAATCTGTCAGAAAATTTGGGACTAAGGCTCCAATGTCTACATGGTAAAAGAATGACAAATGCTTAATTGTTGAAAGTTCTTTGCCTTCCCCTTTGTGGGCTCCCCATCAGATTTACCATTGTTATGTTGTAGATTTCTGCTGAACTTTTTGGAGAATCATGAACCATCTTTCCCTAGATCTTATAGGATCTTCAGGTTCCAATGAAAGCACAATTGTTAGTCACTGCTATTTTGAGGACACTCCTATTAAATCTACTCGTCTTCTGATCTTCAAAGTTTATAAGGCCATATTCTCTGCTCAAGTATCCTCTCTCAGAGATTTGGCTGTATCTGTCTGATATGGCTCTCTCCTGGGATGTCCAATTATCTAAGCAGCTTGGGCCATGATGGAACCTCTTCAATCAATCCTAACATACTTCTTATAGTGTCATGTGATTTCATCCAATGGTTTTTACTCTTTCCAAATTGATTAAGGTCTTATTTCATTCCTAGTCTTATGTCTTTAATTGATTGATTCAACAGAGGTGTTCTCACCTGATGAAGGTATCAAAATATAGAGCATCTTGTTAGTTACTTTAAGTGGGAGAGTGACTAAATTGATTGATTGATTTAATAGACTCTCATTTACATATGCATGAAATGAAAAAAATAATGTGATACTCTTTTGAAAAAAATGTATGTTGCAATGCAAACATATTGATGTTAGAATTAGAAGATGAATCAGTTCTTCCACTTATAAACTTTGTAACTTTGGGCAACTCTTAAGGCCTTATTTTACCAATCTCTAAAATGAGGATGTTGAAATAGTTTAAAGAGTTTATTTATTCATGGGTAGAATTGTAAATATAGATTTTCAGAAGACTAAATTTAAATACAGACATTCTATATTCAAATCCAACCTTTGCTGTTTATTATTTTAACACTGTGTATTAGCTACTTAATTTCTTAGTATCATGATTTGGGGCAAAGCACTTCAGCTATGTTGGTCTCTGTTTCCTCATTTGTAATATGAATAATATCAAACTTCCATCACAACAAAGAGAAACACAATGAAGTAGATTTCCCATTATTTTTTGTAGAAATTCAGATTAATTATTGATAATTGTTGAACCACTGCATTTGGACTTAAATACTTAGGGGCATTTAGGAAAATGCTTCAAGGGCAGTTGAACCTACTCAATAATATCCAAAAGAAATCACTGATTTAGATAAGCACAAACATAACATGTTTATTATCTCCATAAATGACATGAAATATGGTATAGAGCTAGTCTGCTGGATGGCAGATGTTGAATTAAACTAGATTTTGAAAGACTGAATCTAATGGGATTTTTTTTGTTATTGTTTAATCATGTCTGACTTTGTGATTCCATTTGGGGTTTTCATAACAAAAATGATGGAGGGATTTGCTGTTTCCTTCTTCAGTTCATTTTACAGATGAGGAAACTGAGGCAAACAGCTGATTTGCCTAGGGTTACACAGCTAGTAAGTGTCTGAGGCTAGATTTGAATTCATGAAGATAATTATTCTTGACTACAAGTCTGGAGTTCTATTCACTGTGCCATCTAGTTAGTTATGATATAGTGGTTATTGATTCTATCTTGTTCTTTATGTAAGCAAGATAATCAGTCTCATTCTCTCCTCCAGAGGCATCTGAATCCAGTGCCAAGATAAGACTTGAGATGACTGGTAATGGCCAAGGATAGTAGGATAATAACATTTATAGCTGAAAGGAGGTGGCAAATTTCAAATAAAGGTAAGAAAAAAGTTCTAATTAATCATACCTGTCCTCAAATGGGATCCTCAATTACTTTTTTTGAGTGAGGGAATTCCTTCGTTAGCAGAAGTGTTCAAGAAGAGGTATAGCCTTTTGGAGATATTATACAAGAGGCTGTGTTTTAGATAAACTGTGAATTGGACAACAGAAAAGTCAGTAGATTGGGAATCAGAAAAGTTAGATTGAAATCCTGGTCCTGTAACTTTCTCTTTCGGGCAAGTCCCTGTGTTTCAGTTTCCAAAAATGAAAAATGAGTCAATGATAATAGATTGTCTTCAAAGTCCCCTGAGACTGTTTATCTCTATACTTTCTATGAATTGAGCTACAAGACAAGAGTTCTAGAAAGAGACCAAAGGTTTATATGAAAATCAGAAATAATAGGATAATGGAGGCAGAAGGGCTACTCAAAGAAAATATTCTTGAGACAGGAAAGAATAGAATCAGTTGTTCAATTATAGTGCTATAAAGATATATGAAAGGTTATTATTTTTTTAGAAAATGGTACTTTCCCCACTATTTTGACTGGCATAAAATATTTAAGAGAGACTATTTTTGTCTTAATTAAGTCAATGAAAGTCAAAAGGTTATGACTTTGAATCCTTATCTTCAAAAGAAAGAAAAATCTGTTAGGGAGTCAAGTGCTTTTCAATTTCCTTTAAAAATACACCTGCAACAGGCAATATTTACAAGATTTTCAAACATGTATTTTTGAGTGTTATTGAGAGAATTGCAGTTTCTCCTTTTCTGTCAGAATGTGAATCACAAATTGAAGAATGTTTAAGGCATCTGGAACCCAAAATTTCCCACCATTCTGGGACAGGTAATGTATCATGTTGTAAGAAATTCTTGTGACGTTGATAATTCAGGAATCCAAACAGTTTGTCATTATCTCATCTGACTCTTTGTCTGTTGTTATCTCAAATAACAAGAAATGTATCATAACTATTGGCTTTACCACACAGAAGAAGTATTTTTCAGTAATGACAACAGTGAAGGTTCTCTAAAGTTAGCTCTTATTTTAAAGGTACAAAATGATCTCATTTTTCTCTTGCTCACCACAGAATACAAGTTCTTCCATATTCAAGTTAATCAAATTCAAATTTTTCAAAGCTAGAGTCCATTTAAGTCAACCCATATATGAAAAAGCATCCCTTTTCTAGTGCAAAAATACTTTTCTCCTTGTGTTGGAGAGATGGGGGACTATAGATGTGGAATACTGCAGATATTCTTAGTTGCAGTCAATGAGTTGGTTGGTTTGGCTTAAATAGCTTTTCTGCTTTGTTACAAGATAAGGCTCACTGGATGAGGGAGGGCAGAAACACTATATTTGAAAATAATTAAAATAAAAAAGCGATGTACATCAAAAAATACAATGAAGAAAATTTTAAAAAATCCTTTTCAACAACATAGCTAATAAATAATAAAAAATAAATAATAAATTAATAAATGTTCATCCAATTTTTTTTGGAAGAACTCCAGTGAGAGAGAGTCTACTACTTCTGTGGCAGTTTTTTTCCCTCTTGGATAGTTTTAATTGTTATTAAGTTTTTCTTTATTGTGAAATTGACTTTTTTAAAAAAAAACTTTTCATTGTTCTTAGTTCTTCCTTGTCCGGTAAAGGAGAACAAGCTGAATCCCTCTTTCACAAGACCCTTTTTCAAGTTTAACATATTTATTACATGTCAACTAAATCTTCTCTTTCCTAGGCTAACCATTCCCAATTCCTTCAACTCACACTTTAGAGATTCTTCACTTGGTTTTTGGAAGTCACAGACTACCTTTGGCAGTCTGGTAAAGTGTATGGACCCTTTTAAATGCACATAATAAAGAAATATAGAATTCTAAGAGAAACCAATTATATGAAAATATAGTCATCAAAGTATATTTTTAAAACCAAGTTCTGGGATTCCAGATTAAAAGCTTTTGTTAGTTGCAGTCAGTATGTTTGATTTAACTTGACTGCATTTTCTTATTCTTTATCAAAATATATCTTGGGGTTTTCTGGCTAGATTTCTTTCTTAAAGACCATACCTTAAAGCAAAATCAATCTGATTCTAATTGGTCACCAATAGTCCTAAACCAAGCCCTATTTGGCCATTATTTGGGTCTTCATTGACTCACATTGATTGTAAACACCAGTCATTTCTGCTTTGGCCAGGAACCTTGGCCAGGTCTTCCCTCCCAGATTCATTCATTCACTTAATTATTTATTTAGATTTTTTTTTTTTTTTGCAGGGAGGGGGATAGGTGAAAGAGGAAATTCTTTGCCTTGATTGCTACCTTGTCTCAATCACTGAATGGGTATGGCCTCAGTCAAACTGAGAGCTGTTGAAAACCTTAGCTTTAGACCAGTAGCCCATTTCATGCAGGGCCATCTCCAGTCATCCTGATTTTTATCTTGCCACTGGACCCAGATGGCTCTGGAGGGGAAAGTGAGGCAGGTGACCTTGCACATCTCTCCCTCACTTAAATCCAATTCACTTGCACATCATGACATCTTCTCCCTGATGTCGTGGTCCTCTTCAAGAATGAAGGACAAGCAACATTCTCTGTCACAAGGCAAGTCTTCCAGGATAGTTAAGGGTGTGAAAGATTTAAATATAACCAATGTCAATTTATAGCATGATTTAGATGACCTTTACAATTCTGTCTGTTTTTTCTTGGGTACTTTCCAGATGAATAATATTTTCCATAAAATGTCTTTCTGTGACCCTGGGCAAGTCACTTAAACCCAATTGTCTCAGCAAAAAAAAAAAAATGTCCCTCTAAAAACAGAATATAATATTTGCAATGTAGTGTGGATTAGGGCAGAGTACAATGGGGAAATCACTTCCACATCTAAGATTCTTATGCCTTTCCTCTTGCAGCCTAAGATTACATCATCTTTGGGGTTGCCACATAATACCTTTGTCATGTTAAACTTGAAGTCCACAAATGTTTTGTTCTTCATAAGAATGACTATCTAGACATGCTTCCTCAATCATACTTGGTGTCAGTTATTTTTAACTTCACATTGATCTCAATTAAATTTAATTTTGGGCAATTTATTCCAATGTTCTTGAACTTTTTGGATTTTTACTATGGCATCAGTTTATCATCTCTGCTAGCTTTGTGTCATCTGAAAAAAAATCAATATTTGGTTCTTACATAAGGATTTAACTATTATTCTTCCACAGAACTAGATATATAAAAAAAGAAAGAGAAATGAGCAACATGAAACTTCACTGAATTAAAGTAAGGCATCTCTTCATATTCTTTCGAAGTTAACACACACTTTGTAGTATCAAATGTCAATCAATATTTGTTAAAGTTGATGGATTGTAAGAACAGCTTTAAAGGCAGTAAGGCTACCATTGCTCCTGTTTTCCTGCCTCATCTCCCACCCCTTTAAAATGAAGAAGAGAGTAAATGAATGTCTAGATCACATAATTTTCTAGGCTGTACCACTCTTCAGTTGTATTGCTTGGGTAATTTTGGAGAAACACATTTCATGTACATAGGATTTTTCACTCTTCCCCCATTATCCCAAAGCTTCCCCTGCTGCGTCTATGGGGTGATTATACCTGATTCAGTAGTCTGTAATATTCTCATCTCACTTGGAAGTGTTGCATACAAATCATCCATTAAAAGGGTAAAATAGAAGATATCATCGAATCTTACTTTAGGATGCGGTAGATGCCTTTTCAATTTTGTGTAGCTTCAGGGGAGGCATCCCTGCAAACTGCTTTCATTTGAAACTTCTCTCATTTCCCCACTAATCCATAAATTCACTTTTCCTCAAACATAGCCTCATCGGTTCCTTTTCTTCCCTTGTGGGTTGTGGTTATGAAACAAGGAACCAAGTGAAACAGATCTTATTTGTTAGACTCTAGAATTGTTCACTTCACCTAGAAAAATTTCATGTTAATATTCTTGCTCAGGTAGAGGCTGGGTTTGCCTTTCACTACACTGTGTCACAATTATAGAAACCATCACTTTGTCAAGGTATATTTTGGGAAAATACAAATAAGGTGCTTTTATTTAGGTGACTGTCTGGCTCACTTTTGAGTTTAAGGGAGGACAGGCTTTTAATCATCAGAGTTCTTTTAGCCAAAATGATGATAGGATTTTCTCTTGGATTTAATTTGCTGAGATTGTTATATAAAATGAAATTGTATGATCTTGGGGTAGTCATTTAATTTCAGTTCCCTCATCTGTAAAATAAAAAAATTGCACCCTGTTGACCTAGCTTCTAGCTTTAAATCTCTGATCTTCTTGTGTCCATTGTAGAGAAGCAGTGTGGGAAAGTGAGTAGAAGATCAGGCCTGGAGTTTGGGCCAGTAAGTGATACACTGGATAGAGTTCTGGGTCTGAAATTAGGAATTCTCATCGCTCTTAGTTCAAATCTAGCCTCAGATATTTCCTAGATGTGTGACCCTAAGTAACTCAATGCTGTTTGCTTCAATCTCCTCATCTGTAAAATGAGTTGGAGAAAAAGATGGAAAATGACTCCAATATCTTTGCCAAGAAAATCCCAATTGGAATCACAAAAAATTAGACTTGAGTGAAATGGCTGGATAACAACAACCTGGAGTTTGAGAATGTGGTGCTGCTGCCATAGGCTAGCTATGTGAGTATGAGCAAGTTACTTGGCATCTTAGTGTCCTTGGTATTTCTCTAAGACTATAAATTGCTGAAGAATTATTGTCATCTATAAGTGGAGATGTTTTTCAAACCAGAAGTTCCCTAGAGCAATGAAATCGTTGGGCTGGTTATAATTAAGCAAACTAACAACAGTAACAACAACAATAGTAGTAGTAGTGTAATTCATAGCCACCTGATTAGAACATTCATCCACAAAAGTCTAAAAACAATGTTTTGAATAGATGTTGCTAATCTGATTAACCCACTTATGGCTCTCACTCTCTTACTTTAGGAATATCTAAGCTTCTTGAATTTTTCTTAGTAGTAAAATAGAAGCTCAGAATATCATTCCTTCTTTACTTTGCAACCTGATCTCTACATTATTTTGGATATTTCTAATGTCCCAACTATGTGGCAAAAATCTCTTACATATAGTGACCAAGTAGAGGAAACCAAGTCATCTGGGAATAAATAGGAAGAAGCATATCCAATTTCTGTTTTTCTGGTTCTTACAGAAGCTGCCCAAAAAATACTTTCTTTGAGTCTAAAGGAGATGAATTTTTACATCAATAATTTCATTGGCTTATAAATAATGATTTATTCTTTATTGCTTTACATCATCCCCACAAAATGAAAGTACAATAACAACCTTTCATGATACCATTTCTATATAAAATTATTAAATATAAAGATGAGAAGAATTGAATAATAATATCAAGTTAGCTAGTCAATTAGCATTTATTAAGGGCCTAATATGTGTCAGGCACTGTTCTAAGTGCTGGGAATTCAAGAAAAGGTAGAAGTCCTTGCCTCCAAAGTGTGTGATATGAGAACATGCAAACAACTGTGCAAAGAAGATTAATGCAGGATGAAATGGAGATAAGTAACAGAGGGAAAGTACTAGCATTAAGATGGATTAGGAAAAGCTTCTTGCAGAAGTGGAGGGGGTTATGGGGATTCTTACCTGAGACCTTAAGGAAGCCAGAAAAACCAGGAAGCAGATCTGAAGAGGGAGAGAATTTCAGGCATAGGGGAATAGTCAATGAAAGAGTGTCTTGTGAAAGGAGCAGTAAGGAGGCCAGTGCCAGTGTATGGAAGAGTATATGGTAGAGTTGTGGGGGTGGGTGAAGGTGAAATGAAGGCAGAAGAATGTAACATCCTTGTAGTCAGGGGTTATTCACTTTAAGAAAGTAAACCTTGAGAAGACTAAGTAATTACCCCAAATCACATGGTTAGTAAAAGGGAGAGATAGGGTCCAGTTACTTTTCTATCTGAGTGGATGTACTCTATATGGACCTGACAGTGCCAGGTCTCCCATGTCATACAATCAATTCTAAAGTTCTTAAAAGAGACCTCTAGGGTGTCTGTGATATAATCACTTTAGGGATATAGTTATTGGAAGCATATCCTTGGAGGGATGGGGGGACCTGATATTTTTATTCCATCATGCTATCTTTCAAGGAGCTCTGGCTTATTATCCAAAAATCTCAGCTACTATCTTGCACCTGGATTCAAACAATGAACACTTCTTAGTTTCATAAAAGAAGAAAAGAGGTTATTGTTGGCTCCCATTACCAAACTTTCCATCAGTCATGTTAACCCTAATCCCATGATGCTATCTACCTTGCTTCATTTCTTTTTCTGTATTCCCAATTCCAGCTTTAACAGTTTTCCCTATAATTTTACCTGCTTGCTCTTTGCTATCTTACACTCTTGAAATTTAGCCCATTTTAATTGGGATTAAAATTATAATAAAACTTTGCCTCTAGATGTAGAAATTATCTAACCTTCCAAATTCTTTGTGATACTCACACTATGAGTCCAGAACCCAATATATATATATATATATATATATATATATATATATTATTATAATAACTTTTATTGACAGAATCCATGCCAGGGTAATTTTTTTAACATTCCCTTGCACTCCACTTCTATTCCCTTTTCCCCTCTCTCTCCACCCCCTCCCTAGATGGCAAGCAGTCCTATATATTTGAATATGTCCTAGTATATCCTAGATACAATGTATGTGTCGATCCAAACAGTTTTCTTGTTGCACAGGGAGAAATTGGATTCAGAAGGTAAAAATAACCTGGGAAAGAAAAACAAAATGCAAACAGTTTACATTCATTTCCCATATTCTTTCTTTGGTTGTAGCTCTTCTGTCCATCATTGATCAATTAAACTAATTAGGTCTCTTTGTCAAAGAAATCCACTTCCATCAGATTACATCTTCATACAGTATCGTTGTTGATGTATATAATGATCTCTTGATTCTGCTCATTTCACTTAGCATCAGTTCATGATGCTTCTCTGTATTCAGCCTGCTGGTCATTTCTTACAGAACAATAATATTCCATAACATTCATATACCACAATTTACCTAACCATTCTCCAATTGATGGGCATCCACTCAGTTTCCAGCTTCTAGCCACTACAAACAGGGCTGCCACAAACATTTTGACACATACTGGTCCCTTTCCCTTCTTTAGTATCTCCTTGGGGTATAAGTCCAGTAGTAGCACTGCTGGGTCAAAGAATATGCACAGTTTGATAACTTTTGGGGCATAATTCCAGATTGCTATCCCGAATGGCTGGATTCGTTCACAACTCCACCAACAATGTATCAGTGTCCCAGTTTTCCCACATCCCCTCCAACAATCATCATTATTTTTTCCTGTCATTTTAGCTAATCTGACAGGTGTGTAGTGGTATCTCAGAGTTGTCTTAATTTGCATTTCTCTGATTAATAATGACTTGGAACACTCTTTCATATGAGTGGTAGTAATTTCAATTCCATCATCTGAAAATTGTCTGTTCATATCCTTTGACCATTTATCAATTGGAGAATGGCTTGGTTTCTTATAAATTAGAGTTAGTTCTCTATATATTTTGGAAATGAGGCCTTTATCAGAACCTTTAACTGTGAAGATGTTTTCCCAGTTTGTTGCTTCCCTTCTAATCTTGTTTACATTAGTTTTGTTTGTACAGAAGCCTTTTAATTTGATGTAATCAAAATCTTCTATTTTGCGATCAATAATGGTTTCTAGTTCATCTTTAGTCACAAATTTCTTCCCCCTCCACAAGTCTGAGAGATAAACTATCTTATGTTCCTCCAATTTGTTTATAATCTCGTTCTTTATGTCTAAATCATGGACCCATTTTGATCTTATCTTGGTATACGGTATTAAGTGTGGGTCCATGCCTAATTTCTGCTATACTAATTTCCAGTTATCCCAGCAGTTTTTGTCAAATAATGAATTCTTATCCCCAAAGTTAGGATCTTTAGGTTTGTCAAACACTAAATTGCTATAGTTGACTATTCTGTCTTGTGAACCTAACCTGTTCCACTGATCAGTTAATCTATTTCTTAGCCAATACCAAATGGTTTTGGTGACTGCTGATTTATAATATAGTTTTAAATCAGGTACAGGTAGGCCACCTTCATTTGATTTTTTTTTCATTAATTCTTTTGAGATTCTTGACGAACCCAATATATTTTAAGGATGCCCTATATCCCTGAATCTCAACAATGTCATGGTCCTCTTCAAGAACAAAGCACAAACAACAATCATAATGGGCAGACATTAGTTGGACTTTAATGTATATAATTGTTTGGGAATATTTCTATCTATGAAGCAAAAAGGTGCCATCACAAAGGAACAAATAAATTAATGGGCATTTCATAGACACACAAGTATCATTTTTGAAAGAGGATTTAAATGTATTACATACAAATAGGCAGCTCTTTAGCTCATATTGTTCTGATCAGTCACAGTCAGACACACTGAATCTTGACTCTAATATAGTAATGTCATTGTGGTCCTCTTCAACAATGAAGGACAACAACCAACATCATTCCCAAGACCTGGTGTTCTTGGAGTTTCTTGAAAAGTATTGGGGTCTCTACTACTATTGGGATTTCTCCTGTGTAATCCCCACATCAATATCAGAGAGATGATGACATGACATGAAAGTGAATTGGATTTAAATGATGGTGGACTGTGCAGAGTCATCAGCCTCATTTTTTCCTTTAGAACCATTTGGATCCAGTGCCAAGGTATTCATCAGAATGACTGTAGATGGCCCTAGATGCACTGGGAGACCTTGGCCTTTCTAAGCTAAGGTCTTTAACAGGTTTCACTTTGACTGAGGCAACCATCCATTCAGTGCTTAAAGTGAAGTATTGATTCATGTCTCCTAATAAATCTGACATGAACAGAGGCATGGAACATGCATCTTGATGGGGACCTTTTTGTTTTCACTGGCATCATGAAGATATCAATAGAGCCTTCAGGCTGTCTATTGGTTACCTATCCATTGGTTTCAACATATGGCAAGTAAGCAAGTCCATTGCTTTTAATACATTGTTATAACCTTTCTACTATTCTCTATATTCCTTGAAGCAAGGGAAGAAACTTACTCATCTGTATCCTTTTAACAATCTAGCGCAGCATCTCCAATATAGCAGCTGTTCCATCAGTGTTTGCTGAATGAATAAGCAACTGATTGAGTCAGACAATTATTACTAATTATGCTTTTAAGAGAAATCTGAAATATTATAAGTATTAAGAGGCAAATCCAGCACAGTCCCTAAAACAGTTCAATTATAAGCTCTTTATCTGTCTTGAAGAGTACAATTTTTACACTTCAATTAATAGGATTTTAGATAAATCTATATTCTAAAACACTGATTTTTTTAAAAGTGAAATTGTGATTTTTGCCACATCAATTAAATAAAAAAGGCAATTATAGAATTAGCCATTGCTTTTTTAACTTTAGTATTTTTTTTTCCATTCTGATCCTGACTTCAGTATTAAGGTAAATTCATATAGAAAGATGCATCATATATATATATACACATATATATATATATATATACACATATATATATATATATATCTATATCTATGTATATATATATGTATGTGTGTGTGTGTGTATACACACATATAAATAAATAAATAAATAAATAAATATATATATATATATATATATATATATATACATGTATATGTAATTTGTGTCCACTTTGCAAAATGAGTTTTTGGAAAATACATTTCTATTAGTTGTGGAGAAGGCAGGCATACTTTTAAGACATGACTCTTGGCTTCCAGAAGTCACAGGGAACAATTGGATTCTTAAAGTACAAAGGGATCTCAGATCCCATCTGGGCCATTCTGTACTGCTGTATGCTGAACCAAGCATATCTAGTCTAATCCATTTTCTACATGACTAGTCCTTCAAATAAATGAGGAGAGCTATTACTATATCTCATCACCTCTTGTCCCCTAAATTTTCTACATCTATAGGTCCTTCAACCATTCTTCACATGGTCCATCTTCCTTTCTGCTCACCTTCTTGCTTATCTTTCTCTGAAAGCGCTCCATTTTGATGCCCTTCCTAAATTATACTGCACAAAACGGAACTCAATATTTTTGAGTTCTTTGGAGAACTGTTTCTTTATGTCATTTGATCACTTATCTATTAGGGAATGGTTTTTGGTTTTAATATTCATTAGTTGCCTATGATCATGGATTCTGAACCTTATCAGAGATGAGAGATAAATTCCTGATTAGTGAATATCTCAGAGAACTCAATATATCTGTTTGGCTTCAACTCTGATTTACCTTACCTTTGATAATTTTCTTTCCAATGAGCTTGTCATCTTAACATACAATGACTTTCTCATCACCGGACTTTCAGTTCTAGAAATAAATACTACCATTATTAGGATAATTCCAATCTAGCCCTATATGATTACGTTTATTATTACTCTGACTACCAAAGAAAATACTGCTTCCTGGCTTACATTCCTGTCTATATGTTGTTTTCTTTTATTAAAATATAAGCTCTTTGAAGGCAGGAAGTTTCTATTTTTGTTTTCATATTCCCAACAATTAGTGCAATGATTTGGTTCTTAGTAGACACTAAATACGTTTTTATTCAGCTTCTCAATTTATTTAATTTCATTCAAAGTTTGACCCCTTCTTTATCTATTTACATTAATGTTTTCCAAGAAAAAATTATTTAAACAAAATTTATTAAATTTAAATGTTAAATTTATCAATCATATTTTTCTAATCCCTCTATATCTTGTTTGGTTAAGAATTAATCTTTTAACAATAACTGTAACATTTTATATAAGATTTTTATAAGGGGATTTATAAAAGGTTTCCTATCTCTATCTATTCTTTAATAATCAGATCACAGATCTAGTTTTAGTTTATGTAATTTATTATGCCATTTGGTGTAAATTATTGTTCTAAATCTAATCTCCACCAGATAGAAATGCTTTACTGGGAGAAGGCAGAGGTTACAGCATGTATGCAAATAAGTAGAGTAAAAGGAAAAGTGGTGGCAGATAAAAAGGCAACTTCATAGAAGAGGTAGAATATCTTAATATCTGAGGAGTAGTCTAAGGATATTCCAAAAGTCCTGTCATCAGAAAGTGGACAATCAAGTGATGGTTTTATTTTTAATCACCACAATTCAGGACGATTATCTAAAGGTTAGGATTGGCCTCTCTGAAGAGAGTGCCCATGCCAATAAACTATCAATTATTAATATATGAAATATATTGCTTATAAATAGAATGATTGGTCAGTGTGGTATGATCGCTATAGAGGTGACCCAGTGTCAGGAGGATCAAGTTCAAATTCATCTTCTTACACTTCCTCTACCTTGGAGGTCCATCAAAGGTTATTTCTAGAATTTCTATTTAAGAAAATGGCCATTTCCTCATTATCCATCAGGCTGCACTCCTCTAGAAGTGCTGTTTTCAACTTGCTTCCCTACTATCAGCTTCTTTTATGTGTTGTCTTCCCCACAAGAATGTAAGTTCCCCACTAGAATGTAAGGGCAGGGACTTTATTCCTTGTAATTGAATTCCCAGTGAAAAGTGCAATTCCTGGCACATTAGTAAGTACTTGTTGACTGACTTATCGATTGTGGGGCTCTGGGTGAGTCTTAACCTCTCAGTGCCCCAGAGAAGTCTCCAAGACTGCGGAATTATAGGGAAAGCATAGGTTTCCACTGGTAAGAGGAGTTCTTTACAAAGAAATAAATCTTTCATTCTTTGATCCTAATCACTTAATAAATGTTTGTTAGACTGAATTGAATCTAATAGAAACAACAACAGAGCTTGAGTTACACAAGAGAAACAAGATGGTCACACTGATATTTGCATACTATATAATGGGGAGGAATGAGGATAGAAGAGGGAAAAGAAAAAAAAAAGGCTTAGAACCAATATTTTGCTTTAACTTAATCACTTGGGGAGGTTACTTTTTCTTATTTGACAATGCAGTTAAAACTCACTAATTTTTTAAACACAATTCTCTCCCTGTATCTCTGTCTCTCTCTTCTCTTCTCTCTGTCTCTCTTTTTCATTCTTTCTTTCTTTTTATTTCCTTTCTCTTCTCTCTCCATCTTTCTCTCTTTCTCCTTCCTTCTCCATCCCCTTTCTCTCTCCCTCCTTTTATTTCTTCCTTCCCCCCTCTCTCTGTCTTTGTGTGTCTATCTTCTCTCTTTTTCTTTTCTCTCTGTCTGTCTCTCTCTGCCTCTCCCTCCTTCCTTCGCATTCCCCCCTTTTCCTCTTCTTTTTCTCTCTTTTTCTTCCCCCTTCCTTCCCTTTCTATTTTTTTTTCTTTTCTTCTCTCTTCTCTTTCTCTGCCTCTCTCTCTCTCTCACTTCTCCTTCCTCCCTGTCTCACTCTCCTTTTCTTTCTCTTCCTTCCTTCCCCATCTTTGTTTGTTTCTCTCTTTCTCTCTCTTACTCATTTTCTTTCACTTCCTTTCTCTCACCCTTCTCTCTCCTCCTCCTTCTCTCTCTTTTCTGCCCCCCCTTTTCTCAATATCTCCCCCTCACTCTCAGCAGGTAGATAATACAATGGATAGAGTAGTTGGACTAGGAGTCAAGAAGACTTGACTGCAAATCCAGCTTGACATTCAGTAGTTGTGTGTCCCTGGACAAATCACTTTACTTTTGTTTATCTCAGTTTCCTCATCTGCAAAATGATAATCATAGTACTCCTTATCTCTCCCCCCCCCTCCTCAGGATTGTTGTGAGGATGAAATGAGATAATAATTGTTAGCACAGTGCCTGGAACATAATATATGCCATATAAATGTTAACTATTATTATATATACACACATATAAACACATGGTTTATAAATACATACACACACACACATTGAAATATGAGCAAGCTCTATTTGTTGTTAAAAGGAGCAGCTGAATTAATACTAGAAAGACATCAGTGTGGAGAGTCATTCTGCCTACTTACAAATTCATAAGAGAAAAATGAGAAATTGGTTTGAGGAAGAAGACAGAATGAGTCAGAGCACTGGGTGAATGTTGAGAATGGGAGATGATGAATATGAAAAATTACCTAGCTCACCCAAGTTTGGGAAGGCTTTGCAAAAAACATTACAATTGTATTGCATTGAGTGAAGAAAGAGCTGTTGTGATTGCCAAACAGGCTTAGGTGAAGGAGCCTGTGGAGCAATGCTAGTCACCCAAAAGAAGAATGTATTGAAAACTGGGAAATCTGAACAACACTTAAAGAAAGCTTATATGTCAGCATATGATCTCTCCCTGTAGAAGGTGCAGTAGTTACAATTTATAGCAGGTAGCAGTTGTCAGGAGTAAGTTTTTGTTGCTCCATTCTTACTACTTAGATTTTCCAGAGTTTATTTGATGGTTAGGGCAATTACTTCTTGCCAGCCTTTCCTCCTTTTTCATCTCTCTACCTCATATATTGGATACTCTAAAATCAATTTCCAATACATTAAAGAAAGAAGATAAAATAATCATTTTCATGCTGCCCAACTTAGTCCTTTGTAACTGTGATACTGCAATATGGTTCTGAGTCTAAAGGGAAACAAAACCGCATGTCTCAAGGACAAGTTTAGTAGAAACCTGTTATTACCTTTTCTTTCTCTTTCTTCTGTGTGTATGTGAACAATTTTAAGGGTAATTGTACTTTAATAGAGACTCTGTTATTTACAATAACTGAAAAATGGAAGGTGGAAAAAGAGGAGTTATTTTAGTCCTATTCAAAATGTTTCTGTGACTTAGAATCATAGAATTGAGGGGGTCCAATCATGTACCTGATACATGGATCTCCTCAACAATAATATCTCTGCTTGAACAACTTCAATATCAGGGTGTTGAAAGAGAAAAAGAATGTGTGTGTGTGTGTGAAAGAGAGAGAGAGAGAGAGAGAGAGAGAGAGAGAGAGAGGGACAGAGACAGAGACAGAGACAGAGATAGAGATAGAGATAGAGACAGAGACAGAGAGACAGAGAGATACAGAGAGAAGGAAGGAGATACAGAGACCCAGAGAGAGACACAGACATAGAGATAGATAGAGAGACAGATACTGAGACAGAGAAAGTGAGAGACACGGAATGAGAGAGATAGAGACAGTGAGAGACACAGAATAAGAGACACAAAGAGAAAAACAGCCATAGAGATAGACAGAAATTTAGAGACAGAAAGAGAGAGAGAGAGAGAGAGAGAGAGAGAGAGAGAGAGAGAACTAAATATCAGAAATATGATTTGGACACAGGTCTTATCGTTTCCATATAATCATTACCATGTCAAGATGAAGGCATTGGAGGGTTTGTGATCTGAGTCAGAGGATGGAGTTTCAGTAGTGATGTTTAAAGTCAGAGCTATGAATGCATTAATATTTACTATAATGAAGCCCCCAAATCTTTTCTTTTTGTTGGGTAAACTTGCCTAGTTCCTTCACCTGATACCCTTGTGAATATCATCTGGATGTCTTTTATCTCTTCATTGGCCTCCTTTGTTCAGTGTACTCAGATAAAGGTGTAATATTTAATGTTTACTTAGATTTAAAAAACAATATTTTCTTGGGTTCTATTTTAAGTTCCAAACTATCTCTTTTCTTCCCTCTAAACCTCACACTAGAGAAGCTATAATTTGATACACAACAACATGCATGTTTACACAGAAACATATATGTGGGTATATATGATATATGTATTATATTAATGTAAAACCATATTATGTATATTTTTATTTATCACTTCTTTCTCTGGATGTGGATAGAGTCTCCTTCATAGGTCCTCTTAAGTTGATTTAATTATAATATTCAGAATAACTTAGTTGTTCATGGTTGTTCTTCAAGCAATATTTTTGTTACTATGTGCAAAATTCTTTTGGTTCTGCTAATTTCATGATTTCATCCAAGTCTTTCCTTGTTTTTCTAAAATTAACCAGCTTCTCATTTCTTCCAGTACAATAGTATTGCATTATTTACTCTTGACTTTGGAGACATTATGCTGTAGTGGTTAGAGCTGTTTTTGAACATTTGGGTTCAGGATCTATCCCTCACACATATTGTGACACTACACAAGTCACTTAGATCTTGGGTGTTACAGGCAACTCTCAAAGACTATTAGTTGGAGAATGAGAATTAGATCTACATTGGTAGAAAAAATACTAATAACTTCACACATAAAATTATGTTTATTTTTTTTAAAAAATAACTAAAATAGAAATAATGTCTTATTTTATTCTGATTTTTTGACTTCTATTACTGCAGCCTAAGTCAAATTTCCATTTTTGATTGCCATGTACTTGTGAAGTTGAAATCTTTCTTGAACCTTAGTGCAGAACTTTCCATATGTTTCCATTATACCTCAATCTATTAGATTCAGACTATTTTTTCACTGTCAAGATTATTTTAGATTCCGATTCTATTGCCAATATACATGCCACTTCAAATTTAATGACATCTTAAATGTGATGAAATGTGATGAATGAGGTCTTCATTGAGATAATTAGCAAAAAATTTGAATGAGAAAGTTAAAACACTCCCCTAGAGAACTTCTTGCAGGGATCATTATTTATTTATTTGCTAATCAGTCATCACTCTTAATGTAAAGTTATGTTTCATCTAGTTAACACATCCAATGAATTGGGTTATTATTTAGACCAATGATGTCAAACTGAAATAGAAATGGGAGCCACCAAGATATTCTTTGCATTATACTTTGACTTAGAAAAAAACAAATAACATTATCAATTTTCTATCATATATTTATTTTGTTAATTATTTCCCAATTAAATTTTAATCTGCTTCAGTAGTACTCAGGAGTACTCATTGTGGCCAGTGGGTTCTGTATTTGATGCCTCTGCCCTATCGCTAAGGATTTCATGAGATTCTTTGTCAAATACCTTCTTGAAAAAAAATCTTGAAAATGATTTCAGATCCTACTGATAAACTGAAAGCTTCATCAAGGTAAACACTATCCATTGTCTGAACTTTGCATCTTCCCCAGGGTGCGAACTTAGTAATGACTTCAAAAATATTTGTCGATTTTAATTATTGAGTTATTGAAATCTAGGAATACTGTCTACACAGTTTCTCTGAGCTAATTAGAAAGGTTAATAGTTTAATCTGGTATGACTTGTTCCTTGTGAACTCATGCTGACTCCTAGTAATTGCCATTTCTCTTCGTAAATCCTTTCAAAAAACCCCTGCTAATCAGTTCTAGAATTAGACTGAAAAATCTGTAGTTTACAAAATCCCTTTGAATATTAGGCCTTTTGTCCATTTATAGTTTTCTGCTTGCTTATCTTTTTCCCTATGGATGGCATTTCAGAGATTCTGTCTCCTGAGACTGCTTTAGCAACATCCTAGCTACTTTAGTATTTTGTCATCATTGGAATTTTTTCCCCACATACATAATTAGTTGTTTCTATGATGTACTCATTATTTAGGATTTCATTAGTAATTTTCCTTTTGGAAAAGGAATTGTTTTTATTCCCTGAACTTACTATTTTTATTGTGCAACAGTCAATAAAAGACATATTTCTGCCTTTTTATTTTTATTTGCAACATCTCTGCTCCCAGTGATTTTTATAAAATTTCACGTGGTGCTAAGTATGTTCTTTAGTAGTTCAATTTAAAAGATGTCATTAGTCTTTTAGCTATAATTTCTCCAGAAATTTATTCAGTTCTATATTTTCCCCAATTTATATTTCTGCTATAGATTTATCCAAAATCAAAAGAAAAATATTAAAATCTCCAACTAATATTGTCTTATCATGAATCTTTTCTTGTAATTCAGCTAATTTTTCTTGAAAAATTTAGAAGCTAAGGAACTTGAAGCAGACAGATTTCATGTTAACATGGATGTGTTATTTATGGTTTATTTCAGCATAACATACTTTCCATTTTTGTGTTACGGATTTTTGTTTTAACTTTGAGTGATAGCATAATTCCAACTCCTACTTTTTTGAATTCATCTGATACACAAAAAATTTCATTCCAAACCCTTATTTTTCTTGTATATATTTTTGCTTTTTATAGGTTTCCTGTAAACAACAAATCATAATGTTTTGTTTTCTTATCTTATTAGCCATTATTTTTCACATTATTGGAATATTTAACCCATTTACATTTAAAATCATTAGGATTTAGTTTATAATTTACTCCATTTGACTTGAATATTTTGTTTTCTGAATTAGGATTCCTTTTCCTCTCTATTTATAAGAAAAGCACATTGTCTCTTCAATTATTTCAGCTTAATAAACTTGCAAATAAACCTTTCCCAGTGGATTTTTTCCCCTCTCTCTTAATTAGTCTTCCAATTCCTTTCCCCTCTTTGTGACCCTTTCCTTAATTTTGGAGTATTGCTTAATATATTAATTCCTTTTACCTAGTTACTTAACTCTTCCCTTCTTGGAAGCAACAAACTGGGAAAATATCTTCACAGTTAAAGGTTCTGATAAAGGCCTCATTTCCAAAATATATAGAGAATTGACTCTAATTTATAAGAAATCAAGCCATTCTCCAATTGATAAATGGTCAAAGGATATGAACAGACAATTTTCAGATGATGAAATTGAAACTATTACCACTCATATGAAAGAGTGCTCCAACTCACTATTGATCAGAGAAATGCAAATTAAGACAACTCTGAGATATCACTACACACCTGTCAGATTGGCTAACATGACAGGAAAAAATAATGATGAATGTTGGAGGAATGCAGGAAAACTGGGACACTGATGCATTGTTGGTGGAGTTGTGAACGAATCCAGCCATTCTGGATAGCAATCTGGAATTATGCCCCAAAAGTTATCAAACTGTGCATACTCTTTGACCCAGCAGTGCTACTACTGGGCTTATACCCCAAAGAGATACTAAAGAAGGGAAAGGGACCAGTATGTGCCAAAATGTTTGTGGCAGCCCTGTTTGTAGTGGCTAGAAACTGGAAAATGAATGGATGCCTATCAATTGGAGAATGGTTGGGTAAATTGTGGTATATGAGTGTTATGGAATATTATTGTTCTGTAAGAAATGACCAGCAGGATGAATACAGAGAGGCTTGGAGAGACTTACATGAACTGACGCTAAGTGAAATGAGCAGAACCAGGAGATCATTATATACTTCAACTACGATACTGTATGAAGATGTATTCTGATGGAAGTGGATTTCTTTGACAAAGAGATCTAACTCAGTTTCAGTTGATCAATGATAGACAGAAGCAGCTACACCCAAAGAAAGAACACTGGGAAATGAATGTAAACTGCTTGCATTTTTGTTTTTCTTCCCGGGTTATTTTTACCTTCTGAATCCAATTTTCCCTGTGCAACAAGAGAACTGTTTGGTTCTGCACACATATATTGTATCTAGGATATACTGTGACATATTTAACATATATAGGACTGCTTGCCATCTAGGGGAGGGAGTGGAGGGAGAGAGGGAAAAATCGGAACAGAAGTGAGTGCAAGGGATAATGTTGTAAAAAATTACCCTGGCATGGATTCTGTCAATAAAAAAGTTATTATAATAATAAAAAAAGAAAATAAAAAAAAAACTCTTCCCTTCTTTTTTTTCTCCTCTTAAGCAGTCAAGTAAAAACACCCTTTACTTGTTTCTGATGCAACTTGTTTGGTAGTTTCAAATTTTATCTATTGTGCTTTTTTCTAAAAAAAGTGATTTCAGCTCTCACTTTCTTAATTATTTATTTTCACTTTCTGTTCTAGAATTTCATACTTTGATTTGCAGCTCTCATGTTTATTCTTTCTTTAACCTCTGTATTCTTCATGTAAATTCCATAAGTTTCTATCTAGTGTGATTTTTATCATCATGTTATATATTATTTCTTGATAGATTTTTTTTCATTCTTTGTAAAGTAGAAAATACCCCATATACTTCTAGAATGAGTAAGTTTCTTGAAGGTAGAATATTTTTTGTCTTTGTAGCTCTGGAGCTTAATGTAGCACCATGAAGATAGTGTTTGTTGAAGTGAATTGAATTGAGCTAAATTTCAGAATATCAAATTTAGGAAGGACTTCAGAAGTCATCCAGCATATTCATACCTAATGTCCACAATGTATCCAACAAGTGACCATCCAGTATAAACTAAGGCCTCTAGAGATTTGGAGCTATCTACTTCCCCAAAGAATAGATTCTATTTTGGGGCAGCTCTAATTGTTACAAGATTGTTCCTTATATAGAGTAGAAAGCTTCTATCCATACAACTTTTGCTCATTTATTCAAATTTTAACATCTAGACTGGGCAAAACACATAAAATCTTTTGTCCACATGATTGCTCTTCCAATGCTTAAAGATGGCTATCAGTATTTTTCCTCCAGCCTCCACTATTCAAATCTGTTTTCTAGGTCAAACTTATCAGATCACTTTAACAGTAAGGGAACATAGTGTATGGGGCACTGAACGTGGAGGCAAATCCTATTTTAGGCATTTACTATTTGTGTGACTCTAAAAAGTTATTTAAACTAATAGGGCCTTAGTTTCCTCATATATAATGTGAGGATAATACTAGCTCATGTCTTACAGAGTGATAGTAAGAATAAAATACAATCATGTATCACATGTATACATATACATACTCACATATGTATATTTATAAAGCACTTACATTCTTATACATTCTAGATATTATTTAATCCATTTTTATATGACATATATAACACAATCCTTTTTTAAGATGAAACACAAAACAATTGTAAAATGTAAAAAATTCTTTATCAAAGACCCTTTAAATGTTATTATATTTGGTAGATATGATAGAAAATGACTGCTTATATTTAAAACCAAATTTATGTACATAAAACATTTTAATTACAAATCATCTCATGAAATGGTATCCATAAATAAGAAGGTAAACTAAGTCTTAAAGAGAACAGAAAGGAAATATGCATAAGCTAAAGAAGACAATCCACTTTGTCACTAAATGTTGTTTAAAGATTACTCTCACAATGCTTATAACATTTGTTATTAAAATTCCTGTTAACAATTCACAAATTGCATAAGGAATTTGCAAAGATTGGGTAATTAAGTTTTACATTTGTTTTGCTTTGTTGTTGTTATTATTATTATTTTTTGTATTGAGTGATTCTGCCTTTGGGAGAAGGGGGAATCAGAGGATGGAGTAGTTAAGAAAAGCTTCACAATAGAGTGAACCCAGGTCTCCAGACTCCACATCGAATCCTATTCCACCTATATACAATGCTGTTGTTTCTTTTCTTCTGATCCTTACTTGATTTTTTCTCACTTGACAGAATTTGGGGATATACATCATCATTCCTTAAAAGACAAGCAGCTGCTTCCTGCTCAGCATGTCTAGCCTGGAAGCCATTTCAGGCAGGGGGGACAGCAAGAATAGAGGTGTGCAGATGTGATTTAGCATGAGATTTGCTTGAAAAAATTCAACGAACATTTATTAATTACTAAAATGTGTAAATCACTTCACTAGGTATAGGGATATTATGTATTTTAAAAGAAAAGAAAAAGAAAAAAAGACAACTCCAGGCTTCAAGGAATTTACATTAGGGAAGATTTGAAATGCACATGTATACCAGATCAAATAAATTTGAGATACTTATAGGACAGTTGTAGATGTTCTGAAAGCAACAGATTAAGCAGGTTGAGACTTCATGGGAGACATTGGGGATGGATGCTTAGATTTGGGAGTCATCTGAGTAGAGATGATACATTGGACCTGTGATATTTTAAAAAGATCATTAAAAGAAAATCAAAACATATAGAGTAAGAGCAGGCCCTAGGGGAGAGCTTTATGGAACACTTATGCTTAAGGGAGAGTAATAGGGCAAAGAAAAAGCAAGGAAAACTGATAAGCTTTCAGACAATAAGAAGAATAAGGTGAAAATAGTTTGTGGAGACCAATTGTGGAGAGATTAGTTTTGAAAAGGACAGTAAGGGTCCAATGCTTAGAACAGTGCCTGGCACATAGTAAGTGCTTAATAAATCCATGTTGACTCACTGACTATTTATGAAACAGGATGGGTCCTAATCTGGTTCAATCAGAAGATGTGTATCAATAAGTAGTGAGAAGTAACTGAACACAGGTTGTAGCATAAGGGATGTATGCTTTAATTGCCAGGTAAAGAATTTAAACTTGGTGCAGATGGAAAGGGAGCCACTGAAGAGCATTGAGCAGAGTAGTTGATATCATGAAAGAGATAGATTATCTATACTTAATTATAAACAATTTTATATTCTCCATTTTTTATTCATAAATCTCTTCATACTAAACTGTAATCAGTTTGCTAGTAAGAATTAATTGTGAATCAATTCAATTTAATTCATAAAGATTTGTTAAACACCTGCTTTGTGCAAGGCACCAGATATTGGGGCTACAAGGACAAAATTAAGTCCTATCCTCCTGGAGCTTATATTCCCTCGAATGTATTTAACATTATATTATAAGCTTTTGTAAAGGATATCACTGAGCCTCATAATTTCACTTTTATTCTTTCCATTAAAAAAAAGTTTATCTCATGAAATCTATTCATGAATCCCTTTATTGCCTATCATCATAATAAATGTGAAATCACTGCTCATTTCACAAATGATTCCCATACATCCTTAAGATTTTACCTATCCACAGAAGGGGAAAGGAGAATTGGATTCAGCAAAATGCATTTAGTATTAATGATATTATTAGTATAATAATGAAAAATTTCCCAGGCCAGTTACTTTTTTGGCCCATCCATACAAATATGGACTATAGATTTCCAAATAGTTTTGTAATTAAAAGTAAGGGGTAATGACTTAAGGTCTCTGTGCCACAGGAGACTTAGACTACCTTATAGCTTGGCTACTGATTGGCAGGAATCATCACCTCTTGTCTGGACTATTACAATAGACTCCTAAAAGATCATCATGATTCTAGTCTCTCCCAACTTCATATGATTCTCTACTCAGCTGCCAAATTGATATTCCTTAATGAGGGGTCTGACCTTGTTCAAGAAACTTCAAGTGACTCTCCTAGTGTTTGCCTAGAGCTTCCCCTCTTGGATGTCCACAATCTGAATCCAATCTGTTCCTGTAGGATAACCACACATTCCACACCCTCTGCAATCCTGCTAGTCTGGTCTACTTGGAGATTCCCCTGCAGAACAAACATTTCCCATCTCCACGTATTTGCTCAGACTAACTCCAAAGACCGAAACTGTCTGCCTTTTTCTGCTTCTTGGAATATGAGGCTATTCTTCAAGGCTCATTTTAATTGCTAAGGAGCCTTCCCTAATTCTTCAGTTAGTTGTCCCTTCCTTCCTGTGTGTATTTGTTGTTTTTGTGTGTATATGTATACACATATGCATGAACATGCACACATGTATATATACACATACACATAAAATACACACACATATCTATCTGTATCATACACATATATGCAAACATAGGCAGCTAGAGCATGCAGAGGATAAACTTCTGGGTATGGAGTCAGGAAGATTCCACATCCTGAATTCAAATCTGGTCTCAGACATGTACTGTAAAATGAATTGGAATATAAAGTGGTAAGCCATTTCTGTGTCTTAGCCAAGGAAACCCCAAATGAGATTGCAGAGTTGACTACAACAGAAAAATAACTAAACAACAACAAATATGTATACATAATAACAATAATACATATGTATGTATGTGTGTATATGTATGTTATATATCAGTATATGTGTACACACACAGTTTATTTATTTTGAACACAGTGAAATGTGAACTCCTTGTATGTACAGACTGCTTTTGATATTTGTATCCCCAGTGTCTAGATCAATGCCTAGAATATTATAGGTGCTTGATAAATACTTGTTGATTGATTTATTGTTTCCATATCAAGAGCTCATTGCATTGATCAAATCATAAATCCAATCCACCTGACCAATACAAAAGAGAAACAGAAGCTAGTGACATATAGAATGCCAATAAGACCTGTATTCAAGACCAGTCTCTGATGTACCCTGGATGTCTGACCCTGCGTGAGACATTTAAGCTCTCACTGTTTTAGTAACTCTAAAACTCTAAGTTACCTGCATTGATCAAAGGAGTTCCTTATACCAATTAAATCACAGAGCTAGTCCCTGTCTCAAACCCTGTACATTGCTAGTTAACACATCTCGTGTGTCCTTGTTTCAAACAAGAAAACATGGCACTTTGGTCTTCTCCAAGGATACCTCCTTTTTACTGTTTGTATCTTATATGTACCTATTTATTTACATTTTGCTTTCTTCATTAGAATGTGAACTCCTTGAGACAAGGCACCTTCTGTCTGTATTTGTAGCATTGTTGATTAGCACAATGCCTGACATGTTAAGAAATGTTTGTCGATTGATACATAACTTCCTTGCTTTTGGTTGTAGCTACAATGTTTTCTGTCTAAAGTAAAAATACTTATTTTCTCATGTTGGTATTGCCATTAACTTTGGGTAAAAGATATTTAAATAGCATGGCCTTATTTTTCTTATAAAACTGACTCGATAGTTAAAACTTAAATTTTTACAGCTAAGTTTTGCAAAATGCTGACCTCAAAACCATTCTGCAAGGTAGAGAGCATACACATTATTTATTCTTCTATTACAGAGGAGGAAACAGGTTTGATGAGATGCAGGGAGATTGATCAGTGTTAAGATATGAATGCACTTCTCCTGGGTGACAGTCAAGTCACCTACTCTCTTTGGAGCTTCATATGAGGAGAATTGATCATTTGGATTTCTTAGGATCCTTCCAATCCTTAAGGCACACTCCAAGCACACTTGGCACTATTCTGTCCTGACTCTGCTCAAGGTCGCTTCTTGTTCATTATTCTAAAATACATAGAACTCCTATTTGAAATAGCATATGATTTGAAAGTGAGGAACATGACGGGAAAACCTTTTTAGTGATGCTAAACAATTACTGATAGCACATCAATGTTTAACTTTGATCATGTTTGATTGAGGAGCACAGAAAATGGGGAGGTTTCCATACATATGATTTACAATCTTTTTTTTTTTTTAAACAAGCAAACAAACAAACCATTTTTCCTAGCTAGGGCATTCAATTCCCCCATATGAAACCTGGTAAGAGAAATACTAGGCTTTCTTTATCTGGCAGAGGAGACTCCCTCCACCCCCAGCTGTCTTCTTAGAAGCCAGGTTTCCCACTGACATCAATGGAAGGATTGATGAATATAGTATCCTAGGATTTTGGTTTGCCATATGGATCTGTGACTGGGATCTTGCTCCTAGAGATGTCATTACATAAACATCACCATTGCTTCTTATCCTCTGTGTTCTCAGACAAATTACTTTGCTCCATATCACCCAGGCTACTGCAGTCATTACGCAGTAGGAAAGCGTGTTTCCTGGGCCAGCCAGCCTGATGGTAACTCACACATGGTCATGCATGTGTGGCTACTTAATAAATACCTGGGCAGGATGATGTTTCTGACAGACCACAGACTGTCCATAGAAGAGATGAGGAGCTGAAAGAAAAGGACCAGCCAGGACACCCTTCAAATATATAAAGCTTCTGAATTTCCATTTCATCTTTGGTGAAAACTAAGAAAAGCTGATGTAAGAAAATTTCTTTCAGGCATTAGTTTATTTGGTAGGAGAGCATTTGTAGGGCTCAGCTTAAATACGAAGGAAATGGTTTTTAATGCAAAAGCAAAATATTCCATATATTGACCTAATTCACACTACAGCAATCATTATATTTAATTCTGCAATTATTTCTTTGAGGGAAAAATGATATATATTTTTTTCCATTAGGGAGATGGTACATTTTCCCACACATGTTCAAACAAAACATCCATAGAGAAGTTTTCAGGGAAGATACAGCAGGAATTCTTAGTTATTTCTTTGTTATAAATAACATTTTTTTAAAAAAAGAATTTTTTTAAAACAGAAAAGTTAAATTATGCACAGTTTCATATTTACAAAGCCCTTTATCAGATGAAAATCATGTGAGGAATCTGGTAATGGGCTCTATAGGACTTCAGACAATAAAAACAAAGCATCTAAAAAGACCAGCCCCCCAAAGATAATATTCATTTCAGGAAAACTAATTTCAATAGAAATATCTCCTCTATGTACAATGTTTTTACACTTAATGGCATGTATAGCAATGGGCCTTTGACACATGCAGGCAGTAGCTTGACTGTTATATCAGGTTATACATTTCTCCAACATTGATTTTTGACTTAATTAAACTCATAAAGGCACAGAAGTGAAGAATCAGCAGAGCACAACTGCCCATCGACAATTAACTTAAGAAGTGACTGAGTCTCTCCCAGAGTATTATTCACAGAAAGAAATTGATTTCTCAAAGAGGGGTCTATAAATTGCTGTTATAGAAATGTAACTTCAGAACATTTATTTAAGTTTTTGAAAGAGGTCTTTTCCCTTCTAGTCCTTATTTTATCCTTACCATTTCCTAACTAATTTATGTTGAAAATTTACCAGAAGGACATCTGAATGTTTTGAATAGCCATTTAAAAAAATCTTTTATTCTTCTTTTCCTCCATTCCCACTTTAGAGAAAGAAATTCCTTACTAACATAGGGAGGGAGGCATTTTGTAAAGCCAGAATTCAAGGGGAAAAAGTAGTTCTTTCATGTTATTTGATCATTCCTGAGGTAAGAAATAAGATTTTTAATAGTTGTAGCTCTATTTCCAATAAGAACTCAAATCTTCTCCACTTATCTGGTCTGTTATTTTTGACACTGATTTACATTGATTTGTAGGAATTGTATAGAGTAGCTGCAAAGGGTAGAATATGTTGAATTGCATATTTCTTGATAGTTTCTATCCTGTAGGTGGCATGACTGAGTTGAAGTTTGACTGTCCAGTAGGTCACTTTGTGTTTTCACAATACCATATTTCATGAATTAATAACATTTAAGTCTGGTTTCTCTTTCTTTGCCTGTAGTGAATTGGAATGTTCTTTTATTTACCGTAGGCATCCAGAACAACAAGGAACATTTTTGAATAACCTATAGTATTCTTCCTGAATCTGGAAAAAATGAAGACAAACAAAAGTCACTTTTACAGAATTCCTTGAACTCACTTATTATAAATTTCTAAAAACTCCTATACTATTTTCAAATCAAGGACAACATAAGACTATCATGCTGAGATGCTTAAATATCCATATCTGAAACTTTCCAGAGAGCAATCAATAATAATGGTGATGAGATTCACTGTCTTTTGGAAATAAAGGCCAAGAGAATGAATTCTTTTCAGATAGAGATTTTCATTCATCGGAGTATCAGTCGTTTGCATAACAATCATGAGATATTTAATGAAGATGAAATACTTACTTTTCTAGATAAAACACAAAGAAATATGAAGATGAACATTCCTTGGAAAGCATTGCAGATTGTGAAAAGATATGCTGTCACCACCGATGCATGTACAACATGGAGAACCCCAAAGATCCAGGTAGTTCCAAGGAGGAAGAGCAGAGCCAGAGCTCCCCGTGCACATGACCTAAATCATATTTATAATATTACAAAGGAAGCTTCAAGCACATTGTTTGAAACCTTTAAATTAAGTCTTCCATGATTATACTGTGGAAAATTCACAAGCCAAAGAAACTTCTTTAACAAAGATTGAAAATAATTTTGAATTATGAAAAAAAAAGAAATCTTACTATAGTTACATGGGGTGGCCTTTAGGGTGTGCTGCTGTACTGTTGCAAGAACTCATAGCTAAAAGCAGGTTATATACAGCATTAAAAAAAGTGGATAATTTTTTTTTAAAGAGACTTTCTTAATCTGAAAATATTTCCCCCCCATCCCCTTTCTGGTATACTGCAGACCAATATGATTTGATTTTAAATCTACTGTTCATGTAATTCCCAAAGGTAAAACATATATCTGTTATGAAGTATTTCCCCTAAGAAACCTTGGAAAAATGTGCTGTGTGCTCATAGGTCAGCCCATGTGCACAACATCAAAAGAATTTTCTGGCTTCCTTTCAGATGTGATACAGAAAAGGGTGCAGGATGTAAAACTAGATTTTCTTCTTTTTGATCTTACAACACAAATGCCTCTCAATTCTTCCAGGGTCAGAATGTTGATGTCTCTATGTTAGAGGCACATAATATGTTTGTGTATATATATCATAAGCATATAATATATGTGAATGTTTGTTTAATACATATGTGCATGTGTATGCATGTGCACACATTTTGACAAAAAAAAAGAATTGCCTATGACTTTGGTGAAATATTATACAGGCTTATTCACTGACTGTACTGATGACTTTCATTGCCTTGAAAATGAAGTAACTAATGATTGCTTTCTCATTCATTCTTAGTCCAATCACTCCTTAGTATGGAAGATCTTTTAGCCCTGTTCCTTAGAAAATGAATCATTTTCAACTTCATTAAAACCAGCTCCCTCCATGAGACTGTGTAGGGGAAGGAGTAACAGAAAGTCATCAATCACACAATAGCTAAATCCTAACTATAAATCTGGTACAACACATGGAAACTGCAGGAGTGTTTCTAAGCAACACAAACAGTACGTTGTTTTCAATGTTCCCTATTGTACACTTCAGCTTTCCCTGCACAAACGGTTTTCAAGGTCTCAATAAATCAGTTTTAAGGAGAGAAAGCTGATAGAGAAAATCATGGCAACATGCAAAATACAACCAATTCTCTATCCCATCACAAATATTTTTAAATGATTTTGTCCCTAAAAGGAAAATTACTAAGAAATGACCTTTGATTTTCTGAACACAAGCCCTATCACTTTTCACATAATAATAACTGACATTTATATATATAAGATATCATCTTGATATTCAACACAATTAAGAGAGGACCCTAGCATGTTGGCAGGAGCCCCTGTGGTCAACTTGTGGTCAGAGAAATGGGAGGCTTTGATGGTTTGTGATCTGCATGCTCAGGGCGGATAGACATCAGTGAAATTACTGGTTCATTGAAGTATTTGATTATATGGTATTTTGAGGATGGCTAAGCACCATGATAATAATAATAATAATAATAACAACAACAATAATAATAGCTAGTATTTATGTAGGACTTACTATTTACCAGGCATGGAGCTAAGAGCTTTATAAGTGTTATTAACTCATATGTTCTTTCAACAACTCTGGGAAGTAGGTGCTATTATTATGATTCCCATTTTACCATTGAGGAAACTGAGATAAATAGAAGTTAAGTGGCTTGCCCAGGTTCACACAGTTGGTTAGTGTCTGAAACTGGATTTGAACCCAGGTCTTCCTGACCAGGCTCAGTGCTCTCTGTGAGGGTTCTCTGTGCCCACCCCACCCCTTTTCTGTCTCCACTCTGCCACTTAGCTAAGTCTAGAATGTCAGTTTCTTGAGGTCAATGACTTGTCTTCATACTCCTAGTTTATTGCACATAGTAAGCATCAATAAATAACTAGTTAATTGAATTATGATCTCATTTGAACCTTACAATGATTCTGTGATGCTACAAATAAAGAAATTGAGGTTTTGCTAGGTTAAATGTCTTATCTGGTGTCATGCAGTTAATATCCCCCAAAAAGGAGACTTTGAAGAAAGCTTACCTTATATTTTCATAGCAACTAACTTCTGGTTTTAGCATTGCAGTATGTCGAAAAACTTTGTAGATGATCACCCCAAAAGCCAGTAGATTTACCTGGAGAAACATACTAATTTCAATTGATTGTGAAATAATTTTGAATGCTAGTATTAGAGGTATATTGAGGAAGATGAAAAAAGAAGTAAAGATGTCACACTATAAAGAGCCTAGAAAAATCATAGCAGTTTTAGATCTTAGGAAAGCAAAATCTTTTAATAGACATGAGTCAAGCAAATCTGTAACTCGACCTAATCTTAACATTATCGCCACAAATGTTTATTGATTTCTTTTTTTGGTAAATCTCTCCTATTCCCAGTGCAGATTATTTTAAGCAGATGCCAAAAAGACTCTTCAGATTTCTCACTATCATACATATTGATCAGGGCATATCATCTGTTGCCAGCAACATCAAAAGCTCCCTGTGCATGGAGGTCATTTTGGGTTTGGAAAGCTTTGGGAATAATTTAGAAAACAATTTTGATAGATCCTTTACTGAATGACATGGGTTATATTTTTATAAGGGTTTACTTGAAGAATGCTATTAGTGACTTTTCTGACAAAAATAGTTACTCTCATTTGAAATAGACAAGGGGGATCTTGAAAGAAAACTGGAACCTTTAATAAATTACGATCAATCACTCCACACATAATCAACCTCCAAATAAATTCTGTTTAATTGAATTAAAAGTCATTGCTATGTTTCATCAGACTTCATGAAGTTTTCTACGCTTCATCCTGTCCTAGATTAATCTCACAATACTGATGATTGGGGCTTATTTTCTTCCCTACATTTTGTGTCAAAATCTCTTCAAATATTTATGAGGTAATTTTTTTTGTAAGGCATTCTGATTCTATTAACATATGCTTACTTATAATTTAATTCTTTGCATTTGGTACCATGAACTAAATATATATGAATCATTTCTATCATTTTTATTTTCAAAAGTTTTTAATAAGGGATAACTATTATTATTTATATGTTTGGAGGACAAAAAGTATTTGTCTTTATTTGTCTTTCTAAACTTTTAGAAATTAGTTCAGCTTATACTGGAGGGTTAGGTGTATGACAAAAATTTTTTTTTTGCTTTAATCATTTACTTATCCCTTTATGAAATACTCAAATCCAAATGAACACAGTGACCTCAAAGTGTAGAGTCAAGAGTATTCAATGGGAGTTAAGAAGCGATTTGAGTTCTTATCCTAGGGCTTTTACTTGTTCACTTTGAGAGAAATTGGATAAAGCATTAAATGTTTCTGGTCTTTAATTTCTCAGTAATGAAATGAAGGCTTTGTACTAGAAGTTCTATATGGTTCCTTCCAGCTATATAATAAGATTGATATAATTCATATTTATATCAATGTTCTTTTGTTAAATACCTCGTGCTTAAAATAATATTAATACTTTCTATTTATTTAGCATTTCCAGACTTTAATTCACCTTGACACAAATTCCCCAACATGAGTCTCATAGCATCCTATGAAACATATATACCTGAAAGATAATAAACTGGCACCCATTTTACAGATGACCAAATTAACAATAATTAACACAATGCAGCTTGCCCCGGGATTCCATTGGAAAACCATTATATCCTGACTCCTCATCTAGGATTTTTTCTAACTACTATACTTGCTTTGAATATGTTATCCAATGGTTTTTAATTTTTGAAATTGTGATAGACAAAATGATAATGATCAGCTAACTTTTAAGCTAATCATAACAAGGGAATATGTTAAGCTTTTATTGTCTTTATGTCTTGAACTAACACTAATTGGAAGCCTCTCTTTTATGATCTATTTTATGGGTTGTTGGAAATTTCATAAATTGCTAGGATGCTAGAATTTCAACCAAAGGGCAGGTCCAGTATTTGCTAAAATATAACAGTAAAACAAGAATTTTGTGCTGTCTCTCCTCTATGGGGTTGATCTTTGGAAGCAAATTCTTAGGGGTATAATATAAGCTGAGGTTTAGGCTTTTTCATATTGGAAAATGTCCATTAATTCTAATTACTTCATTAATTAATTCTAATGGGAATAATGCTTCCCTATCAAGAAGAAAGAAGACCTTTCACAATTGCAGAGGGGAGATAAAATTGATTTAAATAAATTTAGGCGACAGGATATTTGAGTAGTCATCATTCAGGTAACTATTATGACAAATAAGTAACATTTTTATGTAATAATTTTCAATGTCATAAAAACCTGACTATCCCAGAGACTCTTAATCTTTCTTATGACATGGACCCCTTCTCAAAATAATGTCTCTTGCCTGTACTGAATTGAAGGAAAGTCTAAATTTAATTTAGAAGTTAGTGGAATTGAAGAGGTAATTTTCACCAACCAACTTCTTACAGTTCTGAAATGTAAGAAGACCTGGACCATATATTGATTCTAGGTTTTTACAATTCTAAAAGATTATCATCTCTTTCTAGCATAATCAATTAAGATAGCAAAGATGTTGGATAAGGCAAAATGCTTTAAAAAAGCACATGAAATATGCTAGAAGTTACTTTTTATGTCTTGAAAATATTTGTGAGACATTCTAAGCTACATTGGTTATCTTGGTAAAAACAGGAGCTAGAAAATATGAAAATTTTCAAAACAGTTCCAAAGACCCACACATTTTGTAATTTACAGTATGTTCTAGCAGCACTTCTCAAGTTTTGCTTCCAATATAGCTAGCTATAGATTGGGCTGGGGAGAGAAAACTGTTGCTCACACCCCTTTGGGTTCTCTGGAGCGTTCACTTGTTTGGGCTTTGCAGTCCTGTGCCATATGCTGAAATTGGGGAACAGGGAAATGCAATGCTCTCAAGGGACAACTCAGGCCTGGAAATTACATTTTCCAATATGGAATGGAAAGCTTCTTGCGCTCATAAAAACCAGGTGCTGCTGGGCAGTGGCAAACTAATTCTCATTTCATAAAGGATATCATTGCATGTTTTTTCCCCCTAAATCTGCATACGTGCTCATTTTGAAAGCTTTTCTGTATTGATGATATTATTTATGATTGGGCCTAATCCAACATTTTCATTCAGTTGCTTCTTGTATTCTTGATGATATGAGTTGTAGGCATATGGAACTTGTTATTAGGAGACATTATTACATATTTCTAAAGTATAGAAATAGATTCAAGAAGTGTTTTGATAAGTTCAGGGATAAGAGATCCACAATGGCATATCGAGGGGATGTTAAGGATATTTAGGGCATTTCCTTAATCTACAGATATCACAATGGGCCGTTCATGTACCCTTACCCAAATGCCCTTTGAGACCATTTTCAGAGAGAACATTAAACAATCCCTTGGGGGTCTGTCATGAGGCCATACTTCCTGATGTTAAGTGAATACATTAAATAATATATAGCTACCAGGAATAAAGAAATAATAGTCTTTGTGCACTCTGTTCTAGTGAGACTAAATCCACAGGAGGGGTCCTAATCATTATTTTATGTTATAGCTCTTTTTGGCATTCTGGAAAAGGCTATGGACCAATTTTCAGATTAATGCTTTTTAAATGCATTGAACAAAATACACAGGATTACAAAGGAATATATATATATATATATGTCATATATATATATATATGTATATGTATATACACACATATAAAATCATGGATTGTAGGCTCTAAATCACTATTGATTAGAGAAATGAAAATTAAAACCACTCTGAGATATCACTTCACAATGTAAGATTGGGTAATATGATAAAAAGGGAAAGTGTGTTGCTAAATGATGGAAAAGATGTGGGAAAATTGGAACACTAATGTATTGTTAGTAGAATTGCAAATTGATACAATTTCTGAAGGACATTTTGGAACTATGCCCAAAGAGCTATAAAACTGCAAATACCCTTTGATCCAGCAATGCTACTATTGGGTCTGTATCCCAAAGAGACCATAAGAAGGGGAAAAGACCCACATATACAAAAATATTTATAGTAGTTCTTTTTGTAGTAGAAAAGAATTGGAAATTGAAAGGGGGCATGCCCATCAATTGAAAATGACTAAATTTTGGCATATGAATGTAACAGAATACTACTGTACTATAAGAAATAAGTAAGTGGATTTCAGATAATCCTGCATAGATTTACATGAACTGAGGCTGAATGAAGTGAGCAGAATCTATATTATATAATGATCAACCATGATAGGTTTAACTCTTCTCAGTAATACAGTGATTTAAGACAATTCCAACAGACTCATGATGGAAAATGCTATCCACTTCCTGAGAAAGAACTACAAACTACAAATACAAATTGAAGCACAGTATTTTCACTTTTCTTGGTTTTTTTCCTCGTTGTTTTTCCTTTTTGTTCTGATTCTTTTTTTATAACACGATAATAAAGAAATATGGTTAGCATGATTTTACATGTATAATCTATATCAAACTGCTTGGGGAAGAAGGAATGGAAAGAGACAGAAAGATTTGGAATTCAAAATCTTACAAAAATGAATGTTGAAAGCTAACTTTATATATATTTGAAAAAAATTTAAATAAAAAAGTGGAAAAAATGTTAAATAAAAAAATCATTGTCCTAGATTAAGAACCACTGATATAGAGGATTGTTTCATTTTGGAGGCATTGCTAAGTTGAAGAGTTCCTGGATGAGGTCCATCAGAAGGAGCTTTGCATCCAAATCCTATAAGAAATTGATTGGTTGATGGAACTAGGGATGTTTAGCCAGAAGGAAAGGAACTGTGGTAACAGTTCTCAAGTACTAGAAAGTCTGTCATGTGAAAGAGGGGTTAGATTTGTAATTACTTGGCCCTATAGGTCATAAATAGGTAAAATGGCTGCAGAGAGACAGATTTAAGCTTGACTTCAGGGAAAACAAATCCCACAACCAGCACTTTCCAACTATGCATTAGGCCATTGCAAGTATTAATAGATTCCTCCTCACTGTGATATTCAGGTGATGACTGGATGGTTATTTGTGCATTATATTAGGGATTCTTTTTAAAGCACAAATTAGAATCATCTACTGCAAAAGTGCCAGACAACTCAGAAATTCTGTGATTTATTTGATTCTGTAATGTGACATTTTTTTATTTTGTTATGGTCAGTTATTGATTCCTGGGATGAAAGGAATAAAAATACCCTCCTTTGTGTGTGCTGCCCAACTCTAGATCTATGATGCTAGGATGCTAGATAAATATTATATCCTAACCTTTTTCAATACAGTGTAAATTACATGGAGTTACTAGTGCTTAATATGAACAGAACAGTAGAAGTTTTCATGGAATATCAAAGCTATGAATAATCTGAAGGCCATTATGGATGAAGGTGATGAAGAGATTTGGAAGAAGAAGGTGCAAATACAGGGAAAAGAGAAAAACAAGATAAAGTAGACAAGCAGAATAAAAATCCACCTATAATTAGTAGTAGGGATAATTATATAAGAAACTTAGAAGGAATTACTCTGGCAAGGCTGAAAAAAACAGATTGAAGACATCAGGAGAAAAATAAACCAGACTATGAAATTTTTGCAATCTGAGCTTTAGCATTAATTTTTGGTATAGAGAAAATCCCAAAAGGAGGAAATAAATGAGATGCTTCTTGATCATACTCTTCTCCCAATGAAACAAAACAATAAGAATGAAAAGAAGTGAAAATGAATTATTAATATTTTAACATGTATGTAATGATTATAGTTTTAAATTATGAATTATCTAAGTACTCTAACAACAATCATATAAAGTCCTCCCATTTGTGATTTCACTTCTTTCTCCTATGTTTTTTCTCATCAGTAATATGGAAATCTTCAGTGACTTTAGTAGATTAAGTGACTAATTTTGCTAGTCACTCACTCCTGGAATTTAGTGCCTTATATCAGTAACTTTCCCTGTATTCAGGATGGGTTTATTTGTAGAATACCTGCTAAGTAAGTAATGGGATACAAAAAAAGTATAAGATATATCCCTGCCTTTAAGAAATGGAAGTTGTTAGGTAGACAGACCAAACCATATGAAAAAGATCTCATTGGTAACATATGCTCATAAAGATTAAAAGGGTTTAGTATGCCCAATGTTTTCCACCATGAGTAGAATGTAAGCTTCTTGAAGAGAAGGCTATTATTGGATTGCCTTTATTCTATGGGTGGTATTGGAGATATAAAGTAAAAATGGCACATTTCCTGTCTTCTGGAAATTTACATTCTACTTGTGAAGAAAAGCATTAGACATACTGAATGTTGGGATTTTGTGTGCTCTCTTCTTATCCTAGAAATAATAGGGAAAGGTAAGGAAAAGTCCCCACATGTTGGGTGTACCCTCTGTAGCAGACATAAGGAAGGACATAATTAAGACCTATCTGGGATAAGCATGTATGGATAGTTGCAAATTGCAGTATTGGAGAAATTACCAACATTGACAAAATCATAGATCTGAGTTGCTAAGTATTCCAGAATTACCTGCAAAATCTAGTATAGTTCCTTATACAGAGAGGGCACGTTAGCATAATATTCACACCATTTATATAATATATACAACCCACATTTTATAAATATAACTGCATATATATATATACACATATATTACTTATGCTATGAAATAGTTCCTATTAGTATATATTATTCATGTATTAGTATATATCTAAAGCTTTAAGGTGTACAAAGTGTTTCAGAAACATCTTATTTGGTCCTCTCCACTACCTGAGAGGGAGATGCTATTATTATTATTATTATCACCCTTATATTATTGATGAGGAAACTGAAGCAAACAGCAGTTAAGTGATTTAAATAGGATCATATAACTAGTGTCTGACAATAAATTTGAATTCAGGTCTTCCTGACTATAAGCAGAAAATAACCTATCTGCCTTAAGAATTATTACTCTAGTCCTATTTTTATCCTGAATATTGGAGTTTTTAAGATAAACGAAGACTTAGAAATGAATTTGAATTCACAAGCAATTTGTTTTACAGTCCTGGAATCATCAACCACCAGAGCCTATAAAGCTTTCTTTGGAGAATATGCAAATCAGAGTGTGAAAAAGAAGAGAAAGAAACCCTCTGGTAATCCCCACCATGTCTTGTATCACAGGAAAGACTGGAAATAGACACAGGGGTGGTATTTACCTAGACCAAATAAACAGACAACATCTAAAAGGAGATAGTAAGTCATCATTCAATTTAGGAGTCTCTTGATTCCCCCCCTTCCAACTTTAGGGTTATTTATTTATGGAATGGAATCTGCACTCTTCTTCATGATGCATATTCTTTGCAGAAGATCAGTGGGCATCCTATGTTGCTCGACTCTGCCTGCCTTTCTAGCACTGGAAAATTTAGCAAAAAGAGCTAGTGAAAAAGCAGAAGATAATTCTGAAAGATTTAGATATACAAGTCCTGATTCAGTCTGAGTGCTTCAAATTCAGACTTCAAAATGAATCCCCCCAAATCAGTCATTTTTCTTTTCTTAGTCTCATTCTCAATAATTGATAAAGCCATCTATATGCTGATGTCAGATCTCACCAAAAAGAATGAGAAAATTTCTCCTGCTGCTCCTTTAGATGCAAGCTTGAATTTTTTACATACATCAGGTGGAATCTGGCTCCGTTGGAAATGTGTGATGTTCAGAACTGCTATATTTCTCAACTGCTCGTATTATCTTGAAATTAACCAATTTACGATAGCCCCAATTTTGTCAAGGGCAAAAGACACAGGTCACTGTGTCTGCCTATCTAAAGACATGCATGAATTAGTGGTCTTTTCTCAACCAATGTGCTATTTTAGTTAGAGTACCATAATGTTAAACAGTTAACAAGGCAACAGTTTAAACTTCCAATTTTTTTTTAAAGTATGCCATATTAATTGCACAGAATTGCTCACAAGCTGGCAATCAAGCCGTCTCGGTTTTGTCTCCTGTATGATTTTTCTTATTATTTCCTCCCAATTGGCAGTGCTTCTGTAAATGCTTTAGCTACAGCACTAGTCATGTAGAGCATTGGAAAGCTGGAAGTGGGGGAAGAGCAGCAAGAGACGCTAAAAATTAAATTAGAATAAAGAAATGCTCAGCAGTAGTATATGTGAGATTTTGCAATTATAATTGCTCTGAAAAATCTCAATTATTTAAAATATGAATACTTGATAGCTAAATATATTTAAGACCTTGTATAAATAAGTATTAATTTTGTCATAAAATTATGCATTGCCATGAAAATTTAATAGAAAGTTTATAATTTATGCTCTAGACATAGCATATTTGGCAAGTGTGTCAATGTCAACATTTCTGAACACATTCTCAAGCAGGCCTTTATTTATTTATTCATTTATTTTTTAGGCTATGCCTATATTTTACTTTAAAACAAAACCAAAAAAAAATACATCCAAATGCTGGCACAAATCATAACCAACAAATGCTGTCCAAAGGAAAAAAGAAATCATTCAATAAACATTTGTTAATGACCTACTATGTGCAGAACAATGTGCTAAGTGTGAAAGGCCATACAAAGTTTGATAAAGGGGCCTTGTCCCTCAGTAATATAGCTCAAATATTCCTCCTATATCATCCTTTCCCTCATCCTTCCTGTTAAAAGGGCTTCTACCTTCCCTTTGAAATTCTTTGTATAACTTTGCTTATACTGTCTATATTTCTCTCTGTGTATATATACATAAATATACATGCATGTATATATATCTAAATCTATTGAGAGAGAGAGACAGAGACAGAGAGAAATAGAGAGACAAAAAGAAGAAAGAGAAAAAGAGAGAAAAAGGGAGAGAGAGAGGGGGTAGAGAAAAAAGAAGGGGGAGAGAAAGGAGGAGAGAGAGAGGGGGGAGGCAGGGACAGAGGAAGGGAAGGATTAAAGAAGAGGGAGGAAGGAAGGAGGGAGAAAGAAGGAAGGAAGGAGGGAGAGAGAGAAATGGAGAAAGAGAGAAGGAAGAGAGTGGGAAGACAGAATGGAGGGACAGAAGGAAATGGAGGGAGGGAGGGGGAAAAGAGAGGAGGGAAAGAGAGAAAGAGAGAAGGAAAGGAGGAAGGGAGGGAAGGAAAGAGAGGGAGGAAGGGAAGAGGGAGGAGAGAAAGAAGGAGGGAGGGAGAGAGGGAGAAAGAAAGACGGAGATACAGAGAGACAAACACATATGGAGGAATTTTCTTTCCTCTATCTAGTACAATGTAAGTTACATGAAGGCAGGAGCTAATCTGTGTCTTTATCTCCCCTGCTTAGTTTAGAGTACATTGCACAATGTGGGAGAGAGGCAGAGGGAGGAGGGGTTTCATTGACATAAAGTGGAAAATTACTTCTGAGTTTATTCCCTCTATCAATGAAGATTGCATTGGCTTGCAAAAGATCCTATTTATAACTAGTAATACTTGTTATTACTGGCTCCAGTAATCCAGATTGTGGATAATTCTGACATAGAGGCTGGCCATCTATTCACTATGCCAGGCTTTTGTCTTACCTTGAATACGGGAAGGTTTCCTAAATGTTTGCCAACCTGAATTGAACTAATGCACACAGGCAGATAAATTGATATGATATTAGTGATATCAAAAGAGTACAACAAGAGATAGATTTTCAATAAAGGAGACAAGACCTCTTAAAATTGCTATATGGTTGTAGGTATGCAAGCAGGCAGTATAAATTCTTGGGATTTAAACTCTCAAAGAAAACACACTCTACCCACTTAGAATAAATACTGTCCGTGTGATATGTTTCACATCTAACAATCTGAGGTCAGCATGAACTGTCATAGTTGGAATGTGGCCATTTTTCATCTAACTGTAGATTAAACATCCAAATTAAGGTTAAAAATAAAAATGTGAAATTCTGAAGTGGTCAGTTAAAATATCTCTAATATCTCTAATAATATAAATGACAAAAGATACCAAAATAAATAAAAGGCAAAAACAAACCAAGAATGTTTTTAAGAAAGCTTTGGTTTAGGGGGCAGCTAGGTGGCACAGTGGGTGGAGCACCAGCTCTGAAGTCAGGAGGATCTGAATTCAAATTTGACCTCATACAAAACAATTCCTAGCTGTGTGACCCTGGGCAAATCACTTAACTCCATTTGCCTCAGCCAAAAAAAAAAAAAAGACCTTTGGCTTAGAAGACAGGACTTTTAACTTCACTAAAAAATTCCTTATGCCAGAGGAATGCAAATTGTGGAAACTTGACTTCTGAAAGGCTTTAAGCATAGAGCCAGCAACAGACTATCTGTGTTTTCCCAAGAACCAATCTGGTTAAGTATCCAGAAGCAAATAAGAGGAGGGTTGGCCAATTGGTGATGGATTTTTTGGATGTGGCAATACATAATAATCACACTAATTAATAATATCTAGAAAACTTTCACAAAATTGTTCTGAGTTCAGAGAAATCCCCTTATGTTTCTTCAGAGAAAGTGGCAGAAGCATAAAATCAATTCAGTATTTTTGTATTGGCCCAGTTTGGTCATACTTGGGAGAGTTTCTCTCCTCCCCCAATTCTCTTATGGTATAAGATTAACATTTCAATAAATATTCATCAAGCAAAAGCATTGTAGTCGGTTCCAGGAAAGATAAAAATTTAGATAAGACTTGGTTCTTTGCCTCATGTAGATTACATTCTAGGTATTAGATACACTTAAATACAGATAGCTAACCATCTTAAATCTAGGAAATACCAAATTGAATTCAAATTCATTACTGACTGAACTCATTATGGTCTCAGACCATGTGGTGGAAGGTCATTTTAGGGAAGCTTATAGTTGCCTTCCTAGATATTAATTAAAAAAAAAATAGAGATCACCAAACAGCTTAATTTTCATGAATAAACTCATCATGGCTTATTAATTTTTGAAATCCATTAACTGTTGTAAACCTTTTGGAATCTAGTTCCAATTTCAGTTTTTGTACCTCTTTTTTCTTTTTAGAAGTGAGGGACAGAATATCTGAAGAGTATAGTATTATACTATAGTATTTTCTCTCTCTCTCTCTCTCTCTCTTTCTTTCTCTCTCTCTCTCTCTCTCCATATACATACATACAAATATATGTATATATTTATGGTACTATAGGATAATACTATAAAGAGTATATGAGGTGCAGCTAGGTGGTACAATGGATAGAGCACCAGACCTGAAGTCAGGAGGATCTGAGTTCAAATTTGGCCTCAGACACTTAACACTTTCTAACTGTGTGACCCTGGGGATGTCACTTAACCCCAATTACCTCAATAACAACAACTCCCTCCACCCTAGAGTATATGAAGGTTATATATACCCCTAAATAGTGTGATCTTTACTTTACTGATAACATCTGAATTAAGGAAATGGTCAAAGTCACAGCCCTTATTTACTCATATCATAGACTATCTAAAAATACTTAAAATTCAGCATTACTTATATATTTCTCTGAGAGGTTATTTATCATCAACCTGTGCATATAGGTAGGCCACAATAAAAGGCATTAATCAACAGCAGACTTTCTCACTTAGACAGATATTCCCATAGGTTATATCTACAACTGACATATTATTTTTTAATATAGTTAATCTTTTACTCTTTGTATATAATCTTAGGCATTAAACTATTGCTCAGCCCTTATAGCTTTGTGGGATTAAAAAATATAGTAGCACTGGCAATATAAAAATAACTCTTTAAATTCAAACTCAGGAAGTAACTGAAAAAAAGAGGCAGCTAATAATGAGTATAAAAGAGAGATGTTGTGATCTAGTGGGCACAGAAGAAATATCATGGGCTCATTCATAAAAATGTTTTGTCCTTGCACATGGAAAGAAGTCATAGGTTGATGGTAGGGTAGGAATTAAAATGAAAGAGTTAGCATACATTAAAAGTATTAATAGGAAAATTCATTTCTCAATTGACAATGAAGTGGAGGTGATGAAAAAAAAATCTCGGAGATAAGAGGAAAACAATGATAAATATTGATAAATGTGGGAGATAGTTGATTAAGACCTAGTTTTATATCTGAATTCCTAAACAATAATCATAATTCAGGAGCAATTTTAGTTATAGGGGATAATAAGTCTTTTTAAAACAGCATTTAAGATAACCTATACCAATGGCATACACAAGGAGGCTGGTCTATTTTGTATTGCTTAACGAAGCCAACTTTGCAATATAAAAAGCTTTGATCAAAGAATTTGGTAAAAATATGAGAAATGTTGTAGCAAAAATGTTCTACAGAAAATTATATTTAGAATAAAAATAAATAGCATATTACATTAAATTTTTTTTTCTAATTTTAAAAAATGTTTTTATATTTATTTTCTAATTTTTATCTTTACAATAGCCCTATCGTTAGACACAACACATCTTTTTTTTCCATTTTATAAATGAAGGATCAGGTACATAAGGGAAGTTCCTAAAGTTTACCAAGTGGCATAGTGAGAACAATAGAATTAGGGACAAAATCATTTAATTTACATTCCAGTCTTTTCTTCAGGCCACTCAGCTGTCAGAGATACATATTTGGTAATGACATTTAATTAAGTCTTATCAATTAATAAAATCAATCAGCAACTTTTTAGTAGGTGGCCACTAAGTAGGCACAGGTCTAGTGTTAGAAAAATATTTCTAATGAATAAGGATAATCTAAGTACAATTTTAAGAAGGAAATTTTCAGGTCTTAGGAGATGAAGACAATACATACTGAATATTGACTTTATAAGTCAATACTTAGTATGATCTTAGATCTTATTATGTCCACCCATGGTCTTTAAAGACTGGCTAAAGGCAAGATCAGATTTGAAGTCATGTAAAAGGTAAAAGAAAGAAAAAAGAACATTTTTTTTTATCTTGAGAAAATGAACAAATCTTTACAAACAAAGAAAATCCCCAGAAAGAAAGATTCAAAGCAGGAAAAATGAATTCTATAAGTCCTTGTTAAATATCCCAGGTATATGTAATAAGTACTTTTCAAAGGAGATACAAAGGGAGACAGAGCCCTTTCAGTCAAAGAACTTCCAGACTGAGTTGGGCAGATATGTAAAGAATTCTAGGGCAAAAAAAGAAGTGATTTTAAACTATTGTATATGGACATGTAGCTGGGCCCATAAATAATAGCAACCTAAGGGATAGCTCGACTGCCTTTGGATAACAATTCAGTTTTTTAAAAGGCCCATTCTTTCTGAAACAAGAGTTCTTTTTCAGGTTAATATTATTCTAAAGAGACTGTAACTGTTTTGTCATTTTAGATGGATATAAGTCACAAAGTGAGGCTAAGACAGGGAACAAAGGTGAAAGAGTAGGCACATATCAAAGGTAAGTCTACTACTTAAAAATGGAATATATGGTCATGAAAGTTATGGAATCTCCAAAGAAATGTAGTTGAAAAACACCCTATCTTCAATGAAGAGATATACAATGGTCACAAACAGGTTTCAAAGTATTTTAAAGAATTTCATAGGAATAGAATGATGATGATGATGATGATATCTAGCATTTATATAACACTTTAAGGTTTGCAAAGTATCATATTTATGTTATCTCATTCTAACTTCTCAATAATCTTTTGAGTTAGATGCTATTATTGTCCTCATTTTTCAGATGAGAAAAATTTGGCTAAAAGATGTTGTGACTTGGCCGGGATCACATGGCTAATATGTGTCTGAAGTCAGATTTGAACTCATGAAGAGTCTTTCTAACTTCAGACTCAATGTTCTATTGATTAGATACTACCATCTAGCTATTCACTAAGGGGTTTCTCTGATACGGAGACAACCTTCTTCTAGTTCCTTTGATATTTTTTGCTTGCCTTTGGAACATATAGGACATCTATTAGCCATTTTAACTCTCACCACATGGTTAAACCTTTCCCTTTTTTGCTCATTCATTTATTCATTTCTTTTTTTAATGTCTTTTCAAAGTGGCATAGTGAGAACAATAGAATTAGGGACAAAGATAGTGTGATCTTTACTTTACTGATAACATCTGAAATGTTCAAAATACTTGCAAAGATAGCCCATAACATCCATCCCTACAAAATGTTGTACAAAATTACTTTATTCATTTCTTTTATGGTGTCCTCTACTCTAAGACAACTTGGTGGCTCCCTAGGTAAGAACACAGAAATTGGAGTCAAGAAGAACTGATTTGGATCCTGAGTCAGTTTCTTCTTTGTAAAGAGAACTGGAGAAATATGGCAAGCCACTCCATCATCTTTATCAAGAAAATTGCAAATGGGATCATGAGAAGTCAGACATAACTGAATGACTTAACAACAATGAAGAAGAAAGGAGTAGGATAGGATGACAGAGCAAAGCTGACAATGGTCCCCACAACAATGAGATCACTGTGGCATTTACTACTTCACCTAGAGGTCACATATTAAGTGCTGAGGAAGCTTGGGTAGCAGGAAAAAATCATCATAGGGTACTCAATCCCATGATGGTTTGGTAAAGGTGGAAAGTAAGGCATTTATTAAATGTTGTGAAAAAAAAAGCTATAGACATCAATAGAGTAGATGGAATTGACGGACTATTGACAAACAATTGTTAAGGATAATGGAAGGAATTTGACATAAAAGTCCCTCTAAAGAGATAGTTCTAGTAATACATGACAAGTAGTATGAATTTAATTGAAACTCTAAAAAACTGGAGTGCTAAACTCATTTTACAGCCTGAATTCTATGAAAGAAATGAAAAAAAAACTGAAAAGGAATTTCAATAATTAAATGTAATAGAGGCCCTGAAAAGTAGCTACTAGTAGAAACCAAGTAAAAGAATATTTGAAAGATCTGAGCATGTACAAATCAGTAAGTCTGGCTGGCCTGCTCACAGGGATATTAGGGATCTTAGCAAACACTTTGTGGTTGTGTGCATGATATTCCTGGCAAATACTTTAAAAGACTTCATTTAGAACTGAGAAGAGAACATGTGATAGCAGAATACCCTTTCTTCTTTCTTCAACAAGATAGGAAAGGAGCAAGCTTGACATTTATTCTAAGGAAAGTAACAGACTAGATGTTACTGGAGGAACATGTAAGAACATCAGAAAAGATGATGGAAGCGATAGGAATTATTCTTAAGCTTTATTCTGCAATTGTTGCATCTCTCTGCACTTATCTGGGAGTTTCATGGGGACCTCAGGAAATGGGGTCATGGAAGAGGAATTAGAAGCATCCAAAATAGGTATACTCCTTTCATACTCTTGCTGTCTTTAGATGACACAGGGCAAATTTCTCTATTATATTTTGGATTATATCTCTATAAAACTTAATTGCAGTCACAACCAATCACACACTAGGAGAAGGGAGAAGTATTAATTATTCAAATCTGGTGTCAGACTCTTACTAGTTGTGTGATGCTGGGCAAGTCACTCTTCCCATATGCCTCAGTTTCCTTGAGCTAGACAAAGAAATAGAAAACCACTTCAGTATCTTTGCCAAGAAAATCCCAAATGGGGTCACAGAGAGTCAGGCATGGTGGCAATATGACAACACCATGTACTAGGTATTGTGTTAGGGGCTTCACAAATATTTTTTTATTTGATCCTCACCATAAGGGAAATTGGTGCTATGATTCTTGTTTTTAATTGAGAAATATGTGACAAACCAAAATTAATTTACTTTTCCACTGTCACACAGCTAGTAAATGTTTGAGGACAGATTTGAACTAAGATCTAAATAAGTGTCAAAAAAATTCATTCATGATCACAGAAGTAGTGAGTGGCAGAGGTGGGATTTGAACCCGTGTCTTCTGGGTCCATTTCTCATGAAGATAAGTTATCCTGACACTAGGCCCAGGACTGTATTTATTATTGACTGTCTAGCTGCCACCAATGTGAAAAAGCCCTTCTAATTCCCTTGATACTTTTTGGTTATTCTTGTAACATATAGAACATCTACTAGCTATTCATGCTTATCATGCTGACTCTCTCAGGTTCAGCCTAAGAATCCCCTATATTACATATCCAAGAAGTAGTGAAGCATTCATTATTTGAGGCCTAATAATATTAGCTTACATTTATATAGTGCTTGCAATTTGACAAGGTACATCATATACATTGCCTCAGCAGATCCTTCCAATAACTGTATGCAGTAGGTGCTACTACCTTTGTCAGCATTTTACTTAAAAGAAAAACTGACCCTGAGATGGAAGGTATTTTCTAAGGGCCACATAGCAAGTAAATAGGTGAGAATTAGATCCCATATTTTCCTGATTCCAAACCTGACATAGGATTACATTCATTATATCATATAGCTTCTTATTGAGGAGGCTGCTCTTTCAATTTCTAGATAATCTGCTAGGTTGGTTTATTTCCCTTTCATATATATCTAGCCTAAACCTGTCTCTCTAATTTGTGCACGTCATTCCTCTTTCTTCCCTCTAAGGGAAATAGAACAAATCTAATTCATCTTCCACATGACTCTCTAAATAACTAAGAGAAATTATCATGGTCCTATTTCCACATCTTCTTTTCTCTGGACTAAGCATTCTCCAGGTCCTTAAAATGAACTTTCTAAGGCATGATCTTAAGACCCTTTATCATACTGGGTTATTTTCCATTGGATGCTCTCCCACCTATTAATTCCTTTCCTAAAATGTAGCTCCCATAACGAAAAAAAAAATCATGGAGACTTTCCTTATATCCTTCAGCCAATTAATTTCCACAAAATTATTTCATTTTTATGAGATTACTATTTTTTATATCCCAAAGATTTATCAGGAAAATCCTTCCAGTTATAAAACATCCATGAGTTTGGAAAAACACTAAAAACTACAAATATATTATTTATTCTAAGTTTTCATTTATTCAACCTATTTTCTCCCATTCCAACAGAGGGATGAATCACTGGCAAAGAGGAGCAAATCATAAAATGTCAGGGTCATTCAGTCATTGGAAAAAACATAAAAAGCAAGCATTGAGCTGGTTGAAAGTACAAAATATGAGGGGAAAGGTAAGAATGTTGAAGCATTCTGAATCACTGGGGTCATCACACAGACCTCCCAACAAATAAAATACTACTAAATTAAAACATGTAATTAAAATGTTAAGGTGGCTAATCATAACCTTTAAGAATTTTCAATGGGTAGCATTTCTAATTCCATTTTAATATGATCATCAATGCACATTGCTTTATATATAAACTATGATTTAAAATTTTTTTCATCTTATTTCTGTGATGTATTGAAAGCTACAAGAATGAAGATAATATATTTTAGGGAATTCAGTTAGTTACATTTCCCAATGTTGAGTAGTATAATAGAAAGAGCTCATGGTTTGGAGTTTAAGGAGCTAGACCAAACTTTGGCTTTGCTACTCACTACCTGTCTGAATTTGTACAAATCATTTCATACACCTGGGCCTCAGTTTCTTGATCTGAAAAATGAGAAGGTTGGATAAGATGACCACTGAGACAGCTTTTAGCTCCAGTCTTTTCTGTCTCTACCTTGAAATGTTTCTGCTCTAATTAGTTTTAGAATAAACATTCTAAACACCTTCTGGTTATATCAGGCTGAGAATAATGAAAACTACAGTCGCTGAAGAATTACTATTAAGATCAACTCAATGGACAATGGGGAGCCAACAGTGGCCATGAATAGACTGCCATATACTTGAAACAAAGACAGAGCTAGAGACACCAGGAATGGACAGACACATTTAGGCCAAGATCTGTATTATTGGAGAGAGACCAGATACACTGACATATTTGAGACAAATCCAAATGCTGACATGTCAGGGTTTTAAGATTATAAATTAGCTAGATCTCAACATGCTCAGAATGGTAAAAAGAAGTGAAAGAATCCAGACTTTGTGAGAAGTATATAAGGAATTGCAAGATCAAGAGTTAAAAAAGGGATAAGGATGATCATACATACAACTGTTGGATTGCAAAGGCGATGACTTAAAAGAATACTTAATTTTTTTTAATAGACAGTTTTTTTTTTGCCAACATTTAATTAGCATTTGTCTCAGTCAAGCAAATACTGTTCTTCAGTGCTAAAAACATCCATGAGAAACTTCAGTTTCTTTTTAAAAATTAAATTATTTTCATAAACTATTTCTTCACACTTCTATACTTTGATCTAATCTGCAGTATAGTTAAAATTGTTTCAGTAATAAAGATTAGAAATATGAGAAGGAAGAAATAAATTGTGTAAATTATCTTCAGTTTGCAGCTTGCTTTACAAAGATTTACAAACCTCTTTCTTGTACTACTCCATCTTTCAAATGCATGACCCACTTCTTTTCATGTCTGGTTGCAATCTTAAAATGACAAAAGGCATCATTCTCAGATAGGATCAACTGGGCCACTGGTTTACACTTCAGAATTGAGAGATCCTTCATATTAATGAGCAAACACCTCAGGAAGCAGGGTTACCACTCAAGAAATCAAAGGAGAATAGAGCTTAGACTCCAGATGGGAAACATGGGAGTAGTTTGAGTTTACTGACTGAAGTAGATTAAAGAAAGGTTCGATGTTTGGGGGGTGGCTGGGTAGGAAGGAAAGACTTTGAGGTCCAGAAGCCATCAGTACAAATTAACTTTGTTCTTTGTCTTTCTATTGAATGTTTCAAAAACATTTTATTTTTCAATCCCCAAACACAAATATCATAGGGATTCATTCATAAGAGCCAGTAAGTCCCATTTACAAAGTTTGTTTCTTCTTATTTAGAGGGAATGAAAACTCTATAGAGAAATGATGATAGTCATTTGATAGAGAGTTCAGTAGTAGTGTAAGTTCCTTTACATATGATGCACAAATGCTATGAAGTCCATGGCATCCATCCCTTAGTTTGGGGATAAAACACAAATCTGAATAATGTCAGCAATGACTGATTTAAACCTTAGGGTTACCTTGCCTTTTAGGCTTCACTGAAGAATGACATTACTTTTTCTTTTAAGAAGCTCCATTTTTATTCATTTCTTTTTAAACATTTAAAAAAATCTTTAAATTAAAAAAATATTTATTTGATCCTACTCTTTTTATCAACTTCCCTTTTTGCCCCCACTTTAAATTAAACTCTGGAATAATGTTTAGGGTGAGTACTTTCAAGGTTCACTTAGCTCTTCCAAAAAACCTAAAACAAAACAAAATTCTTGCAACAGTTAAAATCAAAGAGTAGCAAAGTGTAACTGGAATAAGAGGTATTAAAAAGGGGAATGAGTAAGAAAAAAGGGAGGTTGATCATATAGCAAAATGGATGATGGGCAGACTATATGATCCACTGATTTTTTTGAAATCAAAAAAAGCCCACAGTGCCTTGAGATGATCCTCTGTGGCTACCCTATGGAGGGAGAAATGGATAAGTTACAGAGGTGGTTCAACTGAGTATTTGAAGAATCAAACAGAAGCTTTTAAGCCTTTAAAGATTTAGAATTCAACTTTTAAATTAAAAAAAATCTTTCCATTTGAGTATTTGAAAGATATAAGTATATAATTGTAAATTATACATATTTATATTCATGCATATTTGTAGGTATATGCAGGTCTACCAATAATTTATGTATTATTCACACACATAGAGAGATACATGCACATACACATATATGAATATATAAAATTGCTTAAGTATATAGGTTCTTAGAAACTTGTAGATAGATTTCAGAGGGTCTATGAATTTGGGGAAAACAACATCTTAGTTTTCACCAAATTCTAATTGAATTTGAGTATTTTTTTCAATTATGAGCAGATGATAAAACCTTATTCTGAGAAGGGTACCATGAACTTCATTTGAACTAAAAGGGGCCATGAGAATCCTTCAGTCAAAAAGTATTAAGTGCCTATGTTTCAGTCACTGTGCTAAGAGAATGGTATGATGGTTAAGAGAAACTTGTACCTCTGACAAAAGCGAGTTGTGTGAGTCTAGGCAAGGGAGGCAGTGTGTGTTAACCGAAGAACTGGATCTAGAGTAAGAAGACCTGTTTCTGCTATTTGTAGCTTGTAGGATCTTGAGCCTTTTTGGTCCTTCATCGAATAGGTATAAGATGAGATCATTTGGATTAAATGGTCTGTAAGGTCCTGTCTGCCTTTAAATCTCATTCCATTGCTAAAATAATTAAATAATCTTAAAGCCCCAGGAAATCTCTCAGACTGTTGGTTGCAGAAGACTTCCTGACTTTCAGTGAGGAGGGGAATTTGCACATCAGGATTCCTCTAAACTAGTGAAATCACAGGTCTAGACAATCTCCCTTCCCTGTCTTCTTGTCCATCACTCCCATCCAAATGTCAGATAGAACTCGCATAGCCACTTTTGAGAAGTGATATTTGCTTCATTTTTTTTAAAAAATCCTAATTATAAAGCATTTCACTATCATATTATTTCTTATTCTTCATATTCATTATTCTTACCCATATTCCTCTCCCCTTAAAATGGAAAGACACAGGGGTGGAGGGAGTGAGCAATTCAATAAGAGAGCCATCACTTCGAAAGACATGGACCAAAGTTGTCCAAAGGTGTTTCCACTGTGCCTTCCCTGTTGATCATTCCATTTCCTAATTATTGTCAGACTTCCCACATTCATTGACAGACTATTATAGTCAGAATGGAAGCTGAAAACTTCTAGCACTTAGAAATGCTCTTGAGACACATAAAATGTCTTTATTTAGAATGGAACACATAATACCTGCCAAATTTGCAGGTTGGAAACCATTTCCAATAAGAATTAAAAGGCTCTTTTTCCAACTGAAATAGGCCTATCAATAGATGACTTGTCTACCCATGAGAAATAGCGGGTTCTTGTCTCTGACGTTGCAATTTAGTATAAAATAGCTTTTATGATGACAGGGTACATAGGAATGATAAAACTGTTGAGATGACAGTCTAATCTTCGGAGATGACCGATCATCAATAAAAGATTAAGTAACGTAACATCCCAAATGCCAGATTACCAGTCAGTTGGCACACTCCCTGTAGCCATTTCTTCCTGAATAATGCTGAGATACCACAGCAGGAAAATGCTTTTCCTTATAAACTAGAAATAATTCCCTCTTGTCTATTCCATTCCCTTCAAAAGACAGAAAGGAAAAAAATAAAATGAAATGACCTTTGTCAAATATCTTTTTTTTTCTGACTAGCAGCTTTAAAAGACAGAATGATAAGTAATGATCAGAAATATGCTTGTTTTTCTTTTGTTTTTACACATGACTGTCCTGAGGATAATGATAGTAATTATTAAGAAGCTTGTGATTACTCATATTTAAAAAAAAGAAATAAAATACACATACAAGAATGATGAGACATGCTGGTCCTATAAAGCTCCAAATAAAGTTATTTTCTGTGCTGAGCCAACATCTGAAAAGCAAAAATAAAATAAAAATAGATATAGATGATATAGATCAAGATATATGTGCTTCTTATATTTTATACTGTATGACATTGAAAAATATAGCTATGTGGTTCTTCCTGCAAGTCCTGATAAATTTTTTCAGGAAAGTAGTATGGTATAAGAGTTAGATAAGTAGCCTTGAGTATAGGAAAGACCCTAAGTTGCAAAGAAGGTCCTTAGGTCCTAAGCTGTACTATTAACCAATAAATTCCAATGATTTCCATTTGCTTCCAGGAGCAAATACAAAATCCTTTGTCATTCAAACCCAGTGCCCTCCCACTTCTCTTTCCAGTCTTTTTACATCTTACTCTTCTATCTAGTCATTCCGTCTTCCCTGTTCTGGGTACAAGACACTTTATTTCTCAGCTCTGATCATTATCTTTGGCTCTTTCCCCATGCCTGGAATGCTTTTCCTCCTATGTTCTGATCTTCCTGACTTCCTTTAAATCCTAAATAAAATCCCATTTTCTCTAGGAAGTCTTCCCCAGTCCTTCTTGATTCCTGTGCCTTCCATCTTTTAATCATTTCCTCTGTATCCTGTATATAGTTTGTTTTGTATTATATTTGTTTGCATGTTGTTTCCCTTCTTAGACTGTAAGCTCTTGCATAGGGACTGTTTTTGTCTCTTTTTGGATCCCTGGTGAATGGCAGATAGTAGGTGCTTAAAAATGTTTATGGATGGATTGAACGATTGGTAGGAGAAGTTGTTGTTCTTAGAAGTTCCTAAAGGAAACCATAGATCTAGTACCTATCCTAAGAAAAACAAAAGTGAATAACATACAACATTTGTAATTGTAGACATACTCAGAAGGGTTTGCCAGCATCCCAGCTATTGCTGGGTTTACCAGAACATATTTCTAGAGCTGACTTATGGTTGTAAATATGCTGATTGTGAGTAAGCAAAGGGAAATTATTAGTCATCCCCCCACCCAAAAGCAGGACTATGATTATAGCAAACACTTAAATGAAATAGCAATCACTTACACTTTTGTCGTCCCATAGTATCTATATCCTAGGGCTGCTGAAAATCCAACCACCACAGCTGGACTGAGGTAGCCAAAGATATAAAAATTCTTGTGTAAGAATCCCTTGTTGTAGATGACACCAACGACAATGAGATAGAGATGGATGCCTTCGATGCACATCCATGCAAAGGCAGCTAGAAAGAAATAATGTAGCAATCCAGCAATGATTGAACAGAAGAGCTAGAAATCAACCAAAGAAAGGAAGTCATAAACACATTTTCACTAGGATTGTAAAGTATATCTTTCCCTATTGCTTAGTTATGCCAGTTGGCAGCATGATTGTGTGAATTTAAAAACTAGAAATGTTTTATTCCATAAACTAAAAGTAAAATAAATAAATGTGAAAAAAATTAGTAGTTAGGAAAGGGCTTGAACCTTGTAAAAATATTTAAAGATCAAAGGTTTAGCCTTGGAATGATCTTAAAGGAGATACTGGTGCTGCTGATCTTCATTATAGGTATAGAACCTGAACCTGCAATTTCATTATTATAGAGAATTCCCAGATAAGAAAACTCCCTTTAACAATATAGGTCAGCAATTAATTCATAGTCTTGAAGAATGGCTTAGTTCACTAAGAGGTTTAGATACTTGACTAGGGTCATATGTCATCGCTGTAATTAATATTTATATATCTCTGTAAAATTTGTAGAATACTTGACTACATTTTCTCATTTGATTCCACAAATAACCCTATTGGCAATATGACATTATATTTTCTACTTTAAAGTATGAGCCACTGAGGCTCATATTACTTAAGCTACTTGCCCAGGGTCATATCACTATTATTTGTCTGAGGTGGATTTTAAACCAAGATGTTCCTGATTCAAGACTTTAAGAGTTATGCCACATTGCCCTATCCAACTAGTTAAATGACCTCATTTTACAGGTGAGGAAACTGAGGCTCAAGGAGTTGGAATGGCTTGCCTAAAATCACATAGATTTTAATAGAGTTCTGATGTTTTGGGTTGGCCATATCATAGACTTTCCAGCTTAAGGACATCAGAGATTACCAAGTGCAATCTCTGACCTTAATGATAACTTATAAAATCTTTCACAAGTGGTCATTCAGTCTTTGCTTGAGAAGGCCAGTGAAGGAAATTCACTACTTGTCAAGTCAGCAATCCCATTTTTATAAAATTCTGTTAGGAAGTTTTGTTTTTGTTTTTGTTTATTTCCCCTTCTTTCATTGAATTGAATTTTGCCTCTTTGCGACTTCCACCCTTAACTTATCATTCTCTCCTCTGAGGCTGAATGAATGATCTATTCCCACTCCCAAGTTCACTCTCCATATTCTTGAAGGCAACAATTACATAGCCACTGAATCTTCTCTTCTCAGAATCAGTCAATCCTAGTTCTTCAGTCCATTTTCAAATGTCACAGCTCGCACTCCTTTCTCAATACCTGTATTCTTTGTAGAGAGATGTGTGATTCATCATTTTTAACTGTCAAGATCTTTTTGGATCTTTTATCATTCAATGTTGTTACTTCTTCTAGCTTTCCATCATTAGACAACTTGATATATTACTTATTCTTTTACCCATGTCACTGACAAAAATTTTGATAACAAGACTTAGGAGAAACCCATGAGAGTACTCCATTAGAAACCTCTCTTCATATTGACATTAACCCCTTAATAACTACTCTTTAGAGTCAATCTTTTGTCATGTTCTAAATCTGACAAACTATACCCTAGCCCAAAATTCTTCATCGTGTCAACAACATTATTGTGAGAGATTTCAAGGAATCCCTTAATAACATTTCACAATAGCTGATGAAATTTAACTCTGATAGTCTTGTGTTCAGATCCTAGCTTTGTCATTTCCTAATTGTGTGATGCTGTGAAAATCATTTGACCTCTGAGATTTTCATATTTGTCAAATGGAAGGTGGAGAAAGATGGATTTGGATGTTACTTTATACCTGTGCTTCTTGAGTTAAAGAGAAATTAGAAGACAAAGGTATTCAATTGTTCCTGGGGGATTTTAGATCCAAAAAGGGGAAGGCAATCTGACATGTGGAAACTAAAAAAGTTCTCATCAACCTGGATTGTATTTTCCCTATGAATGCTAATTTCATTTCTTGAGTTTCCCAAAGACTTGGATGCTAATGCTGCCACAGTTATCTATTCATGTATTTATCATCTTTATATATATGTATGTATGTATCTAGAATCTATGTCTGTCTGTCCACTCTGTACTAGCCACGTGATTCTGGCTAAGAATTCAAAGCCTCCGTTTCTTCAATTGTAAAATGGTGATTATAGCACTTATACTGCTACCCTCAGATCTATTGTATGGGGTGTGTTTTACAAAAATTAAAATGAATTTTTATGTTAAAAATTAATGTCCCTGGAATTCAGTTATTTCATCTATATAATAAAGTTGAACTACTTGACTTTTGAGTGTCCTTTAGTCTTATCCCTATGAATTAAGGTGCTTTCTTTTGTATACTGACATTACAAAGATGATCAACTCTGGTGGGATTTTTGCTAAAGAAATAAATAATAATCAGTTGAGAAATTATACCAAGAAAACCAAATTTTAGTTTTCTCCCTTCATTTTAGTCTGATTTTTGGAAAGAATTATGGTGTCAAGGAAAGGGTCAGTTGAGGGAAAATCATATTTTATAGTTGTTTCATGGGGATAGCCAATAGCTAGTAGGAAGTTAAAAACAGTCAGAAAATACCAAAGACTTACCTTATTACTATTTGTATTAATTCCAACTAGAAAAACAAGTTCTGCCAGAAAGAGACTGCAGCAAAGATTTTTGTGAATGGTGGTCCTTGTGCTTTGAATTTCACTAAAAAACCAGAAGGTGAAAATGCACATGGCGAGGCAAACCAACGAAATGATTATTCCAAGTTGGGTAATTCTTGTTAGAATATTGTAATCTTTAATACCCTGAGGACCAAAAATAAGAAAACTTTTAAGAGACTAACCCAGTAGCTTGTTATTGGACTCTCATCCTACAATAAATCTCCTTTTTAAAAATGAAACCTTAATCAAAGTGATCAGGAGGTGGAAAATGGACATCGATTTAATATTTTGGTATTTTTGATATGTTATCAGTTATAAATCACATAGGACTTAACTGCAGGAAAAATGTTTGTATTTTTGTTGCCTATGAACTAATGATTTTAAAGTATCTTTATCATTATTTGGGTGGCACAATAGATATAGCACTGGCTTTGGAGTTAAAAAGTCCTCAATTTAAATCCAACTAACACTTTGTTGTAAGAGCCTGAAATTCACTTATCTTCCTCAACATTATTTTCCTCATCTATAAAATAATACCACTTATCTGACAAGGTGGTTAAGAACATCAAATGAATAATTTGTATAAAGCACTCTGTAAATCAAGAGCTATATGATGCTAGCTAGTGTTTTAAAAACTTATTTATAATTCTAAAATAATTTATTAATAAATATCTAGGATGATGCTAATTTAATTAACTTCACAAAATGTTACAAAAACTTTTTTTAAACCAAGCAGTGATTCATTCAAAACACCTACATATGCAAATAATTGATCATATTGCCTTAATGATAATTTTTTGCCCGAGTAATAAAAGCTCTAGTTCAGTCATAAAAATAACTAGGTTTTAGATATCAAGATATAGGCATCTAGTATAATGCAACATTTATTGAGGCAGGGCAAGTAAAATATTACTGGCATTCAAAACAAAGAAATTTGGTATGCTATTACATTATTGATGAAATACATCCTGGACATAAAGATCTAGGAATGCATACGTTTAAATACAAGGTTATTTTTGTTCTGTAGAATTTACATGGTAAATTTTCCAAAGGAAGAGAGGGCAGATGAAATCAAAGATATATTCTCTTTAGGAATGCTCAAAAAACCCCCAACCTCCTACAAGTCTTATCTTGTTGATACTAACTGGTAAAACTCCCAAATGCACTTACAATAGAAGCACCTGAAGACATCAGAATGGCAAAATGTGTCAGATGATTACATTTACATGAAGTATGAGTGGAGTTGGAATGCATCAGTTCACAGCCTTCTGTAGACCAGCTGCCATTCATTGTATTACTTGAATAGTTCCAAAAAGCACACTCACTGCTGTCCTTCTCTCTAGGCTGAAAAAGAAGTGTACTGTTTTATTGAGGGAGAAAGAAAAAGAAATTTCTCATTTACTCTTGGCACATTTGAAATGGAACACTATTATATGCTCTATGAAATCAATGGAGCTGTGATTTCACTGGTTTGGGTCCTTCTAGTGGGACATTTCTTGACCTATATATACCTGCTCCTTTTGTATGCCTTTTAGGGTATATGGAGACCTACTTTAAAAAGTATTTTGTAAAATCCACATCATGAAAATTGCCCTTGAATAAACAGACATATTCCAATATCACATGCCTTTGGTGACATCACATCTTTTAAAATAATAAGACGCTAAGTAATAGGAGAAATAATTATCAGACATTTATTGTATTCACCCCTGCAGATTAAAAAGTTCAGATAAGAAATTGGCCCTGATCTTGAATTAATTGATTAATAGTGGGATAAGTTACCAATTAAAATGGAGAAAAAGAATACAGATGAAGAAGAAGAGGAAGAGAAAGAAAAAAAAAGACAAGAAGGGGATGAGGAAGGAGAATGCTAAATATTATTATTACCATTTTGTGAAAGTTTAAACAAAGATCAATTTAAGGCGTTGTTTCACATCACACATTTGCTCTTTCCAAGTCCATCTGTTCTTTCTACTCTCTGTTCATGCTTTAACATGCTCACCAGCTTCTAAATTATTGCCCTTCATGATTATTTTTATCAAAGAATCTTCTTTGATTAAATTTCTCAAAAACAATTTATTTGGCTTTAAAAAGGAAATTGGCTCAGAAGCATGCTGAATGGACTTTGTGGGATGGACTCTGAAACATTTTAAATATCTTTTTAAAAATTCCATATAGAGGAGAGTCAAAGAAATCAGATCTACAAAAGGGACTCCTAAATTATATACCACCCAGAGTTCAGAATGTAAGAGGATTCTTATTGAATAGTTTGGCTACTCTGGAAATCCAAAACCCAGGCAAGATGACTATTTCCTTATGAGCACAAATAAAAATATTGAATTTTGTACAAAGTCTACATGTTGGTGTTCATTCCATTGCCAATAATCTTTCTGACATTTGACCCACAAAGATGCTAATAATATTGTGACTTGAATTTTGAAGCACTTGGGTCAGTTTCCTATAGTAGTATCCTTGAATGTTATATTTTATCTTTGCATTTTCTGTCCTTGTACTCTTACTCTCTACTAGTGTGTGTGTGTGTGTGTGTGTGTGTGTGTGTGTGTGTATGTGTGTTTGTATGTGTGTGTGTGCATGTTTATGTGGAATTGGTAATGTGTTGGACTTCGGAAGTCTATGCAAGATTTCTTTTTTATGATGGGTTGTTGTATTTTAGACATATTGGTGAGAATAAATTATAATTTATTTCTGTAGAATATTAATTGATTAACCTCCATTTATTAAGTAACCACTGTGCATTAAGTTAGGTATTTAAGATAAAGTATCTAAGTACTTAAGACAAATTGTCTAAATTTTGTTTATGTATTTATGAATATGTACATATGTGTATATATACATGCATATAAAAATGAAACAATTATTGTCATCAAAGAGCTTACATTCTGAGTGTCACGGTGTGTATACAGATACATTCATATAAAATAAATACAAATTTATTTTGGAAGAGTAGTAAAACTAAGTCAGAATATAAGTGAATCAGAAAAGGCTCACAGTTGGTAGAGCACCAGTCCTGAAATCAGGAGGACCTGAATTCAAATCTAGCCTTGGACACTTAATACTTCCTAACTATGTGACCCTGGGCAAAACACTTAACCTCTACCTCAGCAAAAAAAGAAAGAAAAAAAGAAAGAAACTAGGGTTTATTAGAAGTACAGAAAATAAGAGAGTGCATTCTAAGTAATGAGGCAGTTTGTACAAAGATATGGAGATCAAAGATATTCTATGTGAAAAATAAAAAAAAAAAGATTAGTTTTGTTAGAATAGTGTGTAAAAAAGAGTAATGCAAATAACCCCCTGAAGCCAGCTAAAAATGAATTTTAAATTCCAAACAGAGGAGTTTGTATTTGCTCCTTGGCATAATAGGGAACCATTGAAATTTATTGAAGTGACTTGGTCAATATACTTTAGAAAAATCATTTTGGCAACTGTGTGGTTGATGGATTGGAAAAGAGAGAGATAATAGTGGGAGGTTATTATAATAATCTATATTAATCTAATATATCCTGCACTAGATTTATATCTATGTGAATTGAGAAAAGTTATGGATTTAAGGTGTGGATTCAAAAATGATGGATTCAAACCTAAAAGATGACAACTGACTGGATATATGGAGTGAAGAAGAGTGGAGGGCTGAAGAAAACTAAAAAAATTCTAATCTGGGTGACTGAAAAAATTGTGGTGCTCTATTGAGAATTTAAGAAAAGGAAGTGGATTATAGGGTGGGAAGGCAGAAGATAGTAGGCTGTGTTTAAAAAATATTGAATTTGACAGAACATCTAGCTTTAAACGTCCTAAGAGACAACATGACATAGCGGATAGAGTGATAGTGGGGTGAATAAAGCCCGTGTTGTCTCTGAAATTTACTAACAATGTGACCATGGGCTAGTCACCTAAATTCATGGAGCTCCAAACAACTTTCTAAGACAAAATATTGCAGAGAAGTCAACAGTCAGCACCAGTAGGAATTTTCAGTACCAAGTAGTCCTCATAACAATGGAATTATATAGCAAGACCACAGAAAAAGATATTTTCAAAGATTCAGTCAACAAGTGTCTATTAAATACTTATTGTGTGCCAAGAGATGTGCCAAGTATTAGAGCTGCTAAGAAGTGCAAAAATAGATGATCTTCAGGATCTCACATTTGTTTCTTATAGTGTGCTACTAAGAAGAGGTATGTGTGAGAGTGAGCGTGTGTGTGTATGCACGTGTGTGTGTTGAAAAAAAATCTTATACAAGTACCCAGAAACATTTTACATCCTTATCAGCATTTTATAAATAAGCTAAATGAATGCTACACAGAGGAATCTGTGATAAGAAACATCTTAGAAGTTATTAATCCTTTCAACTGAACATTAGCAAAAAAGATATCCAGAGCATAAATGACAGTGGTAAGATAGTTGTTGTTTAGTCATTTTCCACTCATATCCAGTTCTTTGTGACTCTAATTGGATTTTTCTTGACAAAAATACTGGAGTGGTTTTCTGTTTCCTTCTCTAGCTCATTTTACAAGTGAAGAAGCTGAGACAGAGTTAAATGACTTGCCAGTAAGTGTCTGAAGCTGGATTTGAACTCAGGAAGATGAGTCTTCCTGGTTCTATACTTGGCACTCTATTTACCTTTTAGAAGATAAGATAATATATACTCAATAAATATTTGCCAAATAAATGGATGGCGTGACCTCTTATTTCATTTATATGATAACTGATATGAAGGTGATTCAATTCCTTCCATAGTATAGCATCTCACTAGTCTATGGATAGAGATATCACATTTTGAGTAATATTAATCAAAATAATGTTTCTAGGATTTAAAACCACACCCTCTGCTTCTTTTTCATTTTATTTCATTTCTTTTTCTTTCCCTTTTCCTCTCTCCCCTTTTCTTCCTTTCTCTTTTTTTCTCTTTGTCTCTGTCTCTGTGTCTCTTTCTCTCCTCCATAAGCAAAAGGAGACCATGCAAGATTAACTTTTTGTTTAAGGGTGGCCGAGGCCAATTCATCACCTGTTGTCTAATCTGTTGGGGACAAGTCTCTACCAAAGCTAGCTTGATTATAGAACAGAAAACAATTTCTTAAATACTTTGAGTTCTTTATGCCTGGTAGACCCTACAGACCTTGAGGTTCAATGGTAGAACCTTTGAGAAACTTGTATCTTATCAATATTAAGATGAATACTGGAATGGACTCATTCCAGTCAAGGTCAAGGGTGACTCGAAAGTTCTTGTGAGGCAAAGAAAAGCTTTTCATTCTTTGTGTGTACCACAAGGAGACAACTCAGTTCATGTAATATTCAAGTACTTTCCCTCAAAGTGGCCATGAGGAACAAAGGAAAAGGGTCCATTAGGAAGATGCAGATTGTGCTCTAACAACTGTCACTGAAAATGTAACAAAATTTGAAGGATTTAAAAAATATCACTCCAAACTAAGCAAGTAAATACTTTGATACTCAATTTCCTTCCCTGAGAAGGTGAACACAGGGGAGAACAAAAAAAATGTTGAAAGAAAATGATTTGAGAATTAGAAATGAAAGAAACAAAGACTTGCAGATGACTCAGAAGCCTCATGCCTGCGTATTATGAGTATTTGTTTAAGAATTAGAATAGATTGGAATTGACCAGCATGGATGCATATCAGAAGGAATAAAATTTATTGTCTATTAACAAACATGAAATTACTCATTTCTGATGTGGGAATCACTTATGGATTGGCTTTTTCAGTGAAATCACCTACTAATTAAAACAAAGGACAAAATTACCACCATGTTGAAAGATACAATAAAGATGAGAAGACACTGAATGCTAGCAAAACAACTCCAATTGAATTTATTTAAATGATCTGTTTACTATTCAAAATGAGAAAAGGATAAAAATAAGTGTTTTGACTCAATTATCCTTATTTGTAGGAGAAATATGGCTGATGTAAATCAATGACCACAAGGAGGAAATTAAAGACTTTAGGGGAAAACAACATAAGTGGTGAAAGGACTTGAAACCATGCTTCTGAGAATTGGACACATTGAATGGACGTATAGGCATATAGAATGGACACAAGGAATTGAACATATAAAATGCTTGGCCTAAAGAAGAAAGGTGTGTGTGTGTGTGTGTGTGTGTGTGTGTGCGCGCGCACATGAAATATCTTTTAGAGTAGAAGAAGGATTTGAATTTTTAGAGGGCAGAATCAGGAGCCAAAAGTGTGAAAGTCAAAGAGAAAATGTTAAATTTAAGGGGAAAAACATTACTAGTAATTAGAGGTATTCAGAAAATGAATAGGAAATAAAGAGTTTTAGATCATTAGAAGTCTTCAAGCAGCAATCAGGTTACCATCTATCTACTTATATATATATATGTGGCCTTTGTCATGGTGGCTAACATACAGTATGTGCATAATAAATGTTCCTTGATTGTTTGATAGTAGAAGAGAAAATTCTTGTTCAGGTATAAGTTAAAAACCAACTGACCTTGAAGTTTCCTTCTAACTCTGTTATTGCTGAAAGAAAATAGGCTGATTTTCTGTTTCTGAAAAATCTGTTTTCATTTCTGAAATTGTTCACACCTTTTTTTTTTCTCAACATGATGTTCCACAATATGTTTAATGTTGCTTATTCCTATTTACTTACTTTCCTCAAGTTTGTTTCTCTCTACTGTACGATGTGTTTGTTGTTGTACAGTGACATATTTTTGTTTGTGTGTAGGCATGCCTAGCCCTTTTGTTATAGCAAATGCATCTTTTTTTTCTCTATTAAGTATGGAAATGATTGGTCAACTTCAAGTTTCTCCATATGGCTTTACTGAGACATTTTAATCATGCACTAAGATGTTACTTTATAATAGTACTATACTCCTGAAAAAAATCAAGACATTTTCAACTACTCCATATGTGAGAAGTGGGGAATAAAAATAATAACTTCCATTTATATAGCTATCTAAATGATCTCATTTTATCCCTAAAACAACTCTTTGATGTAGAGAGTTCAGGTAGGATGATCTTCATTTTATAGAAGAGATTGTGCACTGATAGAAAGGGCAATGCTCCTACTGGCTCATAATTTCTCTAGAGCCAGGAAGGATTTTAGAAGTCATACAATCCAACTCCTTCATTTTACAGATAAAGAAACTGAGAGCAGAGAAGTTTCCATGGTCATAAAGTAAGTGGAAAATCTGGGATCAAAAAATAGATTTTCTAACCCTGTTCAATGCTTTCTCCACCACTGCCTTCAAGCTTAGGGTACATGAAATCTTGGAAGTATAAAAATAATGATCTACTGGGTCTTGTGATTCTTCTGTTATTTCCTCCATGTTATGTTTTTTTTTTCTACATAAAAAGAAACTTTTATACTTTAATGGATTTATAATTCAATAATGGTGTTATTCCCTCCCATGGTAAATCTACCCCTTATCTGTGTATTCCCATAAAGTTTCCACTATGAATCCACCCAGTGTTCTAGATATGTTGCTCTCATCCCTTGACATGTTGAGGGAACCAAGAAAGTATGAGGTTTGATTATTTGTCATCTATTGATCTTGCTATTATTTACATTGTCTCTGCATATTTGCCCAAAAGGAATCCAGTGATCCTCCCACTATTTAGTCCTGGGTCTGGTTCATTTCTCTCTCTTAGTGTCTGTCATAACAAATGAATAGAACAATAAGGAGATGAAAAATGAATGTGTGAATGCACGAGTGGATAACTGAATAAATCATTAAGTACTCACTATGTGCCAAGCATTGTGCTAAATGCTGGGAATACAAAAACAGATGCAAAGACAATGTATGTTCTTAAGAATATTTCACTGTACAGTCATAGGGAGAGACGACACATGTACAACTATTCTGGTCCAGGAAGTTATAGGATTGGTCACTGGGACTACAGAGTCACTTCAAATTCCTTTTCTAGGAACAATAGCAGTTGGTTTGATCATGTTCCAGAAATGGAGTGGGCGTAGGTGGGAAACTATAACCACAGAAGCAAGGCATGCTTTTTTTTTTTTTTTAATTTTTTTTTTGTATTCCCTCGTGCCTGGCACAGAATAGCATTAGTAAATGTTGACTTTAAGTTAGGGGAGTAGGAGGTAGACTTCATGAAGAATAACTAGGAAGATTGAAGGGCTAATGCCTATGGCTTTTGGTCTAGAAAACAACTATTTTCTTTTCTTTTGTTTTTAGAGTTAAATGTGCAATTTTAAAAACTTATTTGCATATTTATCATACTAAGCAAGAAAAATCAGATCAAGAGGTGAAAGAAAAACAAAACAAAACAAAAGAAAAAAAAACATAAGGAAACAAACAAACAACAACAACAAAAGTGAAATTACTATACTTTGATTCATATTCAGTCTCCATAGTTCTCTATCTGGATGCCAATAGCTCTTTCCATCATAAGTCTTTTGGAATTATCTCATTGCAACTATTTTCTTCATCAATGACAGTAGAGCTATCATATATACATTGTAATATTGTAGAATCTCAGGGTTGCAAGGCCCCTTAGGTATCATTCAGTCCAATGTGTCCCTAAACTATTACCTCTACAACATAATTACAAGTATTCATCTAAAATTCTCTGGATCTCAAGTGACTGGGCATTCACTGACTTGGGAAGAAGATCATTTCAGAATCCCTAGGAAAAGGACAGTAAAAGCAACTAAGCAATATACTCAAACAAGGTCTGTTCTGGAGGTGGTAATTTTGAGGCCATTGAAAGATTCAATCTCAAGATGTAAAAGAATAATTTAAAAAGAGACCGTGTTTTTTATTTGGGGGAGGTTAAAAAAGTTCAAAGGAAAGTAATAAAAAGACTTGTGCTAACTTTCCAATGAAACATTTTTGGACTACTGCTACTTAATCTCTTTGGTGAATTTATTTATAACCAGGGCCAAACAGTTTGAAAGTCCTGTGCGACATATCAATTGGAAACAAGGCACATGAATTCCCTTCCTATGAAAGTGATATATTTCAACTAGACCCTACGACTTCACATTTTCTTGTAGTATAACACATTTTCTTGAGGAAAAAGAGACTTTCTAAGTAAACAAGATCCTTAACACAAAAATAAAGTCTGTTTAATTTTAGTTTCTCTCTCTCTCTCTCTCTCTCTCTCTCTCTCTCTGTCTCTCTCTGTCTTTCTCTCTGTCTGTCTCTATCTCTCTCTCTCTCTGTTTCTCTTTCTCTCTGTATTTCTCTGTCTCTTTCTTCATCCATATTTCCAATCTCTCTCTCCTCTCTATCTCTATCTCTGTTTTTCTCCTTCCCTCTCTCTCCATTTCTCCTTCCTCTCCTCCTATATATTTCTAACAAGTAAATATATAGATGGATAGCTATAATTACATAAAGAAATTAGATAAGTAGATTTACCAATATTTCCAAACATGATGCCAACAACTTACCTTTACATGACTTAATGTAAACATGATTTTTTCAAGTTGGTAGAATGCAGATGGTTTTGCACTAACTGAGACAGATACAATGGAGGAGATCACGATTTCTTCCTGTTCAGGGTTATTGTTGCTTTCTGTTTCCTGGGAGGCACTCAGAGATGATGAAAGCATAGCTCCAATGCTCTTATAATGCAAAAACACGACTACAACAGTGCCTGTTAAACAAATAGCATATTTAGTGTACTTTTCCATAGAAAATGTATGAGATCTTGACAGAAGCTTAATATGTTCTATTTTTCATTAAAACATGAAAAGTCATATGGAATATTTTGAAAAAATGGAAAAGCTTCAAACTGAAAAAAAAAAGTCTTGTTGATTTATCTGTATACATCTTGTGGCTTTCCAGTAAAATGTAAGTACCTTGAGGGTAGGGACTGATTTTCATTTTTATTTTTGTCTCTTTATTACCTAACACAGTGTCTTAAATAAAGCAAGTATTTAATCAAGGCTAATTGAATTGAATGCATCAGGCATTTACTTGGCATGCAAAGGAAAAGGCAAGGTAGAAAACTTTTAGGAATACAATCCACAAACACCTGTGATTAAGAGTTGGTATTCTTTTTATGAATAAATCATTAAGCACTCACTATATGCCAAGCATTGTGCTCTGAATTATTTGCAGAATATGTTGAAAACATTTTTATTTTATTTCATCCTAAAATCCAGGATAAAGATGAATAATGTAAAGAAAATTTGAAGTGTACAAACAGGAAAATTATATGCTTAGTATTCATTCATTTGCATTCATTCACATTTTTGATAAAAGAGGCAGTTCTGGATGAAAATTGTTAGATTTTTATAATCTGAGAATAATTTTATAATTTCATAATTATATTTATAATAATAAAAATAAAGATTCATATCTTTATTGAATGTAATATGCCAGTTAAGTGGATTTGTGACTATCTTACAAATAGCAATTTGTGAGTTATTTCCAGAGCAATTCCAGAGGTTACTTTTTGTGGTTTCCCAGTCATTGAAGAAATCTTGTCTACATTCTTGACATGATTTAGGGAAGCCATAGTGTGTTCAAATATATAAAGGTCCATTAATGTGGAAGAAAAATTAGATATATCAAATGGAACTATGATCAGTGGGTGAAAATGACAGAGATAGGTTTCTGTTCAGAGTGAGGAAGATGAAGGTAACAACTTGAGCCAAGCAAAAAACAGAATGTTTTGGAATTCAGTGAGCTCCCTGTCATTGGAAATTGCTAAACATAGGATAGTGATCTTTTCTCAAAGAAATTCCTGCATTGGATTAGAAGTTGAACAAAATCATCTTTAAGACAATGTTCTAGTTCTAATGTCTACGATTCTATAATTCTCATTTTGGTTTCTAAACATGCAGAGTTTCTGTGGTAGGAAACTTACTACTTTGAAGGCTACCACATTCCATCTTCATCCCTCTAATTCCATTTATTAATCCTAGTCTTAAATTCTGGAGCAGCATAAAATTAGTCTAATCCATTTATCCACATGCCAGTCCCTTAAGCATCTTAGAATTAGTCTTATCTTTTCCAGGCTAAGCATCCCTAATTCCTTCAATGGGTATTAACTTAACACCATTTCTAGAAGTTTCACCATCTTGCTAAATTATGTCTAGATACTAACTAGTTTGTTATGGTTCCTGTGAAAAATGTATCTTAAGAACTATTGGTGCATTTTAGAGTGAAAGTCTTTACTGACTTCTTAGACTATTAGATGTAGAAATGGTTCTTGATATTGTTTAGGCCAGATACTTTATTTTAATAATTTTTGTTGTTGTTTTTTAGTTGTATCCCTACTCTTTGTGACCTTGGCAAAGACACTGGAAGGTTTGGCCATTTCCTTCTCTAGCTCATTTCACAGATGAGGAAACTGAGGATAACAGGGTTAAATGACTTGTCCAGGATCATTCAGATTAAGTGAGGCCAGATTTGAACTTGGTAATATGAGTCTTCTTGACTTTTCACTTGGTACTCTATCCCCTGTGCCACCTGGCTGCCCAAAAGCTCAAAGAGGTTATCATTTGTTCAAGATCAAAGTGGTGGGAAAACTGGGACCAGAATCCAGATCTCCTTGCTTTCAGGTCTGTGTCTTTTCCACTGAAGTGTTTCTAATAAGTATAGCATATTTCTATTAAGCTAATCAAAGACTGCATAGATTTCTTTAGTAACCACAATATGCTTATGTTGAACTTTTGGTTAATTATAATTCCCAGAACTTTTCATATGAATTGCTTTAGAGTTAGTTCATTTCCAGCCTCTATTGTGAGAGGATCTGGAGGTTGCTGTTTTGATTTTGATTTTTATATTCATGGCCCCAGAAGCTCTTAGCATATAACAGGTGCTTAATAAAATGTATGTTGGTTGATTGGTTCATTCTTGCTAAATTTCATTTATTGGTTTTGGTCTATCATTATAATCTATTGAGATAATTTTGAATCTGGTCTTTAATTGAAAGTGACATCTCTCCATTTTATGCCATCTGCAAATTTTGTCAGCATGTTTTCTCTCCTTTCACGCAACTCAATGAAAAATGTTGAATAAAACAGAGTCAAAACCACATGACCAGGGCTGGAAAATAGGCTCAGATAGTCACAAATCCACTTAATTGGCATATTACATCATACTTTCTTTGAAAAAGGGCTTCACTATCCTACTTAAAATGTTTGTTCTACTGTTTCAGATTAGGAAGAGCATTCTATTAAATGGAGAAAATGGCATCAAGACAAGAATTAATAGCTTTTATCCTTTCTTGTTATCTATAAACATGATATCTTTTGCTCTAGGCAACAGATCTATCTTTTTACTCTTCTAAGTTAAAATATCATTTTGCTTTTAAAAGCAATTTTGAAAGCTTCATTTTTTCCTGATTCTTACATGTACCATTCTTCAGATCTCAGTTTTGAATGAATTCTTGGTTATACTCACATGTCCTCTCTTTCATGGTACAGTGGCTTGGCTACTGGATCTGGACTCAAGAAAACCTGGCTTTGAATCCTGCCTACTTGGGTTACTACAAGTCAATCATTTAATCTCTAGGTGCTGGTCCTTCAATTTCTTCATTTCTAAAATGTGGGGACTTTATAGCCTCCAAGCTCTCTCACAACTCTACAATGGATTCCATGATCTCTTGTATGCATTCTTTTAAATTATGAATTCATAAAACCTTATTCTGCAACACATGGGTTCCTTTACATGCTTCTTTTTTTCTTTCTAATATATATTAAACATTTTAGCCAGGTTTTCATTTTATAGATTTTCCCTCCCCTTTTTGTTGTTGCTAAAAATGCAGCTAAATAGTGAATAAATTGGAAATTTGACCAGTGAGATGGGACTATTGCAATTATCTGGACTTTTCCTCTGAAACCTTAAATAAAAGGAAATCTTAAGTGTAAGAAAACACACACACACACACACACACACACACACACACACACACACACACAAGTCTAGTTCATTTGTCTGAAGACTAATATTCCTATTGTAAACTTTTACTCTAAAATACACAAAGAACCACTGAAGTAAAAATATTGAAATGTCTCCATGGAAAAAGCTATTATTTGCCATGGAAATCTGGGTGAGTTCATGGATATTGCAGGGGGTGAAGTAGGCAAGGATGAAGGGACTGGTTTCTGCCTACTTTCCCTGATTTGGAATGAATATGTCCCCAATGAAATCTTTAAAAATATACAAGTTAATAGAATAAATGCAAATTTACATAAAAGAAACTATATAACCTCTGATATCCCAAAGATCTAACTTAATAACCCTTCCAATAATTCATCCTCATAATTTCTTGATATTCTCAGTGCATTTCTCTAGTGAAATTAATCACCTGTGTTGAGCTATCTCTTCTACAGGCACAGCATTGAGAGTCTAGCTAATGAGTGTTTGGGTAGCGGATAATAGCTGAACAAAGTGAACAGAGATGGGGCATAGAACTTGATATATGACAGATCCTTCTGCCAAACCTGGCCTAAAAGGGAAATGACTGACTGTGGGGTTTATAATGGGAAAGATCCTATGACCAGGGACCTACTGGTGATTTTCAAGCAAACTAGTCTGCTCTTTAGCAATAGCAGAATATGGATATGAGATTGTAAGAACAAGAGGGAGAGAAAAATGGGTGATTACTCTTCATTCACAGTGTCCTACCTCTCTTGGAGGACAAACTATATGCTTCTTTGAACTATAGTTATTCTTATACATATCTCTTCATCCCTATTAGCTCATATATTATTTAAAGGTTAAGTATCTTCCTCATTGTATATTTTCATGCACAGAGTAGAATGCAGTAAATGTTTATTGAGCTAAACCCTGAAAAATAAAAAAAAACTTTTAAGTGCTTATTATGTGCAAAACATAGAACAGAATATATGTTTATTTGTGACAATTTAGTGAATAATTATTCTTGATGCATGTTATAGATATTTTTTTTCAACAAATTCAATTCAACAGGTATATGCATTCTATTATATGATGTATACATATACACAAATATATAATATGGTTATACATACACATACACATATATATGCAATATATAAACACATATGTATATGTACACACATGTGTATATATGAATCAAATTCACTCCAGTACTTTGTAAAGAATAGTCATTAGAAATATTGTTGTTCAGTCATATCTCATTCTGTGATCCCTTTTGGGGTTTTCTTGGCAAAGATACTGGAATGATTTTCCATTTCCTTCTCCATCTCATTTTACATATGAGGAAACTGAGGCAAATAGCGTTAAGTGACTAGTCCAGAGTCGCTAGTAAGTATCTGAGGCCAGATTTGAATCAGGATGAGGAGTCTTCCTGACTCCAGAGTGGGCACTCAATCCACTATATTACTTGATTGCCTCATTTTTTTTAATAGAAATTTGCTGAGTTTGAAAAAAAAACCCACTGTAATGTGTTAAGAATACACACACACACACACACACACACACACACACAAACAAACACAATTTTATATTTATTCAGCTCAGTATTCTGACATTATACACACAAACACATACAAACGTAATTTGGTTCTCACCAGTGATTTCACTGGCATAGGAAACATTCCCACAAACAATTTATATTGGTTTTTTCTATACAACGTAAAGTCTTAAAGAGTTGTCAAGATCACTGAGAGATTGATTAAGTGATATATTCAGGGTCACAAAAATAGTATATATCAAAACCTCTTGGCTCTGAGGTCACTATTTCTGTGACATAATCTAATGAGTTTCTTTTAGTTGAACAAATATTTATTTAATATTATATGTATGACATGACTCTCATAAAAAATAAAACACAAATAAAAGGAGGCAGTTCTCCTACCATTAGAATAATTTTCATCTTTCTTCTTTGGGTAGATTTTTATATAATTTCCTTCCATGTTCACATGAGGATGAATATGTTTCATATGATGAGAATCAAAAGCCAATAATTTGAGACCTGAAAAAAAGCAATACAACCCTTATATTTATTTAAAATATTGCCATGAGTAAAACTTTTATACATGTATAATATGACCTCACATTATTATGTTTCAATATATGACCTATGTCAATTTCAATAAAACAATTAGCATATACTTTGATATTAATAGTCATGTCCATATATCAGGTATACCAAAAGTCTCGGTGAAGTTTTAACCTCAGTAGCTTATTGTTATTGTTTGTTATGTCCAACTCTTCATGACTTTGTTTGGGATTTCTTGGCAAAGATACTGGAGTACTTTGTTGTTTCCTTCTCCAGCTTATTTTACAGGTGAGAAAACTGAGGTAATCAGTGTTACATGACTTGCCCAAGGTTGCACAGCTAGTAAGCATCTGAGGCTAGATTTGAGCTCATAAAGAAGAGTTTTCCTGACTTCAAGACTATATCTATTGAGACACCTATCTGACCTGTACTATCGATTATTAATTATTATAAACATTATAACTAAAATAATTTGAGGCTAGTAAAGCTTAAAATTATTTAATTTTTGGACACCCTGTATTTGTGGCTAAAATATTAGGGTTTTTTCCCCATGAAATACTGCTTTTAATTTACCCTGTATCAAGTGAGATAAGGATACAAGCATTTTGAATTGAATAAAAAGCATAATGACTTTACAAAGGGATTTAACATTTCCAAATTTCAAAGTAAGTCAAACAGATGGGTTTGAATCACAGCTCTGATATTATTTCCTAAAGAATGTTGAGCCAGGTACTTCTGTGGAGCTCATTTGTAAAAAAGTAGGGATCTAAAAAAAAGGTATTCTAACCCTATTGCTTACTGACCTTAATATTTAGATGTGAAGGCATCCATAGATGGCACAAAAATACAATATAGTGAGTAAATAGATTCTCATTTAAGATAGAAAATTTCCCCTCATGCTGAATCACACCAGAATTATTATGCAGATATTCAATTTTTAATTACAATAAGATAATCTTTCACCTCATATTTGTGGCAAGTCCTAATAATATGAAAATAATAACATGAAAAATATGAAAATTAAATGTAGTTTTGAATTCCTTGATATAGGGGTTCTCCAATATACTGATTGCAACCTATCCACATCTACTAATTTTGTGTTTTCTGTCCATGTCATGCTTCCTACATATACATATATACATATGTCCTCATGTCCTCATGGTTGTGAATGCTCCAACTTAATCAATCATACATTTCTCTGATGACATTTTTTATTTCTGTTATTTGTTAGGTATCACAACCAGTTGACATCAACCATACACTTCTCTTTTTTTCAACAGAACTATTCCATAACATGCAATCAAATAACTGATATAATATCAATGTTTAAAAGATGTAATATTTTGGGGATTGGCAAAATTCAAGGAGTTTTGCAATTTCTAGGAGGCAGTCCAATCTATTCATCTATTTAAATCTGGTTTCATTCATTGTTTATTTTATATTATTTATGCAAGATTTTATATCTATACACATGTATATATGTGATGTACATATATACACATTTGTGTGCATATATATATATAAACATGCATACACACACACACATATATATAAACATACACACATATAAACAAACAAATATTAAGGGTGTTTTAATTTATTAAAGCTAAATCAAAGCTTTTAAGTTTTTAAGTCTAGTTAAACTGTACTACAAATTTTGGGACAACTTGTGCACAGTATAAACATATATGAATATATGTTTGTATATATTGTGATTATATACATATAAGTTGCCTTTCTGAATATTTATATATATACTTACACAATATAAATGCATATATAGGTATATAAAAGCATATACCTATCTATATCTATACTGAGCTATATAACTTTAGAAATGCATCTGTATATTTTTAGTTATACATATATAAAGGTAATCCTAGAATTTTCTCACAGATATATGCATACATAATGTATACACATATAAACACATAATATATACATATATGATATATAATATACTTACACATAGATCTCCATATCCTGATGGCTAAACTCTGTGTGTATGTACAGACATATCTATCTATCTCTCTATCCATCTATCCATCTATCTATCTCTCTATCTATGCATATAAGAATACAGTGATGGCTGAGATATGTTGTCCATTTAACTGAATATCATAATCTGAACAACAGATATAATTAATTTACTTGATTTTTTTCTTGTGGATAGGCATATCATCAGAACAAACATCATGAATGGTCAGATCTCAACTATGTGATCTTCATTTTTCTGGGATGTGATGTACCAGAATGATATCATCTGAAAACAGCACCATCTGGAGGAACTTCCTCTCCCAAAGGATTCATTCTTCACTTTGAATTCAACAGTATATTTTATCTATCATAGTAGTGAATAATGTTTTTGGGGAACATATATTTATTTTATTCCTCACCTGTTATCAATCACCAAAGAGTCATCAAACAAGTTATTTCTATTATTATATCTTCTAAAGAATGAAATAATTTTGATGTATGTGATATATATATATATATATATATGTGTGTGTGTGTGTGTGTGTGTGTGTGTGTGTGTGTGTGAAGTTAGATATAAAAGTTGGTCATTTCCATGACTGCTTTTGTTGAGTACACATATAGTCCAAGATCATTTCCATGACTTTGGTATCTTTTTATCCCTCAAATACCTTGTGGATCAATTCCTGAATGCTTTTACAGTTATGTCTCCTTTAGCACAGATCTCATCAATTTATATCTAGTTTAATCCAGTTACTTTTGCCATTTTCATTCTTTAAAGGCCAGTTTGATCTATTTTATGAGCACATGCAGGAGTGTAATTAGAATCATATATAGTGTAATGACTATAATCCTTTGATTGTGAAAAAGTTTGATATAATACTAATGGAAATATAACAACAACAATAACAAAAATGATAATACTTGGTATTTATACTTCTAAAGAGAATTGCATTCTCTTCCTAACAATGATTCATTGGGTTAAGGAGCTTGAATAATATTTTCTCCATTGTAAAGATGAGGAAACTGAGGGTCATAAAAGTTGAATGATATATCCAACTCAAACAGTTAGTAAATGGTGAAGCCAAAATATAAACCCAAGTCTTCAGAAATTTAACTGCTGTTTATAATATGTCAGAATCATTCAATGTTGACATGTATCAAGGTACATGTATAGCAGAAGAACTCAGTGGCTCTTTTAGAAATTTGACCAATTTTCCTGGGATGCTCCCTTGAAGACATTCTAGGGATAATTTCATATTCACAGTATCTATTCAAGGACATGAGAATCTAGAAAAGAAAGGATCATTGATATTTATTGTTTAAATGTTGACATAATTTTAAAGTTTTCATTCTCAAAGAAAAAGGATATGTTGGAAAAGAATACTTTAATTAAAATATTTCTTGATTAATTAGAAAATCTCTAGAAAATGAAGAAGGAGAGATGTGCAGCTTCCCTGGTATGAGTGACAACAAATATCACACTACTATAATGTCAAAGTCAAAAGAGTAACGGGATGGAAGAGATATGTAGGAGGGAAGAAATAGGTTTACTTCATTGATTAATATATTTTGACATTAAACATGCTAAAATAATTTTGGATGGCTAATATAGAAGTTCTTTGTATGACTTTACATGTACAATGGACATTATATCACTTGACTTTTCAATGGGTATGGGAGAGAGACAATTTGGAACTTAAAATTAAAAAAAATCATGTTAAAAGGGAAATTAAAACATTAAAAATGCTACTATAAAATATTTTAGGAGAAATATGAGCATTATACACAAATAGCATAAACCTAAAATTTTTGCTTTTTTATATGGAGAAAAATGAAACCATATTTCAAGATCAGAGTGTTGCATAAGGAGGGATTCTTTCCTTACCCATGTCGCTTGAATTAATCTCTAACTGAGTTGTCTTTTTGAAGTTCTGGGACATGTTTAGCATGGTCTGCTCCGCCGTGTGCATCAGCTTGGTGAGACTTGTTCTTCTATTATCTGCAGACAGCTTGTCCCAAATTGTAATTTTATCCTTTTGAACCAAATTGTTTACGGTGTTAACAAAAACCTATTGGCAGGAGAAACAAGTTTTTGGTTTTTTTTTTTTTTTTTTTTTTTTTTTTTTGGTGTGTGTTGGAGTCTTGCTATTCACAGGAGTAAAGGACAATATAATCATAAGCTTCAGGCTACTTACATTAATAGTTGTATTAGTAAATGCTTCCTTCTCAGAGACATTGCTACTCATAAAACACAAAGATGGAGAAAATGTAGACAATGCTTCAACATTGGTAAGTATATCAATAGGGAAAAGCGCTTGTTCAGAATTTTGGTAGATTTCTTGCAGCAGATTCAAGGGTTCCTTTGTATGCTTAATCTGAGAAGAAAAAAGGGGTAGCAGTGATGGAAGAAAAGAAATCAATATATATTATACATTTTTTTAAGATTAGAATTTATAACAGATTTTTTCCCTAGAAATATTCTATTGATTTGGAAAGTAGTATACTATCCAATTTTTTGGATACCCAATTTTAGATACCCATTTTTACATCTGCATACTTACATGTACATATACATGTGTATAAACATAAACACATACAAACAGGTGTGTGTGTGTGTGTGTGTGTGTGTGTGTGTGTGTAGGACTTGTGATTTCCTTGGGGAGGAAGCTCCTGGTGAGGAATTTCCTCTATAATTCAGGTTGACACCTTCTTTACAACTTAGAAAGTTGGTTAAAGCATTAAAAGCTGAAGTTGCTGTGTAAGTAGGATTTGAACATAGTCCTTCAACTCAAGAAGTTCTATTCTGCTATATCTTTTTCTCTGTAAATACATAATGGTATTAAATACAAACCCTGATTTGGACCCAGGGAGTAGTTAACATAATCTGACCAAATAACTTCCACAGAGATAGTTGTTTTAAGAAACAACAGCAATCTTTTCAGGATAGATACACTAATAGACCTTTCCATACCACATGTGTGTGCTGCTGTAGAAAGATTAGAATACCTGAGTTCTGTCTTCTAAACTATGTGGGCTTGGTTAGGTTCTGTAAATTTTGTTAAGCCTTGATTTCCTAATCTCTGAAAAAAGGGGGGTTGAATGAAATGACCTTCTTATGGTCTTTCCTTGCTCTAAATTTGTGATCTTCTTCTAGACTCCTGACCAGGAAAGTCAAAAGCTTCTCTTGATAAAATGTCTTCCATCAATGCTTCTTAGTACTTGGTCAATGACTCTTAGAGTTTTAGAGTTATCTCAGACTCTGAGTAATTTGCTCATGAGCATTAACTAGTACTTATCAGAGGCAAGACTTGGGATTCATACTTTCCTGACTCCAAGTTGGTGATCCTGATACCAAAGATGATCCATGGTACCATGTGCTCTTTCTGGTAGGGAGTATGCAAAGGTAAAAATTTATTTTATAGTTCTTTCCTGCTGTATGAGATAACTGAGCTTATATATATATATATAAACATATATGTACACACACACATATATGTTCATATATATACATATATGTGCATATATTCCAATCTATTTTAATGAATGGATTTTTCAAAATATGAAATCATTTTTCTAAATAATAAGTACACATCTAAATATTAAATAATAAAATAATCATTGAATTGTATTTTTTAATCTAATTTAGGAAGCTCTTTTAAATTTGGTAATAGAGAAAATGTGTTTTTGATTCTATTCCAATGCTCCTGGCCGAGATTCACTGATTCAATCACTTTAGAAACTGGTTATCTTATGAAAATATTCATGTATGCCACATTTTCTTTGAAATTTGCTCCTTTAAGGGGAAATATGATTGTATAATGTTCCTGACTTGGATCTGCAAAGTCCTAGGTAAAAATCTTGCTTCTGACACTTACTAGCTATGTGATCTTGGGTAATTCCCTTAGGTCTTCTGTGTCTCATTTTTCTTTTTTTGTAAAATGAAGAAGTTGGAGAGCATGGCCTCTAAGTTTCCTTCCAACTCTAAATCGCTTATTCTGTGAACCTAACAAGTGCTCCTTTGAATGGGACAAAATAAGACAGGCTTTTGCTATCTCACTTGTCAGCTGTACCCAATTTTTTTTTATTGAGTACATTTTACAACATGCCAAATAATAAGTCACAAAGTATAATTAAATGTGGAAAAAATCATATCTTCCCCATTTATCACTAAGCAACAGAAACAGTTTGGTTATTTTCCAATTCATCAAATTTTTAATACTACCCAAACAAATTATAGGAAATTAACAAGCTAATTAAGCCTTAGATTTAAATAAGTGAGCTACTTCCAATGTTCTAGAAGTCTAACTGCAGGCTCCCATTCCTAAAAAATCATTTTGAAAGCATATTTACAGAAACAAAAGTGTCAAATTCAAATAAACCATGATCTTAAAAGCTTATGCATAAACCATTCTACTTACTTCAATTAAAGTTTTGTTAATATTTGCAGCAATGCAGACATCATCTAAATGACAGTTTGCCTTCATATTTTCTGTAGAAAAAGAAAATTCACCATCTGGTAACTTTGTTTTATATACCACAAATGGTTTATTGAATAATTCAATTCCCAGTTATTAAGTAGCATATATGCTTACTTGGATACATTTGAATAATTTCCAATGATATATGGATCCTTTCCCCAAACTATTAAAAACAAACAAAACAGAAAGCACATTCTTCAACATGTCTGATTTTTTTTTTGCTTATGTTAAGAATAAATTTTCTTTTCATCCATAAACTTGATTTAAGATATTGTGCGTGTCAATTATATCCTCATATTGTTGTAACGTCTTTGCTTTGCTTCTCTTGCTGATGAACCTTAGTGGGGCCCTAAGGAGCAGTGGTAGTTTCCTTAGAAGAGGTCATTCTATCACAACACAGACACCTTTATAATATCATTTACCTTGGCAGTAAGTACCATCATTTGGCTTAAATTGAAATTTTCCTGTGGATGGCTGATAACCTTCTTTGCAGACACAGTGATACCCTCCGTACACGTTTTCACATTTAGCATGATCCCCACAGACACCTGGGGTTGCTTCCCGACACTCATCTATATCTGCAAATATTGTGAGAAATTGAATTTTTTATTAAGTATTTACAGACTAACACCTTGCTACCTTGTTGATAATGGTACTGCATCCTGCTAGCCATTTCATAACAAAATTGTTTTTAAAAAAGTGAGGAAATAGAAAACCAAATGTAATGGGGACACATCTGAAAATGCTATCAAGGAGAACTGAGCACATAAAAAACATTTAGTTTAAACAATCAGTTTTGATATGATAGTGAAAAATGCTTCAGCAACCAAATACATGCATGTGTTTCTTTCCTCCTATAAACAAAGATTAAGCACAAAAAAAGCATTCAGGTATTCAGGTGACTGAAATCAGTTTGAGGACATTCTTTGTATATAAAGTATGCCTTTAAAATTAATTTATTAAAGATTTATTTCTTTAAAGGGATCTATTTCTGCTGTTTCTCTAATGATATCTAAAATGTAGCTTTCTGCATATTACTAAAGCAATTATCAATTCTTTTATTCAGTGACATGAGAAAAAATAAACAAAGATCTCTCACATTAATATTTTCTGAATGTGATACTTCAGACATCAGTCATGCACTTCAGCTAATGTCAAACACTGAAAAGTACTACTTAAAATGTTTGTTTTATCTCACTCAAAACATCTTTTTTTGTTACAAGTTATTGCAAACATTAAATTAAATTGTAATTTTATCATGTCATTGATTACAATATACTTCCCTTCAACTTTACTTTGCATTTGCTTTTATATGTGGATGGGGCCTCCAGTCAGTCCCCAAAGTGATTCTCCTTTATAAAGCATTGTCTCCCTATTATATCCGGTATCAAATATAAAATCCTCTGTTTGACTATTAAAGCCCTTCAGAACCTGGCTTCTTCCTACATTTCCATTTTTTCTTCTTTTTAAATTAAATTTTATTTTCAGATATGAATCTTCTCCCCTCCCCCCAAACTGTCCTCTTTCCCCTCAATTTTTCCTACTTTTACTATTCACTACTCCCTGGCTTCATAATCTCTGAGATGCAGTTGCACTAACCTTCTTACTGGTCCTCTATTTTCAGGTTCCATGCCTGTTTTACTTACTATCTCCCATGCCTTGAATATTCTTCCTTAGCTCAACCGTCTGGTTTCTCCCAAGACTCAGTTCAAACCACACATTCTGCAAGAGATTTTTCTTTTTCCTTTGGATTGCTGGGGTTTCCCTCTGAAATTATTTACCATTTACATTCTATGTATCTTGTATGCAGGCAGATGACACAGGGAAGAAAGTTTCAGGCTGGCAGTCAGGAGAACTCATGTTCCCGAGTTCAAATTTGGTCTCAGGTTGACTCTGTACTAGTAGTGTGACTCTAATCAAGTCACTCAATTCCTTTTTCATTAGTTTGCTCATCTGGAAGATGAACCTGAGAAGGCAATGTAAAACTGCTCTAGTATCTTCACCAATAAACCCCCAAATGGGGTCGCAAAGAGTCAGATACAACAATGATCTCGCATATATGTAGTTATTTGTATACTATCTTCCTTATAAAAATTGTGGGGCAAGGGATGTATTTCTACATTTCTTGTATGTCCAAATTTAGCATGGTACCTGTCTCATATCAAGTCCATAATAAATACTTGTTAATTGACTAGTGTATTCATTCATACTTATGTGTCTCTCACTGTAGAATTAAACTTCTTGAGAACAAAAACTGTCCTTTTTTTCTTCCTATCACCAGCACTAAAATAGGACCTGACAAACATTAGGCACTTACTCTATGTTTGGTGATGGATTTGTTATTGTCAATGCCTTCATAGTGCTTGGTACATAGCAGACACTTAAAAATGCTTGCTTGTTTGATAAATTATACTACTTATTTCAGTGGGCTAGCAATTTCTTCACCAATGCAGATAACAACACTCTGGTGAATCAGATGTTCTTTATGAGTGTTTCAGTTGTAAAAGTTCATGACTTGCTGATTTGCCTTGTTTGACCTTACATCTGTTTTTTCCTCAATCTGTTGAGAGGCCTATATTCCTATTCCATTCCATTCCATTCCATAATCATTTAAGTAGTTACTATTTTCTAGACATTGTGCTAGACTCTGTGGATATAAATACATTTCTTCACAAATTTCTTTGATTCTTTCATAGTTATCATGTCTTACAGCACAATGACATTCTATTAAAGCTATGGAACTGCATTTAGCCAATTCCAAATCAATAGGAACTTTTGTTTTCAATCCTATGCTACCATATAAGTACTACTATGAATATTTGGTGAACATGGGTCTTGTGTTTTCTTGGAGTAAATACTTAGTAATGGCACCCATGGGATAAATGACATATATGTATGTATGTATATATCTGTTTTTTAGCTTAATTCCAAGTTGTTTTCTAGAATTATGAATATTTAGAATATCTATAGAATATTATGGATATTCATAATCTAGCCCAAGCATATTGATATGCTACTGTCACTGAATATTCCCATCTTTTGTATTTGCTACTTCAATAATTATTTTGATTTCTATTATATTGCTATTTCTAATAATCATGTTTGGCAATTTGCATCTCCTTTTAAAAAATTCTTTTATTTTTAATTTATAGAATAAAACTCACATTTCCATAACATCGTATGATAAAAATGACTGAGAACAATTCTTTCATATCCTTTGACCTCTTTTTTTTGTTGGGAAATGACTTTTGATCATATATATTAGTCCCTTATGTAATTTCAGTATTAGATACTTATTGGAGATATGTGATACAAAGATTTTTTTTTTTTTTACTTGACATCTTTTCTTCTTACCTAATTGCATTGCATTGATTTTATTTGTGTAAAACCTTTTCAATTTCACAAAACCAAAACTTATCTATTTTATTTTCTATGATTACTTCTAGTGCATGGTGTTTTTTTTTTAAGAAGTCTCCTAGTCATAGCTGTGAAAAGTAACTGAACTTATTCCCTTTTAAACTTCTAATGTTATTACTATTAACATTTAGGTCATTTACACTGAATGAGCTCATTGAGGTATATGGTGTAAGATGGTCTAAACCTAATTTCTGCCAAACTTCTTTCTTGTTTTCCCAGTATTTTTTGTCAAACAGAGAGTTCTTTCCCAAGCAATTTATGCTTTATAGTTAATCAGGCATTGAGTGATTGAGTTTTATTGAACCTATACTTCTCCCTACAAATTATTTTATATTTATTTCTAATTTCTCCTAATAGCATATAAGCTCCTCAAGGCTAGAGATTGTTTCCCTTTTGTCTAGCTCTAGGATTCTCTGAAGGTTATCCATTCTACCCTTTTCATTTTCTAGGCAATGGCCCTATGAGAAGACTCTGTATAATTCTCCTTTTCAGCTAGAGTAGAACATTTAACACCTTTTGCCTGTGTGTGTGGTCAGAGCAACTCCATTATTCCCAACTCAACCTTTGTGCCTGTGTGTTATCACTAAACTTAAGCCCTAATATAATTTTTACTCTGGTTTACATTTATGCTTTTCATTAATTGGAATATCCTTTTGTGTGTACAATAGTGTTATGGTACAGGAAGTTCTAAAAGTCACCAATAACTGAATTTTCCAGGGTTTACACCCAAATCAACTAGATATTTCCCAAAATTTAGAAAGAGAGTGAAACTTCAAACATAATCTTGCTTGATAGACAGAAAAAAGGAAAGGAATAAAAACACAACATTCATGGTACCCAAGACTAAACAAGATGACTTTTCTAGCCAATGGATATCGTGTGTGTGTTTCTGTGCATGTATATGTATGTATGGAAAACTGAATTTTGTTATATCATAATATTAGCCAGATCATATGACTCTTTTATACAAAGTACTAGAAACAATCAGGAAAAAAGAGATCATTTTAATTCCTTTCACAGATATGGAAATATACTGTAATATATACAGATATGTATTCCATCTAGAAAGACGACAAATTCATAAAATTGAATTTTTTGATTTCATTAGAGTAGGCTATTTCTAATGTGAAGGCTCCCTTTTTCTGGTGCAGAAACAACCTCTTATTAAGCACCCCCCATATGCTAAGTGCTTTACAATTATCATGTTATTTGATCTTCACAACAATCCTGGGAGATAGGAACTATTATTATGACCATTTTACAGGTGAGGAGATTGATACACAGAGAAATGAAGTTATTTGTTGAAGGTTACACAGATAGTAAATGCCTGAGGCAGCAATTGAACTATAAAGACCTTTCTGACTCCATTTCCAGTGCTCTCTATATAGTACCTCTTGATTGCCTCTATCCGAGAGACATATCTATGTGTATAGCTTGTATTTATAACCTTATACTCATTTGAAATTATATTCTTGTACTATCATGCAATATTGAGAGGTCACTTGATTTGTCTATCTGATACATAGCTTTTGCTGTTGTTGTTAAGTCATGTTTATCTCTTCATGACCTCATGGTTAGACCATTGCACTCCAAGACCATCCATGAGATTTTTTGGAAAGAGTTGCTATTTTTTTCCCCGGTGGATTAAGGCAAACAGAGATTAAGTGGTTTCCCCACAATCAGACAGCTAGTGATATCTGAGGCCACATTTGAACCCAGGTCTTCCTAATGTCAGGCCTGACACTCTATCCACTGAGCAACCTAAGTGCCTATATTGTATAGCTAGCACGAGCCAGAATGCAGGATTTAAAGCCAATTCTTGACTCTAAGACTAATTATGCCATTCTTCCTGTCTTATTCTATTAGAGTTTTTCATTTCCTATTTACAGTGGATTCTAATGACTATAATTATCAGACCTGTCAAGCTTACGCATCTACCAACATTTGGAATTAGTTGAAATCCTGGGGAAAGAGGCACACTTGTATAAGGTGGTAATAGATGTATTTCTTTGTTCAAATTCCCTGAGGATGATCAAAGTACACAAAGAAAATTACTACAGGATTGAAAAAGAGAAATAGTTGCATGGCTGTAAAGAAAGGTAATCCTTAAGGACAGCAAAAATTGGGGAGAAATAGCATTTTCCCAGAGAACTTGTTTTGCACTGAAATCCAAAAAATAATCCATCAAACAAAACACAGGTGGAAGCTTGAGGTTTGGGAGTTGGATATGGAACTTCAACAAACTATCAATATCCAAAGTCAAAGAGTATTTAAAGTAGAACTAGGGAAAATAAATTGCAAAGTATTAGGGCCATTCTACAAAATAGTAGTAAAGCAACATTGTTAAAATGGATTCTGAAATAAATATTTTACATCTAAAATATTTGTTCTTCCTTTTAAACTTATCTCATGAGAATCTCTGTCTCTGTCTCTCTGTCTGTTTCTGTTTCTCTGTCTCACTTTCTCTCTCTGTCTCTATTTCTGTCTCTCTGTCTCTCTGTCTGTTTCTGTCTCTGTCTTTCTCTCTCATTTCTAATGAAAACAGACATAATTCTACTCTTGAAAGGTATTATCTAGGACTGAATAAGATGGCCCTTTGTGATTTGGGGTTTTTAAGTAATATGAGCAGAAGATAAGTAAGATATATTCTGGAAACAAGATATACATGGGAATGGAGCAGCATTAAAATTGTATTAAAGTAGTGATTAAGATGTTGAGTTAGTTTTTTTTCCTTTTTCTTGTAACTAAACCATTATGTCTACAGTTGTAGATGATAATTAAAGGCAAATTCTCCATTTTAGGTGGCAGGCCTTTTTTTCATGACAAACTAACAAATCATAATCTGCTAGGGAGAATTGGTTGAGATACAATACATTTTCTGGGCAGGAATTTCATGCATTGAAAATTCTAAGTTAAAATAGTTGGTTTTTATTTTTTAAAGTTGAAATATTTGTTCTTATTTGGAAAAGCAAAGTACTTTGCTGACATGTATTTTAAAATTGCAAATTATATATATATGCATACGTACACACATACACATATATGTATCCACTTATATATATACGTGTGTGTATATGTGTCTGTTTGTCTTTTTTATCTATCTAAAAAATCTAGTGCAAAGAATACTGATTTGGGAGTCAGGGGTCTGGGTTGCCAACCTCATTGTGTCAGCTTTAGAAGCCTCTAATCTTGTTTTAGGAAGCTAGGTGGTACCATAGTGCATAGACTGCCTCATAGAGTCAGGAAGCCTTGTTCCTGAGTTCAAATCTGACCTCAGACAGTTTCTATTTGTGTGATCCTGGACAAGTCAATTGATTTCTGATTGCCCTAAATCCATTGGAGAAAAAAATGGCAATCCTTTCCAGAAAACTCCAGTTGGGGTCCCAAAGAATTTGAAATAATGGAACAATGAATAATAATCTTGTTTTATTTTCTATAAATTGAAAATAATGATACTTATCCTGGCTAATAATAGCAACAACAGAATATTTTAAGGTTTGTGAAGTTCTTGATGTGTCATTTTACTTAAACCTTATAACCACTTTATAAAGTAGCTTCCATTATTATGCTCATTTTATGGATGAAGGAATAAACTGAGAATGTTTAACCAATTTGCTCAGGATTACACAGCTAAATCTGAGGTAGTATTTAAGTTTGGGTTTTCCTGATTCTAATTTTATCACTCTATCCATTTCACCAATTCAACTGTCTATTGTTATTATCCAGTTGTTTTCAGTAGCGTGTGAAATTTTTTAGGACACTCCCTCCCCCCAAATGGATGAGAGGCAATATGGAGGAATGGAGATTGCTGGATTGGTCAATAAATAGGACACCTCAATCATATCTTAAACTACTCTTAGCACTGTGAGAATCTCAGTTTCTTCATCGCCAAGATGATGATAATAATACTTACCATTACCTATTGCTCAAGGATCATTGGAGCAAAGCACTTTGAAAATGTTAAAGCATTATGGAAATTTGAACTATTATCCAGAACTTGATTCCCCAGCATAGGGCTGAGAATGTCACAATGGGCACCAAAAACAGTACTTCTATCAAGAGACAGGTTATTAAATTCCTTGTGTGTTTGGCACATAACAGGCATTTAATAAATGCTCAAGGATTGATTGATGTGGTAAACAAGAGATAATTATCACTCCATTATGGTTTCCCAGGTCTTAGAGGTAGCTCTTCCATTGGTTTGCTGGATGACTTTGGGCCAAGTTAACATCTTGGAGTATCAGTTTCTTTCATCAATAAAATCAGAACAGGGCAAATGAACTCTTAAGATTCTTTCTAGTTCTAGCATTCTTTTATACTACATTATTTACCTTTGAGTACCTTGTGGGCTGCTAAGTGGTGGTAAATTGATTGATGAGAATTTCTCAAGTTCCAAAAGAAAGTTAATTTTAAAGGTCAAAGAATTAAAGTCACCAGAGAATTTGATTCTGAAAACTGTGCCTATTAAAATCCCTGAACATCTCCCTCCCCTATCAGAATCCAATTCAAACCTCTAACCCCTAGTGAATTTAGTTGTTGATTTTCAGTAAACGAACAAATTACAGTGTAAGAACATTTTCAATGTCCTCCAGATAGTCTGTTTATTATAAACACAAGTTTGGAATAATCTTCCGTTGGCATAGGAAATGAATTTATCTTATTCATAGGAAATCAAATATTTTCAGAAGATATCTTCATGAACCTGAACTAACTCACTAAACAGTACTATGGGGTCATGCATATTCCATAGGAGTGTCACTTAACAACAAGCTTGTAGCAAAAGCAAAAGGAGAATCTGCCACACAGAAATCGAAACTGAATATTTTTCAGGACCCACTGGGGCCAACATCTGAATACAAATTTACAAAACTCTGAACGTGAACAACAACTTGTGACCAGAATATATTTTGTTTCTTGGGCATAACAGATCAATTTTTCAAATTTAATATTTATTCAATTTGTTGCAACTGCACCCTAGGCCACTAGACCTCAGAGCTTTCTAAAATTATTTTCTCTGTATGTTATTTGATTTGGTTTTCACAGCATAAATTCTTCCTACTCCTCAAGTCATTGGAAAAACTAATACTCTAAAGCAACTTACTAAATATAAGGATTGTTTGAAGGAACTGGAGATATTTATTCTTGAGAAAAGACCTGGGTGGGGAGACATGATAGACACCCTTAAGTTTTAAAAGAATTCTCATGTAATCACAGAATTTGAGAATTATGAGAGTCTTCAGATGCCCTTTAGTCCAAACCATACTCAAAATGAAATCACACTACAGCATGGCTAAGGAGCATTCAACCAGTCTTTCCTTGATAGCATCCAATAAAGTAGATTCACTTTTGAATAGCTCTAATTGTTAGATATCAGGACTAAATTAGAATTTAATTTCAAGTCTTTTATCATTACTCTTGGTTTGTTCTATGGGACCAAATGGAACATTTTGGATGCTTCTTTCTCATGGTAGCCTTTCAAATATTTGAAGATAATTATCTCTGCTTGATTCATTTCTAATATTACCAGTTCTTTCAACCACACTTGCATGACATGAACTCAAGTATATTGATCATCCTGGTTATTTTCTAGACACTGTTGTTTATCATTGTATTTTCTAAAATGGAACTAAACAAAATAAAAAATTCCAGATGTAGTCTGACCAAAGTATACCCTCTCTTGGTTCTACTACTGACTATCTTTTGCTAGAAATTATACCTTTTTTCATCTGGAATATCCTATACACAGGCGTGTACTGGAGCCAGTTTGTTTTGCCTCTGGAGAGCTGATGATTAAATTTGCAATGTAAGTGCTTACACTTCAAAAAATGGCAAATGTTACAAAATAGGGCTTGACTTATGAATTATTTAATTGTCTAGACAAGAAAGTAATGGAGAACATGTTAATATTGTGAATGAAGATTAAAAGTTTGTAGTACCATTCCCCTTTCCCATCATGGCGTGGTTGTTAAATATTTACCAGCACACTCCTGTCTCAACTTTCCATGGTCCCACCTCTGATGGTGAGTTCCCCTGTCTCTATACCCTCCTTTTGAGGAAAAGCCAGAATAATCTATGCTCACTCTTGTCTTAGTTCCACTCCTGACTCTTAAGACCTTTCCACTTTGCCACACATTCCTGCTTTTCAGTTCCTTTTTTGTGTTGTCTACCTGCACTAGAATGTAAGTTCCTTTTTTTGTAGATATTGTCTTTCTTTTGGCTTGTATTTGTATTCTCAGTGCTTAGGCAGCTAAATGAAGTAAACATTTTATTGGGCATGGAATCAATAAGAGGTGAGTTTACATTCTCAGACACAAATTGTATGATGTGAGTCAAGTCATTCACCTTCTCTTTGCCTCCATTTCCTCAACTATAAAATGGGGATGATGATAGCATCTACCCCTCTGGATTGTGACAACCAAAAAAGATGAGTAAAGTCCTTAGCACAATAGCTAGTACATAGCAGGTGCTTAATTAATGCTTGTTTCCTTCCCATTGCCTAGGTTAGAGTAAGTATTTAAATGCCATATCATCTCTTTCCCTTATCTCTTCCTGTCTCTCTGTCTTTCTCTCTCCCCCTCTCTTTCCTTCTCTTTCTCTGCCTGTCTTTGTCTCTGTCTCTCTCTTCCTCCTCCTCCTACTGCTTCTTCTCCTCTCTCTCTTTTTTTTTTAAATAGTGGGGCTATCACCTCCTTCTTCATTGAAATTATGCCTGCATTTCTTTAATGCAATCCAAGATCACAGTTTTTCTTGGCTTCCACAACAGTGATGAATCATTTTCAGTTTATAGTCCACTAAAAAAAATCCCCAAATCTTCTTTGGATAAACTTCTGTTAAGACATTACTCTTCCATCTTATACCAATGAAATTGATTTTTTTGAACCCAAGAATCCAGTATGAATTCATTTCTATTTCATTCCTGTACTCTCTACTGTCATTACCTTTTTGGATTTCAAAAATGTTAAAGAACAAAAACCAAGGTAGAAATCCCTAAGGCACTTTACTGGGGAACTCTAGTCAACATGAGATTGAAGCATTAGCAATCAGTCATTACCATGACCAGTCCAGCTATTCAACAAATTCTTTGTTCTCTAGTCAATAGCACAGTGCTCCCTTCCCTTCCTCTTAGACCGGTATGAAAAACTTTATCTAGAATTTTTTTAAAATCTAGTGGTTGGATGGCCATTTGTTGTATATGTTATAGCAGAATTTATTAGTGTGGGTCTATCAACTTTTTTAAAAAAATTGTAATCTTATCTCAGTATAATTGGTTTCCTTTTCAATCCTATATATTTTATTTTGTCTGTTTAAAAATATTCTGAGAAAGGGTCCAAGGGCTTGAAGTACTAACGACTCATAACCCCTAAAAGGTGAAAAACTTCTGTTATTTGGGGTGTTCTTCTGGTCAGACTTCTGTCTTTTTAAAGCTTAGAAATTTTATTAAACAGTGCCATATTGACAGGAAATCTCTGACATATTTTACAAGTAGGCACAAGAGAATATCTGACTCAGTTTCTATCAAATTAATCTATCTTATAAGTAAGACTTGTATGAAATAAACCATTTTTAAAAACACAACTTACCTATACAAGTAGTTCCATCATTAGTTACAAACTTGATTTGGGAGCTGCTGGATGTAAAGCCAGGTGCGCACATGCAGAAGTAACTCCCCTCTGTATTAGTGCAGTTGGCATTCTCACCACAAGGCTGGGTAGAGTTTTCACACTCATTATCATCTGGAAAATATCAATTGAAAGATCATGTTATTCTTAATTCAGAAAATATATTATTTGAACATAATTGAAAGTGTGCCCTATTAGTTTGCAAAATCTTAATCAGATGATTTAAATTGTTGGAAATTCAGAATAAAAAGCAGAGAAAATTATAACTATTAGCAGATAAGACAAGGTGAACCTAGAAAATCTAAGATAATGTTGGAGAAACCAAATGAAATCATTAATAGCTTCTGTAAAGTGACAGAATAAAAGTGAAACACTCAAAAATCACCAGTATTTCATATAACATTAACAAAACCTAGAAAAAAAGCAACAATAGAAATTTTATTAGGTAGACTTACCAAATACATAGAATACCTGAGAGTTAATTGATTAAGAGATATGTAAGATTTATGCGAATGAAATTAAGACAACTCTAAGATACCACTACACACCTGTCAGATTGGCTAAGATGACAGGAAAAAATAATGATGAGTGTTGGAAGGGATGCGGGAAAACTGGGACATTGATGCATTGTTGGTGGAGTTGTGAACGAATCCAACCATTCTGGAGAGCAATTTGGAACTAGGCTCAAAAAGTTATCAAACTGTGGATACCCTTTGATCTAGTAGTGTTACTACTGGGCTTATATCCCAAAGAGATCATAAAGAAGGAAAAGGGACCTGTATGTGCACGAATGTTTGTGGCAGCCCTCTTTGTAGTGGCTAGAAACTGGAAACTGAGTGGATGGCCATCAGTTGGAGAATGGCTGAATAAATTGTGGTATATGAATATTATGAAATATTATTGTTCTGTAAGAAATGACCAACAGGATGATTTCAGAAAAGCCTGGAGAGACTTACACGAACTGATGCTGAGTAAAATGAGCAGGACCAGGAGATCATTATATACTTCAACAACAATACTATATGATGACCAGTTCTGATGGACCTGGCCATCCTCAGCAATGAGATCAACCAAATCATTTCCAATGGAGCAGTAAGGAACTGAACCAGCTAAGCCCAGAGAAAGAACTCTGGGTGATGACTAAAAACCATTACATTGAATTCCCAATCCCTATATTTATGCCCACCTGCATTTTTGATTTCCTTCACAAGCTAATTGTACAATATTTCAGAGTCTGATTCTTTTTGTACAGCAAAATAACAGTTTGGTCATGTATACTTATTGTGTATCTAATTTATATTTTAATATGTTTAACATCTACTGGTCATCCTGCCATCTGGGGGAGGGGGTGGGGAGTAAGAGGTGAAAAATTGGAACAAGAGGTTTGGCAATTGTTAATGCTATAAAGTTACCCATGCATATAACCTGTAAATAAAAGGCTATTAAATAAAAAAAAAATAAAAAAAAGATTTATGCAAATGCATCTAAAGTAAACACCAAAATGGATGAAAAAGATGAAAAAGTAGGGCTCAGTAAGGGGGAGAATTGTTCTAGGTTCATGATTCTGCCAAAAGTTAGCACTCACATAGACCTTTAGGATTTACAAAATGCTTTTGATTCTCCAAACAACTCTGTGAAGTAAATACTATAATTATCCTCATTTTAAAGTTAAAGAAATGCAGGCCAAGAAAGTTTAAGGAATCTGGCTTATACAGCTGGTAAGCATTCGAGATAGGATTTGAATTCAAATCTTGATTCTGAGACCAACACTATCCATTGTACCACATCACAGCCATAGCGATATAATAAACATGGCAATACTACCTAAAGTGATTTATAGACTGAGTGGACATAGCCTACTGCTTAGCACATGCCACATACTTAACAATCATTTTTTAGATTTATTCATTCAATTTCTATAAAGTGGCAAGAAACAAAGAACAATCCAAGGAGTTGACACGAATGGGTTGGGAAAACATGATGCAGCACATATAAAACACTTTTAAATAAATTTGGTGCAGAAATGAAGGTGATAAATTAGAAACTAATTTGGGATAGAAGACTCAGGGAAAGAGTCTTTTTTTAAGATGAGGGAGGCTAAATCTAGGTGTAAAAAGGGGGACTGACTTAAGGGAGCTGTAATGGATATGATTAAAAGTAAAGTACAAGGCAAGTATTTAACTTCTGTAACATAGCCACTACAGGAACCTAAGTCCTGAGATAGGATAGAGGCTTGATTATATTATGTTCACAAATAAGATTAAGACTATATATGAGACTGACTTACTTTTAGCAAGGGTCAGGACTCCATTTTCCTTTCAGATAGATAGGAAAGAGGCAGAGTGGGAGAAGAGATAGAAAAGTTATATGGCTTGATGGATACAACAGCCACTGTAGATTTAGGATTGAGTTCAAATCCATCGCCAGATACTTAATACTTACTGTGTGATTCTATGTAAGTTGATTGCCTTGCCAAAAAAAAAAAAAAAAAAAAAAAAAAAAAAAAAAAAAAGAAAAGAAAAGAAAAGAAAAAGTTATAGTTATATAGAGAGGAGATTGGAGGATCTCAGGATGAACTTTTCACTACAAGAGAAGGGAAGGTAAGTTTATCTACTGTGAATGCAGAAAAGAGGAAATAGTATCTTGCGATGTCCTATTAAGATGAGCTATAAGGACAACTACATTTATCCCCAGGCGTGGTCCTGGAATGTTTTCTATTCTCATCATGTTCTTTGAAAATGTATTTATCTAGAAATTTAAAGTCTATTTTCAGGGCACCTAGGTGACACAGTGGATAGAGCATTGGCCTGGAGTGTGGAGGTTCTGAATTCAAATCCAGCTTCAGATACTTGACATTTACTAGTTTGTGTGATCCTGGGTAAATTAATTAACTCCTCTTGCCTTGCAAAACAAACAATTGCTGCCTCCCCTCCCCCTGCCAAAAAAAATGTCTTGTTCTTTCCCTTAGAACCAGTCTTGGCCACTCAAATTCAGAAGGAAACAGACGAGAGTTAGTTCCCATTAGTACTATCTATGCTAATGTAATTAATCTAGAAGTAATAATTATCTAGGATTGCCCCTGCTTCTACTCAGTCATACTCACCACAGTTCTCACCCTCTATGATAGCTTTTGACTAGTCAGTTTTCCTTCACTTGGGGCTGCCAGCTTCCATGTTAAGCCAGGTTCTTCTTGTTACTCATTACTTTCTTTCAGTAATCTAATTCTTTCCCTTTCTCCTCCCCAATTAAAAATGTTCTATTTCTCTAAAATTTCAAGAATATTTTGAATGGATTTCTCCTTATCATGCTTTATGTCATGTCATACTTATTTGGGAATAAGTCTTATTCCCTAGTAGAATTTCAGGACCTCAAAAATGGGATACATTTCTTTTTTTCATCTGCATTCCCAATGTTTACATTATATTTTTTGCTAACATTTAGGTCACTCTAAAGTTTGCAAAACATTGTGCACAGTTTATCTTATTTGATTATCATAAAAACACTGTGGAAAATGGGCTATTATTTTTCCATTTTACAGTTGAGGAAACTGAGACAGTGTGAAATTAAGTGATTCATCTAGAGCTACACGACTAGTAAGTATCTGAGGCATATTTGAACTCAGGCCTTCCTGAGATTAAGTCCAATATGCCATACACTATGCCAACTAGTTTCTGGGTTAAGAGATATTTTTACATTAAATTGAATTAGTGCTATTAGGCTCATTGTTCTTTAGGGGGGAAAAGAATTGCAATGGCTTGAAAGTGGCATTCATTCCTTCATTTAAAAATACTTCTTAAATATTTTCAAAGTGTAAGCATTGAACTAGATTTCCAACTTAGACCTTTGCCAAAGCATTTTAAAACTACAACTTCTTTATTTTGTTTTAAAATTTCAATGATATTTTATTTTTCTAATTATATGTAAAGATAAAGTTAATTTCATGAGTTATTTTTAACAAACTTCTGGTATCGAGTCTATGGGATGACAACCCTTCTGAACGCCTTAACATTTTGGTAGGATTAACCAAAGCTCACATTCCACCTGTACAAGTATGAGAACCAAAAGCTACTTCCATAAAATGATGAAATTTCAGGGCACGACTTTAGGCACCATAGTCAATAGAAAGACGAATTAGACTCTAACAGCAGCACAGAGTGATGGAGACAGTGTGGGATTTGTGAGTCAGGTTGCTAGGTTGAATCCTGGTTCAGATATCTAGCTGTGTGATCCTGGGCATGTCACTTAAATCTTAGCATTGGTTTCTACAACTATTAAAAAAAATGTGATCATCAAGTAACCCGGCTTTGGATTTGAATGAAATCTGAATTAGTTTTAAAGTCAGAACTCAGGCTATTAAACAAATGCAAAATTATGCATAGAAATCAAGATAAAGGGAGGACATTTAAAAGGTAAATTCCTAATTTAATATTAGATCATAATGTGAGGAGGAGATATCTAAATTGACATAACAAAGGATTATACCTTTAAAAACATAAATGGCTAAATAGAAGGAGATCCATCTTATTTAAATTGCCATTCATCATTTTCTAACACTAAAAATGTTTGTCATGTTTTAAAATGTAAATTTTATATTTAGTTTCTATGCAATTTATAACTATCAAATATCAATGTGGGAAGAATTAATGAATAACTAATCATTCAATCAAAGGAAATTTTTGTTCAACAGGCTATTCAAAGTCTCTCTATATGTAAAACTATTTTTAATTTTTCATGGGGAAAGGACAGCATTAGGAAAAAGGGAAAGGTCATTCCTATTCTAGGTGTAAATTAAAGTTTTTTTTTTTTTGCACAGTATTTGAAAGCACAATAATTATTTTATTATAATTCAGTTTCAATTAGCACCTCCTATTTTATTATGCATGGATACATTTCTTTAAACGTAAGTAAGAAAATAACTTAATAATGTAATCATTTGTGAAATTGGGATAATAATTTTATCAACTTGGATCCAATTTATTAACTGGAATAATGATAATTTTTTTAAAAAAATACAAAACATTCCAATCAAAACCAATTTTTATATACAAACATTTTCTTAGTTTTGGAAAGAGAAAACAACTATCTGTGATTGACATAGCGGAGATGAAAACTGTTTTTCTGCATTCAAAATATACACTGAAAAGTACATAATATGCAATTCACTTTACTATAAATAATGCTCAAGCTTTAGATGAAAGAAATTTTTCTGTCCATTTTATGGCAGTCATTTAACTGAAAATTGGCATTTACTTGGGGATATCAGATTTTAGAGTGTTCTGAGAAACAGTGCGGGAATCCCTGACTTAGTATTGTAAAGTTTAAGTTGGATCAAAAGGGATGGAATAGATCCTTCTGAAAGTGAAATTCTGATCTCACAAACACAAATGATTATTATTTGGAAGAAAAGATATTTTGCTGGGAGAATGATGGTTCCTTTTCTTTGCGAGAAGTAGCGATTCCTCAACAAATTCAGATTTAAAGCAAAAGGAGGTTTACACAAGATGGGAGCAAAGAAAGATGACTGAAGAAGACTTCCAAAAAGTGGCATAGTGTTATAAGTTAACAAAAGAATATGGAACTCGGGACAAAGTTTGGAGGATTAATTAGTGGTAATAATAATAGTTTACATTTACATAGGAGCAGCTAGAAGGCACCATAGTCATACAGTGCTGGGCCTGGAGTCAGAAAAACTATCTGAGTTCAAATCTGACTTCACTAATTAGTTATGGGATCTTGGGCAAATCACTTAACCTGTTTGCCTCAGTTTTTCCTTTTTTTTTGTGAAATGAGTTGGCAAAGGAAATAATTGATGGAAATACTAGTGAAACCTGTGGGACCCTCTCAGAATAATGATTTAAGTGCATAAAATAAAATACACAGGAGAATAAAGAAATAAATTATAGCAAAATAAAAATATCAAAATATTAAAAAAAAACAATGTATAAATCTAGGCTAAAAATCTTGGACTAAAGAGAGGTTATGTTGAGGCATTTGTATCACTAATCTATACTACCTCTGACCTGATCAATTCATTATTAACCTATAGATCCCTCCAACCTTACATAGATATATACAGAACAAAAAGTGTCTGCAAGAAATTCTTTTTTTTCCCCCACCAGTTTCACAATAGGCAAATTGGCTACACCATATAATTATATATATATTATAATTCACTATATATACTTACATACTTGTGTATATATATATACATATATAGGTATATGCATACATATACATGCATACATTACACTTATATAATATGCATTATATATATACACTCATACATATGCATGCATACTTTATACTTAATTCTATAGCTAAATATGTCTTTATATCTATTGAGAAATTATGGAATCACCTCGTTTCAAAATCAGGAGACCCTGAATGAATGGTTCCAAGAGCCTAAGCCTCAGTTAGCACATTTGAACAATGAGAACAATAATACTTGTATGACTTCCCAGAGTTTTGTGAGGCAAACTCTTCAGAAACTTAATGTACTAAATGACTGAGCTATACAGAAATCAGGTGACTACTTCATTTGCAAACTTTCCAGTAGTTCCAGAACTGAACAGAAGCTGAAAATAATTTTACTCCAATTGGGCATAGATTCAGTCACTCAATTACTCAAATATTTATTGAGTTCCCAAGTGTGAATTTGGTTCTACCCAGAGATAAGTAAAATTTAATCAGAAAGACAAAGTTTCTGCCCTGTGATCAGAGTTCATATTCTAAAAGTAAGTTAATATAGGAACATGTAATTGAGTTATTTAAAAAAATTGCTGGAAAAGTTTTGTATAGTTTTATTACATATATATGTACATATATATATCATATCCATTCCCATATATTCCTAAATTTAGGTTATTTCACAGTAAAATCCTGGGAGAAGTTCGAATTGACTTTAAAAGAAATTGTGCACTCAGATCAGTTATGGGTAATATGAAGGAAGATGAGAATTGGATCCCCTGTGAATTTTACCTGTAGAGGTGATATACAGAAAAAAGAGGTATACTGAGAAAGGATGCAAACCAAATCCGAGATGGAAGTCTCAGGAGACTTTTCCTGAGTCAAGAAGTGGTAATGAACCAGTTTCCATTACCTAACTGAATATGTTTATAAAAATAAATTAATATACTGAGAGGTTAAGTGCCTTACTAAAAAAAGAAAAAAAAGTCAAATGAAGAAGAAAGAGAAAGAAAATCCTGTCATTGACTCCCTGCCTCCTCAACTTTGTGATTTGAAGCCAATCACTTAACCTCTTAGCTCCCTTATCTACAAATTGGGGCTAATGATGCTTTTCCTTTTCTACCTCCCACCCTCCCAGACATGTTATGTGAATTAATTAGTTAATAGTCTATTTCTCATTTTTCTCCATAACCTATAGAGCTTATCTGAGTGAGGACTCCTTATTGAATTTTAAAGTAACAGAGATAGACAATGATGTCTTGGAGGGGAAAAAATGTAATTGCTAATTACAGAGAATCTTTAACTTTTTCAATAGCTAGGTTCAAATATTTAAATATCCAGCAGAGTGCTACATTACTGTAGTTTCAACATGGGAATTTTAATTCCTCAGTCACAGTTTTATCTACTGTTTTCCAGCCTGAATCATATGGTTTTGCTACTAGATCACTACAACAGTTCTTTTAATTTTTTTGGTGGCAATCTAGGATAATAAAGTTTCAATTAGAATATGACTTAGGAAATTTAGTATGGTATATTTGATATGACTTAAAACTTTCAAGTTATGTGTAATTCAACTAGTAAGAAAAACTATTTTAAGATGAAAATAGCATCTGTTTCAAGGAAAAATTAAAGATCACTTATGAGGCTTTTAATGGTCTTCTATGAGTGGGACCATGAGTAATGAGTATGCTGGAGTCAGTTCGCAGTAAGTTTTAAGAGTCAATTGTGAACTTTTCTATAAGACTATTTACACTTTGGAAATTAGTAAATGCTACAATTCAAGGCTTGACATTATTTTCTTGATTGTATAGAATTTTAAAAGTGATGGAGAAAACCTTAACAATTTGGGTTAAACTTAAAGTGTGTCATGTATTTTCAGAGATGGTTGTTAAATCTTTTAGTATCTCACCTCTCACTATCACCTGCCCCCCACAATGTATTCAGTGTTTCACCTAAACTAGATTGTTCAACATTAATGAGCTCATTCAATGTTTTCCTCTCCATTGGAACTTAGATCTTTCACCATCCCCTTTGCTTGCTGTGCGCTCACTTTCCTGCATTATCTCTGCATAGCAATAGCTGAACTCTCCTTCATTTCCTATTTAATGTGCCAACTGTTCAGATTTTTACTATTATGCCAAGTGTTTCATTAATCCTTTTTGTGACTGATCCCTTTATCTTACATCGTTTTCTTCCAAAGTCTTATAGTTTTGTTAGGACCTATGCAATGGCACCTGGTGCATTTGGTCTTGTCTTTTAAATTCATATGTGCAGATGGCATTTCATCAACTAGATTATAAACTCATTGTGTTAAGGTTATGTATCATTCATATTTGTATTTTTCTTTGTGCTTGGTATAGTACATTAAATATAGTAGGTATTCAAAAATACGTTGGATGAGTAAATAAATTTGTTTCCATTAAAAAAAAATAGCTAGCTAAGAAGTTACATGCTTAAGGGCAAGAAATGTTAATGCTTGTCATTTAGCAGTTATTTTATGTGGGGTTGGATCTGTAGAGAATTGCTGCATTTTTTATCTAAATTCAACAAATATTTATAACTATGTGCAAGTACTTTGCTTGGTATTGGAGATGCAAAGCCCTGGAATATTTCCTACTCTCAAGGATTCTACATTCTACGCAGGAGGATATAGTATGTCTATAAGTAAATATGATAAAATGAAGGGTATGATGGAATCAAAAGAAACATCCAAAAACTTCTTTAAGAACAAATGGCACTGTATTAACTTCATTTCCTTTTATTACAAGGTGACAATGGTAGATCAGGAGAATGCAGATATGGTTTACAAAAATTTTAATAAGGTATTAATCAAGTCCATCATGCAATTATCACAAAACAGAAGAATCATTCCACACTTGATAGACTCCCATTCTCTTTTTTCTACTTAACTACCAGGGTATTACTAATTGGGTAAAATAGAAAGGGGTTTAATAGGCAAAGAGAGGAATTATTAAGTGTTTGACATCAAATATCCAAAATAGATCACATTGAAGGTGACCAAAAATAGGAATAGTCAAAGCTGGAGGGGTTGTGGGAAGACAGATACCAGCAAAAAATTTCAAAGTTTTTGCATCCCGCTCCAACAATTTGAATAAAAACAGAGTTGATGAATCAAATCTGAAGATTATCCAAAGCTACAATGAGTTACTAACATATTAGATGAAACAATCAGGATTCAAAAATATATTGACCTATATTGGGTCAATTCCAGTCTAATAGCATTTAAAGGGGATAATTTTAGTTTTTGAATTGGATTGAAAAAAAATCAACCTTGCTAGAAAACTGAGGCAGGAATGGGCTGTAGGTTCCTACTCCCACCCAAATTTGTATCTAGGGTTTTAACACAATGGAAACTCAGGATACATCAGTATTCAGGTACAATGATGTATAACATTTTATGGTACCTTAAGATTTACAAAGCATTTTACACAGATTATTTTAGTCTTATTACAATCTTATGAGGTGAGTGTTATTGTTATCCCCATTTAACAGACGAGGAACCTAAGACTGAGAAAAATTAATGATTTTTTCAGGGTCACTCAGGAAGCAATTGTTTGAGGCAGAATTTGAAGTTGGGTCTTTCTGATTCCAAGTAGATCATATCTACTCTACTACTTGGCTGTCTCATATACATATATAATATGTGTATGTACTTGTAAATAAATTATATATATATATATATACATAATGCATACATACACACATATATACATACATATAGTTATATAGACAGCTAGCATTCTTCATATAGGTATATTCCATGTTCTCAACCTTTGTCTTCATACTTTTTCCATTTTTCATTATAACAATCTTTTTTTTTTCCCTGAGGCAATTGGGGTAGAGTGACTTGCTCAGGGTCACACAGCTAGGAAGTGTTAAGTGTCTAAGGCTAGATTTGTCCTCAGGTCCTTCTGACTTCAGGGCTGGTGCTCTCTCTATTGCACCTTGCTTTCCCAGTAACTTGACTTACTTTTGGGGGAAAAATATGCTCTACCATGGGTTTTTAGGTTCCTTCAGTATTAAATATGTACATATATCTTCTCATATTTGTTATTTCTCACCAGAATAATTTTCAATTAAATTATGATTCTCTTTTTAATCAACCCCTAGTTAATGGACTCTAATTCTATTTCCCATACTTTTCTACCAGAGTATTACTACAAATATGACTCTGGTTCTTGTCTTTGACTTTCTTGAGGCATATACTAAGAAGTGAAATCTCTAGGTCAAAAGATATGAAGTTGAATCACACTCTTGTGTAAGACTGGAAAATCTTACTTGAACTAATAGTAAATGAAATGAGCAGAACCAAGAGAACATTTTACACAGCAGCAACAACAACATTATTTAATGATCAATTGTGAGGAACCTGGCTCTTTTCACTAATGATGTGATTCAAGGCAATTCCAATAGATTTGTGATGGAAAGCCATCTACATCCAGACACAACTATGAAAAGTAATTATTTAAACTGAAATAACTAGATGGTATAGTGGATAGAGTTCTGGGGCTAGAGTAAGAAGTACCTGAGTTCAAATCTGGTCTCAGACACTGATTATGTGACCCTGAGCATATCATTTAACCTTGCTTGCCTTAGTTTCTTCATCTGTAAAATAAGTTGTAGAAGGAAATGGCAAACCATTCTAGTAAGTTTTCCAAGAAGAATCTCATGGGGTTATGAAGAGTTAGACATGGCTGAAACCACTGAACAAAATTGTTGTACCATTTCACAGATCAACAGAGTATCAGTGTAATACTGCCAATATTGGCTTCATATGTTTTTGGTCATTGTTGGCATGACATTTTTCCTTACAGAAATTGCATTAATTTTTTTAAAGTGTGACTTATTCCTAGCACCACCTCTCTATTCCCCCCATCAGTCCCTTTGTTGTTGTTATTACTGTTATTTTTCATATAATCTTGACAACTTTCTTCCAAATTAAGGATGGGATTCGGAATGACCTTTCCGAGCAAAGCAGGAATAGTTGCTGCAGTTTGCATTGGGGTTGCAAAACATACTAATGAAGCATGATGGGTGATCACCATTAATATGTGATTGTACTTTGATTCTGTTCACGATGAGATTGAATTTTGCTAGTATGATCAGACACTGGCACCCTAGGATCTGAACAACCATTTAGCTTGTATTCCATTTTCCAACCTATTGACTGCAGACTGGGAAAATTAATTAAAAATGGGATGAGCTTCCTCTCCCTTCTCCAGTGAGTGTTATGCCACTGGAAATTTTCACATCCATCATAACAACTTAAAAGCTGCTGAGTTTGACAAGTGCCATTAGCCCTGCACACATTGTCCCTGTGACAAAACTGCCTGGAAGGCTTTATGAATCCTGTTCCTTCTAAATAAGATATCCCCTCCAGAGTCATTTTATCAGTAAGGCTCAATGATACCTTGGAGCCCAAACATGACTCCTTGTGTTAGGATCTGTTGGTCTCTTTCTAGGTGCATATATTTTACGTGTTTACATGTGGACTTATTAGAATATTGAAATCTACATACACACACTTTTACTTGAGCTGCTATGAGTAAAACAACCAGAAGGAACACTGGTTGCTTTTCCTGATGTTTATAAAACACATAGCTGATTCTAATTCCTCATATTTGTCATTTCTCACAGAATAATATTCAATTACATTATGATTTCCATTTTTAATCATTCCTCACTTGATAGACAACCATTCTCTTTCCTACCAGAGTATTACTAAGAATATGACTTTGGTTTTTGTCTTTGACTTCCTTGGGGCATATACAGTGAAGTGAAATTTCAGACAAGTCACATTATTGTGTAATAATGAAATGATTATTTGTACTGAGGCAGCTAGGAGTGTAGTGGATAGAGTGCTGGGCCTGTAGTCAGGAACCCTTAGTTTAAATGTGACCTCAGATACTAGCTGGAAGCCATGGGTTCAAATTTTGCTTCTAACATACATGCCATTTCGCTTCTTCATTCTCCAAGCAGAGGTATAAATTGAAAATACAGATCTCAACCTGCATTTGTAGATGGTGTTTCTTCATCTGGGAGTTTTCTTCTTCTTCTTTTTCTTTTTTGGTGAGAGAATCAGGATTAAGAGATTTGCTGAGGTCACTCAGCTAAGAACTGATAAGTTTCTGAGGCTGTATTTGGACTCAGATGACTTCATGACTGGTGTTTTATCCACCATGCCAGCTAGCTGCCCTTTGGAAGGTTTTTTCATACCAATAAAACTAGAGATCCAGGCTTTCTCATATCCCTTTATTTATATACCAATTTAAAGTTGGCAAAACACTATTCATAGCACCTCTCTGAGGTAGATAGTACTAGGATTATATCCTCATATTTTCAGATGAAGACCCATAGACTATACAGGACTTGCCCATGATCACAAAGCTAACAATTTCACAGGCAGGATTTTAATTCAAATCCACCACTCTATCTGTGACATCACTATGCAGATACAAATACAAAACATGTCAATATTATCATAGTAAAGGCATTAACAACAATCTAACACAAAACAAGCTAATATTAGAGTAAAGGCATTAGCAACAGTCTAACACAAAACATCTCAATGTTATCCTAGTAAAGGCATTAGCAACAGTCTAACACAAAACATCTCAATGTTATCCTAGTAAGGCATTAGCAACAGTCTAACACAAAACATCTTAACATTATTTAATAAAGGCATTAGCAACAGTCTAAATATTGGAGGGGGTGAAATGCTGTAATGGAAAGGAATTTGGAGTCCAAAGGACCTGAGCAAATAGTGTTTTATTTTTTATTTTTTTTAACTCACTATGTAATGTTAGATAAGTGAATTAGCCTGGAACTCTGTTTTTTTTTTTTTTTTTTTTTTTTTTTGTTTTTGTTTTTGTTTTTTTTTTTAACAACAATTTCTTTGAGTTTCTTTGAAACTTCTCAGGTGCTTTCTAGGTCTAAAGCTCAAATCCCATTCCACGTTGTTGTATTGTTATTTAAAAAACTCACAAAAGTGTCATGATTCATTTAAAATATAAAATTTCTCTGATATTTATCTGGGAAAAGAGGATGGTTGGATGTGTGCAGTGTGCACAGTGTGTTTGTGTGTATTTTAGGGAGACTGAAAACAACTTGGATTTTCTGTGGCATAAATGGAGGCACCATTCTAGCTTTGTACAATCTTTGTCAAATCTTCTTTCAAATATATACTACTCATGTAACCCAGGTCAAATTCTTTAACTTTTTACTGCCCCTACAACTCTCTAAGATTCTAAGGTATAAAATAGTTGCTGATATTAATTTTTAGATGGAATTTCCTGATCAGGAAACTGTCTGCATATCAGTGAAATGGCAAATGTCTACACTAAAAATTGAGGCAGTAGAAATAAAGAAACCAAAGTTTCTTTATGTCTGTGACTGTTTTTGCTGTTTCTCCATTTTTTCATTTGTTGAATGAAGTACTAAACACCACATCAGCTTTATCTCAATGCTAGAAATAAATATCTGCTGAATAAGGGGCAGGGGTATTATGGAAAATTTTGTGATTTTCTGACAAGATGTTATTGTTGTTTTATACACTTGACTAACTCCTAAGGCAGGAATATGGAAAACAGACTCTAGGGATGTTATTAGTTCTTTTTTTTTCCATATTGCTCACTGATCATTTTCACATTTTTGCTTTGATCCTTTCTGATTTATCATGAAAATATATCCTTCATAGGATTATATATTAATAATACTAAAATCTTTCATTATGTCACTTCATGTTAAATTTCTTCCAGAACTCCCCTATAGGATACATTCCAAATGCCTTAGACAACCATTCATGGGTCTCCACAATTTTATCCTTGCCTTCCTTTTCCATTCTTAAATATCATTATTTTGTTATATGTATGCATATACACAAATATATATGTAATATATGTATGCAAATATATTATCCATATGTATGTACATGCATGAAATCATATACATATACATAGATATTCCAAGCAGACTTGCTTCCTCACTGTTCCCCAAAATATACTATCTATTCTCCCTTTGGTCATTAGCCCACTTAATGTCATTCCCCATCTGCTTGAATTCACATTCTCCTTACTACTTGGTAAAATATATTTTTTGTATTATAAAGCCCAATTCAAGTTTCATTTCTTCCTTTGTTTTGGAACATAGGATTTAGGATTGAAAGAAACCTCTGAGGTCATCTAGATTTAATAAACTATTCATTAATTCATTTGCTCATTTGCAATGGGGGACTGGTCACTGAGTCCAGTTCTTATGAGCATGCACAAAGTGACATTGATGTAATTCTTCCTATGGAAAAGCTGGGGAGCCTTGCTTTCAGGTGAGTTCAGCTGACGTGGAATGGAATGCCTTAGAAAAACTTTATAGCATATGTAGAAATTCGATAATTTATCCTGGTCCTCTTACCACATGATATAGAGGACCCTCTTTGATTGGCTGCTACTGCATAGGCAGAACTGAGAATATATTCAAAAAGGACCGCTCAGGTCACATAATTGTTTATTTACACATGTATTTATTTCTTCTCTCTTTAAAAATGAGGTATTGTCCTGAGATGTCAAGTATTTTGTTGTTCAGTTGTTTTAGGATATGTCTGACTCTTTGGGACCCCATTTGAGGTTTCCTGGGTGAACATCCTAGTGTGATTTGCCATCCCCTTCTCCAGCTCATTTTACAGATGAGGAAATTGAGGCAAACAAGATTAAGTGATTTGTCCAGAATCACACTACTATTAAGTTTCTGAGGCCAGATTTAAACTTGGGAAGATGAGTCTTCCTCATTCCAAACTTGGTACTCTATGCACTGTTGTACCACTTAGCTGCCCCAAATATTTTTGTCTAATACTGCAATCCAAGAATTAGGGTAGGGATTTGATTTGAGAGTGAAAATTATTTTATTCTTCATGTTTGTTTCTCTAGGACCCCCCAAAAATGCCTGGAAAGAGTAGGTATTTAATTAATACTTTTGGGTTGATTTGCTTATAATTCAAAGACCAAATGATTCTTGAGACCTCAAATAATAATTGTGTCGTATATTACCCATTTGCCACCTAATCAACTGCCTTCTAACATTTATTTTGTCATTGATTTCTCTTGTTCTTATTTATACATTTGACCATATTGACATCTCTATTTATAAACTTCTAGTTGCTCCCTTTTTTTTTCTGAGTAAAGTAAAACTCATTTGTCTGTTAGTACCATTCCCCCTTTGGAGGATATGCCATATTTTCTTTGTGCCTTTCAAATTTCTTTAATATATAATATTTTATGTTATACTCAACTGAATTCAATTCAACAAACATTTATCATGAAATTATCATGTGATTAACATACTATTAGTGGATACTATCTGGAAAGAAATTTGAAATTATGTGAAGAAAGTGACTAAAAGATTACTACTCTTTGACACAAGAGATCTCACTCTTGGGCATGAATAGCAAGGAAGTCAAAAGAGAATGGGGAGTCCCATTTTCATCATCAAAATATTCATCTCTTTTTTGTAGTGACAATAGCATCTCTTTTTGTAATGATACATACAGGTCCACTTTATTCTATTTAGCTGCCAAAGGAGTCTCAAACATAGGAACTGGAAAAAAGGTATTTATTTATCCACTGATTGGTGAATAGCTAAGCAAGTTGTGAAATAGACTACTATAATGGCATATTATTGATTCATTAGATACAATTAAGATGGGGAATTCAGAGAATCAAGGGAAGATATGTGAACTAATATTGAGTGAAGGAATCAGAATCAGTAGAATTTTTTTCTGGTGGGGGAAGTAATGAAACTATGTAGGGGAGAGTAGAGGGCTTAATTCAGAAATAAACATCATGTAAAATAAACTCAAGAAAATCAATTAATTTTTTAAAAAAAGAAATTACTATGTACAGGGTACCTGCTATAGATCCAAAGAATGAAAAGCCAAAGAAAGAAATATTCTTTGCTCTTAGAGACAAATTTCTGTTGGGAAAGTATTTGCAGAGGCTTGGGATATGTATGGCAATATAGTCTGAGGGAGGTGAGAGGGCACAGGATATGTTTAATAATGGTGAATATGCTCCTCAGAATTCTGTCTCTTCCACACCAATTAACATATCACATTCTCTCTATATTCTTCTGAATTATTAGCATATTCACAATATCTGAGGAGATATAATATAGATGAGTGACATAGCTTATATATGGAAATGGGGGATAGGATATAAAAGGTTGGGTTTGGTCCATTTTGACTGAAATGTAGAGAATATATTGGAGAGAAATATGTTTTTTTAAAAAGTCAGAAAAAGATGTCATAGAGAAAACTTGTAGAGGATTGGTATTGTTTCCAAAAGGCTCTGTAAGGGAGGAAAGATCATCTTATCTATGCTGTACAGGGTCTCAGCACCTGCAACACTCAAAGCTAAATATGAGAGGGGATTAATAAATATTTGTTGAATAAAAGCAACAAATAAAAACACTTTCTAATGCAGTTATTATTTGGTTTTCTAGATAAATTTTGTTTCCTGAGGCCAAGGGAGCAAATATAATTCTTTTCTGCATTCCACAGAGATACCAGAAGAAAAACCTATAGTTTGTTTGGGGTTCTATAATATTCATTCACTGAATTCATGCATCAATAGATGGATAAATGAAAGAATTTATTAATTTTTACATTACATGTTCTTGAAGATGAGGACCAGTTACTATGTTTGAAACTCCTTTGGCAACTACGTGGAATAAAGTGGGCCTGTATGTTTCTCACAAGTTATTTCAAAGATCTTTCCAAACTTTAAAGGGCTCTAAGAATCTGATCTATTTTTATTAGTTATCTGAAAATTGATGTAAACAAAATAATAATTTAGGTTTTTCAGAAAACATATATTAGAGACATTATTCAAATATAAATAATTTAGGCCAAGAATTGTAAATTTCCTTACACTGTGTTGATAAAATCCCATAAAAAATTACTCACCCCACTCATTCTCCACTGTCTCCTATTGGACTTCCAATTTGCTGGTCTTCCTTAAAGACCAAATCACCTTAAGGCTATAAATGTGTATGTAACAGATTTCTTTAAAAATGATCACTTTTCCTCCCCAGTCTCCCATGAAATAGTGTGTGATTTTCTTTGAATAAAGATTTTTCTTTATATCCACTGAATCTTCTTTGCTACTGAAAGAGCTTGTTGTTTTAAGGTTAGCATATGATGCAAGAAGAAACTGGATAGATTCCTAGCTCAGTCACTGGCTAGAAATCTGCCTTCTATATAAGTCATTAAATCTCTCTGGGTCCCAGTTTCCTCATCTGAAATTTGTATTAGATGATTCGTCCATAAGTCAGTTCCTCTTAGCTCTAAATTATTTTCTCATAATACACACACATATGCATGTAATTACACAGGATGGTGTAGGAGCTAGAGAATCATGAAGACTTAGACTTAAAACTGTCCCCTGACCCCATTTTTGGGGTTTTCTTGGCAAAGATACTGGAATGGTTTTCCATTTAATTGTATAAATGAGGAAAAAGAGACAAATAGAGTTAAATGGCTTGCCCAGCATCATACAGCTAATAAGTTATCTGAGACCAGATTTGAACTCAGATGAGTCTTCCTGACTCCTATCCATTGTATTACCTAGCTGCCCTTACTGGACTTATAGTAGGTACTTAATAAGTATTTATTTATTGATTGAAGTAGTGGGTCCACAGTCTATCTTTTATTTTATATTGATTTATTTATGTACCTCTCATAGAATGTAAGCTTCCTGAGGTTTGGGATCCTTTCCTTTAGTGAGTGTATATAATAAATGCTTGTTGAATTGAGTAAGTAGCTTCAAATTGCAGCAGAAACTTCAAGGAAGATGAAGCTCGACACAAGATGGTTTGAGCAAGAAAAATATTTAAAATGTATATTGTCAAAAATATTTTTCCATTTTGGATTTAAATTTTTAAAAGATTCTATAGGCTCATTGTAATATTCAGTAAACTACAAACACTTAAGAAGTAGGAGATATTCACTGAGGCCAAGGATGAGATGTTTCACGTTACTTTCTTTAAATGAATTTTTATATGAGGAACAGTTACTTTATGCTTTACATTATTTTCAATTTCTCTATAAAAATCTGCTTTTGCTATCTTTATGGTATTTACTGAAGAGACTAGTTCTATAGCAGAAATATCAGAAATTGTGTTTTTATGGACTAGCCCATGTTAATAAGCCAAAATTCCTTTTTAGAAGGTTGGATTGCATTTTTCTCCAAATTTAATTTACAACATTTTTTTTTTATTAAAAATAGTCTGTTTCAATTATAACTTTTCCAGACTTTAGCTTGGAAGGATAACAACCATGTCAAAAATCTAAAGTAAATATAACTGTTTTTTAATAATAATTGTCATTTATATGGCTTGCCAGGGATTTTACATAAACTGTCAATTTGATCCTCATAATTATCCTGTGATACAGACAATATTGATATTATTTTTTATATACCCACTGTGAATAGTAGTTATGTAGGTGATGGAAGACCTAGGTTCAAGGCTTGCCTTTGACATGTACTGGCTCTGTGAGTTTAAAAAACTTTATTGTTTTCTATAAATTTTAGAAAAAGAACATTTTCTGCACTGATAGAAGATCTCTCTACTCATAGGAGTTCTCTATATTGGGGAAGTCAAAAGTAAGTAATGAAGCCCATTCCTAAGAGTTTACTTTGTGCTTACATATGGATTTAGTTCTATGGGGGTCACTAGAAATGATCTCTTATTTGAGAAAAAAAATTGATGTACAATATTCTAACTTCAAATTTATACTCAAACACTGAACTGGATCAATGTTATCAATTAGGATATGCAATCCAATGATAGAAGTCTCACTTTATCCATACCTGTATTTCTTGCATGACTCATGACTTTTGCCAATGTTCAATTATAAATTTGCCAGAGAGTGGTATACACCCAATCTTCTGGAAGCCATTCTCATTTTTCTGACATCCTGTGAATAACAGTGGATCATCTCAGCTGTCCCTTTGTTACTCCTTGTTATTACCATGTGACCAGTTGATCTTCTCTTCTCATACATTTTCCTAATATCACTTCTTTTTTTCCTTTCAAACTCATCAATTGTATGTTGCTCCCTCTTTCACCATTCTTTTTTTCCTCATCTGCCTTTTCCTATTATTCTCCATCATTTTCAACATTTGAAAATTAATGGGGCTGTACAATGACACCAGTAGGACAGTGCCATGAACAAGATGGGCCTTTCTTTTTGGGAAATTCTAGAGGACAATTATTAAAGGTGCTTTACAAATTTTTGAAGACAATACAGCCCACTTTCCATCTATTTAGTTCCAGGCCAAGATTGTGGTTCCAAACTTATATGTAATGCACAAACTATGTTATATATTTTAAAGCACTCATAAAGCTCACAGAAAATTAATTATGAAATTAGAAACCTATTCCCCCAACCAAAAAGTATATTTTTTGTTACTTATTTATGCTCCTACATCCTACCTAAAGAATCTGAGATCCTTGAGGGGAGACATGATTTTGTTTTGTTTTGTTTTGTTTTGATTTCTATCCCCAGTACTTGGGTACAATGCTTAGTAAATACTTATTAAATTAGATGATTAAATAACAGATTTTAGCAAAAAAAATCATTTTATATATTTTGTGCAGTTTTGATTGTGTGAGTACATATTAAACAAATAATAACTCACATTTTATAGTAATTTAAGATATTAACTATGATAGTAATAGCTATATAAAATATTATAGCTAAGCTTTTCATATAAATGAGAATATTTATTCTTTTACAGTATCAAAAATGCATAAATGGATATAACTGTCCATTTGTCTTGATGTTTTATAACTACTCAACTCCAAAGGTATAGTCTAGGACAGATTTTTCATTGATGGTATGACACAATTCAATATAATTAATTCTTTTTTGTTTTGTCCATGCTTAAGACTATAGACACCTTCACAGCATAGCCAGTGGATCAGACTTCTCAGGTGGACCTTAACATCAAAAGGGATGAACAGCTGAAGACATCTAGCAGCACCTAACCCATATACCTTTATTTACCTGTCCAGCCCTGATCATATAAGATATTACCTATTTCTTTCCCTCATTTGTAATGTTTGGGCTAGCTTTCTGGAGGACCTCAGGACCAGCCTTGATCTTAGTGGAAGAGAGCAGAAGAGCCACCAGGACAATGGTCAAAAATGGAATTGTCTCTCTTCCAGTCCTTCTTAGCCCTTATACCCTTTTACAATTACATCATTACAGTATACTATGTATGTGTGAACTGGAGAACCATTATATCACCATACTAAGCATTAAGTACATATATGAACTAGAGAATCATCGTCTCATCAATTCCACTGAGTTAACACCTTGTTTCAAGTGTACTTCTCCAGAGCTCCAGGCCTCTACACTCATTTTTCAAACTTTGTAAGGCTTTTCTAATTTAGGCTTGGCAACTATTTTTAAATATACTTTAATATAATATTAATAATATTATGATTATAATTAATAATATTTTTAATATACTTTAATATACTTTAGTGAAAACTTTTCTTCTTCCTGAATATTTTTGCTAACTGCAGGCAGCTTCACTAGAGGAGAAATTGAAACATTCATCCCAGGTATTCGTTGCAAATATTGTTCCCATTACCACTACTCAGTAGCAATACCTTCCTTTGGTATTAGTAGCCAGAATATATGGGGGCTCAAATCCCATCACTGACATGGGCTTTTTATATGGGCAAGTTACTTAATTTCTCTTGGTTTTAATTCTTACCTATAAAATTTGAAGGTAGTGGGGTAAAATAGAAAAGAGGAGGAGATTCTAAGTCATGGAATCATAGATTTAAAGCTGGAAAAGGCTTCTGAGCTCATTCCATTTTCTCCCCTCATTTCAGAGATAATGAGAAAACTAAGGTGCAAGAGAGGATCATAAGCATTAAAGGTCTATGTGGGGAATTACAGAGCTAATACTCTTTCAAATGAACCATCTCTGAATCCAGCTTCTGTCAGGTACTACCTGATTGACATTGGACAAGTAACTTCTTCTCAGGTGGCCTTCATTTTTTAATCTGCATAACCAGGAAGTTTGACTGGATGGGGTCTAAGATTTCAGCAAACTAAAAATATATGCTACTCTAACAATGAAGCTTATGGTGCCTATCTCCTAGGTGAGATAGGTTGTTGTGATGCTTAAAAGGGACAGCATATTTATGATATTGTAAAATGTACAGCCTCATAAAATGTCAGCAGTGAGGAAGATTTTGCCAAATCACATTTTTTTTCCATACTAAATTTTGAAAACCAGACCAAAAAAATGAAACTACAAAGACAGTCCTCCTGAAGTTCTAAAACTGAATACTTAACATCAATGTTTAATGCACAGCTGTGCTATTTTTTAAACAATGCAATGTCCATGCCAACATATTTAAAAATAATACTACTACAGTTTCGGTAGGAGCATTTTGCCATAAAGAAAGCTTGGAGGAAGAGGTGAGAAAGATTACAATGATATATTTACTCTTTCTCTTTTGTCATGAAGGTCCTTTGTTGATTAGCAATAACCTGGATGGAATAACAACTGAATTGATCAGCCACTATATAAAGGATAATTTGAGTTTACAGATGTTCAAAGCTACAATACAATTTTTAAAAACTGCCAAAGAAACTTGAAATAATTTTAAGGTAAAAGAGATGTTGAAAGTACTGATAGATAATGAATCTTAAGCATAAATTATTATTATAATTAGCATGAAGAGGAATTGAGATCCAAATATTTTATTTTAAAATACAAATTTAATTTTGAATATAATTTGTGTTGATTTTTAGAAATTATCTATTTCACCTAAAATACATAGATTGAATGAAAACCAAATGACATATTGCAATTAGAAGGCATTCTTGGATAGCATAACATATTTTAACAAGTATAAAATGGTTACATACACTTGTTATTAGAAAAAAGTCTTTTCTGAAGATATTTTCTATTTCTTTAGCTAGCAAAAAAAAAATTGAGTTGCTTTTATGATCCTAAATAATAGTGATTTATGGAATTCCCAAATGTCAGAGTTAGAAAGGGTCTCATGGTGATCTTCTGCTTGAACAAAAATATCTTCTATAACATACCAGAGGAGTGGCCATCCATTTTTTCTTTGTAGTCTTTCAATAAGGATCAGCTCACTACTGCCTGAGTCTTAGCATTCCGTTTTTGGATAACCTTATTGTAAAGAAGAATAGCCTAAATTGACTTTGTGAGCAAGTCTCTGGGTCTCAGTTTCCTCATCTATAAAATGAGGAAGTTGGGCCAGATGACCTCAAATGTTCCTGTATCCCTGATCCTTATGTTTCTTGAAGTAGGGACTCATTTCCTGGTTATATTCTCTTGGATTAAGAAAAACAAATCTATTCCCTTTTCCACGTCTTCAAGTCTTCAAATACTTGAAGAGGGCTATCATAATTCTCCTCACTAAGTCTTCTCCTTTTAGGTTTAAATATCTTCAGGTCCTTTAGGTGATCTCTATATGTCTCTTCACTATCCTTATTAACTTCCCATGGATTCTGTTCATTTCTCAATTTGCTTCCTATGATAATGTTTTGGGAGAAGGGCTCAGATTTGTGATTTCATCAAGGTACTGTATTTAGGAATAAAACTCCCTCAGTTATACCTTCAACTCCTTTTGTTCTAAGGGAACTGCTTGAGCACTAAGTATATAGCTAATAATCAAATTAAATAACAAACATTCATAAGGTATCTGCTATGTTCCAGGCACATTACTGGGTAATACACAGTCAAAAATGAAATAGTTCTTTACATTAGAGAATTTAGATTCTAGTAGAGTGATGACTTATACCTATGTGTGTGTATACATATATATTTCTCTTTCTCTTTATATATGTATATTTATATATTAGTATATGCATATATTTTAAAAAATATAAAACAAATCCAAATTGTTTTTACCCAGCCAGTGTATATCAGACCCAGGATATGAATTCAAACCTTCCTGCTTCTAAGGATGAATTTATGCCATTGTAGTTCAGAGGAAAGAATGCTGACTTGGAAATTAAAACCTTGGATCTTCCCCTAATTCTCTGTGTGATCTTAGGCAAGATACTACACATCTCTGGGTCTCAGTTTGCTCATCTATAAAAGGAGTTTTTGGAGCAAGGTCAATTCAATAGTATCTTCCAATTCAAATCTATGATCCTCTATCAGTTATAATAATTGTCTCTCATGTAAATATATATAAAAATCTTCCTTTAAAATTTTTTTCTTAGATTACCTTTTAATGCTTTTTTCCCCTTCTCTTTAACCTTTCCATCGAGCTTCTAATAAATATTTCCATGACACATCATAAAACCCTTTGTTATTAAACTCGTTCTCTTCATTGGACACAATAACAACATGGTAGCTAAATGTTACACATATTTTACTTTAAGCAAAAACTTAGGGTGATGAAAGGCTTGGAGAGATCAGGCTCAATTGCAAAAGAATCTGAAAATAAACTTACACCCAATAAAGTTAAGGTGCCAAGAAACAATTAGCACAATACAAAAACACTGTTTTATGGGGCATACAATCAACATATGGACCTTTCCCCAACTGCTGGAAGAGTTCATTGAGTTAAATACTGTTGTTGTTCCAAAAAAGGCCTGGGTAATTTAATTTATAGCTATTCAAACGACAATGATGCTAAGGGTAATCAAATATTGCGGCATCAGGTCATAAAATAATTGCCTAAAGGGGTCAGTTGGAAATTGCTTTCCTCCATCATTTCTGCAGCATTATACAACTGGTTAGGTACACTCAGCTAGCTGTGGGAAGCCAATTTTGCAAGTTGGACTGACCCAGGAAAAAGGCATGATGCCTTATTTTCTGGACCACTGGTCTGACCCAGGATGGGATGGGGAAATATATTTTATATATTAATATCAAAGTCCTTAAAAGGAATGAAAATGACTCAAAAACTTTGCCCGTGCTAGAGTCAATCTTAAAACAAGGTGTTCACAATCATTATGCTTGGGGTGATGATATATTTCTCCCGTGATCATCCCAATGTCTTTTCTAGCCCAAGGTTGCATTGTGTTCTTTTCTTCTTATGTTTAATAACAGCCTTTTATGACAAGCCACACTCAAGTCTTGGAGGCATCTCATCTTTATTTCAGGCACTCTATTTGATCAAAGTACAGAGCAGGAAAGGTCAAAATAAGAACCTTAGAATTAAGGTTGTTTACATCACACACAGGATTCAAAAAGTAAGTGAAAATAGCAAGGACATTCAAGGCAGTTTAGTTGTGCTACTTTCCCTGTATATATTTAAAATGTTTGGTTTTGTTTTCTCTAACTGTACTGTTAGCAATGTCATTCTAAAATCCAATAAAATCCTTCTATTTAAGTTCCTTCTTCCTGAAATGTTTCATCAATCATGGTAAAGATGCACTCTGTCACAGGATAATTGCAAACTGGCATTCCAAAAAGGGCACCCACATGTCCTCATCCCCCCTTATCTGTGCAGTGTACAGGGATGACAGCCGATTTATTAGGTGAGATATTGTTACCCTCTTCAAATAGATGTTTTCTCCTTCTGTGATGTGTTCTGTTGTGGAATCAGGACTGAGTATTTCAGTTGTGTGTTCAAAGGCAGCTGTGCAGACAGTGCTGATGCTTAATAATTTCTTTGTGTAGATATGGCTTAGAGAAAAGAGATCTTATTGGTCTGGAATTGAGACTGTAGGCCTTTTTAATTTTGTCATGATCTTAGAAAACTTGACATCACTGCAAAGGTCTATGGGTTGCTTAGCTAGAGTGGGCATAAATAAATCACAGAAAAAAAGTACACCTATGGGGGGGGGGGGTTTCTCTCTCAGGCAGCACAATGAAAAGTACTTGTTCAGCTAGTAGGATTTGCTCCTAGAATGTCCCAATCACAATTCAGTCCCTTTTTCCCACTAAGCACACCTTCATCAATCTCCAAACTTTGTACTTCCTTTTCTAATATTTTATTGTGCCACATTCATCTTTCTGGGAGTGCTAGATTTAGAGCTAGGGAGAATCATATTATGCCTTAGATCATTACTGTGTGACACAATACAAGTTATTTAACCTATAAGTCTCAAGCCGATTCATTTTTCTAATCTGTAAAATGGGAATGGTAATATCACCTTTCTTACAAGATTATTGTATCAAAATATCTAACCTATGTAAAGTATTTTGCAAAACAAAGCACTATAAGAATCTTATCACCACTACCACCACAGCCTCCAAACCTCCATCACCATCATCATCACCACCAATATCACCATTTCAACTCTGTACCACATTTTTCTCAACACAGGAGAAAAGATATAAAATGGCATCCACATTCCATATTCCAGTTTTTAGGGAATATCACTGCAAGATCTCTTTGTCTGTCCATGATCCTATTCTTTAATTGTGTAAAATTTTTTTTTTAAATGTCCTTGTTTAAACAAGACTAAACAAAAAAAACAGAGTACTGAATTAGTTCTTTGATACTTATAGGACCAAATCACTATGAGTAAAGGTGGAGTGGAGTGATTAGATGAAGGAAGTATACAATAGCTGATGCATTATCAAAAGTATTTTTTTCATAAAAACTGAGAAGAGACTTCATTTCAATAACTAACTTATTTATGAGTTTTTTTATTTTCATTTGTTTAACAGGCATTTAAGCATTTATGTGTCAGACATCTTGCTAGGCACTGAGATAAAAAAAAAATGAGTCTCTATCCTCAGTGAGCTTAAATTCTACAAGATTAAAACAACATCTACACAGAATAATACAAGATATAATGCAAGTAAAATTAAAAAAAATAATTTGGGGAGAAACTAGCAACTAGGGCAATCGAAATAAGCTTCATTCATTCTGTCCTCTTTTGTTCTTCAGTTCCCTTATCTGTAAATGAATTCAATATATTTTTTGAAATTTTATGTATGTCTGTAGTTTTTATGTCACAATTCTTTCTAGACATATTCTTCCCTTCCCCTCCATTAAATGAGGCTTCCTTTGTAACAAAGAAAAAATTAATTTAACAAAACCAATCAGTACAGCAACTGTGGCTGACCACAGCTTCAAACCCCTTCAGGGAAAAAGAGACCTATTAGTCCTCATTAATTCCACAGTAGTTTCCTCCATTTTATTGTTCTTTTCATTTATGCTATTATTGTCAGAATGCATTTTGTTCTCTTATTTCTGTTTACTTAAGTCTGCATCAGTTCATATAGATCTTCCCACGTTTTTCTAACTTCTTCATATTTATTATTATTATATTTGTACAACACATATTTCCCAATCATTCACAGTTAAGTATCTATTTCGTTTCCATTTTTTACTACTTCATAATTCTGAATATTTTAGTAGATAGAATTTTTCTGTCTTTACACTCCTTAGTATGTCTTATGTATATATGTATGTATATTTGTTACTCTATCTATGTATGTATATGTGTATCCATACATATAAATACACACACATACACACATTTATGCACATGCACACCTACATTCATCTACACCCACCCATCTGCACACTGGCCAAAGGGTATCAATTTTTCAGTGATTTTTCTTCTATAATTCTAAATTCTTTTCTAGAGATATTGGATCAATTTATAGTCCTATTAACAATGTATTAGTGTGTCTTTCTTCCCATAGTTCCTTCAGCATGTCTACCTTTTTCATCATTACTAGTCTGCTGGATGTTAAGTGCTACCTAAGGGGTATTTTAATTTGCACTTCTCTCTTTAAATTCAAAGAATATACTACATTTTAAGCACTTTCGAACCTACCAAAGAGACTAGGCAAAATTGACAAAAACATTTTTCAACATACCATCTCTATTTTCTTTGCCTTATTGATAAAATATACCGGTGCCAAAAGATAGAGATGATACTACAAGATATTAATAGTTTTAAGTTCTAGTTTTAAAGCAAAATAATATTATTGTTATTATTAGTAATTGGGTGCCAGCTTTGATGTAGTTTTTGATAGGGTGCAATTCTTATTTTGAAAACTGTTTGTTCATGTCATTTTAATCTTTCTCTTTGGGGAAGGGCTCTTGAGTTTATTTATGCTAAAACACATACTTTGGATGTCAGTCAGCAAAAGTTTACTGGGCAGCTACTATATTTCACAGAAAGTGTTATGCATTGTAAAAGTTACAACACAGAAAAAGAAATAGTCCTTTCCCTCTTATAATTTATAGTCTAGTATATGACATCAATTTCCCAGGGTCTTTTTGAGCATAAAACTAAGTTGGTAAAAGCACAATAGGAATGGTAGAGGGAACAACTAGATAGTCAGGAAGACTCATCTTTATGAGTTCAAACATGGCCTCACACACTTATTGGTTGTGTGATGCTGGACAAGTCACTTAACCCTGTTTGCTTCAGTTTTTTTAACCTGTAAAATGAGCTGAAGAAGGAAATGGCAAACCAATCTAGTATCTTGGCCAAGAAAACACCAAATGGAAGAGTCAGACATAATTGAGCAGCAACAACAAGGATAAAAATATAAAGTAATATTAACTATGAAGGCCAGAGATTCTTCCTATAGCAGTATAAACAGTACAATGTCTAATAAGTGAATGGATTTATATCACTTTGCCATTTACAGATAATCACTCAATATTTCAGTAATCTTTAACAATGTTTTACTTCTTACAAGGAAAAAATGAGAGAGAAATCTATGAAGGCAATTGTTTCAATCTTAAAAGTTAAAAAGGAAAAGAGCATTTCTTTAGAAATGAATCCTACTTATATGAAAAATCCTTCAAAAGAACATCAGAAGCAACATGGAATAGCAGAGATAATTTTGGACTGTAGAATCAAGTATATTAGTAGTATCTGGTCTTAAACACTTGGTAACTGTGTCAACCCAAGCAAGTGACTTAAACTTTGGCTTTAGTTTCATTATCTGTAAGATTAAAGGGATGGCTAGATGACTTCTGAGATCCTATTCAACTCCAAATTTATATTCCTTATATGCTTCTAACATTTTGTAGATTAAAATAATTTTTTTAAAAAAAGAATGCTAAACTTTGATAAGTTATTTACCATGAAAACCAAATCTCACCACGCAAAGAGTATCTCTTTTCTTTCATTTGCTTTTCTTGAGGGCTAAAGGAAAATCCATTTTTCCAGAAGAGCATATTGACTTATTTAATTTTCTGATCTTTATTGTTAGAGAAGGCTTTTCTTGAATATCAGAACAGAAAAATTTAGGAATTAAACACTAAGAGAGAGTCACTTATCATATTATACTATCAATTTTGCAATAATTGCCTAAAATGATTTAATGGTTTGTAGTATTTTGGGTGTCCTGCATTATAACTATAAGCTTGTTTTGCAATTGATATGATAGAATGAAGAGTATTGGAGTGGGGTTTGGAAGTTTTGGTTTCTGATTCTTTCTCATGTACTTACCTATTAGCTGTGGGCTTTGGGACAAGTTCTTAATCCCTCTGGTCTGAGTAACTATAGTACTGAGTATTAAGTAACTGTAGTAATAATATAATACTTTAAATATGGTAAAGAGTTTTATCAACATTTTCTTATTTGAGTCTCACAGCATTCCATTGAGATAGAAGCTACTGTCATCTCTATTCTACAATTGAGGAAATTGAGTCTGAGGGAAATGATGTAATTTGCCCAGGGTTAACTCCTTAGGAAGTATCTGAGACAGGATTCAGACTTTAGTCTTCCTGCCTTCGAGTCTATCTAATATGCCATACTTCCTCTTCTGTAAAATTAAGGGGTTGGATTAAATGAACAATGGTATCTTCCAGTAATACAATTTTTGGATTCTAAAAACTGCTACACTTGCACTTAAATATTACTCTCTTCAGATAGAATATGAGACAAACCCAGTTTTTACATGTACCCCAGTAACAAAAAAAACAAAACAAAACAAAACAAAAAACATGATGCTTGGCAGTTATATAGAGTCCTATTAAGTATATATTCAGTAGAGCAGCATTATTTTAATTTCATTGTAAGGACAGTAGTTGCAGCAAGTTAGTATGAGAAAGATAGGATTTGGAATCTTGTTTAATTAAGATTGCCTTAATAATAAGGAATACTATGACATAAGTGGATAGAAGCCAAACAGCAACAATATGAATATCTGGTTAACATGATTCTACTTTATTGAACAGCAATTGGGGTCAGTGAATGATTTAGAAAGAAGTTTCTAAATTTTCATCCCTTAAATGATTTTCTCTGTGGGATTTCATACATAAGGTGTATGGAATGTAGATGGGAACACCAAGGTCAATGCCACCAAAGTAGGAAAACAAGTTACTGCAATATATGATGATGTGGTACCTAGAGATTCCTAACTACAAGTCAACTCTTTTTAAAAATTCAGTCTCTGATCAGTATCAGCCGTGTGATCAAATGGTCATGTAAGCTCTTAATGCATCCGGGCTTTATAAGACTAAATTTCGGAACAAAATTTTCTTTAGTGCTTAGCACAGTGGTAGCTGTGGTAGTACATAATAAATGACTAATAAGTGTCCCCCCCACCATTGGCCAATTAATCTACATTTCTAGAGAGTTCTACATTGCAAGGTTCCTACATGTCTGAAACTATGGGCCTAGACCCCTTGAATCTCACCTTCTACCATCTTAATGACTTAATTCAAGATAATAAATCAACAATTGATTTGGATAAAAGCAATATGCTCAAATTTACAAACAAATCTTTATTTTAACAGAAACTAGAATTTATACTTTCTTATATAATTCCAGTATAAATACTTGTTAGCAATACTGGCTAGATTATTTCCCCTTTAGCAAAAATGCAAACAACTAATTTTACATAAGGACAGATGGAATTTACCAAAGTGACTTACCAAATGAAATACCTAACATGAGAAAAATCAAAGATTTAGAGTTGGAAGGCACCTTCAAATATCATTGAGTCAAATTACTTTCTAGAAGGGAGAACCAAGGGAAGAAGAGATTAAACATGACCTGGGTTCAATTTCTGCTTTTAATACTTACAAGGGCACAAAACCAGCAAATTTTAAAAGCAGAATTTGAACCAAGGGTTTCTTCTTTTCAGGCTCAGTAACTTAGCCACCCTATCATTCTTCCACCTCAGTCCAACACACTTTTAATAAGTGGCTATGTGCAGGCACTGTATTGGATGTGAATGACACAAACATAAAAGTGAAATATCTCATATCTTCAAAAGGAGCTTTTATTCAAATACCTAAATTCTTCATTGTGCTCTGAGCATGAGTTATCTCTCGGTTCATTCAAATTTTATCTGACCTAACTTTTATCTTACAGCAGGATTTTCAGGGAGTTTATAGTGTGTGTGTGTGTGTGTGTGTGTGTGTGTGTGTGTATGTTTGTGTGTGTGTGTGCACGTGTGTGTGTGTGTGTGTGTGTGTGTGTGTGTATACAGGAAGGTTTAGGTAGGATGTATTTGGTTTTAAATATGTAGGACATTAATTTCTTTCTATTATCTCTTTTTGGAAATATCTCCAAACTCCAGATTCATTACTCAAGTTTTAATATGTGTCACAGTAGCTTTATTATCATCATGCAGATGCTTATGATTCCTACTTTTTTTTGCACCATAGTAACATTCTGCTTGCCAAAACACTTTCCCCCTTTTTTCTTTACTTTCTTAACCAAAAAAAAAAAAAAAAAAAAAAAAAAAAAAAAAAGGAGAGGGGAAGAGACAAGGAGGAATCTGGGAGACCAACAAAATTGCCTGCAGTGGCCAACTCTAAACCAGGTGCAAGCTTGTCAGCCACAAACACTGTGCTGAATGAAGATGAAGAAAACATGTGCTAGAATTATAAATGAAGCCAGACAGGTGGTACCCTCCAGTTTCTAGTTTGTTGGCACTCTATTCTCAAATGTCTAGTTTCCCCATCTTTGCCCTCTTATTTCTCTTGCAGCCTTACTCTTTTTACTCTTAAATGCTTGATTCAAAGCAGACTTTTGTTTTGGAAGTTTCTGATTTTCCTTCACACTTTATAATATAAACAGCCCTCTTGTGTTTTTCTTTGTTCTAATGTCCTTACTAATAGAAACAGATTATGATTTTTTTCTTATAACAGTAGCTGCTTTGCTACTTAATTCACAATACAGCTGTCACCCCAACAAAAATTAGTAAAGCACTTTATGTCCTCTTAATTTCCAAAAGAACAAATGGGGACACAACTAAGTTCAACCATGCAACTTCTCTGTAAAGCTCATGAAACTAAATGATGACCTTCCTAGGTTGTTTTTAAGCATTCAATAAGAGATGTACATAAAAGAGCTTTGAGAAGTACAAAATACAAAACACAACTCTTGCTTCATTCTTTGTGATATATAAGGCAGTAGAGGATAAATCCTAGCTCTGCTACTTACTGGATGTATTTGTGAAGCCCATCAGATGACATAGTTGATAGGGTACATGTAATAAAATCCTATTTCAGACACTAGCTGTGTCATTCTTGGAAACTCAACCTTTTGGTGCTCAAATGATTGGTCCACTTTGAGAATGAAGTAGGAGCAACAATAGCAACCTCATTTGTAAAAAGAGAGATCTGGCTTCCAGGATAGTCTGGAATAGTGGTATTATGCTTATAATCTTTGATATGGAGAGGATGAGCCTGGATAATCTCTTGAGCTCTGGACTTCAAAGCTGCAGTGGGCTCTTGATTGTTTGATATTAATATAGTGACCCCCAGAAATAGGAATAAAAGGTGAACCAGCCAAGTTCAGAAATGGAGCAAGATACTTCCATATCAATTATAGGATGACTGAGCTTGTGAACTTCCAGCCTAGACAAAGAAAACAATCAATGGAGAGAGGAACTATACCAATAGGGGTCTTGGGAACTACAATGGTGAAGAATAACATGTAATTCCTACTTTGTCACCATTACTAAGAACACATACTGAGGTTACCTTTGGCAGCATAAGAGTTTGAATGGTATACAAGTGGTTGGGGATGGGACCTCTCTAAGGATATCACTCTCATCTGACAAAATTGGTGCAGATGGAAGAAATCAATCAACATTTATTTTGCACTTGCTGTGCACCAGATACTGTCTTAAATATTGAGGATACAAAAAGAGGAAAATAGTCATTGTCTTTAAGGAACTTATAATTTAATAGAAATGAATGAGCCCTAGCCCAGGGAGAGACTCTGAGAAGAATTAGAATCCACCAATGTTATACAATACTACTGTAAAAAAAATGCACAAATGAATATTTTGTTGTTGACGGGGCTTTGCTTTCTATTTTTGACCTTATTGTAATATATATTTAGGATCTGTGGGTCAAAATGTATGAATAGATTATTGATTTTTCTCACCTAATTCCAAAGTGTTTTCCACTGAGTGGTTTCCAGCTCAACAGTTTCATTAATACTGTCTTAGTGTGCTTATCTTCCCACAGCTGTTCGCCATTGACTATTTTCATCTTTTGTCACTTTGTCAATCTGAGGAAACCTCAGAGTTGTTTTAAATTGCATTTCTCTTATTATTAACCATTTGAAGGAGTCTTTCATGTTAGTTGATAGTCTGGGTTTTTTTAAAAAATTATTTATATCTTTTCGATCAACCGATCAACAAAGCATTTATTGTTTACTTGATACCAGGAATTGTGCAAGGTTTGAGAGTATTCCACTCCTTGAGTAGCTAATTGTTTAGCTTAATTGTCAGCTTTAGCTTATATGTGTTGACAACTTATATGCACATAGGTATATTAAACATAGCTAAAAAGGTTTTTTTTTTTTTGATAGGGGGATAGCAACAGAAAAGGATTATGAAAGAATTAATGCAGAAGGTGGTAAAACTTGAAGGGAATTAGGGATTTTAAGAAATGGCGTTGTAGAGAGGGAGAGTTAGGTCAAAGGCATGGCACAAAAAAAAGGCACAAAAAGGCCACATTGACTAGACTGTAGTACATGTGAAGGAGAACTCTCCTTTAATATAGTTGAGAAAGCATTTTGAGACTACTTTGTAAAGGGTTTTAAAAGGCAAAAAAGATAAAGGTGCTTCTATTTGATTCTACAGGTCAGTGTTGTTGCTTATTCCTCATGCTCAGAGGACCAAGATGACATCATGATGTTGGGGTCATGTGTTCAGTTGTGGTTGATCAGACCAATGAGTTCAGAAGGCTCTATTACAGGTTGACACAAACAGTCCATATAAACATTTGTAGTGGAGATGTCTTTAAATTGGTGCAATTCTCCTTTGCTTATAGAGCACAGTGCCTTCTTTGATGTGGGATGATCTTGTGTTAAATTTGTTAAGTATTAGAGTAAAATGGTCAAGCTTCAAAAAAACAAAAATATGTTTTAGAAAAATTACTTAGGTGATTATGTGGATGATTAATTAGTTTTGGAAGATGCTTGAGGTAAGTGCTTGAGGCTCTTGCAGTAGTCAGGTGATATATGATAAGGGCTTAAAGTCTTGGTAGCTGTATGTGTGGAAAGAGGATGCAAGTTGGAAGAATTTTAGGTAAGTTTAAACAAGATCTGGCAATCTCCTAGTCATTACTGGGGGAAAGGGGTCTTGCTCCTACTATATGTGGTAATTTTCTTTGTGTTCTGTATATCAATCAGCCATTATGTATTGGGCATTTATTATGTGTGAAGATGGTTTTCCATGTTATGAGAGTTCCAAAGGAGAAGTATAAATCTGTCTTCTTAGAGCTTAGTATAGTCTAGCTTGTAATGCCTACCTTACATCTCACATATATATTTTCTCTCTCTCCTCTTCTCTCCTTCCCCTTCCCCCGGCCAAAATGTAAATTTGTTCTGTTTGATTATACTTATTTCTTATAAGGCAGGGCTTCTATTTGGAAGGCAGGAGATATAGGGGGTTAAGGAAAATAATTGAAACAAGAGAAGAAATAGAAAGCATTGATTAATCATTTAAAAATATACCAATGACAGCAATAGTAAATTCACTAGTAGACATAGTCAAATTGACAATTTTGTTACTTTTTGTGTATAATACACTCAAGTGCTCATATGATCTCATCAATTGTAAATGCCCTCAAATGATGCAGATCACAATCCATCCATGGTTAAATTCAACATACACTAAAAACAAACCAAACCAAGAAAAAACCCAACCTAATTATATTTAATACAAGTTCACAGCTTCACATACAATCCTTTTTTCTTATTTTTATATATTTTAAGATTCATGCTTACCAATTTTTCAAATTTACAATAGATAATTTTATTTTTTAAAGTTTCACAACTGAAAATTTAATAAAATAATTTTGATGTCATAGATTATATAGATGATAGAGAATGAACATTTCTAATGAAATTTTTCTTAACCAGCTTTGTATTAAATAAAAAAAAAGTTGAGCTATTCATGATCAAGTCAGTTAAATATTTATTAAGAGCGTCCTATGTGTCAGGTACTCTATTAAATGCTAGAATGCAAAAAAGAGGCAAAAGAAGTCCCTGACCTCAAGGAGCTAACAATTTAGTAGGTAATGCCATACACATACATACATGTATACATATATACACAAATATATTTATACATATGTATATATATATCATACATATGATATCATAGCTATTGAAATCATCTTAAATAATAATAAAGAACATTGAGGGCAGTTATATTCATATGCTTTGATTTCTTTTCTACATTAATCTTCTTATGAAACTCTATGTAAAATACTATTGGAAACCATGTATACATGTCCTGACAAAATTGCTAAGTAGTGAATGACCATGAATTATAATCTAACTTAATTTCAATCTCTTTATTTATATGAATAGTAGTCCCACATTTTTATAGATAAAAGTAGTATCAATTCTTTGAATGCTCTGATGTTAATAATACATACTAGCTAGGACACATAAATTACTCTAAGGTCTGTAAAGCTCATCCAGTTAATTTTTATACTTGGGAAAACTGATTTGCATGGGTTTTTAAGTGATTATCTTTAAACATACTGGAGACAATCACCTATAGATAGTCACTTCTGGACAGATATTTTAGTACAATCTCACCAAACTTCACCTTCTTCACTAGTCTTTTGCAAAGCATTCTAATTATTTCATAAGTAAGAATAGAATTTCCTGCCTGTATGCAGTTCTCTGCTTTAAAATCTTTTGTAATTCTTCCCAAAGATGATCCTATAATTTTATTAAAAGAATGGGGAAAATGAACAAAGATAGGAAAATGTTGACAATATTAGCTCCTAGACAATAGAAATTGAGATAGTGGTATCATTTTTTAAACAATCTTTTTTATGCAATACAAAAAAATGAATATTTTGTTACCCCTTAAGCATAGAAATGTAGGGTTCTCAAAGGTAGCTAGGAGGTAATTTAGGGATAATAGGAGCAGTCTCTGCTTTTCCCCACAATAAGATTCTGGAACACCTGTTAGGTGAACCGCTAGAATGGAATCATAGTTTTTCCATAGGGATGATATTGTAATTGGGAGATTATGTTCCTGACAGAGGCATCCTCATCAAATAAACCAGCTGTAACCAGCCATATTTGACAAAAAGCAAAGATATAACAACTTCAACTTACTAGAATTACTTAAAAATAATAAAATCAAAATCAAATAAAATCTATGATCCACTTTTTGCAAATTCAGTGTTAAAAGGAAGCATTGGATGTGAAGGAGAAGGAGGATGGATTTACAGTTGAGAGTTTCAAAACTGCTAATTTGAACTAGATTTGTGGAAAATTAATCTGAAAAAATACTCATTGTAATAAACAATAATAAAGGAACATGCTTATAAACGACCTTGCCATTATAAATTCTTTCACATATTGACATATTGACATATTTAATTTTTTTAATGTGCTGCCTTTACAAATGTTTTCTACCTATGCTCTTTTCATTTTTTGAAAATCAGTCATGGTTCTTACCCCCATCCCCCATCCCAAAATAGTATGCTTTTTTATAACAAATACATATAGTTCAATAAACAAAAGAAAAAAAATTCAGCCCCAAGTAACAGTATTACTAGATCTGTGCTCCCCCCAAAGCATCAAAGATTGTATTATTTTCATAGTGTTCCATGACTCATTGTCAGAAACCACTTACTATTATTATGATTGCCTCATTCTTCTCAACTTAGTTCAATAGAGTTCTGACAGAAACAGCCCTCAAATTGGCTGCTGTCTTGCTATTGATTTTTTATTCTTGGGCAGGCAAACTATGTGGTTTTTTTGGGGTGTGGTGGGGTAAATGAATAAAAGCTTGATAGGTAAACTCATCTTCTGCAAGCTCATTTCTATTATTATTATTGTCACTACTATTGTTACTATTATTTGTGTTGGTGCTGCATAATAAATGCTTTTTTTTTTCTTTTTGTTATATCCCCTTAATGGACCATAAATTCTGTGATGGAAATGGCTCAAAGTTTTCCTTAATCTTTGTATTGTCCTTTCCCCACCGTGCTTCCCAAGCTGTGTCACAGTTTTCTACAGAAGTAGAAACTTATTGTTTAATTGAATTGGAACCAACCTTCTTAGATATAGAGAATGTTACTGTCAGCTGATCTTGAGATCTTTCAACTATAACTTATTATATATAAAGTAGACCTTTACCATTCTATTTTAGGAATAAAGTTATCTATTTTAAATTCAATTCTTGATCAGCATCTGAATGGAGTATGGAAAACACCCTCTCACACATGCAAAAAAAATGACAGGAGCTTTAGGGATGAGTTCTGACTTTTGTAGAGTATCAATATAAATGATTCTGAATGAACTTGATTCTCCTTTGTACCCATTCAGACAAATATTCATCAACCAATATATGTTGGCACTCTATCTCACTGAAGGAACAAAAGATTTTGGCTTCAAACCTCAACTTTTCAAGACCAATCCTCTACTCAAAAATTCTCAAAATGGCTCTGTTTCCTTTAAGATAAAATAAAAATGATTCAGTCTGATTTTTAAGTCTTCTTCCATCTGACCCACACCTACCTTTCTTGATTTCCATACCAAAGTGGACTCTTAGATACTCCCCAAGCACAACCTACCATAGATACATTTAGTTGGTAGAATGGACAGTTATAGATTTAATCAAAAAGATTCAAGTTCATAATCTTGCTTCAGATACTCTAGCTATGGGATCCATCCTACAAGAGTGGTTTACTAGTAAATTCTTGCCTTCCATGTGGAAGGCCTGGGTTCAATTCCTGGCCCATGCATGTGATCTATGTAACCCTGGGCAAGTCTCAACCCTTTTCAGCTTCTCTCTGTTTTCTTATCTGCAAAATGAATCTAATAATAATAACATCTAACTCCCAGATTTATTGTCAGGATTAAAAAATGTTACATATATAGAATCTTTGCAGACTTTAAAGAGTTACATTAAAGACTAGTATTATAGAGATAGCATATAATGGAAAGAATGTTGAACCATGGGTTTTAATCTCAGCTCTTCTACTTACTACCTATTTGTTCTTGGGCAGAACTTTTAAGCTTCCTCTGTTTCTGATCTATAAAATGGGAGAAGCAATTAAAATCCCTTTCAGCTTTAGCTCTACTCTTCTTTCTCTTTGAATTCACATAGATTGTGCTTCTATTTCAGAAACCATCTCTCTCTTCATTTCCATCTTTTAGAACCCAAACCCTGAGTTTCAGCACAATTCAAGGCTGCAGCCTTCAACTTTGTTCAAGGCTCCAGCCTCAGTAGTTAGTATATTCTCCCACTTAAAATGTTCCCATATTTATTTCTTTGCATTCATGTTGCATCCCCCAAGATAATGAATGCTACTGGAAATCTAGGTCTTTTGTATTTTTGGCTTTGTATCCTGAGTGTTAAAATAGTGACTAGTTCATAGTAGGTGATTAATAAATACTTGATAAATTAAATTGGATAAAAATCACCAACAGAATGAACATTTATGAAGTACTTTCTACATGAGTAGGAAAATTTCTGTGTCCATGGTAGCCAACTGGTTATGGTACCCAATAAATATTTCAATTCTTTTATATAATTCTACAGGTTGTTGCTCTCAGCTTTTCTTATTTTCTGTTTCTTTTAGTTACCATTGTTGCTGTTTGTTCTGTCACTTTGGTAATATGTGACTAGGTGTCATTTGGCATTTTCTTGCACAAGATACTGAAGGTTTGTCTTTTCCTTCTCCAGCTCATTTTACAGATGAGGAAACCAAGGCAAAAAGATTTAAATGACTTGCTCAGGATCATATAGATAGTAAATGTCTAAGGCCAGATTTGAACTCAGAAAAACTAGATTTTTAGATTATAGACATGGCACTCTATCCACTGTGCCATCTAGTTTCCCTAAGCTATTTATGATTAGTTTTCAAATAAACACTCTTTTATGCATTCCAAAAAAGGAGATTAAACATTGTACCAATGTAGTTTTGTACAAAGCACCAGATAATCTTATGTCCAGGTAATTGCCAAGGAAATCTACAATACCCAGGTAACATGACTAATTAGTGAGTGCACCCATGGCTAATTAATGAATGCTAATTCAACTTAAAAGGGTTAGTGCATCTCAAAATGTACTTGATATTGACTAGGGTATTATTCTCCTGGCAGATTCTAAGAGATTATCTCATTAATCTGCTTTCAGTTGTGCTCCAGTTGGAAGTATGTTGACATTTTCTTAATGGAAAGATTGAGTTTAAATTGTAATTGTAAATTGTAATTCTCTCAGCTCTACTGTGATAACTCTAGGAATAAAGTCCAATTCAGTGTTTCATTTTTTGGCTAGCCTTAACCTTCTGATTCAAATGCTTATATTTAATTTTCTTTGAGGTGGAGATTCATACATTCTTATATTCAGGCTTTGTTAACTTACCAATTAATCACACTTCTTTCTAAGTTTTATCATAAAGTTTATGACTATAAATGTGTGACAGTTTATCTGTCTGTCACTTTTACACACATTAAATTCAAGATGGTTAAATTATTTTTATTTCATTTCTAAAGTATCCAGTTGAATACTGGATACCACTGAATCAAACAAATAGATTAAGTTCATTGGTTTGTTCAGTATGAAGATGTGATGATTTGCTTGCTTGTTTTGTTTTCATTTTTTTGGTTTGTTTTATTGTATTTATTAGTTTTTAATTGCCTTTAATCTCTTCTCAGTAGGACCTTTTGCAGTTCATTTGATGGTAGCTTTTTTCTCCTGTATCTGAAAAGAAAGGAAGAAAGGAAAGAGGGGAAGAAGAAAAAAAAGAAAAATGAATGAAGAAAAGGAAGGGACAAAGGAATGAAAGGATGAAACAAGGAAAGAAGGAATGGAAGGAAGAAAGAAGGGAAATGAGGAGAAAAAAGAGAGAGGAAATAAGGGAAGTAGTGACAAAGGAAGGAAATAAGCAAGAAAGGGAAGAATAAATAAAGGAAGGGAAGAAGGGGGAATGAAGAAGAAAGGAAGAGAAGGAAGGAGAAAGGGAAGCAATGAAAAAAAGAAAGAGGGAAGAAGACAGGGAAGAAAGGATAAAGGGATGAAGGAAAGAAGGCAGAATGGAAGGAAAGAAGAAGGCAGGAAGAAATGAAGAAGGGAAACCAACACTTATTAAATGCTTACTATTTGGCAGGTAATGTGCCATATAGTCATATATCCTGGATGTTCCACTATAAGCATGATTTCAAGAAAAGAAAATTTGTAGCAAAAAGAATGTACACATATCTTCACTTATGTATATATCTCTAAGTTATCTGCTTTTGTTGCTTTGACCAGAATATTTCTAGGGTATAAAAATTAAACTATGATTTCTGGGATAGCCACTTTCTCCACTTAACATTTAAGGATGATATAAACATTTTAAAAGATTGTTTGGTAGATATCTCCCAGATAACAATTTTCAATTGACAGAGCTATGGCCTTCGAGTCAGGAAATTTGGCTTTAGATCCTATGATATTTCCTGGTGAATCTCTTAGACTCCCTGTACCTCAGATTTGTAATCTCTAAAATGAATATAAAATACGTATATCATCCATAGGGTTAACGTGAGGAGCAAAATAATGAGTGAAAAGTGTTCTCCAATTCTGAATGTGTTATAAAAATAGTTTTTATTTTCAAATATATATTGCTTACCTGTCCCCAAATATCTTTTTTTGGGTTCAGGTAAAGGTAAGCAAGGAATCACATAATTTAATAAAAGAAAAGCATGCTTTTTATCTTCAACATGCCACATACTTAAAAGATTATTTTTCGATTTCCCTGATGCCTTAAAGTTGCATCTAATTTCCTTCTTTAATTCATCTCTCATCTTACTATGCTTTCATTATTTCCTTTTTCTTCCCTTATGCAATCTGCCTTAATTTCCACCTATTGTGGAATTCCCATTTATAATTCATCTCTTCGATAGATCTATTCAACCATTCCTTAGTATTTTCAATCATAGAATTCCCCCCCCCAATACTCTCATGCTGTTTCTGAAAAGAAAATAAGCCTATACTGAACTTCTTTGCACATATATCTCCTCTCTATTAATATACTTCATATGATTTACTAAATGTGGGACTTTATTTAATTTTTCTTAATTTAATTTCTTTCTACCTGATTCTAGAACCTTGAGTTCAGAGCTCAGTTTCTTTCTTTCTAGTTGCCTCTGCTCCTCAATTTTCTTTTTTTTTTTCTTGTTTGCATCAAGTAATGTATCTCAGCTAATAACTTTCTTTAAATTTGTATAATGCAAACCAGTTTTTCAGCACATTACGACCCAGTCTCTAGGCCAATGGGCAGGCTGCTAGGAGACAACAAATGGCACTAGGGATCAATTGGTGAGAGAAGGGAAAGACAGTAACAAACTAAAAGCCTAATATGCTTGACAAATGAACTAAGTTGATCATCTTGAGCATGGAGGTCAATGGTTGTCAACTTTAAAAATTAATTTAAATAATATTTCAATAACTTATATAATGTGGCTCTACTACTCCTCCCTTCAAAAATCTTCTGTGATAGCACATTAATGTACTCTGGTGGTACATATGCTATACTTAGAATCTGAAAGTTGTTCTTATTGAGTCATTTCAGTTGTATCCAATTTTTCATGACCCCATTTGGGGTTTTCTTACAGGAGTAGATTGTCATTTCCTTCTCCATTTCATTTTTCTAGGAGGAATTTAGGCAAATAGGAATAGGTGACTTGGCAGAGGTAATAAGTGTCTGAGGTCAGATTTGAACTCAGGAAGATGATTTTTTATGACTCTAGGCCCAGCATGCTATCCACTGCACCACTTAGCTCCCATGGAGTCTAAAAATCTTAATTTCAAATCCTTCTTTAAATATTAAATCATATAACCTCTGGGCCTCATTTTCCATATCTGTAAAATGGGCATAACAACACCTTTCTCATAGGTTGTCATTTAGTTAGAATGAAATTACATATATGTATGTATATAATTCATATGATGCTTTAAGGCTTATAAATTCTCTCTATATATACACATATATATTTGAACATATACAAATTTTATACATATATACAGACATATATCTATAAAATACATAAGTATATATATAGATATACACATCTATCTATCTACCTGTTTTTCTGTTTGTCTATTCATACATCTTTCTGTATATATTAGAGTGTTCTTTATCCTTCTTTTCTTTATTAAATTCCTACACATTTTTTAAAGGTCAAACCAACTGCTATCTTTGCTTTGAAGGATTTCCGATGTCCTCAGTAGATTAGCCAATCTTCCACTCAAATTTCAGAGTAATTTGTTTTATCCCTCCCTAATTAATTTATCATATAATATTTTAATATTATATATTAAACATATTATATAACATTATATCATATATATGTATATGTATCATATATATATATATCAGTGTCTTTTTCCTTTACAAGAATATAAGATTTCTGAGAGGGTCAGAGTTGTATCCTATCTAAATGTTGTATAGATTTCAATACCTAACATAATGATCTATATAGTAGACCATTTGAATTAAATTACAATGGCTAAGACTTAATTTCCTATTCAATTTCTTTAGATTTCTCACTTAATTTTCCTTATATCAAATACTTACTAAATGTAAGACATTGAAGAAACAAAGACAAAAACGACAGACAGGTCTTGTCCTCAAGGAGCATAATTAATTTAATGTTGCAATCAAATGAATGCAATTCACAATCTTGCTTTTATAGTGGTTAGTATGTTATGCAATTTAAAAAACCCAACAGTTTAGTTTAGAGGTATAAAAGATATTAGAGATGATTTAGTTTGACCCAACTCATTTTATTAATGAGGAAATTGAGATCCAGAGAAAATAAGTGACTATCCCAAAAGTCAATGGTACAGCTAGCATTAATGAAATGAATTCAATTCAATTTAATAAACGTTTATGAATCAGTAACAGAATTTTGTCTGCCCAGCTTACAGTGCCTTTTCCATGTCCCATGATGATTTAAAAAATTCTCAGGATCCTCAAAAATAAATTTAATAACAATGATTCTGCTAGAAGATAATTTCATTAATCCAAGGCAATGTGTTCTTACTTTTTGGTTTTCCTTCCACAAAAGGCAAAAATAGTAATGATTTACCTACTTAAATGCAAAACAAATAATACTGAAAGACTTTTTGCTATGTCTATGACTCATATGATTCTCTTATTATAACTATATATATATACACACACACACACACACACACACACACACATATATATATATATATATATATATATATATAGCTCTATATAACTCTACCATCTCTATATATGGATTTCTGGAATCTTGATAGAAAGCACAGGTTTTCATTGGATAAGGCATTTAAAACCAAAATAAGTTCTCACATAAATTTGGCATTTTATCTTTGGGCAGTTGAATGATAGACATTAATAGGAAGTGGAAGTTTGACAACAGAAGTAGACTATCATTTGGTGAACTGGATTTGGATTAATTGAGAGACTTAAGAAAGGAAATAATTCATCTTTCTTAATCATTTGAAAGCTGTTGAAAACAGTAGGAATGCTGACAGGGAGCAAAAGATATTAAAGAGTGAAAGAGATGAAGTAAAAAGAAATTGAAAATGAAGAAAAATTTTAAAAAGGAGAAAAGAAAAATAAATAGAAAAAAGAAAAAAACTATAGGGGAATAAGTGAAAGAGAAATGTTAAACATTATTTTACACATAACTGGGGAGAAATACTAAATAATTTAATTAAAAAACTTTAAAAATATATACTAGCTATAGAAATAAGAAGAAAAAATGAAAGAATAAAATAACCAATGAGAAGTAAAAAAGTGAAAGTAGAAGCAAAGAAGAGAAGAAAGAAAGAAAATGAATGATTCTTAAATGTTATGTGTCAAGCAGTGTGACAAATGTTTATGACAGAAAGTACATAAGGAGAGATAGTCCTAAACTCTAAAGTAGTTTCCATTGCAATATAGGGACACAACAAAGAAAGGAGAGCAATAGCTAGGGAGGGGTGTTTTGTTTTAGAATGTTATTGGCATGGTAAACAAAGTCTTTAGAGGAGTAAATTAACTCACCCTTTTCTATAGCAGATAAAATTACTTTGATTATGGTTTTGGAACTGGGCAGCAGTTGAAGGGAGGGAGGAAAGATGGCAGATATCATATTTGGTCCTGGAAGCAAGGGACTGGTGAGAAGACAGACTATTAGAGAAGTAGGGAAAAAGGAAAAAAAAAAAAGAAAGCAAAGAATATGAGTAGACTAAAAAGGATAGGGTAGCTAAGCTGGCTCAGTGAATAGAATACCTCTCCTGGAGTCAGGATGATCTAAGTTCAAATTTAGATTCAGACATTAACTGGCTATGTGAAGCAAGTTGACTTCTATTTGCCTCAGTTCCTCATCTGTAAAATGGGGACACACTTGAGCAAGAAATGACAAACCACTCCAATATCTTTGACAACAAAACCCTATGGACAAGTCCATGGGGCTGTGAACAGTTGAACAGAACTGAACAACAGATAAGAATAACAATAATAGTAATAACAGTGAATTATCATTACAGAAGGCTCTACACACATTTTCCATGCAAAATAAATAAAAAGGGAAAATATATTTGAAAGGAAAAAGGTGGGGGCAAATCTTTTGGAAAAGGTACAGAGAGGAGGAGTAGAGAACAAAGAGAAGGGATTAATTTATACTTCTTTCACTTAATGGAGGTGTGGGTTGTAAAATTCCTAGCTTAATTTGCTGATTTTCAAAGTGGAAAATTGTAATCCATATAAATCCATATAACAAAGAATAAATAAAAACTAAATCCAAGTGAAAAAAGAGAGACAAATTAATTCATGGAGGATTCTAAATAATAAGAATGCATATTAACAATGCATCATTATAAAGGTATCTAACACAAGGACTAAATGAATAGCCCTATAATTATGAGGATAATTAACAATAAATGTCTTTGGCAAAATTTGGGCTATGAAGTAATTGCAATGAATTTAAACTATAGTGCAGGTTTTGAAAAATCCCAACTAGCATCTGCACAATAGTGAAAGCCATTTGCTGTTGAATGAGACATTTTCTTTGTACTCATTGTTATGCATGATGGGGAATTTAGTCTACTAGCAACTGCAGTTGGCTGAGAGATCTGAGCTCTAATTTTTTAGTTTGAAGATTTCTCTCCTTAAATTATCTTCTGTTTCCTTATCTCTGTAAATACTGTAACTCTCACCTCTTCATCCTATCTGCCACTTCTGACTGCAAACCCTTTGAAGACAGGGATTTCCCCCCCTCCCATTTTTTCTTTGTCATTAGCTACATTCATTCCTTTCTAGGTCTTATTCTGGTGAGAATAAGATAAGATAAGATAAGACCAAATCAGGTCCTCTTATCTTAGAACTTCTCTCAATACCTGGGGCTCTCCTTATCTTGGAATTTTCAACCACTGTGAGACTTTCTCAATGTTGACTATATGGTCTTGGGGAGTTCCTTCTAGAGCATCTACTTGGGGAGGAATTAAGATCAATATCTATTCTCTTCTCAGTCCTATTCTTGGATGCTGGACTTTAAAACTATGCTCCCTACATCAAATACCCCCTCTTCCTGCTTTTTGCCTCCTTTTCTACATTGCCTTTCCCCAATAGAATGTTAAGATCCTTCTTGTATTTTTATTACAAGTGTAAGTGTAATGATGAGATCCTTGGTAGCTAGGTGGGTGTTGACAGAGACACCCTAAATTACTGTAAACAATGTGGAAGCCAAACTACTTCCCGAAACAAGGAAAGAGGAACACTGATAGAGTTATGTGGATCTTAAGAGGATGTTTGTTCTCAAGTAGACCTTTTGTTTCTTGTCAATTCCTTTCATAGACAAAATCATTAAGACCCTACAATTTATTGTTTTCAATCAAAAGGCCAAGTTATGATGTCAATCCCTAAGATTATATTTCCCTAAAAAATAATTTACTGTATGTCACTAACTGGTTAACTCCTTTTTGGGGTTAGTCTGCTTTCTAGACATCACAATGACTAGCACCCTAAATCCTTTTTAAGTTTAACCTGCTTTAAAGAATTAAGGGTTCATTAGAAACTTGCCAGTCCTTAATGGGATCTTCCTCCTTAATGGCATCTGCCCCCAGATTAATTGTGTGTTCTGCTAGGAAATGGGTTTTTCTCCTTGTTAATTGCCAAAGCCCCTTTTCTTTGGTAAAAACCTTATGGATTTAGCCTACTGTTAGCAGCATAATAAAATCTTTTGCCTGCTATTTTGGAGGTCTAAAGCTATAAATTCTTTGGATATACTTTGGACACTGACCCAAACCCCAATATATTTTATGTTAAAACCCCCACTCTCTATCATTTGGTGGCCAAACCCCAGTGTTTGATGTCCAAGCCTGATACAGTAAACCTTTAATGATTGTTTGTTTCCTTCCTCATTACTACTAGCACAAAAATATGTATTGAGCCAGATTCAATCCTGGTGCTGTTAATGTGACCTTAAATAAAATCTTTATGTACTACAGTTTCCTATTATGCTCAAAAGGAATGATACCTCTCCTATTTTCCCCACTAATCAAGTATCTTTACCAAGAAAAGCACAAAATGAAGTTATGAAGACATGACTGAAAGAACTCAACAGCAAAGTAAACTACCTCAATAAAACATGTAAGAATCTTTGCATAAATAAGCTTATTATAAGATTTTAATCAATTTATTTATAATTTTACTTCATTAAAACATTTCACTACAAAACCTGATTTTTCCCTCCATTTCTTCTATAATCCCAACTTTCAAAATTTATGGTATAGAGTCAAGCATTTTCTATTACAATCAAACTGAACTTCAAATGTTATGTTTGCAATTCAAATTCAAACATTTTCTGAATTGTTGACTTATCACTAGCTAAAAGCAGCTGGGGTTCTATTTGAAATAATTGTCAATAATTTTAAATTAAAACACTAGTCTGATGTCAGAAATAGAAGGCAAAAATATTCAGAAAGAAGATTGGCTAACAGTCAAAAATGAGGACAAAGGGAAACATCCCAAAATGAGAGATATTTTGAATACATATTAAACTCAATAAATGTGTTGGGAACCAAACATAAACTGATCACTTTAAGAAATTTGGATGGAGCCTTTAGTGTCTCTTTTAATAGTAAAATTTTCATCCCAGATGGAATGGTTTCAGCCATCCTATTCTGACTTTACCATAGCATATGGCTATAGGAAGCTGTAATTCATTTAAATTTCATTTAGTAAGTATGTGTTAATCTCCTACTATGTGCCAGACACTATTTTAGAACCTGGCATGTACAATAACAAAAAGTTTATAGTTCTTGTCCTCGGGAAGCTTGAATTCTACTATAATAGGGTAAAATAAACTGCCAATCTCTATAGTTAAATGTGTTCAATATATCCAATTAAAAACATTATGGTATTTATAGTATCTATATCTATATATTCAGTTTTTAAAACATACACTGTTTGATATAACATTTTGAATCAGGGTTGGCAAAATATAACTCACTTTTAAGAAAAATATGGTAGTTCCATGAGGTCAGTATTTTACATTGGTAGCTATTTGGTACTTGTATATTCATGGACTGCTTTATTCCCTCTCTATTCTAGGGGCCTTTCCTAAATGCATTATTCCAGATAACCCAGTTTTTTAATCCACTTTTGCTAACCCAAGGGCTGAAACAGGATCTCAACATATTCAAAAGCCAATCCATAGATGTAGTCATCAGAAAACCAACATTTATACCATTCTTCACCCTCCTTTAGATGATATTCTTTCACATTCTTGAATATATCCATCATTGTCTCCATCAGCAATCTTCTCTTTTCTAGATTAAATAACTTTAATTTCCTCAAGTAATACTCATATGACACAAACCTCAGGCCCATTACTAATCTAAATACCCTTTCCTCAATACCTTTTGATTTAATGCTTTTCATTTATATTTCTGCAACACCTTAAAGAAGAACTTGAAAATCATCAAAGATAAAAGGGAGCATCCATGCTTGGAATGCTCTCTTTTGATATCTGAATACATCATTTATCTTCTTTTAAGGCTCATATTGGGTGATCCCTCCTTGACCTTCTCAGACTCTCTTATCCTTATCCCAACTGAAAGATAATTTTTCACCTCAGATTTTCATATACTACTTTGCCTGATTGATTTTTCTGTTCTTGTTGTTGTTGTTGTTGTATCATTACAATGGGGTTCAACTATTTATGACTCCATTTTGGGGCTTTGTTGGCAAACATATTGTAGTTATTTGCCATTTTTTTCTGCATATCATTATCTGGGTCAAAGTCACAATTTGAACTCAGGAATATTAATTTTCCAGACTCCAGATTCCACCTAGTTGCTATGGTTTTGTATGCATTTATTTGTCATTGATATCTCTTTAAAAGTAAATGGCAGTGATGATTATTATCTTTGCAAGTCAAGAGCACAGCACTCTGCTTTGACTATAGGAGATTTTTAATAAATGTTTATATCAAATTAAAAAACATTCCCAATTTTCTTAAAGTCAAAATTCTCTTCAATCTATCTCTAGATCTTTGACGCTAAGACAGCTTCACTTTTTGGGAAGGTGAAATCCAATGGACTTCAAAGATGAATTAGAAGATATTCCATGATCTCTCCCATTTCTGAATTTATACTTATCACTTCCTATAACCACTTCTCCTTTGTCTGCCTAATTTTATTTTATGAACCACATCATTTGCCATAAGCCATGCTATAATACTGATGTATAGATGAAGTAAATGCAGCCACAATTTCTGACATTTTAAGGTTATTCAATGCTATTTTCATACCTAAGGGCATGCATTAAGGACAGGATTATTCTCACTGAAAATTGTGCTTTTCTTGGTCATATCTAACCAGGTTCAAAATAGTGAAGGATCTCAGTTACCCCACTAGAATCTGGGCTTTATGAGTTTGAAAATCTACCTTTCAAAAAAAAAGTGAAGTACTTTATATGATACAATTGTTACAAAATGTTTGTTTTTTCTTTAAAAGTATATTTTAAGAATTTCAGAGGAGACTGAATAAGAGAAGTAGTTTCAGGGCAGAGATGTAAAAAATAAACAGAGAAGAAAAAAATTCAAGTATCAAGGGGTTTTAATTTTTGCTGTTAATCTATTTTTTTTAATTTAAATTTCTTCTATAGATTTTAAATCCATACATTTGATTGTCTAAGTTTCCAAGATAGAGGGAAATTTCTTTTTGGAGTCTTCATTTGTATTCCTTATTGTTATTGTTTACTCATTTTCAGTCATATTTGACTCTCCGTGACCCTATTTGGAGTTTTCTTGGCATATATTCATTATATTAAACAACAAATATATTCCAGTGATTCCAAGAAGTTCACGAATGGAAACTTTTTTAAAGATCTTTCTTGCCAATAATTCATTGGGTGGGGTCATCCTTTACCTTCAGGACCACTGCCGCACATGCTCAGTGGTAATTTTACAACTAAAACTCAAAACAAAAAGGGAACAATGTCAAAGGAAAAACATATATTCTCAATTTGGCATGAAAGCTAGATGATGGTAAATTTATAGTCCATAAATAATGTTATTATATGCTTACAATTAAATGGGGAGTGGGGTCACAGTAAGGAGACATCAGAATATTTACAAAAGTTGGGATATTTGATAATTACACAGAGTTTTAGTTTTCTGTAGAGACCGTATAGCGGTACTTTGAATAAAGTGCTGTGCATGGATTCAGGAAGACTGAGTTCAAATCCTAATTCTATTATTTCCTAGTTATATTGACTACAGGCAAACCACTTAATCTTTATGTAACTTGAACAACTGTCTAGGTCAAACCTGAGTCCTAGTTTAGCTAAAATTTGTTTTGGTAGGAGAAATTTCCAAAGCTGAGGAAATTAAAGATCCTTGGAATTTCACAGAGTTAAAAAAAAAAAATTAAGGATCATTTTGAATAAGAGGACAAACAAAAGGTTTTTCCTTTTTCTTGAGCCTTTTCTTTGCAAGGAGCATCTCAGTAAATATTGGTTTTGTGTCACTTTTCATGACATTTTCAATCTGAATTTTAGATGTGAATATTATGGAGGGTAAAAGGAACTGGATCTGTGACTTCAAGATGTACTGAACTGCAGTATAAGGAAACTCACTAACAATGTTGGTTGACATCTTTTCTGCAACTGATAGTATCAGGGATTTTTCAATAGCCAATAAGAGGCTAAGTGTCTTACACAGAATCATATGGTCAGTGTGTAACTTTTCCACCTCACAGATGGCTCTCTGTCCATTATAAAATATTCTTTTTTAATAAGGTATCACAAATTAAATTTATCGATCTATTTCTTATTATTCTATTTCTTCCTATCTAATCATAGCTATTTCTCTATCGGTATATATCTCTGTATTATCTATATTTCTACCTATCATCTATTTATATTATCTATATATATCGATACATCAATCTGTTTTATACATATATATCATCTATCTATCTATCTACCTACCTACCTACCTATCTATCTATCTATCATTTAACTACTACTTCAAAATGTCACTAAAAATGAATGCTTTCTTAAATCTGGGTCTCTTAACCTTTTCTATATGGTCCAGGTAATATGGTAAAACAGGGCCCTGTTCAGAATATTTTTATACATATAAATTAAAACACATGAGATTATAAAAGGAACCAATTATATTGACCTATAATTGTTAAGATAAATATATGTATATGTGCATACATATTTATTTATGTATGTATATAAAAGTTCATGGACCCCAGGTTAAGATCTGTTTTAGACATATGTTGACAGAATTACTCATCCAACCACACGGGTTTACAAGGACTACAAGGCCGAAAATAAAATAGAATTTATAGGAAAAAATGAGTTAAGCAAGCATCAGGAAAAGGATGAGACACTCAAGCAAGTATAGCCTTTTGTGAATTAATTTTATAGAATAATAATAGTATCTTGTCCTACATGGAGATTTGGGGAAAAACTCAATAATGAGAAAAAGACCCTTCCTTTTTTGTCTTCAAAAAGCAGTGAGCATTAGACAGCTGGGTGGCAGATACAGCAATGGACCTGGAGGCAGGAAGACCTGACTTCAAATTCTGCCTCAAACAATTACTGACTTATAATATGATTTTGGGTAAGGCACTTAACATTTCTTATCCTCAGTTTCGTTTTATATAAAATGGCTCCAATAAAAGCACTTATCTCACAATGTTCTTATGAGAATTGGATGAGACATATATAATTTAGCTACTCAGTAGACTTAAGTCTTATCAAATGTCATGTGCAATGCACTGTGTGAAGCTTTAGGTATACAAAAAAGAGGCAAAAAAAGGGCCTTCCCTAAAAGATCTCACAATCTAATGGGGAGACAGGCAAATATTTACAAACAAGGTATAAATAGAATACGTTGATCATAATATAGAGAGGGAAGGTGCAAATTAAGAGGGGTTGGGGAAAGTTTCCTGTAGAAGGTGGGACTTTCTTTGGGACTTAAAGAAAGTTGTGGCAGCCAATAGGCAGAGATGAGAAGGAAGAACTTTTCAGGCATGAAAAACAGGAAAAAAATGCTTTGAGAAGTGGAATACTTCCTGAATAGCCAGGAGGCCAGTGTCAGGGGATTGAGAAGTGCATGGCAGCGAAGACTGGAAAGACAGGAAGGGTCTATTAGAAAGGCTTTGAGTGCCAAACAGAGAAGTTCATATTTGATCCTGGAAGCCAACAGAGACCACTGGGGATTTAAATCCTTTAAACTTTAAATAAATGTTAGCTATTACTTGAAGCAAAAAAGAGTTGGAATTTTATCCTGGAGAACTCTTACAGGCTATGGGATCTCAGCTGTCACTTAACCTCAACACTTCTCACTTTCCCCAACAATAATGTGGGGATAATAATTTCTGTCATGCTTTCTTATAACATTATTGTATAGAAATAGGTTAATACCCTTGAAAGAACTATGTTAATATGAGCTAATTGGTTAAATATATAACCAAAATAATAACAAATATTTGGTATAAATATATAAATAATATAAATATTTATAAACTGGAAAAGAGTACTATGTTATAAACATATGCTGAAAAGGAGGTGAGGTTATGATTGTAAATACAATTGTCCAAAATGAGCATTCACGTGGCATTTGCTCAATGTAAACTAACAAACTGTCTTTCTTCTGTATTAATCAGAACGTACAATCAAATATAAATTTCATAATTACAAATAAATTTATCAGGCCTTCTGAAATGACAAGTTCAGTGGGCTACCCAGAAAGCAGTGGGTCCTTATTATTACTTAAAAATACTGCATCTAAGCAAAGGCTAGATAGTCATGTATTTTTATTTAGTTGGTGCCACCTCATTAAATTGTGAGCTTCTTGAATATAGGGACTTTTTGCCTTTCTTTTTTATCCCTGGTGATTAACATAGTGCTTGATACATAGCAGGAGCTCAATATATGCTTAATGGTGATACCATTGGTTGGATGTAAAATGGAGGATAAGAGCTAAACTGGATGGATTCTGAAGTCTTCCACAGTGAAATTTTATGTTTCTACTTATTAATAAGATTATAAAAGAGAGAATTTATATTTATAAAAGTGAGATCAGAGCAGTTTTAATTCCAATAAATGGCTATGCCTTAAGAGGCCTAAATTTCTAAAAAGTAAGCTTTTTTTTTTTTTTTTTGGTTTGCTTCTCAAAATTTGCTATCTTGTATTCATTAATCATAAATTTAAGTCAAATATGGCTTAAAAGGATAACCTAACATTTTAAAATCCCTTTGAATCATTCCCTTATCCTCCATTTTTCAATGTTTTGATATTTTCATCCAATTTAGTATAATCCAAGAATTGTATAAGCATATCTACTAAATTATTGGGCTAATCATTAAAAAATAAACAATGTAAGCTAAGAGCAAAACCTACAAGCAAATCCAATGGGACATCATTGTATACTGACATTTAGAATTGAATAAGGTTTTATGGCATGGTCATTTCAAGTGCTGTCTCAGAATCAGGCAGTGTTGGGTTCAGATTTAAACTCTGACTTTTATTAGCTGTGTGAATATGAGCATGACACTTCTTCACTGAGCCCCAGTTCTATCATCTGTAAAATGACTATAATAATAGCTTACAGCTTTTTTACAAAAGCATACAGCTTATAGGATTGTTGTGAGGTTCAAATGGGATGATGATCACAAAAATTTTGCAGACTTCAAAGTCTTTTTCACTTGTTAACCCAGATTAGATACCTATTCAGACTGTTCTGTCTAAATTTACTAAAAAAAAAAAAAAAAACGGATCAAAACTCAATTCAAAATCACTCTTTACTTTATCACCATAAAAGAATTTACAGTTGCTGTGATTTAACTTTTTTAAAGTTTTGAAAATAACCTATTGGCAGAAAAATAACTGCTTCCTGATGGAAACTTTCAGAAACATTTTTCTACAAATAAACCAGTTTCAAAAATTTAAATCTAAAGTACATCTGATAGGCCATACTCCTCCACATCCTGGTGTATAACAAAATTGCTGCAATGAACATAACATTAGTTGAACAAACATAAAGCTATAATCAAGCATCTGCTTGTCTGCATTGCACTCCATATGCACCAAAGTGCTGTTCTAATTTCTTTGGTATTCTCAATGGGTTTCTCTGACTATATGCCTAGAATTAATCTTCAGAAGCCATCTTCCATATGGCACAAGAAAAGTTAACATTGGAACCTTTATGACATGGAGTACACTAGCAGCTCTCTCTTAAAGAAATAATAATTGACCATACATATGCAACAACAGGTAGAAAAAATTGCAATACAATTAGTTTAATGTAAACACAATTCATCATCAGATGTCTGGGTCAAATTCCAGAATGAATAGTGGCAGAAGACCATACATCCCTTATCGAGATTACTTTTTCAAATAACTAGTATCATTCACTCACAGAGCTCTAGAGTAGTTAGAGTCCTATGCTTGGGTCTAAAAAACCTGAGTTCAAATTCTGCCACTATTACTTTCTAGCTAAATGACCCTGAATAAGTCAATTTCACTGTGCCTCAGGAATTTCCTTAGGAGATTTGGTTATGAATGTCAAACATTTTCTAGGCCTTTGTTTCTTACCAAAAAATGAAGGACTTGGAATAGATGTTCTCTAAGGTTCTCTGACTTAGAAAAACTTCTAATTATTATAGTGGTATGTTTGTATTAATTCAAATACATCCTTTCAAGTACATTCTAAGTACTAGGCAACACCTAAAAATATGAAATTTTAAGTTCTTTTCTCCATATCTAATTTCACAATGATCTTAATAATTCACTTTGTAAATACAAAAATTTTGTAAGAATATTTTACTAGAAAACATTCTATGTACATTCAATGCTAATATTAATTCAAATGAAAGAAAATCCATCATAGACTGGAATGACTCAACTGAGTTTGATGCTAATTATGTATGATCCCATTCATCAGACAATGAACAAGGGTTGTTCAACTTCCATTTCTACAGTAAAATGGTAGCTTCCTTCCTCTTGGTGATTACAACTATGATTAATTGCAGAGTTCAAGGTGAAGGAATAATATGGTTCCAGGCATACATGGTTTCCTTTAACCTAGTCAAGACACAGAGCCAGATATTTCAATTAACGCACACCAAGGTCACAAAATCAATTTCTTATCAGCCAAAAACACTCATACTGTAAATTTTATTTTCAAACTATAATCTCTAAATTAAATCTATGTCCCTAAAAAATACAGTGCAGAAACTCAGTCCTCAGGTTTTCTTCCTGATAGCATTTTCACAAATGGCACAAGGCTTTGTGCTCTATATTTAGAATACAATGTTTGGTTAGATTCTGATCTTGCTAGAGAAGGTCATTATCTCTATCCATGGCAAGTGAAGGCCCAAAGTGTTTCCTCCGTAAAGTGCTTTGTATATACAAGATTTGACCATTTTTTTTTTTATTTCTCTCTTTTAGGCAATGCAATTGGGGAAGTTTAAACAATTATATACAAAGAGTTTGGGCAAAAATTTGCCAGTTATATTTCTGCACCCAATATAATGACATATTAGAGTGAGCACACATACACACAGACACACAGAGGAAACTTCATAGTTGAAGTCGAAAATAGCATCAAATTGCATTAAATATAATCCATTTAATAGAACCTATCAGTAATGAAGCCAGTCTGACCAATAATACTTGTTATTCACATTTTAAGGCAAAAACCATCTGAGTTGCATCTAAAGATATCATCTTCCATTAAACTTCTCTGCAACATTCTTCTTCATATTCTAATTCCTCTGACTAGAACATTTTCTACTAGTTTCTCTCTTAGACCTCACAAATATAAGCATAACAATGATGATTTAAAGCTTAAAGCTTGAGACTTTTACAATTCACTATATGGCAAGGATCTAGATAGCTGAAAGTAATGCAGTCAGTAATCTATCCCAATAACCTTGTGCCATAATGTTTTATTATTTAGTGAAGTATACCTTCCTTACTGAAAACAAATCACATTTTTATTTTGTAAAAAGCTTTTCAAAATTTACTGTTAAATTTGCGCTACATTTATACAACCACGAAATCCATTTTGTGCAATACTTTTTCATATTTCTGCCTAACAAATTAGACAAATCTATTCGTTACTTCTGGGCCATGGGACCAATTTTATGTTTGATACAGGAACACAGGATATAAAATCATATCTCTGGCAGACAGAAAGTGGAACATTATCTGAGATAATATATTAACAGCTTCTTAAATGAATTTTCCTACATCCTCCAAATATGTAATCTGTTGGTTGATTTCAGAGTCATTGAAAAGGATGAAAAGGAATTTTCCTAGAGAAAGGAAGTTAGTAACACTTGGCATGGGTTAAAACACATTTTTAATTAAACAAATAAGTCTCCCTATATGAATAATCAACAAGACCTTCAGAAACCCTCTTGCGGTTGGGGGATGGGTTTTTTCAACAACACCATTCATGGGTTTAGTTGTAGTCAGATGCTAATAATAGTCCTTTCAAAGCAATAAAGAAAAAAATTTCATTCCTTCCTGACTCCAACTTAGGGTAGGTTAAAAAATAATATAAAATTGGGTAGGTAAACCTCCCTTCAACAGTGTACATCCAGGCACAAAGATTTTGCAAACTCTCTGAGTGAGAGCAACATGCAAATCCCTAAAAATATTCCATATATTAGGAATAATATTTTAAGAGACCAAATCAATGAAAATATAAACATATGATCAATAAGAGTCTATGCTTTTGACTAACAAGGAGACTAAAATTCAAGGAGGCCAGGCAAAGCTATGTCCATGTTCCACCATTATAGAACAGTTTCTATGAAGGAATGAGAGACAATTTGGTGTAATGGATAAAGTCTTAAACTTGAAGTTAAGATCTGGGCTTAAATACTTTCTTAGGCACTTAATAGCTGTGTGATTCTGAGCAAGATGCTTAAAAATTTCTGATCCTTTATTTTTCTACCAAAAAATAATAAAAGAATTGTATTCAATGACCACTAAGATTCTGTCCAACTCTAAATCTATGATTATATTCATAGCACAGGAAAGGGAGTACTGAGTTCAGATACTATATCAGAAATCAAGATGTCAGTATCCAGTGGGACATGTTAGATAAAATGCTGATCTTGATGTCAGGAAGAGTTGGATTTGAATCCCAGCCTTGACATTTAACTGGCTCTAAGCCATATCACTTAATCTCATCTGTAAAATGTGTATAATAAAATGGAGTACTTAGTGGTTCTCAGTTCTTTTAGTCTTTTGATACTCAGATGAAATCCAATCTAATTCAAGAAGAGCACAATAAACATATTATGTGTAAAGCTTTAAGGGAATAGAAGGACAAACAGAAATAGGTTCTGACCTTTGAGATCTTAGTTTTCTGTTATGAGAAGGCTCCTGCTCATGAAAATTTTAGCCTACATAGCTTCTAAGGTCTTTTCTAAATCTGAGATTCTAATTCTAATGTTAGTAATGCAGTTTTTGTTTTTTTCTTCAAAATTTCCATTAAGTGAGAATCTGATGCCTCTGGAAGTAGCTCATTCTACCTAAGGATATCTCTTATTGTTGGGCAGCTGGGTAGCACAGTGGACAGATTGTTGAGGCTGAAGTCAGGAAGACTCATTTTCTTGAATTAAAATCTGGTTTCAGGTACTTAGTAGTTATGTGACCCTAAGCTAATCACTTAATCTTATGTGCCTCCATTTTTTCATTTGTAAAATGATATGGAAAGGACATGGCAAATAACTCCATTATCTTTGCCATGAAAACCCAAATGGAGCCATGAAGAGTACACTCACAATCATAGACACATACACATCTCTCTCTCTCTCTCTCTCTCTCTTTCTCTGTATATATAATACACACACACACATATATACGTATATGTGTATGTATGCATGCATGTATATCTATCATCAATCTTGTTTGTAAATGATTGTTTATTGTCTGTGGGCTCCCTTAAAGGTGGGACTATTCCCGGTACTTAACATAGTTAATGAAAGTTTGCTAATATCTTTCTCAATACATTTGGGGAGACAAAAGCCGTATTTAAATATCTCAAATATTGATCTAGAAGCCTGGGTCAGTTAGTAAGTTGATAAAGGACATTTAGCTTCTGCTGGCAAATTCCTCGATTCAAATTCTATGTTAGCATTAATATATGAACTCAAGCAACTCCTTTGGGTTCAGTTTCCTCATCTGCAAAAATGAAAGGTAGGAAGACATATTGGATGGTTTCTAAAGTCCCTTTTCAGCTTCAAATCTGTGATTTGATCTAGGATCCTAAAGTAGTCAATTCTCCTTTTTGAATTGTTCTAATGGTTAGTATGCCTTGCCTTCTATTAAGCCTGAATGTGTCTATCTGTAATCTCCACACATGGTACCTAGTTTGTGTTCTAGGACCAAATAAACTAAGTCACTATTGTACTGTACCCTATGAGTCTTTCTTTCCTTTTTCAGGCTAAGAGTACACAGCTGTTTTTTTTTGTTTTGTTTTGTTTTTTCATTATGATGAATTTTCCCAGAAGAAGGGGCCCTCTTCTGAACACACTAAAACTTACATCCAAATTGACTTTATTACTCCAGATGTGGTCTGAGCAAGGTACAACCACAAACAGCGTTACTGATATTGGAATTATGTCCTCTGTTAGCACTTTTAAGTAGTCATTCAATTTCATATTTCTAGTGGCATTTTAGTTATTTTTGTACATATTTGATTTTATCCTTCTGGACTGAAAGATCCTCATGGGAAGGGACTTAATCAGATTACTTTTTTTAAATCTTGCTATGTTATTGGCCTAATTCTTGTGAAGTTAAGAGACACTTAAACACTTGAAAATAAGCTAAATTATCCTGGGTTCAAATCCTACCTCACACACCATATTAATTGTGTACAGGCATGCAATTAAGCCTCTCAAAGTTTCCCCATCCCTAAAGTGAAAAATAGTAATGTTTTATTAATTAGCTCAAGGACTGTTGTGAATTGAGAAGGGAATGCTTGGTCCTCTGAGTTGCAAGTGCCAAGATGCCAGTCAGTTCTCATTTAATTTCTAATTTTTAATTTTAAAATTGAGAAAGCATTTTATAAACCTTAAGGGATCTTATAATTTTGAGTGATTAGTATTATTGTCCCTATACTTACACATAATTTGAAATAAGACTGGTAACCCATAGCTATTATCTATGTGTGCAGAAATTAAATGAAATATACAAAATTACCAAAAACATCATTTTCCCCAAAAGTTTGATCAATCTTCTGATTCCAAAATGACTAAAGTAATAAATCAGCACCAATAAAAATGTTTATATGTCAGCTATTTAAGGAGTAGTCTGCTAGATGTTGTAGCAAAAAAAAAAAAAATATTTGTAAAAAGTCCAATAATGACTTTTTAAAAGAAAAAATATAGTCCCTGACCTCATATTCTGATACAAAATAATCCAAAGATGAGAGAATAAGAGAGGTGCAATAAAACTCATGTGTGATTCTGGAGGGAGAAAATCTGTTACCTATTGGGAAGAGTAGGCAATTGGGAAGCCTTGATGAAGGACATAATATGGAAACTGCATATTAAAATTGGGTGATTTGTGGAACTCAATGTTGTAAAATTAGAACAACCAATTTTGTCCTCAAAAAACAGATATAAGAAAGGCCATTCTCTTATGTATTTGCAGAGGCAGTGGATTATGGAACACTGGAAACAGTTTAAACTTTTTTGATTTATAGGCTAGTTTTGCTGCATTGTTTTCCCTTACTCTTTATAATTGTTATTATAATAAATTATTATATTGGTTCCTATTATTTATTATAAGAGATTGCTTTTTATTGAAGAGTAAGAATAAGGACATATTGGTAAATGTTGGTGACATGAAGATGAAACACATTAGTGAAAATATACTTTTTAAAAAATGAGTTTTTCCCACTTTACTATTTTTTTTAAACCTGTTCTCTGGCAGAAAACCCAGGGAGCAGCAACATTTTTCCAAAATCAGACATTTGAAGGGAGAAGCAGGGGGAAGAGGAGAATCAGTAGAAAACTGGGAAATTTTCAAATTAAATCATCATTTTCTGAAATAAGAAGAGTTGGCTATAAAATATGTTAATTTCTTATAAAACCTGGGACTTGACATTCCCAGATCAAAGCAAATATCATCTGTTTCTACAAAATATAAGTTGTAATCTTAAAAATGTTGATAAGGCAGGAAGCTCATACAAGACATCCAGAAACACAGAACATTAGATGTGTTGGTGAAGCAAACATGTTGTCCCTAAACTCTCCTGCAAGTTTTATGATTGCCAACTATGAAAAGATTAAAATGGACTTGAAGTCCCACATTTAGGGCCCAGTTTTAATCTCTGCGTAGCTCAGAGAGATAGAGCTAAAGAAAAACTGGAGAAAGCAAAGCTCATTTTTTTTTCATTTCTCACACAAATTGAAGCAAGTCCCTGTAATATAATTTCCAAAAAAGTTCAGCTTAAATTATATGATATCTTTCTCTTTACTCTGTAAACAAATGTTACTTTAGCATGAAGTAGAAAGAAAAGATGAAGGCTTAGTATTCATGAGTGTGTATGAGTTTATATGGCTGTGTGACATTGTCATAGTGTATGCATTTGTCGTTTGAATATTCTGTATTGTGACTTCTGAAATGGGCAGTTTTAATGGATTTTAGTACTCTCATATAGGAATTCTTTGCAATCTCCATGGCAGATTTTGGGGCTTAAATAACATAAATGAAAAAAAAAAAAACAAATTTATTATCATTCACCTCTAACTGATAATTCAATTCATAATTCAATTATGAAGTTTTAAAACATTGTTATGAGAAAAAGGTACAGGGAAATCATATGTGTGTGTGTCTGTATGTGTATATATACATATACACACTACATATACATACATATGCACATGTAACATAAATATGTATATATACATATATATTTCTTTTTTTTTTTGCACACACACATATGTATGAAGTTTCAGAGGCGCTGCTCTTATGTGATTTCTGAAATAGGAAGTTTTAAGTGATTTTAAGTAGCTGCTCTATTTTTTAAATGCAGAATTTGGTAGTTGAACTTCCACCAAGAGGAAAGTGCTTGTAGGAAGCAGTGAATAGAATATCGCAGTTGAACACAGGAAGATCTAAATGTGAATTCTCTGCTAGTAGAAGACATGCCATTTTATTAATGTTGTGACCATGGCCAAATTCCCCTGACCTCCCAGAATCTGTTTCTTCATTTATAAAATGTGGATAAATAGAATTAAAGGTGGGAGAAACAAAAAAAAAAATGTTTATGAAAAATTAAAAAATCAAAGATTAAAATAATATTTTAAAAATATGAATGTTCCTTTTTAATTACAAAGATTCAGACACTTTTAGTGGGGAAGTTAAAAACAGCAGACAGTAAAAATTCTGTACAAATGAATGAGTATGCAAGTTCCTTTGGATAAGACAAGGATTTTTTTAAAGCACATATAAACGGAAACTTGAAAGAAAAATCACTGACAACTGGTATATTTTTATGTTTAAAAAAATGTTTTACAGCATGAAAAACAGGCAGACCAAAGGACCTTGAACTATTTTGTCTTTTTTCCATAGAAAACATTTACTGCTGTTTAGTTGGTTATCAACACAGAGAGAGGAAATAAAAGAAAATAAAAAGAATACATACCCCGTTTAAGGGTGGCGGTATTATAAAAAAAAAAAAAAAACCTATTAAAAACATCATTAAAACCTTAGTTTGGCAAAGGTCCAAATGGAGAAAAATTATTGATGTTAATAATGGTAATTATGACAGTTGCGGCCAATCTATAGAACAAAGTAGGAAAGCTGCTTACTAAGAAACGTTGTCCTGGCAGTAATCGTTAGAAAGGAAACATATGCAAACATGATTGATGGGGCTATTCTGAAGGTCAGTGAACTATCAAAATGTGATGATGCCATTCAATTAACTACCCCATAAAAATCCAAGATTATTTATTGAAAAGAATTTTGTGGAGTCTGTAGAACAGCATATTACAAATTCCTGCTGCATGTACAGAGCAGGCGAACGCTTGATCTAATGTACTATTAAGCCATTGTAGCTTTGCTCTACATATTTTAAGCATTAAACTAATTATGATGAGGCTTAGCCTGACTATGCTGTATATTTAATCTTTTTTAAGAGCCTATCAAATTGAATCACGCAATACAAGTTGTTTAGGCTATAAGCAAATACATGCAATATTAACAGTGCTCAGTACACTGGCTTAATTAGAAAAACCTCAGTGTTGTCTTAAATACATTTAGAGGTATAATATTGTGCCGTTCTCATCTGAACTCACCATTTAATTATATTTTAAACATAATTTATATAACTTGGAAAGTTGTGGGTTTTTTTTTTCTTTATTGAAAGTTGGTCTATTGACCTCTTCAAAGGAACCGCAAGTATCACATAATTAGAATTAGAAGAAACTCCAACAGGCACTGAGACCAACCATATGAAGGGAAGGAATCCCCACAATAATACAACTGACAAGTGAGCATCTACCCTCAGCTTGCTAGAACTTCAAAATAAGGCAACTCATCATCTCTCTCAGTAGTTCATTCCTTTTTTAATAAAATTTCAAGATGTTAGGGTTATTGTTTGTTTGTTTTCTCCTAGCAATCAAGCCAAAATTTCTCTTTGAAAATTCCACTCATTGGCAACTCTGCTGAATAGGCAGTATAGAATGAGATCCTGCCCCTTCTTTATCCCCAAACATTGAGAGAACATTGGGAAACACCGAAAGAAGTAAAGGTTATTGGGATTATTACCTGAGTTACCTGGGGTATTTATTTCATTTACTTTCTTACTAAGTTTACTCGGCTCTTCCTTCAGCTGCTTGTGGCTACCTTGAAGTTAACTCCCTTAGCCCAGCTGATGGCTGAAATGCTCCTTCTTCTTCTAGCAATAAATAATCATTATCTGAAATGTTTTTGAAAACCTACCTCTTCCACTTCAGTCTAAGCCCTTATTAAGCCCTTATTATGTTCCAGACACTGTGTTAAGGATAACTAAGGTAATATGACCACGGCTTTGTCTACAGATTACAAAATTCTCCCCTTTCTTTTGTGGTCTGCTTATGCTACAAGGGCCACCCTTACTTCTTCCTATTTTAATTACCACTGAACTGGCCAAGATATTCTTTTGTTTTTTGTGCTTGGCCGGTTAAGTTATCCTTCTGGTATTAGATAAGACTTCTCTTGGCTCTAAATTCTGTGACCCTATGGTGAATGGAAAATGTTGAGACAGAGCCTACTAGTGTAGTGAGTTGATAAGCTGGTAGTAACAGTCAAGTCATGAATGACACAGTGGATGAATTCAAGACAGAACATTGAGACCTGAAAAGCCATATACAGGAAGAAAAAACAAAGCTGATATCAACAGTGATATCCATTTTATTCATATCAATGATGAGAGTTTTTATCATTCTATCAGTTCCTGGTTGTGAACTTGGCTGGGTTATTTCCCTGCTATTCTTCTTCTTCTTTTTCCTCCTTTTCTTCTTCTTCTTTTTCCTCTTCTTCTTTTTTGGCTGAGGCAATTGGGGTTAAGTGACTTGCCCAGGGTCACACAGCTAGGACGCATTAAGTGTCTGAGATCAGATTTGAACTCGGGTCCTCCTGACTTGAGGCCTGGTGCTCTCTCCACTGCACCACCTAGCTGACCCTTCCTATTATTCCTTAAAAATGTTAGAATATTAAATTATATGTGGACTGTATTTAAACAAAAAGATATGTTCATTCTATGGATTTTTGAATGAAGGTAGAGTTGACATTTATATTTCCAAAGAGAATCCTGCTTGCTTTTTTTAAACTGGGGAGATTTTATATTTCCTTCAATAAAATAAAAACTCCTTAGGGTAGGTACCATTTCACTTTTAGCATCATACTTTTAATGCTTAACACAGTGTCTGGCATATAATAAGGGCTTAATAAATGTTGTTGACTGAAGTGGAAGAGGTGGGCTTTCAAGAAAATTTCAGATGATGATTGCTTATTGCTAGAAGAAGGAACATTTCAGCCATCTTGGATCCTAAGACTAAATGCAGAAGTTTTCCCGCTATACCTACTGTTTGTTAAGATACATTATGTGATATTGTATTTCTGTGCAAAACTGGTAACTAGGATTAACCTTGGCCAGCCTCACAAAAGAAAACCCATGTTTTTTGCTACCCCTTGGGGTCCAGAGAGTCTTCTCAACTGGATGCCCGAGGAATCAATCAATCAATCAATTAACAAGCATTTATTACATGCTTACTATGGTCTAAGCATTGTGTTAAGCTCTGGATATACACAAAAAAAAGGAGGGGGGGTCCCTGTTCTCAAGAAGTTATTATTTTGATAGAGGAGACAATATGTATATGTCACTTTGCACTATATATATATATATATATATATATATATATATATATATACAGGATAAATGGAAGATAATCCCAAAGAAGAAGATATTGAAAGCTGAGAAGTCTGGGAAAAGCATTTGAGATGAATCTTAAAGGAAGCTAAGATGTATAGGTAAGGAAGGAAAACTTTCTAGGAAGGAGTTCAAGGCTCAACAATCAATCTCAATATATTATGGTAAAATTGTGATCAAGGAACACATGAGCATGTCACCATCCTGTGGAAAGGTTTTATAGTTGTTTTTGCAGCTCTCGTGTCAGCTAACCACAGTTAAGAAGGTCTCTCTCCATGTGATAAATTACCTTTATTAGATGTGTATGGGGAATGCAGTGGACAGAACAATTTTGGTGTCAAAAACACCTGAATTCTGCTTCTGTCTCTGATATACACCAGCTGAGGAATAAAGAGTAAGTGAATCACTGAATTCTCAGCATTTGAGGCAATGCTCTAAGATAATTCATGACAGGGGACTTGCAGACTTTCAACAGGAGGGAGTCTCTACATAGGGAGTTTCCCAAAGGGTGAAATCACATATACAGGCAACACCCTTTGCTCCTATAACTGCTATCGCACCCCTCAAAGGGAGAGGATATAGATCTGGTACATTTCAAATTCAATATTTACTAGGTCAAAAGTTTTCTGTATGATGATCGATTTTTTAAAAAGCATATTGCATACAATTGGTAAAACAAAAGAATAGTAATGTTTGCAGTCAAATCTTCTTCTGTCAAAACAATTCTAATAGTTATGAGAGAATACTTACCTTCACATATTGTTATGCCATTTCCTGTGAATCCGGGGAAACAATAACAGCCTTCCACTCCATTCTGAATCTCACATTTTGCTTTTGGGTTACAGTGGGTCCTGGCACAGTTCTGAGCAAAGGCCCCGTCCAGCAAAGTGGACAAGCACACTAAATGAAAGGAGACACTTAAAATATATTTTTTTCTTTTGCTTTTTTTTTTTGAAATTCAATTGGAGAGTACACAATTCAAATCAGATAACTGCACTTATTGAAAAAATTGTGAGGTTTAGAGGACAAAGGTTTAAATCCCTCCTGGGATATTTATTATCTATGTGTCATTGGGCAAATCTGTTCACCTTTCTGAACTTCAGTTTTCAAAAATGTTAAGTGAGAAGGTTGGCCTCTTGGGTAACTTCCAGTTCTAAATCTATGAATCCTATGCTCCCATAAATGGTACTGCTAAGAACAGATTGCAATCATTTTTTGTGAAGAATATTAAAACAACATTTTCTTGTTTCTTCAAGTGGGGCATAGAACCTCCAATTAGTCTATTATCAAACACATTAAGTTCTAGCTATCTTTTCATCTATCTACTTTCTATTTATTCCTCTCTGTCCATCTATCCATCTATTTCTATCATTTTTCTCTCTTTTTATGTATTACTATCATCTATCTATCTATGTCTTTGTCTCTGTCTCTCCCCACAATTGTAATTCTTTCATAGCAAGGACGATTTCCTTTATTGTTGTTGTTTTGTTTTTTGTTTTTTGTATTCTCAACCTTTAAAATAATGCTTAACACAGAGGAGGTGCTTAATAAATGCTTGCTGAATGCTTGATTGATATCCTAGGCTCTGAGGTAGGGATTGGATGTATAAATAACACAATATCATGCTCTAAGTTCATAGAATTTACATTTTACAATCCTCTGAAAATTTAAGAGTTGGAGGTTAGTCACCTTAGAGAACCATCTAGTTTGAGGAAATTAAGGCCCAAGCAAGTAAAGTGACTATCCCAAGATCATATAGGTGATCATACCTTCATTTTGGGTCTTTTTAAAATTAAATTAGGATGATTTAAAATTTACTTTTCCTAGAAATTTTGCTGTTTAGCAGCACATACATAATAAACTTGAAAACTCTTAAAACTTGAAAGCACTTTTTTTCTTAACTCAAAAAGTCATAGCATATGATATAAGGTCAATAGATTGCATTTTGCCTATGAAAAGAGCATCAGACATTTTAAAATGTGTGCATTTAAAAAAAAAAAGGAGACAATAATTTCTGTAATCCAATTAATTATGGAAACTTTCCCTCCAAATCACCTCTTTTCTGTAATACAAGTTTTAAGATTTTCAGCTTTTACTATTCATAGAGCAAAGACCAATCTTCAGGAAATGGAAAGAGCACAATCTGGAGTAATTTAAAAACAATGAAACACAGGACAGAGCAAAACTTTATCTCTAAGTGAATGAAAATAAAGTTGGACATAATCTGTGTGGACTGTTAAGAAGAGATAAGGAAACTCCTTGGGAAGATGCACCTCCCAACACCCCCCAATTTTTTTAAAATTGTTGTTCCAAGAAGGCTGCTCACAAGAAACCCACTTGGGGCTGACTGGGATAAGTTATATAAGTTATTGTTCCAAGAAAAGTCAGAAGAAAAATTATCCTTATCTAGTAGCAAGATATTCCCAAGCTAAAACTACATAGGACCTAGATGTGACCAAATCTCACTCAGAATCCATTTGTTGTACATCAAAGGATTTATTTTCTTCATACAGAGCATCATTTAAAGGGATGTTCAAATGAACCCCAGTGGTTGTTTCTATGGTTTGAAATTAAGATCCAAGGAGCCTATTTACTGCAAGGGCTTGGAATTTAACACTTTCTTGTCTCTCTGGGAATTTTTTTGTTGAGATAGAGAAGAAAGATGTAGTTTCTCAATTTTAGAGACAGGAGGACTCAACTTTTAAGTTAAGAGGCCCAGAAAAGAACCAGACCATGGATTTAATTTACAGATTCTTAATTTGAGTTCTGTAAACCAAAACTATTTTTTAATAAATTAAAATATAATTATTATTTTTTTTGGTTTTTTAAAACACATTTTTAATTTTTTAAAACACATTTTTTTAAAAACACATTTCAAGATACTATCCTGAGGATTTTATAGACTTGCCACATTGCCAAAGGAGTTTACGATCCAAAGGGAATTACGAACCAACTAAAGAGGATGCTTGGTCCACTCACTGAGTTTTATAGCGGGGAAATTGAGGTCCAGCTAGGGGAAATCACTTATCTAAAGTCAAAGGAGGATTAAGTGTTGGAATTGTTCCTGAATCTTTGACTCCAGACTGTGGGTGTCACATGGATCTCTCCAAATTTAAGGCCAGGAAAATGCTGGCGGGCCCTGCTCCCTCCCAGGATCAAGGACAGAAACTCACCTAGAAGCGGGATCAGTTTCATTGGCAGTGGAGGGGGCGAGTGCCTGGCTGCGCTGGGTTAGGGCTGTGTGCTCCAATTGTGGCTGCAGAAAGCTGGTTCTACCTTTGGACCCTGGATGCAGCTGACTGGGGTGGGGGTGGGGGTCAGCTGAGGTGGGGGGAGGCCCCAGTGTGCTAGAGCAATGACGTTTTTAACTTCCTTTAGAGACTTCCCGGACCTTTTGTGTATGTGTATATGTGGGAAAACAACGAAAGCCACCTCCCATGTCCGGCCACCAGGACTCTACCCCAGCCTGGCTTGTTGCCTGGCCTGGAAATGGTCATTATTTCTCCCAAAGTCTTGCACATCCTCTTAGATGTTCCTGGAGAAGCTTCTTCCCATATCCCTCTCTCCTCTCCATACCTCTCACTGTTTTTAGAGGTCAGCTAGTTCATCACCAGACCAGACTATGTAAAGCCTCTCCCATGAGAGTAAGACAATCAGGATTTGAACTTTTATCCTGTGATTCTAAATCTCTCAGAGAGCTCTCAGTCCTTAAGGCAAACAAAACTGTGCATCTCCAGGCCTAACCCCCAAATCCTATACATAGCAACCCCCTTTCCCTAAGCCAGAATCTTCTCTTCATTGCACAAGTGCATCTGCTTCTCTCCAGCCGACCTTGTATATTTAATACTGGACAGAAATCTAAGATCGATGGCAATCTTTTCTTTCCCACAGTTTATAATCTTTTTTTATCTCCTCATCTATAAAATGGGTTTGTTCCCTAATTCAGCTACCAACTTCTTGGGAGGGTGATTCATCAAAAAATGAGGTAGAGCTTTACAAGTGGAAAAAAAGGATTTTCCAGAGAAGGGAACAGGATCAGAATAGTAAAATATCCTGTCCAGAGACACAAGCTGTTCAATTTCAGAGTTAAGTTCAAGTTTGCACATCAAATATTACTTTTACAGAGGAATTGTATTATCCCTAATACAAACAAATACAGTACAAAAATATTTCAAACAACATAAATAATAATCTATAATATTTAAAACTATATAACACAACATAATATATAAATATAATACAATCATAATATAAACAGACAAGATGTTCATTCACCACTACTCTTTTTATATATCCATTGCTTTGCCTGGAATGGGAGCTTAAGAAATATTGAATTGAATTGACGGCTTCTCTAGTTTTCCCAAATATTCATGTATATAGCATTTTAACTGAATAGCTAACATCAGAATATATATGAATGAAGAATATATTCTGGTTTAAAACTCAAATAACTAACCACTTCATTTTAAATTCAACTAGCTTAATTTTGTTCCAGGCTGCTATAGCATTTTCCATATTTTGGTTTGACTCCACCTCAAGAGGATATAGCTTATCTATAGTCAAAATATACATACATAGCAAGTTTAGTTTCAACATACTCACATTTACAACTTCGCTTCAAAAAGCACATTCCTGAGTGTCTCTGTTTTACAAAGAACAGAGCCAAATTCTAAACTGGTTTCCTAACTGATTGTAAGACTCTAGAGAGTGTGCATGCATATATGATATAAAGAGTATCTATCAGTGGTAAGAAGGGTAAAGTAGTTGAGGCATTTGCCAAGGGCATGTAAAACTACTGGTGTAGAAACTATGTAAGATACATCTTGTTAACCCAAGCAGGACGTTCTATTAAAGTAGAAGCTACGATTTTTTTAGTCTTGTTTGGAGCAGGGGATGGGAAGCGTAGCTAATTATTTATTCTACTGCTACCAATAATTAGAACGAATACTGAACCCTTTTCCTCAAATGGTTCATTTAGTCCCATGCCCTAAAACACACTTTTGCTATGATGAACATGAAAGAGCTAATTCAAATTCAAATATTCTATAAAATACCTTATTCTACTCAGTTTAGGCTTCATACACAAAACAAGCTTGTTGGGGGTTTTAAAGGTAAGTGAAAATGTTTGCCTTAATCCCAAATAATTTCTGTCAGGTCTATTTTTTCCCCCTTGTTTTTGTTGGCAGATGGATGTTTACCAAAAACAACATAATTCTTCTCAAAGGGGTGAAAAAGGACTCAGAAAGAATAGACAATGTTTTGTAAAAAGCTTTCAGTTTTAAGACTGCTCTTTTGTAAATCAAAATCACCCGGAATCCCCTTTATAAAAAAGAGAAATTTCTTCAGGAATTAAGGGAGTCACTATGTGGCTTCATCATCATCAATCTCCAAGTTTCTTAAACTATGATCAAAATATGGACTTCATATACCTCTATATTTGGGATGGTCATGTAATGGAAAAGGAGTCATGAGTGGGAAAAGTTTAAGAAGCCCTGACTCTGATTTATCTTTTTGAAGAAGAAAAAAGAATTTAAATGTATAGAAAAATGATTTGATTTGCAATTTAAATTTATCACTAAAAAAAAACTGAAAGAAAAATTTAGGGGTTTTTTAGAGTTACTATTAAAGGAAAATATAAAAAATAAAAAATAAATCAATTTCCCACTGAACTTTGCCATCACTCTTTAATGAAGTACTAGTACCTGAACTTCTATTACATATCGTCATTTATCTATTGGACTTTTCAATCTAGATATCAAAGAAATCACAAGCTCAACATTCTCTAAAATGGAACTCTACGAGCCTCCCTTCTTTTTAGCTTCCCTACTACTATTAAGCATTCACCTTTCAGTCTTCTAAATTCCTGACATTGGCATAATTCTAGCTGTTCACTGTCCCTTGTCTCACATAGCCAGTAAGAAATCTTCCAATTTGTTCCTCCATAACACTTCTTCAATCTGACCCCTTTTCTTTCACATGGCTACCATCTTTGTTTAGTTCCTCATCGCCTATCTCCAACATTATTGCAACAATCTTCTTCCCATTCCAATTCATGCTAACAAAGTGATTTTCCTTAAATTCAGATCTGACCATATGACTCCTCTATTCAATGAGCAAAACCAACCAACCAACCAACCAAAAAAGCAATGAGATGATTCAAGGTAATTCCAACAGATTTGTGATGGAAAGAGCCATCCACATCCAGAGAGAGGACTCTGGAGATTGAATATGGATCATAGCATAGTATTTTCATCTTTTAGCACCTACTCTATGGTAGGAGCTACTCTAAATACTTTATAAATATCATGGAAGTTATATGCTAATATCTCTATTTTACTTAATTATTTCTTCCCTTTTTTTTCTAAGACAATCGGGGTTAAGTGACTTGCCCAGAGTCACACAGCTAGGAAGTATTAAGTGTCTGAGACCAGATTTGAACTCAGGTCCTTCTGACTTCAGAACTGGTGCTCTATCCACTGCACCACCTACCTCCCCATACTTAATACTCAAAGAGAAATTACTTGTACAATGTCACACAAATGACAAATATTAGAACTAGGATTATTCTTCATAGAACTCAGTTCTTCATGACTTCAGGCCCACCATGCTATCCCTTATGTAAAGTAACTGCCTTGGTTTAGAATTTTGAAAAACACGATGACCAGCCATAATTCAAGAGGAAAATGATAAAGTACACTAACTACCTTCTTGTATAGAGGTAATGGATTCAGGGCTACAGAATGATCTAGACATAAAGTTTTGGACATGACCAATGTGGGAATAGGTTTTGTTTTTACTATGAATTCTGGTTATGAGTGTTTTTCTTTCATTTCCCCCCTCCAGTGGAGGTATCAAGTTGGAAAAAGATTATATTTAATTGCCAAAAATGAAATAAAATTTTTGAAAAAGAATATTTCTTTTGCTAGTGGTGAGTTTCATTCCTTGTATTTGTATTCCAACTGTCAAGCATAGTGCCTGGCATACAGTAGGGGCTTAAGAAATGCTTCTGATTGATTGTTTTCTTGATATTTAATTATTGTAGATATCATCATCATCATATCCAAGATAAAGGCACTTATCAAAAACATGAATTGGATCTCTTATGTCATCTTTTTGGAAGCTCCTTTAATGGTTTAGATGACAATCTACCTCTGTCTACCTGTCATTTCCATGTTTTCCTAAAAGTTCCCTACAAAGAGTATAGCCAGTTTTGGGAGGCTATGAAACTATCAGGTGAACACTCTTTTTGTCTTAATATCATCTCTTTCTCTTTCTACCACCTCTGTCCTTCTCCTGGTCATAATGACAATTCTTTGTGCTTCTGATGTGTTTATTTGGGTATAGGTAGGATCACAGCTTTCAATGTAGAGGGCAATTCAAAGACCATGTGATTCAATTCCCTCATTTTAGACTGAAAGGAACTTAAACTCAAAGAGAAATTACTTGTCCAATGTCTCACAAATGACAAACAGTAGAACTGAGATTTGAATTCCTAAAGCCAAGTTTTCTGGTTTTTTCTACTAAGCCATCCTAGGAAATAAAATAGATTCATAATAAAAAAGAAACTTGTGGATTTTGGTATTATTGTTGAATTCAATTCAATTCAATTTTACATGCATTTGTAAAGTATCTTTTTTTTTTTTTTTTTTTTTTTTTTTTTTTTTTTTTTTTTTGGCCAGGCATTGTGATGGGTGTTGCTGTATGAAAAGAAAAAAATAAAGATTAAGAAAAAATTCAGAGTTTGTCCTCAAGGAACTTACATCTTACTTGTTTGCTTTGTGGAAGCTCTGAATCCCTAAACAAAAAGACTGTAAGTGACTAAGATTCTTTCCAACATTCCAACATCCCAAGTAGATAACCCTCCTGGAGGGTTACAGACAGGCACTTATATTTCTTTCATGGGTCCATTCTTTCTACCTTTCCTCATCTATTTCTCTCTGCCCTAATACCCAGCAATTGTTTTTTCTTTTTTTCTACCAGAATTTCCCTAATGATAATTTTTTTTTTTTTTTTTTTTTTTTTTTTAAATCAGAACAGACCTGTGTCATTCAAATCCAAAGACGGGAAACTTTAAAAGATTCAAGGCTGATGAGGTTAAAATAAGTTTCCATCAAACACATTGCTGCAATATTGCTGAGCAGAGTAAAAGTGAGCTCTGGAGGTCTATCATACATTTCCATTTTATTTATAAATATAAAAAAGAAATCTTTTTACAGGCTCACCAGATTTCCATTTATATCAGGAGACAGGGTGAACAGGGGGGCTTAATTGGCTTTTATTCTCCAAACTCCTTTAGAAAAACAAAAACCACATCTGGCAAATTTTACAGCTGATTGACTGGAAGGGAGGAGACCTGAGTTCCTTCCCTAGCTTTGTCATTCCATTGTTCTGTGACCTTCAGAAAAATCACTTAACCTCTCTGTGGTTTCATTCACCATCTGCAGATCTCCCAGTTTCCTCTCCCTCTTTTTTCTTCCTTGGTTCTGGATTATGAAGATTAATAAACTGGTAACTCAGACTTTCGGCCTGCGCCCCTTGGCTCTTGCCTCAATCCCTTCTCAGAGGGCCAGGATTTGCCTGGAAGTATATCCAGATTCACGTTAATAACCAGCTGCTTTTTAACTCACTCCTGTTGCATGTCATTAAAAAGAAATCTCTGCTTGATCCTCTCATTTCTATCATACTGTTTACCCTATTCAAAACCTTTTTTCATTTAAGGGGAAAAAATATTAAGGTGACCTCATTTTGTCAAGGGTAACAACAGGCATCCTTTTAAAAATCACCTCTTATTTCAGATCCTTCTCATTTTCCTCTTTTTGCTTCATTTCTGCTAGCATATTTCCCCTTTCCTGACTGTTATTATGAACTAAGCTGTCCACCACGGCACCAGGAGAGGTTCCAGCTAATTTGAAATCCTTCAGGGTATATGAGTCTGTTAAATTATTTCTTTCAATAGCCATTATCACGAACTTGCCACCCTAGGATCTTATCTTCCAACATGTGCCAAAATCACTCAGTTTATTACACCCTTTTGCAATTGTCGGCATTGTTCTCCTATTTATTTATTTATTTGTTTTTACTAAATTAAATACTGTAATTGTGTGCTGTCAGCATCTATCTGTACCTTGTTATTCACCCCCATCTTCCATATTATTAATAAGGCTATTGAAAGCATGAGCCTTTGCTACTGATCTCAAGAGAACATCATTATTAACTTTGGTTTGCCCTGAGAATTATCCTTTTAATCTTATTCTTTACTTCCTATTTCTTCTCAAGTTTTTAATCTCTGACAGGATTTTGCTTCTCCTTTCATAACGGGTTTTCTTAATAGCCTTCTGTGGAGAGATACTGTCTAAAAACAAAATAGATGTTTTGAAGGTCTAAATAAATTGTATTCATTGGGTCCCATTTGTTCATTTGCTTCATTAAAAAAAATGTTTCCTACTATATTTACCAGGTCCTGTTGGTATTTCCATTTAATGACATAATGAGCATAAATAAGTTCTGTCCAAACCAGCTACAACCTTCATTGAAATTCAAGGGAATACAAGTGAATTTACAACTGAACAATTTACCTTAAAGTCTATTACAAAAGGCGATAGATTCAGGATCACAGAATTAGGGCTGAATGGCATTGCAGGGGTGAATTTTCTTATTCTGCAGATGAAGACACTGAAACCTGGAAGGTTAGATATTTTGTCCAAAGTTGTAAGTACTTATATGATAGTAAGCATCTGAGTTGGGATCTGAACCCTGAATTCACAAAGCCAGTAATCTTTCTATTAAGTCATATTGTCTTATTTCTCAAAACATTTTCCATCCCTAGGATCATCAATTTTGAAATAACATCTTATTTACAAATGATTTTTAGTTGGCCTTAGTTTAATTGATTTCCATGGGTATTTGATTGGCTTGTGAAACCATTCACAACCTGTCTCTTATCTACCATCTAATTATAAATTAGTTCTGTATATTTCTCCTTTAGGTTCATCCCCTTTAGGTCATACTCATACTTAGAGTTTGTTTTCTCAGTGCATTTAGGGATCCTCAGATCTAGGGGCAACTATTTGGGTGACATGGAGTTAAGTGACTTCCCTAACATCACATAGTTATTAATTGTGTGATTAAAAAAAACCCAAACAAACAAACACAATTAACCCTCTACACTTATACCATTAGGGAACATTGTGTCTAAAATGTACAGCTTTATCTCATTTAGATAAATTTTGGGTTGTACATGCATTGGAGTTTGATAATAAAATGATTTCAACTTATGGGGTGTTTACTGCCCTTTAGGTCAGTGATGGAAGTGGTGAAATGCAATCAATTCTAATGACACCTTCACAAGTATTAATAGCAAATAAGTTTTCTGAAGAGGGAAGTTAGTGGTTAAAATGAGTTCTTGGAAAATGAAAGCATTTATTTTTGCAGAATTGCAGAATATCACTTAAATGTTTATGGATTAATGATGGAACAATGTGTGTCTCCATTAAGAAAACTAACAAATAAATCGAACTGGTACAGATGCCATTGAATTAATTATACCACTCTGCCATGTCCTTTTCTTGACTGGCAAATCCAAAAGACACTGCTAGCTGTGTGATCCTAGACAAGTCACTTAAACCTGTCTGTCTGTTTCCTCTTCTTTAAAATGAGCTGGAGAAATAAATGACAAACTACTTAATGTCTTTGCCAAGAAAATTCTAAATGGGGTCACAAAGAATTGCATGTGACTGAAACTACTGAACAAAAAATCCAAGGGTATTCACCCTATGTAACTTCCTTTATAGAAATATAAGCCTATAAAATCAAAGAAAATGTAATTGGAATGCTATTAGATTTAGTTGAATAAGTGTAGTGATTTAGAATTGAATTAAAATCAGGAATTTTACCTTCTTAGGCTGGAGTCCATGGAATAATTCTGTATTTTTAAAATGTTTGTTTCTTATTTTCTCTAGTTACTTGAGATGAGATTAAAAACTATCTTAAAGTATCAGGTAGGTTACATCTGTGTTAAGCCAAACAATTTATTACATTTTAAAATCAATTGAGTTGCTCAGTCTTTAGCTTCAAACTTCTAGTTGAAGGAGGCATTTGATCTGGAGTTAGAAGACCCACGTTTGAAACTCAGAGTTACCTACCACTGTTTGACCTCAAATGAGTCTCTTCTTCTAGACTTAATTTGTTCATTTAAAAATTAAAGAGAGGGATATAGATGTCTAGTATCTCCTTAGCACTAAATTCTAAGACTCTACTTAGTACTGCCTCAAGGTATGTATGTTCCTGTGTATTCTTTTTTTATGCAAATTGAGAGGTAACTGGGTTTTGTAAATTGTACACAAGATGTGCAATCAGGAAAACCTGAATTTAAAAGATATCTTTGTAATCCTGGATGAATCATTTGAACTTCCCTGTACCTCAGTTTTCTCATTTGTAAAATGAAAACTAGATGTCTCTCTACAAGAGATCCTTGTAACTCTAAATCAGATCCTTGTAATGAGATCCTTAATGATGGGTGTGGTTGGCAGAAAGATTGGAACATTGGTGGAATTGTTCCCTTGGCAGGCAAGGAAAAGGTTCTGATAGAGATCTGTTTAGCTTAGTAGTTTGCCACTAAGCCAAGCAAAAGAAAACCAAATCATTAAAATAATAATAATAATAGTAATAATAATAATAAAACCTTATAGAGATGTGTCATTATCCCCTTTATTGCTAGTGTTCTCATTCTCATCAGAATATCTTGTAAAATTTTTTGAAAAGTTTTATTCCCCCAGTAGAATTAAACTCTTTCCATGAGGACAACTTGTAGGTTTTGTCTACATAGCTGTAGAATCTAGTATGATGGTTTGCACACAATAGATGCTTAATAAATACTTGTGTAAGATTAGATTGGATTAGATTTCTCAATCGACAATACATTTTTTTAGAAATATTTTAATTTCCTATTTTCTGTCACTGAATAAGAAGATGGTTGTTTTTCTTTTCTCTGTATTTGTGAGTAAAATGCTTTTAAGAATATCATGGTACGGCATATCACAGTCGAAGAGAGTCACAAATCCTCTGTTGACTATGTATTTTTTGTAGTCTGAAATTAATTTTATGCTCTGCTTATACTTTCAGCACTCAGATTGATAAGGTTGATGGGTACAATGTGGATTGAAGTGATGTGTCTTGTTTACACTGTTTCCTTGAGGTCCATTACCATAACATTTGAAAGAAACAGTATGATTATAGTCTTAAAGGTTGTCATGCAAATGTACTAATTTTGTTCCATTTCCTCACTGTCCTTGTCAATGGGATGGATACATTACATTCTATGTTTCATTCCTGAGAGACTCATGAGCCTGTCACTAGTCTGGATTAATCTTGAGTGTTGGTTATCATTAAAACACACACACACACACACACACACACACACACACACAGAGTTCTATACTAACAATGAACTATCATTGAATTTAAAGTTTGAGCAGCTTCACATTCTATTTGCAGGTATGGCTTTGTAACAAAAACTATAATGAGGGCTGCAATGGCAACGGATAAATCTATTTAAATTATAATTTTGTATTGTTAAGAAAAGTATATTACTGTAAAAAACAAGGAATCTTGCATTGGGTAAAAATAAGTTGCTGGAACTGTAAATTCCTGAAAAATTTTTTTTTAATAATTGTTATAAAGCAATAGCGTTAAGTGACTTGCCCAGGGTAACACAGTTAATAAGAATCAAATGTCTGAGGCTAACATTGAACTCAGATCCTTGTGATTCCAGGGCTGGTGCTCTATCCACTGCACCACCTATCTGCCATTTGTCTTCCCTAAATGTTTTAGTCAACTCACAGATGGAGACTCTATTAGAATTTCAAGAGTTCTACCAAGAATTTCACCCATTTTCAAGGCACAAAGAATTTCAGGTACACCCATCCTTTAATACAAACTTTTATCAAGCATATATTTGATGATGTCCTAGGTTGGATGAAGATGCTCTTTAGAGTCATTCTAGCCTAATGGTCTACATGTAATTATGGGATTATGCTACAGAATCACACAACAGAATTTGAGGGTTGGAAGCAATTAACTCCACTCTATTCCACCTGAATGTGAAAGGAATCTCTTCTATTATAAAGCTCATACAGTGTTGTCCACCTAGATTTGATTCAAACATTCAGAAGCTTAATTTCCTTATTTGTAAAATGGGTATTTTGGTTTTTAAATAATGATATAGAAAATTTCAGGTGAGGGAACTCCTTTTACTAATGCAGATCAACAATTGCTTTGCTTTTGTCATTGTTTAGTCATTTTTCAATTATATCTCATTCTATATGACCTCCTTGGGGTTTTCTTGACAAAGGTGCTAGAGTAGTTTGTCATTTTCTTCTCCAGTACATTTAACAAATAAAGAAACTGAGGCAAAAAGATTAAGTGATTTATCCAGAGCCTAGTATATGTCTGAAGCTGGGTTTGAGCTGAAGTCTTTCTGACTCCAGGCCTGGCTATCTGTCTATTCACTGCATCACCTAGTTAGTTACTCCATAACTGCTTTGCTAATCAGACTCTTAAAGTGTTGCCCTTGGGCATTGCGAGGTTAATTGACTTGTTAAAAATCATACAGCCTGTGTGTTTTACAGATGGGTCATTGACATCAACAAGAACTTTTTCTTCTGCTGTAAGATACTAAATCAACCAACAAATACATTTTTTTTTAAAAATTAGAATATTTCCTAGATTAAACTTTACTTTAATTTCAAATGAAGACTTAATTTCTCTCTTTCTCCCACTCACTATGTGCCAACTAATGAGCAACTAATTGACCTAGGGGATGGAGTACTGGCCTGGAGACAGAAAGATTTGAGTTCAAATCCATGACTAGTGATAAAGTCCAAACTGAGAAACATAGTTGTACAGTTATCCCTTCTGGTTGTGACATATTGCTGGTTAGTATAAGAAATTGAATGGGAATTTTTCAGGAGTTTTGTGGAAGTTGCATATGGCACATGAAGGCCAGCAGATGACAGAGTCTATGACCAAATACTTAACCCAAATTTTACAATAAGGTACTATAATATAAGTACTCCATTAAAAAAATCAGATTTCTTCCAGATGAAGATAGGACCAAGTAATTATATGTGGGCTTTCTAGATTAAATGGGTGTTGTACCTTTACCCCCACTCATCTGGAAGGGATAACAGTATATCTACATCACACCCAAGCCCTGGTTATACCCTCAGCCTCTATGTCTACTTTCTTGTTGTTAACAGTCTTTCAGCAAGACTTGGGCAGGCTACTTTGTGAAGTCTAAGTTGCCAAAAATCCTGGGAGTTGTAGTTCTATATGTATATACATATATGTATGAATGTATGTATATGGCAACATAGCATAGTGAGTAGTGTACTTGGCTTAGAGGCAATAAAATTTGAGCTCAAGTTTCACCTCTGAAATTTGCCATCTGTCTGATACTCTGGAAGTGACAAACTATATGTCTCAAGGTTCTTCTTAGGCCTTTTCTATTCATTCTGTTCATTAATAAAAATGATTTATTTTGGTAAATACAATATCATACTAGGAGACCTTTACATTATGAAATCACAAATTGAGACTACTTATATTTATTAAGTCATTATCAAATGCCAAGTTCTTGCAGGATGGGGCTAGCAGCAGGGGCTAAAGCTCCTATCCATAAAAACCAAAAAGGGCAGATTTCGGCATAGTCTATAGGCTGATGATAGTGGTGGTATGGTTATAATGTGAACACCAGCAACTGTATATGTATTTATGTATATGTGTGTGTGTGTGCATGTGTGTATGTGTGTATACATGAACACTCATATACAGAATCTACCTCCTTGTAGATTGCAAGCATTTTCATCCTTGTATTCAAAGTACTTATCACTGTGGTATATAAAAAGTACTTAATAAATGTTTATTGATTGTTTGGTTATGGCTGTGACCTTTTTTTAAAATCCTGTGAAAAATTTAAAAAACTATCACAATTCCAAAGATTTTAAGTGTGGAAGAATTTTGTTCAATCCAAAGTTTGCTAAATTCACTTAGTGATTTTAATGGATTAGGAACAGAGTAATGAAAAAAATGAGATAATATTTAACAGAGAAACTTGAAAACAATCTCTGAGTGTGCTAAGTGATAACGGAAATCATTATTAGCTTGTAAAGAAGACATTTATATGACACCATCAACTGAGTTTGAGTGGAGCAATGTGGTTTATTGACGGTCTTTCAGTTTCTAAGTAGTTGATGAATTGTACAAAGTACAGGACTGGATGACAGCTGTATTGGTAGAAAAACATTCTGTGTTTAGTTTTTCTTTCAAATTCAATCAAGATGTAGTATTAGTTTATAGATAAGGAATGGTATGTATTTAAAAGGCTGTGTGAAATTTATCGATCTTTACAAGCTCTTTTATATCTCCTATTAATCACCTTAATTTCTATTGACATCCACTGGCAATATTTCTTCTTTATCAGGTATGAAACTTTTCTTACTCCCTACACTACTTCAATGCTCAATACTTGTCAGTTAACTCATCTATATGAGTTACAGGAAGCCTTTCCTGATCCCCTTCTTTGTAAAATTCTCTTTCCCTTTCCATCTTCAAATTCTTTCTTACTTACTCTTCTGTTGACATGTTATAGCCTACAGAAGAATAGAATCATCTGGAAGGCAAGCACTCATTTTTCTTTGCCTCATCTGTGCTAGAATAGAATGTAAGTAATCATAAACTACAAACTAGCATATGATAGACATCTAATACACAGTTATCACTTAAAGCTATTTTTACAATGTGTTCTATATGTAATATTTAAAAAGAAAAATCAATTTTGGAAGAAATAATAAAATAAGAGAATTGGAGAATTGAAATTGATCTCAGTGACTATCAAGTCCAAATTCTACATGAAAAGAAACATCATAGTAATACACTTGAGAAATGGTTGTCTTGTCTATGTTTGAATATATACAAGGAGAGAGAAGTTACCATCTCTTGATTGTTACTTTGGCATGAATTCTTTTTGTTTTTCCTAAATATCTTTGATACTTCAATACAGTGTTCAATACATTGACTCTCTGTGGTCAAATAAACAAATTTTATCTATCTTACTTCAACTACAGCTTTTGTTTTCCTTCTGAGATGTCTTTTTTTCCCAAGTTAAATATTTTCAGTTCCTTCAGTTGATCCCCTACCATGGTCACTAGTATGTTCATCCACCTGTTCACTTTCCTTTGTATGTTTTTCTTGTAAATGTCCTTTTTAAGTCATAATGCCCATGTACTGATCATCATATTCCTTATAGGGCAGGGTACACTTGGACTATTTCTTTCTTTTCCTGAAAGCTATGCTCCTCTTAATGTAGCCCAAGATTGAGTTCAATTTTGGTTTTTGTTTTGTTTTGTTTTGTTTTTGTCTCTATCACACACAGTTGAATAGGTAGGTGGTGTAGTAGTTAGGGTGTTTGGCTTGGATTCAGGAAAACATCTTAATGAGTTCAGTTCTGACCTCAGAAACTTACTACCTCTGTGATCCTGAGAAAATCACTTAATCCAGTTCTTTTTAATGGCATCATCTGTAAAACTAGTTGGAGAAAAAAAAAAAGGGAAACCACTCCAGTATCTTTGTCAAGAAAACTCCAGAGAATTGGATATAACTGAAAGGACTATGGCAAATGATGAGCTTTTGTCAGATTTTTTTCTAGAAAATCTATTATTTAAATATGTCCATCTCATCAATTTAGGAAATTGACATTTCTTACCAACCGTAAGACTTTATATGTATGGGGTTGAATTTCAGCTTACTAGATTTGACCCAGTATTCAAGGTTATCAAGTTTCTTTTGGATCCTAATTGTCATCTAGGATGTTAGCTAACTCTCAGCTTTCTCCACAAAAATTTGATTAACATACACCCTATCCTTTCAAGTAATTTACTGATTAAAAAAAATGGTCAGTAGCCCAGAACTCTGGGGCATGCCACTGGAGACCTCTTGCCATATTGCCAATTAAAAACTATTATGAATTTTTGATTCTGGTCATCCAGTGCATTCTGGATCCCAATAAAACAGCAGAAACATTTTTTTATATTATGTCTGTGAATGCAAGATGACCCCATAATAATCTTGATATTCAGGAACAAGGATAACAACTCTGTTTAAGACTGTTCATGTTTGGTGAAAATACCCATATCCACCACATCAGTCCACAGGGGACAAGCATTAGATGTCAGGAAAGCTGAACTGATGTAACATGGAGCTGCTTTACAATACAACTATAATTTAATGAGAAAAAGAGATTGCATATTCCTGACATTCTCCTCAAAATGAACTGATTAAATCAGAATGTCTGTGAATATGACTTACAGTTTTTTCCTCCTGCTAGGTAGACATAACATTCCATGTTCTCATTACTGGTTGGGGGTAGTGTTTGCAAAATTCATCCTTCCTTTAAAACAATGTCTTTTCATGAGCTACATAATAATATTATTTTAAAATAAAGAACCCCAGAATGAATATTCACCAAATCTGTTTCTATGACTTCTTAATAGCTGACAATATGTATATGAATACACTTATGTTAATATACACATATACATAACACAACCATAAAGATATTTTTAAATTTGAGAACCAGAGTGCCCTTGGAGACCACTTTCTGTTTACTTGGAAGATCTAAGAGAATAGGGAGCTCATATTCAGTGCTAATCCTAGTCAAAGTTGTGAGGTAGATGTACTTTATATACCACCTAAATTTATACTTCACTATAATTCACTTCTCTTTTAGTTTCCTAGATACCATACTCACTTGTTTTCTTCCCTAATTCTCTTAGTACTATACTCTCATTATTCCCCCAACTTGACAGGCTTTTTGCATTTATGAACCCTTAAAAAAACCCTTAAGAAGGGAGCTCATCTAGGACCTTCTTTTCTCTCTGCACCTCTACTTATCTTCTTCCATCACTCTAGAGTTGTCAGCCTGCTGACTTATATTGAGCTTGAAATCCAGTATGACTTCACAGATGTGTAGCCAGCCCTTTCCCATCTGATATTGGTGAAGGTGATATTTTTAATCCAAATGTAAGTCTTTACATTTTTCCTTATTTTTTTTCAGCCTTTCAATTATGCCTGACTTTGTGACCCTGTGGACCATCCTGTCTAAGGAATTTTCTTGGCAAAGATTCTAGTGTCATTTGCCACTTACCTCTTTTCAAGTGTCTTGTCCAAGATCACATAACTAATAAGTGTCTGAGGCCGTATTTGAAATCATATCTTCCTGACTCCAGGCCCCATGTTCTGTCCAATGGACCATCTATCTGCGTCTAAGTCTTACCTTATTGGACTTGACCCAACATTAAAGCTGCTGAGATATTTTTGTATCTTCATTCTGCTACCACTCTCAGCCTTGTGTCCTTCATAAGTCTGATAAATATGCCATTTCTGCTTTTATCTAAGGCATTGATTATGATGTTTATACCATAAAACCAAGGACATTAAGACATTCCATTTAACCATGTAGCTCACATGTCTCCATATTGCCTACAAGAATAAGGAGAGATTTTGGCAAACTATGTCTGTAGCTGTCCCCTGTTCTATCAGACTAATGATATTATACAAAAAAAAATTGAAAATGAGGTTAGTCTGGTATGATGCGTTGTTGGTGAAGCCATGATGGTTCCTAATGATTTTTGTTCCCTTTATTTATGAGATGATTGATTTAGGAGAGATCTTCATCAGGTTGTTGAGTTCCCAGTCAATTTGATGAGTTTACAGGCTGTGAACTGAAGTGAACAACATCTCCCCAAGAAGTGTGGGCATACTCAGTGGTAGCTTGCTAAAAGAACATATACAAAGCTGATGAAGGTTCAAAAGGATGGACTTTTAACAAAGGAACTGCCCTCTGCATTTATAATTGTGAGTTGACTGGCTAGCATGCTCTTATGTTATCTCTCTCTACAAAATAGATTGCATTTTTCAGTCTTTTGTCACCTTTATGGAACTCCATGATTGTTCAAAAAACACCAAGAGTGATTCAGTACTTAATTCCTTTGTGTAAATATATTATTAAGACACTCCAAAGTACACATGACTAGGACAAAGGAGCAAAACAAAATTATTATATTCCTGTTTTCATGAATTATAATATTAAAATCATTTGGATATGTTTATGTACATATAGTATATACATACATAATATATAATCATAGATATCTTGTTTGGTTATAGTAGGCATTGGACTTTGAAAATAGAAGTTACTTGCTCTCAAAATATTAGAACTCAGTAGGCTATCATGACATCTTTTACTCAGACAGAAAATCTCAATATAGTCCATAAAGAACTGGTAGAAGAGCTAATATTCACATATACAAAACAAAAAAAAATAGCTATCATCTAGATAAATAAAGACTACAATTCCCCTACTTTCTCCTAAAATCCCTGGATAATGAAGGCGGGAGAATATTTAAAAAATAATGACTCAGGTTCCTATTTCATTTAATGCATTTAGGCTCATGTTATATTCATCGAATTAAAATCAATATTTTAAACTCTGTGCCAAATTGGGTATGTTATGAGGTTTCTGATGATATGTTTAATATCACAATTTTAACCTTGCTTACTCCTTTGCAACAGATACTGTACTCCCAGTGTTTCCTCTTAAATCACCGTCTCGTTCACGATAAATGACTGTGCTGGAAATGCTTCATCTGGTGGGATGAAGTGACTGTTCATTTGGCTAATGTACTTCACATCTGTCACTTTCACTCCCCCAATACATTTTCACAGCATGGGATATAAACTATACAGGGTAACTTTAGGAAGTAGCTTTCCATTTCAGGAGTTGCCGTGATGTGATTATGAATTCTGCAATGGTTATATCAGAAGAGTTTTGTTTTATTATTTTTTATTATTACTTCCAAGGCTTTAGTATACTTACTGTATCAGTGTGAATTTTCATGTCCTCTGCTGTCATTACTAGGGTTTCCAGGGAAGGTGCTAAAACAAAGTCTGCTAATATGGTGGTTTCCTTTATAGACATTCCACTATTCTGTTAAGGTGTTTATAGATAGAAAAGAAACTAAGAATCTTAGGATAGCCCAGTAGATAGAACACTGGGACTGGAAATGAGTTCAATTTCTGACTCAGATATTTACCAGCTCTAGGATTTTGTGCAAATCCTTTCATCTCAGTTTCCTCAGTTGTAAAATTGGGATATTAGTAATAATTACCTGTCAGGGTTATTGTGAGGATCAAATGATATAATTATAAAAGCTGGTGGCACTGTTTCTGGCATATGGTAGATATTTGATAAATGTTTCTTTCTTTCTTTATCTTGGCTGGTAACTAGCTTTAATGGTTCATTTTTCCAGCAGAAATTTAAGTGGGTCCTAAAATCAAGCTCTGAGGATTAGTTTGGAGTTATATATATTCATGATTATTCATAATACTAATTGTGAATTGATAGCTTCCAGGAAGGTCTTAACCTCCAAATGCCAGGGCTGCAGGGTTTTAGAGTAGATAATTTGTGAAATATATAAGTGGTGTTGTCTTTTAATCCTTGCACACTCAGATCTCTAGTAACTATTTTCATAAAGACATTAAAAATAAATTAATTTATTAAAAAAAGACATTTGAGGCTTATAAAATACTTGAGCAATGATACTAAATTAGAACGTAGATTTTTTCTTTCTTTCAGTTTTTCCTAAATAAATAGAGAGTGAAGACAGAGAAAGAGAAAGTAGGTACCCATCAGCCTTTATGTTTCAGTTGTATCAACCAGAAGATGAGTTTTCTATTTAATCTGGCTGTTATAGCCCTATGTACCTACTGTGAAAGATGATATTGGTCACTCTATTCCAAATGGTCTCTTCCTGTTTTCCTAGTTTTCTTGTCCAGGCTAGGCATGGTGTCTTTTGGATGAATTCCTTATTTGGTCTTCAAATAAGCAAACTTCTGCAGCTTTTAAATCTCATTTCTTTCCCACAGCTATGATATAGCAGTTCCCCTCCTTCCCTTAGGTGATATAGAAATCCTCCATGAAAGCTTATAGATGGGGCTACATTCAGTCAATCAGTCCATCAATAAAAATTTATTAAGCACCTAAAATGTGCTGGGCACTTCTGTTAAGTGATGGGGATATAAAAAGAGGCAAATGATAGCACCTTCCCTCAAGGATCTTACAAGCTAATGCTTTAGTTGGTATTTTAAAGATGTCAATAGGAAGACATGAAGAGAGAGAGCATTTCAGGCATTGAAGTTAGCTCGAGGAATTGTTCAGAGTTGAGAAATAGTGTCTTGTTTGAGGAACAGCATGGAGACCAATATCATTGGATTGAAAAATATTTTTGGATGGGCTACAATAAGGTATCAGAAGACTGGAAAGGAGAAAGATGCTAGGTTATTAAAGGGTTTGAATGCCAAGAATTTTTTTGTGGAGTTTATTAAGTAGGGGTGGGTAATATGGGGATGGTGGTGACATGATTAGATACAAGACTTAGGGTTATATTTATTAAGTGGCTATGTATCACTTTGTCAGTTATATACATTTACAAAAAATATATAGATAGAGTACCAAGATAAGGTCAAAATTGGCATATTATTTAGAGATAAAGGATGATACCATAAGTAAACTACTGTAACATGGAAACATTTGCATGTTATATGTACAGATAAAAAATGATTTTATGACCAAACAAGATGGAAAGGATCAAAGGGAAGTAAAGTGGATAATTTTAATTACATGAAATCTAAGTTTTTGTATCAACGAAACCAATGCAGTCAAAGTTAGAAGGAAATTAGGAAACTGGAGAATTTTTTTATAAGTTTCTCTGATAAAGGAGTAATTTCTCAAATATTTAGGGAACTGAGTAAAATTTATAAAAAAATAAGAACCATTCCTTAATTAAAAGTCAAAGGATATGAACAGGAAGTTCATAGAAGAAGAAAGCAAAGCTACCAACAGTCACATGAAAAAATGCTCTAAATCACTATTGATTAGAGAAATGCAAATCAGAACAACTCTAAATTATCATTTCATACCTATAAGATTGATTAACATGATAGAAAAGAAAAAGTCAAATGCTAGAATAAAAATGGGAAAACTGGGGTACTGATGCACTTTTGGTGCAATTTTTAACTGGTTTAACCATTCTAGAACAATTTGGAACCATGCATAAAGAACTTTGAAGCTATTCCTACCTTTTAACCCAAAATAAGAGAAAAGGACCTAGATGTACATGCAGCACTTTGGGTCGTGGCAAAGAATATGTTCATCAATTGGGATTGGCTGGAGAAGATTGTGATGGAATAGTATTGTGCTATAAGAAATGATGAAAAGAATAAATAAAAAAAATAAATGATGAACAGAATGGTTTCAGAAAAATTTGGGAAGGGATATGAACTGATGCAAAATGAAGTGAGCAAATGCAGGATAATATTGTACCAAGTAAGTGCAATGTTGTAATGAAAATCAACTGTGAAATACTAGTTACTCTAATCAATACACTGATTCTACATCATTTCAAAGGATTTATGATGAAAAATGCTGTCTGTCTCCAGAAAGAGAACAGATAAAATTTGAGTGCATACTGAAGTACACTTTTTTTACTTAAATTTTTCTTACTTTTTTCACAACATAAATAATATATTTTGCATTATTCCCCATATAGAATTAATATATTGCTTGTCTTCTCAATGGATGGGGCATGTATGTGAAAGGAAGAAGGGAGAAAATGTGGAAATCAAAATATTTTTTAAAAAGAATGTTAAGAATAAATAAATAAATTAAAGACAAAATAAATGAAAAAAAAACATTTTTTGGAAAATGTACTAGCAATTGGGAGAATTAGAACAGACTTCTTCCCCCCCTCTCCTCTCCTTCCCTTCCCTCCTCTTTCCTTTCTTTCTCTTTCCCTCCCCTTCCCTCTTCCCCTCTCCTCCCTTCTTCCCCTTTCCTTCCCCTCTTTTTTCATCTCCTTCCCTTCCCTCTCTTCCCCTCTTCTCTCCTCTCCTCCCCTCCCCTCTCTCCCTTTCTTTCCCCTCCCTTCCTGTTCCCTCCCCACCCTTCTACTTCCCTCCCCTCTCTTCCTCTTACCTCTCCTCTCCTTCACTTCCCCTCTTTCCCTTTCCCTCCCCTTCCCTTCCCGTCTTTCCCTTTACCTTCTCCTCCCCTTCCTTTTCCTTCCTTCCCCTCCTCTTCCTTCCCCTCCTTTTTCCTTCCCTCTCCTCCCCTCCTTTTCCTTCCCTTTTCCTTCCTTCCCTTTCCAAGGGAAGGTACTGCAATACTATTATTATTGCTGTATTAGTTTGTGGAATCTGCATCTCTGAAAGAATTAAGTGACTTTTTCAAGATCACCATATTAGGTGTCAGAACTGAAGATGAAAAGCTGAGTCTCTTCTGTCTCATATTCCATTGATCTTAATTCTATCACAATGCTTTTACTGGGACTACCAATCCTCTGAATAGTGATTTTAATGCCTAGATTTAAAAACAAAAGAAACAAAAATTCATTGGAAGAAATGTTTCCTTTCTTAGCATTTAGATTCATTCAGTTGCTCTTAAAAATAATTTCTCTATTTCTGTATACCCTATAATACAACGTTGATGTTTATATATTTTTCTCTCCCTCCTTTCCTCTTTCTCTGATCCACAGAAATGGGCTGAAATGCATAAGCCAAAAGAACTGACTGAATGAGATGGCAAATGGATTGGAGAAATAAAGAGCCAAGTTTCAGAGTAGAAATGTCCCTGCAATATGTGTATGTATGCATATAAAAAGTCATTTTTTATTTTTAAATTAAAGAAGGCTACCTAGGACATAAATATAGAAGAAAACCCTACAAAACTTTGAAGAAATAAAATCTTTGTCAGTGAATGTGGGAAGTATTTGGGTTTGTTAGAAGTATAACCTTTCTGAAATTCCCTTAATACTGAATTTTTTCATGAAAACTACCCCTTCTCCCCTTGCTAAACTAAAAACATATGGGATTTTTCATCGGGGGTTACAAAGAAAACCCACATTAAGGCAAGTTAGTCTTCAATTTATATTCAGAGAAACAGGTTGTGGTTTTCTGTAAACTTTCATAATCACACTTGTGTACTTAAATGCTTTTGCTGTATGGACTTCAGAAGGTTACTTGAAACATTATAATCAGGGGACACTAATTTGGATAAAAAAATGATTTTTCAAACATCTAGAATTATAAAGTCCTATTTGGATGTAAAGCAGGAGGGGGTCTTAGAGAGCAAATCCAACCTTCCATGTTTCTAGATGGGGAAACTGACACTTAGAGAGAGATGAAGAATCCTGCCTATGATCACGTGGGTACTAGGTAGAATTGTTAACATGGTTGGCTTGGGTAGCCTCTATAAATGGGTAAGAAATTGGATTTATTGCAGAAGTCAAATAAGGTTTTTTAAAATGATATAGGTTACAAAGGGAGATGATTGGACCAATTGGTGAGAATGCATCAAATAGGAGAATGATGGCAGGTGGGATACCTGATAGCTAAAATGAAATTTATTAGATCCATATGGTTGAATATCATTTTTTTCCTTTTTCATTTGATGATCAAAACTACATGACAGACAGTGCAATATGAAAACAGATGAAATGAATTTCCACATGGATTCTGCCAAGTTTGCCTTCTGCACTGAGTTCTTAGAAAGCCCATCTTCCATTCCCATGAGTCTCCTGGAATCTTCAAATTCCACAGTTGACTTGCTCATTCTGCCACCTGACAGAACAACAGGAGGGGTTTGTCCCAGTGCTTTTGAAGGCCGGCTTGTTTATTGTGGTACTAGGATATTTTTCAATTCACTCTGATGGGTGAAGCAGTTGTAAAATCCTGCAAAGCTGTAATCATCACAAGGCTCATTCTGATGAAAGTTGTAAGGCTGGATAATAAATGGAGTATAATAAAAATGTGATTTATACTTACACGGCATTCTGAGGTAAAAGGGAATTCAACTAACGAGACAACAGATTCTTTCACTCATTTAAGACAGGGCTCAGCCCAGAAGAAGTTTCAAACTTGCACAAAGAATTTTTTTGTGTGTGTGATTTAAAAATACAATTTCTTCTCAGTCTTTATGCTAATGAGCATACCCTTTGGCAGTGATACAGCTCTACTGGCTGTCACTCAACAACAGAAAAATCTTCAAGTTATTCTGAACTTTCTATGTAAATGGAGCTTATGGGGTGAAGAAATGGTAAATTGGCTTCACTTTTGCTTAATCTGTGGTCTTTTCCCCCCTATCTGCATCTCATTTCAAATTAATTCTTTTGCATTCAGAGATGTGTGACAGGATGAAGGGAAATCTACAAGAGTCACCATATGTAGCATGTGAAAATCTATGACATATAAGTGATATACATTCTTCCTGAGTATTGCAAATTATATAAAAGACATCAAAGATGGTAATATGTTTTGAAACAATGAATTTAAGGAGTATGGATGCCAGATTATCTCTCTACCATATTCAGTGACCTTATGTGACCTAATGAAAAAAGGAGCTCTGATGAATAAGAAAAAAAAGTAAATTGAATAGTTTTGGGGGAAAAAAGATTGCTTGTAACAGTACCTGTAAATTAAGGAGAATTAATTAGCCACATGATTAAAAAGGTAGAATGTGATTCATTTATCCATGTAAGAGAATAGAAAATTAATATTAAATATTTGAGATTATATTTAATTATATTCAAAGTGTCGTTTGAAATTCAAGGGAAATTTTATGAAGAAAAAAGATCTTAATTAAAATCTTTACCAAGTATTTTCTTTGTTTCATAGATTTTGTTGAAAGTTATAGTTAAAACCTTACAAGATATGTTAAAGATAGAAAGTGTTACAAATTGCTATAGAAAGAATCTATTTTGGAATGTTAAATATAGCACGTAAACTTTTATTTTTCTTGTGTCATATTTGAAAAGCAAAATTTCAGATTATTCAACTATCTAAATGGTGTTCTAATCTGTTTGAAAGGAAGACTAATGACCTTGAGCTCAAAAAACTTGAAATCTAGTTTTACTTTTATTTATTACATGCATCACCTTGGATAAATCATTTTCCCTCTTTGGGCCTCAATTTCCTAATCTATAAAATAAAAGGTTTCAGCTAAATGATTCCATACCTTAAAGTACTATGCAATTGTCTATCATTTGTTCATTTTTGATCTGGCTCTTTAATTTGTGGCCATCATATTTTGGTATGGGAGTATATACTTGGGTATTGGTGATGACAATGGTAGCTCTTTCAGTTCTCTATGGGGTTTAATTTCTAAGGAAATATTTTTTCTAATGGATTGTGATTAGAGCTGGGAATTTGCTTTGTCTGCAGAAGTCCTTTCCATTTAGCATTCTCTACTAACACTATTTATTCTGGCTGTATAATAGTGGTTATATAATTATTTTACTTTGCATTAAATAAACAAGGACCAAGAAATTAATAAATACTGAGATACATTTGAATTATAAATGAAATACTTTTGAGTGGCAACTGAACTATGTTATGTAGGAAGAGTTGTCATGGTAAAATTCTGTATTCTTAATCTTAAATTCTTTTTTAAGACCTCCTCTTTTTTTTTACCCAAATGTTAAAAGTAAATAAAAATTAAAAAAAATTGAATAAGCTCTATTTTTTATTTGTCACAACAATTTTGACATGTGCAGGTTAGGGCATAAATTATGATTCCTAATATATGCTATTTTGAAATTTTAGAAGAAAATGACCTTTGTTATTTTTGTCAAAGTTTTTTTTTTTTTTAATAGGATGGCAGAAATTCACTTGCAAAATTCAAGAGTCAACCCTGATGTGCAGAAGATTTTTGTAATTTTATTGGATATCTTATCAGCCTCTTTGAAATAAATCCTGGAAACTCTGACTTTAAAAAATATAGTCATGAGGTAGGTCATGTGATCCAGCAAGACTGAAGCCTGGACATTTTCTTTAGTCCTCATAATTCTCAAAACACCCCAAAATAAGATTTATGCAAAATAGATGAAATAAGTACATCTGCCACTTACAGACCAATATGCCAATGATTTTAACAAGGCAACAAGGTGATTAATAGGAGAGGAGATTAATAATCCCTTTCATACTTATTTAGCACCTTTTCTAGCACTAGCCCTTGTGCTTTTTCAAAGTTACACAGTCTAATCCACTGGTTTGTACTTCTGCTGCTACACCATTCTATGTTAAGAAGCAGCAATCCTTCATTCTTCCTAGCCCCTAGTAGAGAATGTGGATATATGGGAAATTAGAAACCTTATCTGTTTAGAAATGCTCCACTGATCAGATAAGGAACAGTATACCAGCATACCTGAAAGGCTACAATAGTCCTGAAGAAAAAGGGTAATCAGCTGGAGTCAATTCTGTCTTTTAAAAAGTCATTTAGAGCAGGGACTGAGACTGGTAAAAAGAGAAACCTCCAATGTGGGCAGAGACTAAGATTGTTTTGAGGTCCAGCTCTTGAGGTATCCATCATGAAAGGGAAGAAATAAGAAAGTGAGCAATAGGAAAACATAAGGGAAAACTGTCTGAAACTATCAAAGATCTCAGGAGGAAGAACATTTCTGAGTACAAATATACAAAACAAGCAGAAGATATTAAATCATAAAAGAAAGTGGCCATCAAGACATTCAAACCAATCCATACATCGTTATATAAATATTACAAGGCAAAGGACATCAGCCAGAATATGAGACAGAAGACTCTATGGACTTAAAAGAGATTGTAGAATCACAGTAGAATATCTCTGAATGGTTTAGGAGAAAAATAAGAATCATAAAAGTAGAATTTATAGATTGTATAGTAGAAATATTTGGCACAAGGGAGAAATCTATATACAGAGTGGCAAATGTCTTCAAAGATATGAAAGAGAATAATTAATTGGGGGGAGAGAGAGAGAGAGAAAGAGAGAGGAGGGGAGGGAGAGAAGGAGAGAGACAGACAGACAGACAGACAGACAGAAAGAGAGAGAATAGGAAGAAAGAATAGAAAGAAGAGAGGCAAAATGAAATTATGTTAAAAGAACATATCTCTATAGAAAAATATAATCATCTTGAAAACAGGATGAATATAGATAATCTAAAAATCATAAGTTTTCCAGAAAACATGAATCTAAAAATCTGAATGTTGTATTGCAAGAAATACTAGAAAATTGTCTAGAATTTCTGAATGAAGAAAACAATGTACTAATGAAAAGGATAAACTCCATTAAAAAAATCAAACAAAATTTCTGCAAACTCCAAAACATTCAATGATTAACAAGTCCAATGCCAAACAACAAATTCTCCAATAACTTTAAATATAAAGGAAATTCAAAATAACACAGAACTATTTGACATCCACCAGAAACTGAAGAAGGGAAATGAATAATATATTCCAAAAAATAAAATAATTCAAAACATAAACCAAAGGGATATACCTTTCAAACCTGAACCTAATTATTAATGAAAAATAAGAAAATTCAATAAAAGAGAGGAGCAGCTAATTTGTTTCACAAACATCCCAGACAACAAAAACACAAGAAAGTTAAATAAACCCAGCTACCAAAATCAAAAGACAAGTAACTAAATAAATTACCTTATCTTTGGAGACTATTAAAAGGTGAGAAAAAGAAAAAAAGAAAGGAATCTATTAGGTACTAAATAACAACAAAGGGATCAAGAGTCTTTATCCTGAAAGAATACAAGGTGAAAAGAGAATTGTGAAGGTAGAACTCACATAGGAGTGATGATAGAGGAATAGACTTTAAGTGCCAGACGTGAGATTTTTGTAAACTGCTTCCTACTATGCCCTGTATTTAGTAAGGTACCTAATAAAAGCTTGCTCGTTTCCTTTTTTTTTCTCCCAAACCAGGTGAATCAATGTGGGATCAAATCTCAGAACTGGAGTACACAGAAAAGGGAGAGAGAAGAGAATAATAATAAGAACAGTAACAACTGACATTTATATAGCCCCTTTTGTGTGTATCTAACACGGTGCTAAATGGTTTACAATGATTGTCTCCTTTTATGCTTTTGACAACTCTGGGACGTAGTTGCTAATATTATCTCTATTTTACAAATGAGGAAAGTGTGGTAAACAGAAATTGAGATTGGTTTTGGGTTACACATTTAGTAAGTTTTTGAAGCCATATTGAATTCAGTTCTTCCAGATTCCAGGTCTCATGGTCTCTCTAGAACAATACCTAGTTGCTCAGAAAACTTAAGGAAATATGTTATGGAACATAATCACTTCATTCTTAAGGAATGGAAGGTAAGCAAGTCCTTTAGTCTCCCAGGAAAAAAGCCTGTGCAAAATGGTTGTAGTGGCAAAAAGAGAGATTAAAACAGTCAGATAAAAAGGCAAAATTTCATTTCAGTGGTAGGAGGATATATCTCTGTACTGTGCTTCCATGGGAGCATAGCTATATTCTGAAATGGGAGATGGAGACCTTACAATTCTGTATAATTTGCAGAAGTTTAGGTATTCAGAGATATCACTGCCCTTTTGATAGAATTCTGCCACAGAAGAGGAACCAGAGCTTCTGGAGCTAAATACCATCCAGAAGTGAGGGAGGACATGAACCTAGAAAGGAAATCTCATATTTGGGAAAGAAAATGCTCATGAGGAAGACAGGGTATAGAAATGAACTCCACAATCAGAAACATGGGAAAATTTCTACCATGGGATAATATCCTCTCTATCTTCTAAAAGAATTTATAGCTTTAACAAAGAGGCATAAGAGAAGAAAAGATATAGATAGAAAGATCTGTAAGATAATAGTATGGAAATTATTTAGAAGAGGAAACTCTTAATAGATATTTTAAAAACTTTAATTCCATGAAGCAACTAAAAACAGATAAGTACAAAAGCAATGAATCAAAGAATAAAATGGAAGAGGATCAATAAAGAGAACAAGATAAAACTAATTTTTTGAAAAAGGTGTAAAAATTAAAAAAAAAAAACTAAGAAAGACGTTGAAAAGAAGATGGGGAATTTAATTAACTACTTAAGAAAAAAAGAAAGAATAAGAGAACTATATAAAGGAAAGAGAAAGGAATTAATACCTTAAACAAAATTTCAAAATGAGAGAAAAGGGGTGACAAATGGAGTGGAGATTAAAGGTGAGAAGAAAAGACCTTATGGAAATAAAATTATTTTGAATCAATTAAGCCAAATAATTGAAGAGAAAGAATATGGCATTACAAAGCATGAAGAACAAGTTCTAAACTTCATAGGTTCCTTGGAATTATCTTGAATTATTTTCTTAATCAGAGTAGCTAAGTCTTTCACTGTTGAGTATCATTACTATTGTACTGCATGCTGTGTATGCCGGGTTCTGCTTACTTCATTTTACTTAAGTTCATATAAGGTTTTCCAAGGTTCTCTGAAATCATCCTTCTCATCATTTCATATAGTATTTAAGTATTAAAATATACAACTTGTTCCGTTATTCTCCAACTGATGAGCTGTAGAAAACTCTGGAGTATACTTGAAACAAGGTGCTAACTCAGTAGAATTGATGACATGATTGTTCTCTAGTTCACATATATACTTAATACTTAGCATGGTGATGTAATAGTTCTCTAGTTCACACATATTCAGTATACTGTAATGATGTAATTGTAATAGAGTATTCAAACTGGGGTTTAGTCAGACTCAGAAGAGAGACTGGCTGAGATTGTCAGACTGTCAGACTGCTGGAGGAGACTGGGTCAGAGTGAGATTGGGTCTGACCGTGACAGAAAGCTAAGCCGAATATTACAATTAGCATCCTCTCAATTTTCAATTCTTTGCCATGACAAAAAGAGCTGCTATAAATATCTTTGCACACATAAGTCCTTTTCTCTGTTTTTGATCTCTTTGGGATAGAAACCAAATAATAGTGGTATGGGTCAAAGTGAATCCAAAATTTTATTATCCTTTGGGCAGAGTTCCACATTATTTTCCAGAACAACTGCACTAGTTTACAACTCCACCAACTATGCATTACTGTCCCATTTTTTCCACATCCCCTCAAGCATTTATCATTTTTCTTTTCTGTCATATTTAGTTGATTTGATAGGCTTGAGGTGGTATCTCAGAGTTGTTTTCATATTTACTTTTTTAGTCAGGAGTGATTTAGGACATTTTTTCACATGACAATGGGTGGATTTGATTTAGTCTTCTGAAAACTTCCTGTTCATATCATTTGACCATTTATTAGTCATGGAATTCTCTTTTTATAAATTTGATGCAATTTTCTATATATTTGAGAAATGAGGCTTTTATCAGAGAAACTTACTATAAATTTTCCTCAATTTCCTATTTTTCTCCTAATTTTGCCCACAGTCCTTTTATTTTGCAAAAGCTTTTTAATTTCACATAGTCTAAATTATTTATAATTTTTTCTTGTTTCATCATAAAGTTTTCCCTTATCAATGGATTTGAGAGGTATATTTTTCCATGCTCCCCTAATATACTTATGTCATATCTAAAACATTTATCCATTCTGATTTCTGTTAAACTTTTTCTAGTTTTCCCAGCAACTTTTGTCAAAGGATGAGTTTCCCCCACCCACACTTGGGTTTTGGCATTTATCAAACACTAGAATACTATGATCATTTACTACTTTGATTTGTGCAAGCAATTTATTCTACTGGTCACCTACTCTATTTCTTAGTCAGTGCCAGACTGTTTTGATGATTTGCTTTTCAGTTGTTTTCAGTAGTGTTATATTCTTTGTGACCCCTTTTTGGGATTTTCTTGGCAAAGATATTAGAGTAGTTTCCCATTTTATACACATATGCCATTTGAGCTGTATCACAATCATACAAGATAGATATTATAGGTTTGGATATCCCTATTTTGTTAGAAAGCTAAGACTCAGAGAGGCAAATGGTTTCCCTAGCAATACAGAGCTGGTATGTGGCAGAGGAATGATTTCAAATCCATACCTCTATCCATTATACTTCTTTAGTACTCAAAATTTTTTATATGTTTTTAAAAGATTCTGGAACACAGTAAGATAATGAAATAAGGTAATCTACTTCAGAGGCTGAAAATAATACCAAAATGTCACACTCTAATAAAGTTATCTGGTTTCCTAAGCATTCTTTTATATTGTAAAATTCATTTTTTTTTTTGGAAAAAAAAAGATGAAACAGATGAATATCTATCAGATTCCAAAATTTTGAGATTTCTTTTAAAAATTGACCTTTTTACTCCAAATTTCAAAATTTTACAAGGGAAAATAACAGATTTTCTTTATATGCTAGGCAAACTAACATATCTCTGTGAATAAGAATATAATACATATGGTGATGTCTTAAATAGGAGATTCTGATACTGGTGGGGTATTTTAGGGAAAGGCTCCACAGTTTTGTTTTAAGAGTGTGTCCCATCACAGCTGAAGATATTTCAAGAGAAAGATAGCACCGTTTAGTGAAAACTCTGTAGCTTATTCCTTGGTCCAGCTCCCAGCCTATCTCTAATTGAAGTGAATCTTGCCAGATGGGAGTTACAGCCAAGAAACAGAATAAAATGCTGGGCATCATCAGGAACGTATTGAAAACAAAACAGAAAACATCCTCTTGTGCTTATGCAAAACTAGAGTACAACCACACATCTGGGCTAGGATGGCCACCTAACTAAATAAAAACAAAGATGACATTGTTATAGCAATTTACAGTTTGCAAAACACTATATATATATATATATATATAATTTAAGATAGAACTAATGCTTTCTCTTCACCCAGTTTTTCCTTATTCCCACCAGCTTTATCCTCAAAAATATGCCATTAGCACCTTTCACATCATGGCTTTCTCCATTGTAGTTTCAATATATCATAGACTGGCATAAGAAATTAAATGGGAATTTTTGTGGAAGCCACAGATGACAGGAAAAGGCCAGCAGTTTGCACAGAAAAAGTTTAGAATCTCAGAAATACATAAAATATATGTAAAGTATTGTATAATATAAACATAGTTTATCATTTAACACTATCGTAATTCAAACTTATTCTCTGGTATAAAAGGAGGGCCAAACAATTTTACATGGGCTTTCTAGATCACAGGGATTTCATTCCCCTCACCATCATAATGTGGAAGGGATAATTATATACACCTACTAAGATACTTTTTCTACATTGAAGAAAAATTCTTCATGTAATAGGGATAGTGATGAATGAAGCAACAGTTTAGGGAGGCAAAGGAGAGTAATTAGGATTATGGTTATTCAAACTTTATGTAAATAACTGGACAATTGGAGCCTCACAAAAAATATAGGAAGGATCAAAGTCATCTTGATATCAAGGCAATAATGACACCCAAATCAATGGGTATTTAGCAGCAGGCCCAAGGACTATGACAATCCAGTGGTTCTCAAGAATGATAAAAGTAGGAAAAGAAAGAAAAGTCAATGGAACAACTTTGATTGGTTTCCTTTCACTCTCCTTTCCAGGTAACCTATTTTTCACCCTTCAGATGTAATAGGCATTTCATTCTTTTCTAGAAATTACTTGATAAAAATCATCTAAACATAAAATCTAGAGCTGGAGAGGACTTTCAAGATCATCTATTCAAAACCTTCATTTTACAGTAATATATATTATTAGAAGAGTCATGAAATATTCACAAACTAAATATTTGCAAATTGCATATTCATAAACTGGAAATGGCCTAGAGAAGTACAATTATAATGCTGCCAGGGAAGGCTAAAGCCCAGAGTGAATTTAAAGATCTCAAAATTCAATTCAATTCAATCCCGACCTTCCTTCAAGGCTCACTCCTGTCATCTGCTAGTCTCAGACTGTCTCAGTTACCCCAAGTTGCTGATGCTATCCCTCTTGGAAACTGCACTAACATATTTCACATTTAGTTATCTCATTGTGTGCTGTTTTCTTTCAATAGAAAGTAAGCACCTAAAGGGCAGGAGCTGTTTTTTATCCCTAGGACATATATAGCACAAGGTCTAGAGAGAGAGAGAGACAGCGACAAAGAAAGAGAGAGAGAAAGAGAGAAAAAGAGAGAGAGAGAGAGAGAGAGAGACTGACAGAGATAGACAGACAGAGACAGAGACAGAGACAGAAAGAAGTCCTTATATCAAAGATGCCAGGCATCCTTGAATACCCCATACACCTTGCTCAGTCATATGGAACTCTGGTTAATGTTTTTTTATATGTCTAATATGGGAAAACAGAAGCTAGGAACTCCTTTGTTCCAATTAACATCACAAGAATCTCAGTAAATCCAATGGTCTGTCTACTACTTATTCTTTTCTTGATACATGACTCATTCTCCATCTTATTTGATCATACATTTTTATCAATAACATCCTTACTCTACTTCTATTTTATAATTACTGATTTGTTACATGCATATTCTATTCAAATCCTTTATACAGCTTTCTAGTGTCCTCTGAGTGATATCCATTTTAAATCTTTTAGGACTTCCTGCCGTACAAGTATGTTGGTAAAGAAAGGTGAGTCTTTTTGTTTTTGGAAGAAGTTTAGAAACTTTACAGCTTTCTGTACAGGAGTGCCATTATATTTTATACAAATTTACTACCAGTCCCATTGAGATGGACATGTACTGTGACTCCATGAGGATGGGACAAACATTTTGATCATTTACTAAAGATCATTAACACTAGAACAATTCTGAATGATCATCTTTCATTTAATTTTGTGATGATTAAGATGTATTTAATAGAGATTAACATTACCTTCTTTTTCTCTACTAATACCTTTATCAAGAATACTCTTGTTTGAAGATTATTCTTATTTATATAGATTTAAAAGTAGAAATCTAGATGGGCAGATACTGATATTCTCTGACATTTTTGTCAGTTATTATGGTCCAAGATTTTTTTCCTCATGCCTTTACTATTTTCCTTTACTTCTTACACTTTATATCTTGGCTCCTAAATGTTTAAAAAAATTGTGCCAGCTCTAGCATGGATTATCTTTATGAATACTTCATTGACTCCAATTGCTTTTCCTGTCTTTTTTTTTTTCTCTTCAGTGACACTTTTCTTTCCCATATGACATATGGGAATGTGCAATTAGAGTCAAAGTATGGTATCTGTACTATTCTTGCAGGTGAAAAAAATCTGTTGCAAGAATATATTCAGATCTTTTCTATTTTTTCCCATTTATTGTCCTCTTTTCATTTTTCCTTTAAGAATCTTGGGGTGATTGAATTGTTTCTCTTTCCAAAGTTTATTTAAATGAATTCTATTTGTCTTTTGTTTTTGTTTTTGAAGTTACACCGATCGCAACTTTCTGTGATCCTTTTAGTTTATCTAGGAATTTATAAATGAGTCTATCTTCTAAACTATTTATCCTTGGGCATTTATTTCTGCAGTTTTGGCAAATAAACATGTTTTTTGCTGACAAGACACTTTTTGAGCTCTTTTGGTCTGCTGGTTATTGATGTATTTGGATTTAACTTCCATATAAAATTATTAAAACATGTTTCTGTCTTTTCCTTGACCATGTTTCAACCACAACAAACTGCTTACATAGTACAGTGAAATTTTTTTTAATTGAACATCATGTTATTTTTGTCTTTTTATTTTTCTTTGTAATTTTTTTTACTTTAGTAGTTGTTTGTCTGATTGAACAAACACATTTGATCTATCAATAGCTCATATCTGTAACATACCATATCCTGTCTGTTAACATGAAATCAATTTCTTTTTTTCATGATATTTTTCAAGTTTCTGCCCTTGTGAGTAAAATTGTCAAAGCTGGAACAAACTAGAATCAAAAGCAGAAACAAAACTAAAATGTAGAAACACCAATGAGGGTTCAGCAAGGAAGCCCAATCTCTTTGGGCAGAAGCTTTTCGCAGGAATGAAAGGAGAAAACTTATATAGGTTTTGATTTGGGTGGAAGATGAAATGGATATGGGTGCTTCTTGACTGCATAATACCTGTTGCTGGAGGATTACAAGTTAGGGTTAAGGGATAGAATCCCCCTTGCTAGAACTAATAACAGGAAAAAATCTTCTTCGAGTTAGCTATTTCTTATAACCCAACCTTAATAAATAGGAATATTGGAGGGTAACAAAAAGGGCTAACTGCAGCAGAGTCAAGGGAAAGATACTGAAATCAAACAAAATGGAGTTGCTTTAACTTTCTCAGCTATCCATATCATATCCATCACATTTATTATGATTATGATTACTATTAATGATATAGATATGATAAATTTTTGTGTAGTCTGTTTTTTGTCATCATTACTCATTCTGATCCATATTTTCTAATATATATTTCATTATATTCATCTATTACCTCCTTTGCATTAAAGTTACCAAGAATAAAAGAATATGTTGACTTAATATGGAGGTTTTTTCTTCATGAATGATAACTTTTACTACATTCACAAATTATATAATTGAGTTTTTTCTAGACTATCTTTACTTCTTTATCATCAGTATTAGACAGTGGCTGATAACATGCAATTTTTTCATGGTTATTACTTATTATTTTTTCAAATTCTTATCATGAATCCAGGCTGATGATGTATCCCATGAAATGATAGTTCTTGTTGCCTTTGATTTCATGATAAAACTTATCCTCTTAATTTTTACTTTCTTCTCCAAGCAGAATGTGTGAGCCTCATTCCACTTTGCTTAAATTTCTTTTTGTCTTCCTATTTCATTTGCACTGTGAATATAAAGATCAATATGATTTAGTTCTTTTAATAATAGGTTTATTCCTTAATCCTTGGGAAAGTATCTTGCAACGAGGTACCAACAGTTAAGATATATTTTATAGCCAATCTAAAAATTTATTTGGCCTGATATGCATGATTCTAAGAAAAAAAAAAGATTAAAGAGAATAAAACTGGAAATGAAGTTAAAATATCATTATTTCCAAATGACTTGATAGCACATTTGGAAAATCTAACTATTTTAGCCAAAAATAATAATGAAGGCAATAAATGAGTTAATCAATATAGCAGGAAAAATATGAAAACATTAAAAACAATTTGAAATTTTATTCACTAGCAATAAAGACAAAGAAAACATCATAACAGAGAAACTTCATTTAGTATAACAACAAAACCCACCAAATATTTGGGGATTAAACTATCCAAAATACATATGACCTTTAAGGAACAAAAGCAGGTTCAAATTATATAACTAAAAGAAGTAATTGAAGACATTTGGTGTTTCTCAATAAGTTTGATTAATGTGGTAACAATGACAACATTCATACACGTACACATACACAAAAGCATATATATAACTAATATATATAATTATATAACTACACACACACACACACATACACACACACACACACACACACACCCCAAATGAAGTACTAGTGGTTGTCTTGATAAGATTAGATAAATTCAGAAAGAAATTAATATTTAAAATACTCAATACCAGAGGACACATTGGGGAAAATGCTATTGAAGGTGCTTTTGCTCTCTAGACTCCAATACATGGGAATAGTGATGAAAACTATCTAGTACTAGGCAGATAATAAAGGAATAGGATAGTGAAATAAGACAGAGATAGCAGAAATCCAAAAAAAGATGTATTGTCAGTAAGTTAGTCAACACATTTTTATTAAACTCTTACTATGTACCAGGTTACTCTATTAAGCACTGGGCACACCAAAAAAAAAAAAAAAAAAAAAAAAAGTAAAAAGATAGTTCCTATTCTCAAAGACCTGATTGTCTAATGGGGCAGACAATATGTACATAACTATGTAGAAACAGGATCTATACAGAATAAATTGACAATAGCCAACAGAAGGCACATTAATTAAGAGAGATTGGGCAAGGTAGAATGTGGGATTTTAGCTGGTTCTTGAAGGAATTCAAGGAAGTGAGAAGGCAAAAATGAGAAGGAAGAAAATTCCAGGTATGTAGAACAGTTAATGTAATTGCCTGGAGAGAGAAGATAATGTTTTTTGTTTTTTTTTTGAGGAACAACAGGGAGGTCAGAGAATTCAGGTAGTAAGGGGGGGTTTTAAGGCATTAAAAACTAGGAAGATTGAAGACAGGCAGCTAGATGGTATGATAGAGCACCAGCTCTAAAGTTGCGAAGACTGATTTTCCTGAATTCAAATCTGGCCTCAGACACTTACTAGCTGTGTTGCCCTGGACAAGTCACAATCCTGTTTGTCTCAGTTTCCTCATTTATAAAATCAACTAGAGAAGGACATGGCAAAGCACTTCAAGAAAATCCCTGAATGGGTCATCAAGAGTTGGGCTTGACTGGAAATGACTAAGCACCAACAACAAACATTGTACCAACAGATCACAAAGGACTTTAAATGGCAGGAGATTATAGTCAGTGCATTTTATTGAATAGAGGGCTAATAATGGTGAGATTTGTGTTTTAGGAGCATCACTTTGATATATGGGTGAAGGTTCTGCTTAAAAAAAATATAAAATTTGATCACTTGCCCAGATTAGATTCAAAAAGAAGGTCTTACCTTGTTTGATTCTGTTTTTAATTTTTTTAAAAAAATTAATTGGTGGAATAAAAGAAGCATTCACATAAAAGATGATTAAGGAAAAAGGAACAGAATCTATACATTTAAAAATGTTTATAGCAGCTCCCTTTGTGATGGGAAAGAACTGGAAATTGCAGAGATGCTCATTAAAGGCTGAACAAATTGTAGTATAAAATTGTGACAGAAGACTACTGTGAGATAAAATGATGATACTCAATGATTTTAGAGAAAAAAAAACCACATGGAAAGACTTGCATGAAATAATGAAGAGTTAAGAGTAGAACAATAGAACATTGGCTTTCTTTCTTTTTCTTTTTTTCCTTTCTTTTTTTTTATCAAAGGAAGAACTGGGGAAGATGGTGAGAATCACAGGGAATAATGATAGTGGTGGAGAGATAAACCAACATAGGAGCATAATGCTTTATAAACCAAAGATTTCTAAGTTCTACAGTAAGGATTTAGTATCTGACAAAGGATATTGGGGGAAACTAGGAAGCAGTTTGGAAAATTAGGTTTGGACTAACATCTTATACCATATACCACATTAATCTTCAAGTGGATTCATGAGCTAGACATTAAAAAAATAATATTATAAACAAATTAGGGGACACAGAAATGATATAATATAGACAGGGGAATTCCTATGACCTAGAGAGAGGTAAAATGGGTCAAAAGAGCTAAAATGGTCAATTTTGATCACAGAAAGTGGGAGATTTTTTTTTCAGAAACAAAATCAGTTTAATAATAGAAGGGAAACAATTACTTGGGAAAAATCTTTTATAGCAAGGTTTTTTTTTTTTGGTTAAAGAAATGGTATCGAAGATATAGAGGGAAATGATAAAATATATGAGAGCAAGTTTATACAATAGATAGAGGATAAGGATATGAAGAGTATCTTTTGAAAAGAAAAAAAAATTCAAAGATAAAAATGCTTCAAATAAGAGAAATAAAAATGAAAACAATGCTGTGCTTTTAATTTATATTTATCAATTGAGTAAAAATGATAAAAATGTAAAATTACAATTATTAGAAGAAGCATGAGAATATAGATACATGAGTGTATACTTGCTGGATCTCTAAACAGAAAACAATTTGGAACTATCAGTCCACTAAGAAGCACATATTCTAGGCACATACTCTACACCAGAAAATTTATTAGTCACGAGGAATTAAAAAAATGAAAAGAAAAAACAAGAACAAAAACAGTTTCTGCACAAAAGGAACTAACATTTTCATGGCTAAGACCAAAAAAATACTAATAAGTAAAAGCAAGATATTATTAAATAAGAAGAAATTTTGGAAGGGAAGGCATTGGCAGCCTGGGGAATCAGGAAGGACCTAAAGAAATTGACATTTGAACTATTTTGAAGGAAGTCAGTGATTCCAAAATTTCACCAAACTATGCATACCTTTTGGTCCAGTGATGGTTCTGCTATGCACTTATATAAAGGTATAAATGATTTACATAAAGCACTAATATGTAAAAATATTAATAACAGAACTTTTTGTTATATCAAAAAGCTGAAAAGTGAAGTGGAAGAATAGCTATGAAATTATGGCTGATACATGAATGTGATGGAATACAATTATACTTTAAGAAATTATAAAAGTATGGAATCAGAGAATGTATATAGATTTATGTGAACTTATGTAGCACAAAATGATAAGCATATAACTTTTTTTGTAATAACTATAGCATTATAATAATAAACTCTGAAAAACAACTATGAAAAATTTAACAACTCTGATTAATGCAGTGACCAACTATGACTCCAGGAGAACAGTGATAAAGTTTGATTCTTACTGTTTACCAGAAAGAAGATATTCCAGAGGAGCTGAATGAAATATACATTTTTGGTCATAAGCAAGGTGTGGCTTTATTTGAATAGTCTAACAAGAGAGAGATGGGGGTAGGTAGGAAGTGTCAAAAGGATAGTGAGCATGATGCTAGAAAGAAAGAAAAAGAAAGGTAGAAAGAAAGAAAAAGAAGTAAGACAAAAAAGAAAGGAGGAAGAATGGAATGAAGGAAGAAAGGAAGGCTGGAAGAAAGGAGGAAGGGAAAGAGGAAGGGAAACTGACTTAGGAGAAAGGTGAAGGGAATTATAGATAGAGAGGGTGAGCAAAAAATAAGAGGAGGGAGGGAGGGAGGATGAGCGAGAGGGAAGAAGAAAGGGAGGGTAAAAGGAAAAAATGGAGGGAGTTAGAAAGGGTGTGTTGTAGAAATGAAGGGGAAGAGTTTGGAAGAAAGGAAGGGGAGGGAAGGAGGGAAGAAAATGAAAGGGGAAGGAGCAAGAAAAGAAAAAGAGGAAGAGAGGGAAAGAAAAAAAGAAGGGAAGAAAAAAGAGCATTGATATAATGCATAAAGTACAGGGTGCGGAATAAGGAAAATCTGAATTCATATTTGGCCTGAAATTCAAGCAGCATAACCCTGGCCAAGTCATTTAATTTCTATTTGCCATAGTTTCCTAAACTATAATACAGAGACAATAGTTCCTACTCTTATAGTAATTATGAGAATCAAATAAAATAATTAAGTCCTTAGTGTATAGAATGGCTAGCATATAGTTCTATGTAAAAGTTAGCTGTTATTGTATTATTATTAGTTTTCTCTATATATGGAAACATTTACATTCATTAGTGTTTGGCAACTTCAGAAAAACAAAATAATTTACATTGAAATTCTAAAATAATATAAAAATAAAGAATTTTAAAATCTTACAAAGGTGGTATAACTTCAAAATCTATAAAAAATTCAAAATAGTAAATATAAATCATTAATAATAAGTTGAAAAATAGTTTCTCTAAAAATCAGAGATTCTTTTCAAAATGACTGAGGTACTAAATCATAGTTATAAATTTGCAAATAATTTTAAAAAAGAAACAACAGAATTCAACACTGATAGGGTTATAGAGAACAGGTATACTTATTCATTGCTTTTGAAATTGCAAAATGATAGAATCTTTTTGAATGTTATAAGTTTTTCTAAGCATGATGGTACATAATTATAAGCTTGCCCAGGTCCTCCCCCTAATGTAGTCCATGATTGCATTAGTTTTTATAACTCCCACATTGCTTTCTGGATTTATCTTAAACTTGAAGTCAACTAAAAATCTCTTAAAATTTTCTTTCAAACAAATTATTGCTTAATCTTGTCTCTATGGTTTGTGTAAATTATGTCTATCTTAATGAAGCTTAATTTTAAAAAGTTTTTTTTTGCTTATGTATAACTTGAAAATAGAGTCAAATTACAAAAGTAATTGTAACCTTTGACTGTCATTCAATATTATTTTGATGGGAATAAAGATAGCATTTATAGATAAGAGTACTAAGTACCAGGCACTGCACTTATACTTTACAAAAATTATCTCCTTTGATTCTCACAACAACCCTAAGTTAGGAGCTATTATTATCCCCATTGTTACAGTTGAAGAATGTGACAGAAGTTAAGTGATATCCAAGGACACAGTAAATTCTTGGGGAAAAGTCTGATTTTAGGTCTTCTTGACTCCATACCTAATACTCTCTCAATTGTGCCATTTGGCTCTACTAGTTCTTATATCAATGTTCTTGAAACCCTTGTAAAGTCTGGCCATCCTTATCCTAAATTCTACTGTCAGAGATGAGTTGGATCCAAAGACCTCTTGATATTTCTTGCTCAGTGAGCTAGGGAGCAATTCTGCAGTTAGGAAGTTATTTTTGAATGTAATCTCCTTAAGACTCCACTGTTGGACTTGACCCTTTCCCCATCTGAGGATCATTTCTTCAGTTGTTTTTAAGTATCTTTCAGAAAGGAATATATACTAAAGTGACACATTACAAACTACTGTTACAAAATACCATCTACTTCAAGGTCTGAGATACATTTGCTAAAGTACATACAGAACTAGGATAAAGTTGCCTTAAATTTAGAGAGAAAATGTGGCAAAAAGGTAACCTGGCTCCTGGTTTCTGTAAGCCCTTTTCTCCATATGTAATAAGAGTTTCTTTACATAGTATATAGTTTGTTTTTTATACTACTCTGTGAGCTATTAATTGCTATACAGTTGACTTTTGGTTTCAATACTGACATCATTTGAACCATAGTTACCATTTATGTATAAATGAAGGGTCCAAAATACTTTAAAACTCATATGGATCACAAGATCCTTCTCCAATCAAAGTGATAGAGAGCAAGAAACATGGTCAAGTATCTTTCTCCCCCTACTTGGTCCCTTCTTGTGAAGCACTGCTAGTTAGAATTCCATTATTTGGTGTTCCTTTTTTCCTAAATTATTTGAAAATCTATAGACAGTCTTGCAATCATGGCCAAGTTTCTTTGGCCTATTTAACAACATTTTTGTGCAAGCAAATATGCTCCTTGTCAAACTTCAGTTCATTTTGGTCTAGCGTGATGAAGATAGTTTTAACACCCTTGTTATCAAAAGCAACAGTTAAAAGACTTATGTATTCATACATTTTCATGTGTTATTCATAATTGTAACACAAATGGAAAGCAACCTAAATGTTATAAATAAACATTGTAATTGATGTGATTGATTCCCATCACACAATTTTTGACTAGCAAATAAAAGGAATATGAAGAAATTTTTGGTGACCTCTAAAAATAATGTGAAACAAAAAATAGTCATGGTAACAAACAGAACTAGAACAAAGTGTATACTAACCATGATCATGTAAGAGGAAAAGTGAGCAATAATGGTAGAAAAGATTCCTTATGGAATTATTATAGAAGTTATGGAAACAGAGGAAATCAATGAAAATATATCACTTTTTACATGGTGAGAATACTTAAATGTAAATAATTTCCAAACAAATTTCATCATATTGGTACTTGAGATTTCGTTTGTAATCAAATATAAAAAAGTATTGGCTTAATAAAGAAAACTCCAAATGAATAAAGTAAATTTTGGGTCAATTCATCACTGACATGGAAGCCTGTTCCAGCCATTCAACTTTCTTAAGGACCTAAAGACCTATTTAAAGATTAGTGGAATGATATTTAGATGATTTCCCTAGACAAGAAAATATATTTTTAAGGGGGAGAAGAGCACGTTATAGATATTTTCAACTAGTTAAAGGTCTATCGTTTAATACATAGATTTGGTTTCTTTTTGTCCCCCAAAGGCTGAACTGGGATCATCAAACAAGAAGCTTTATATAACTTGAGCCTTAATAAAGGGAAGAATTTTGTAACAATTAAAATTGTGTAAAGTGAAATGAGCTGCCTTGGGTGGTAGAGTAAGCCTACCTTTTAAGAGATATCTTTAAATAAATGCTAAATGATCACTTTTTTGGTGATTATTTGGTAAATACCTATTGGATTGAATTAGAATTTTAAAACTTCCCTTACAAGAACAAGTAAAACAAGGCTAGGTTAGTGTTTTCTATTTTAAATAATTCTACTAGCTTTCCAAATTATTCTTTTCCAATGTTGATGTTCATATTTTCAATTGTTTAACTAGGTAACCACCTGATATGTCTTCTATCTGAGTATCCCAATATTCCTCTGTTGAATATTACCATATCTTTTGTTTGAGGTTGTATTTCAAGTGGAGGATCAAAATTAATGTGGCTTCTCTACCCAATGGCATTTATTTTGGTTATAAGATTAGAAATGTAAATTTGCAATAAAAGAAGAAAATAGAAAGCTGGTTTTAATGAATATTTTACACATGACTAATTAACAGAATCCCCTACAGGAATTTGGAAGTAATAAGGAATTGACTGAAAATAAATTAAAAATTAATAAAGGAGTCTCCAAACAACTTTGTTTATGAACATTTACCAGTTGCTTTCTTAGTTATGAATATTTCAAGCTGTTTTGTTATTCAGGGTGTATTATTCTTGGAGTGTTCATAATTTTAGAGGTGATTAGACAAAAAGAGAGTAACACACAAAACAAAATGTCTTAAAATGATAAAAACCTACCTGGGGAAAACTTGCTAATGTAAAAATAATGGCTTAATATTCATTTATTTTGTCTAACAATACCTGCAAAATGAAGCCTTTTTCTGTATTCGAAACATGAGTTTCAGAGGAAAAGAAGTGCAAATGATGCAAATTCATTTCACAGGACCAATAATTTAGAACCAGAAAGATCATCATGACCAATCCTGCATTTTACAGATGAGGTAACTGAGGCCCAGAAAGACAGAGACTTGTTTGCATTAAAAAAGGAAGATATGAGACTAGAACTCAAATTTTCCATCTTCTAATTTAGTTCTCAAAACATGTTAATGGATGAGAACTTAATCATATAACAAGAACAAAATGATCCTAGAGATTAACTTGTGCTAAAATACTCTGGCTTTTTGCACATGAAATGATGATAAGAAGAAAATTACTGGTTGGATCAAAATTAGACTATTATATTTCAACCAATTTTAATTAAAAAAAATCTTCATTCATTCTCAGGTTTACCTTTAGCAATACCTTGTCTCAATGTCTGCAAGCTTGCAACATAGATTAAAAAATGCAAAACTGAACTGTCACATATTTAATGAATCAATGATATGTTATTTCATTGATACAGATCACAGAATATTGGCATAAATTTTAAAAACAATTCAAAATTAAATTAAAAATTTAATTGTTAATTTAACTAAAAATGTTTAAAAATGCTTGCCATATGTCAGTTTTTGGTAATTCATTTTGGTAATACAAAGATAAAAATGACTTCTAGAAACTTAGATTGCACTGGACTCATGGGGCATGATCACTTATGTAGTATATAAGCAATAACATGTAAATAAATGTAGTATATAAGCAATGTAATGTGAAGCAATTTCAAGGAGAGAACACGAATGACTTGGGGATTAGAAAAGGCCTTATGTAAGAGGTGTTTAAAAGAAAGTTAGTGATTCTACCAGGTGGAAGTAAATAGGGAGCATATTCAAGTTACAAGGTTCAGCGAAATGCAAAGGTGTGATAAGGTCTTACTAAACTAAAACTGATACATAAAATGAGCTTTGGTTACAGAATTTCCCCTTACTTCTCTGATAAAACCATAGAAGGTAATAACTAGCATTTATGTAATGATTGAAGTTTGCAAATAGCTTTACAAATATTTTCTTATTTGGTTCTCATAATACCTCTTTAAAGTAGGTGCTATTATTTACATAAGAGGAAACTGAGACAAAGAGAAATCAATTCACTTGCCCTGATTTCAGATCTGTCTGGTGCCAGGTCTAGCATTCTATCCACTGAGCAACCTTACTACCCTAGTAACTTCTACTCTTTTATCTGTTTTGTATGGGTTAGTTGTTCATTTGTTTTCAGTTATATCTACTTCTTTGTGATCCCCTCTGGAGTTTTCTTGGTAAAGTTATTGGAATGGTTTGCCATTTTCCTCTCTAGCTTATTTTACAGATGAGGAAACTGAGACAGAGTTATGTGACTTGCCTAGGATCACATAGCTATTGGTTAAGGTCAGATTTGAACTCAGAAGGATGAATCTTTCTGACTTCAGGCCTGGCATGCTATCCACTGAACTACCTAGCTGCCCTCATATGAGTTAAGCATAGTTATACAGTGATACTTTGAGATCAGTGGGTTTCACATTCATGATTTTGCTTTTTCCAGGATTGGTCATCAATAATTAAATGGGAATTTTAGGACATTTATGTGATACCCTGGAAAATCATAGACAAAATACATATGTAAAGAAAACTAAAAAAAAGTCACAAATGCATAAATATTGTATATTATTAATCTGTTTTATCATTTACTACCAGAAACATACATTCAAAAAATATAATCAATAGTTAAATTTTGCTAAAAGTTTCAGTGTGCCAAAGAATGACAGACCATGAACTCTCTTTGGGAATGCTTCCTTTTTGTATCTCTACCATTCAGATTCAGTGATGGGATTTTCTCTCTCAATATCTCTCTCTCTCTCTCTCTCTCTCTCTCTCTCTCTCTCTCTCTTTCTCTCTCTCTCTCTCTCACACACTCTGTCTCTTCTGTCTGTCTCTGTCTCTCTTTGTCTCTGTGTTTTTCTCTGTCTGTCTATCTCTGTGTCTGTCTATCTCTGTCTCTGTCTCTCTCAGGAAATTTATGAAGCTGTTGTTGCAGCTTTATGAGTAACTGTGAAGATTCTGAAGAGTGTATGATATACAAATCTCACTTGAGGAGAAACCAACATTTTTATGGGCATAATATATATATATATATATTTTTTTACTTGTTTTACTTTAAATAAACATCAGAATTATCAAAAATAAAGATTTGGACTTGGGGCCTAGAGTTCACATTCATTGGGGTCCTATGCCATTGACTCCAGTAAATATTGAGGATGACAATATATGCCCATGTTGTATAACACAAGAGGTTATAAAGTTTTTAAAGTTATGGAGTAGTTTTGTTTGATTTTTGTATCCCAGTATATAGTCACAGTATCTGACACACAGTAGGTCTTTAACAAATACTAGTTAATTACTTGCTTCCAAAGAAACTGCACTTAGTGGGTTATTAAGATAAGGGGAAATTTCTTGGGGAGGGAAAATTGTTAAGGCAAACTTTAAAGCTGAATTGAGAAAATACCTCCTTTCTCCAAGTGGACAGACACCATCTTGAACAATTGAATTAACATTGTAAAAAATGATGACAGATCTGAATATTTAGTAGCAAGAAACTGTTGCCAAGTTACCCTAAGGGCGAGCTGTAAATCTCTTGCAATATTAAAATCTCTTGTTATACTTAACCCTCCAAGGATGTACTAGGATGGATGATTTCAGGAGGAAATAATAGGGATTCAGGGGCTTTGTAATCTTGAATATGTTTCAACAGAAAGGAAAACCTTTGTTAGATTCTGAAAGTTAGTTATGTCAATGACTATCGATAGTTCAGTCAGATATGAAGTAAATACAATGTTAACAAGGCCTTTCTTTTATGTCCTTGTGCTGCTAAAATTATTGGAGCATCATCTAGGAACAAATGAGAAAAGAATGTAGTGCTGAATCTTCACTCAATTTTCACAAGATAGAGAATAAAATTATATTGCCAAAGTAACAGAGTTGTGTCTTCATTAACTCAGCACTAACTGGCCCATCTATGCTCCAGGGGATACTCACTGTACTTTTCTGTATCTGATTTAGAACAACCAGGTGAAAAACTTTTCCAGTGATGATTAGAATAAGAACTGACTCTTAGGAGTGGGTAAGGTTTTTCCAACTGTGATTTCATTTTTCACTTGCAAGCTCCACTTATCTGGAGGGAATGAAAGGTTTGAGGAGATTGGGGCATCACTGGGGAACAGACTTGAGTTTACTAGATTAGGTCTGTTTACCAAATTGGGTCTGCTTAAGGGGAAGAGATGAGACTGTCAAGAAGCATTTATTAAGTGCTTATTATTTGCTAGACATTGTGTTAAGTGCTGGAAACACAAAGATAAAAAGAAAGGCAATCCCTGTCTTCAATCTAATGAGGACGCTGAAAAGAGACAAGGGAAGGTACCTAGTTCAGGAGTTGTCACTAAGAGAAATGAAGTTATGACAAATCTGGGATCCCTTCTTAAATGGGTAGATGGAGGGGGGAAAAGGGGGAAAAAATAAAGTTACAGGATAACTTTATTATATATTTAAAAGGAATAGTAAGTTTTGCATAATAGATTGCAGTTTCATGTGCAATCATCACTTTTTTATATTCTAAGTGTAAATTCTGATTTTGTTTCTTAAATTCAGAATAAGGGAGAAACCATCCAATCAGATGGGGGAGCAATAGCGATGAAGGTATTTCTGAAGTGTAAATTCCGGGATTTAACTGATCTGGGTTGAAGAGGGGGGCAAATGAAGGAAGAGGAAATGAGGGAAAGGAAGGAAAATAGGAAGGAAAAGAGAAAAGGAGTAAGAAAAGAGAAAAGGGAGACAGGCAAAGAAGAAAGAAAGGAGGGCAGGAGAAAAGTTAAAAGGCATGTGTTGGGAAAAGGAGCAAAATAGGAGAGGGACTGAAAAGAGGGAAAGAAGAAGGGATGGATAGGCATGAACAAGGAGGATAAAAAATTGGAAGAGAAGAGAAAGAGAAGAAGGAAACAAAATGAGAACAGAGAAAGGCGAAAAAAAGGAAGGAGCTGTAAAGAAGGAGAAAGAGGTATGAAGGAAGAAATGTGAAAAGAAAAAATAAAGAAAGAAGGAGGGGAAAAGGACAATGTGAAAGAAGGGAGTGAAAGAAGAAGAAAGTGGAGATGGAAATAAAGAATCAATGAAGGTATGAATAGTGTGTCTTTTAATATCTTGGACAAAAGTCTTCTGTTAGACTACAAACGTAATTTAATGAGAAGATCCTTGACTGGGAATCTGGAAACCTATGTTCTAATTCAGGGTTCATCACAAGGAAATCATGATATCATGAACAAATCAACTACTTTCTTTGATCATCTTCTTTTCACAGAAATAGAGGGTAGATCATGGTTTCTTAACTTTTTTTTTGTTAAGGAGTACAAATTATATTGCAATAAAAATATCAAGTAATTATTTTTAAATAATAGATTCTGTTAGGAACATATGAACCACATCCCCTTTACATTCTTTCTTATATTCCTTTGATTACCTCAGAGAATTATTTTGAAGGGTAATTTAATAACTAGGAATTACAATTTAATGGATATTATTAGTGCCTCCCCCTCCCCTTCCTTTTTTTTTTTTTTTTTTTTAGAAAATCTTTTCTTATACATATATTCAACAGGACAAATTTTTAATCTTTTTTCCTTCTTTCATATCTTCCTCCTTACATCTCTAAGAAATGAAGTTTGGAAATTTGTAATTAGAAATTTATCCACAGCAAAGGACCTCCCAGTGAATAAACCAGTTGACATCCAGAGGTGGATTCAAGATGGTGGAGTGAAGCCAGGAAGCTGCTTGAACTCTTCTAGTTTCTCTTGAAAATCACATGAAACTAAGCCTCTGAACAGAGTCTGATGAAATGAAACCATTCTCCAGTTCAAGATAGATTTGAAAAATTTCAACAAAAATCAGTCTCATTGGGGTGAAAAGGATGTTCAGCCCAGCTCAATTGGAGTCTGGGAAAACCAATGAGATAGTCTTAATCACAGAAAATCAGCAAGTAAAATCCTCAGTCCTGCCTAGGTAAAGGAGCAGACCAGTGGGGCAGTCTCCAGTCCCAGCTCAGAAGGTAAACTCTGGAAAACCAGGTTGTTTTCTGAAAAGACCAGGCAAAGATACGCTCTGCAAACACAAGGAGTGCCAGTGCTCAAAGCCAAGGCTCAGAACTGCATAGGAAGCCTTGGACAGTGTCCTCTTACTCCAGGAGTATAACTTGACCATAAAAGTTAAAAAAAGAGGAAATACCAAAAAGAAAAAAAAAGGAAAGAAAATGAGCAAGAAACAGAAAAGAAAGCTACTTTGGTGATAGGGCGGACCCAAACACAAACTCACATGAAGACAAAATGTACCCAGAAGAAATGTCAAAAAGTGATATGAATTGGTCTCAAGCTCAAAGAGACTTTTTGGAAGTGCTCATAAAAGACTTTAAAGGCAAATAAGAGAGATAGAAGAAAAAATGAAAAATAGATCCAAAAGAGATAATTTAAAAATTGTTGATCTACCTGAAGACTATGACCAAAAAAGAGACTGGATGCCATTCTTCAAGAGATCATCAAGAAAAATTGGCTCAATATTCTAAAAACAGAGGGGGAAATAGTCATTAAAAGAATCTATAGATCACCTTTGGAAAGAGATCCCCCAATGAAAATCCCAATGAACAAAGAGAAAGGATTATAAAGTAGCAGTCATCAACACCATTTTGTATTGACTAAAAAGTAAAGTGGTGGATCAGTGGGACAGATTAACTACACATGACACAATAATCAAAGCCTGTAGTAATCTAGTTTTTGTTAAATCCCCAAAATCCAGCTTCTAGGATAAGAACTCACTATTTGAAAAAATGGCTGGGAAAACTGGAAAACAATGTCAGAAACTTGGCATGTACCTATATCTCACACCCGATAGCAAAATAAGGTCACATGATTGAAGCATAAAGTGTGATACTAAGCAAATTAGGAGAGCAAGGCATAATTTACCTATCAGATATTTGGAGAAGGGAAGAATTTATGATCAACTAGAGAACATTATAAAAGGTAAAATGAATAACTTTGATTACATTAAATAAAAAGGTTTTGCACAAACAAACCCAACAGAAACAGAAACAGTTGAATATATGTATAAGAAAAGATTTTCTAAAAAAAATGTTTATGATTAAAACATAAGTACAAAGATGGGATAAAATTGTTGCATCCACTGTTTCTGAAAAACAAATGTATGCCCAAATGGCTATAAGATTGTGCATACCCGTTAACCGAGCAGTGCTGTATCCCAAGAAAATCATAAAGGAGGAAAAAGGACCCACATGTGCAAAAATGTTTGTAGTAGCTCTTTTTGTGGTTGCAAAGAATTGGAAAATGAGTAGATGCATATCAATTGGGGAATGACTGAATAAATTGTGGTAAATAAAGGGAAATTAATATTATTGTCTATAAAAAAGGTTGAAGTAGCTGATTTTAGAAAGGTTTGGAAAGATTTACACAAATTGATAATGAGCAAAACAAGCAGAACCAAGAATACATTATGCATAATAACAGTAAGAATGTGTGATGGTCACCAATGAAAGACTTAGTTCTTCTCAGTGGTTCAATGATCCAAAATTATCCCAATAGGCTTTGGACAGAAAATGTCATCTGCAGTCAGAAAAGGCATTATGGAGATTGAATGTAAATTAATACATGCTATGTTCATTTCTTTTTTGTTTTTTTTTCTCTCCCATTTTTTCCCCTTTTGTTCCAATTTTTCTCTCTTAGTATAATTCATAAAGCAATGTGTATTAAAAATGAATAAGCCAGTTATAGCTCCAGATGACATATTCTTGGTGTGAAACTTTTTTGAACATAATAGGAACTTAATAAATGCATAACTGTGTTATTGCTTGCCTCCATGCACTCATGAACACCTGAACAAATACTCCCATTGAAAACTGCATCCAGGAAAAAAAATAAGCCTTGATCAACTTTGCTTTTTGAGTTTAACTATACCCTGTAAATAAGGGGAAACATGATAAGAATAAAGACAATACTGGCATAAAGTTGATTTCTATCATATGTCTTACTTGCTTTGTGAGATAGGTGACACCTAAACTATCTAAAATAATTTGCTGAAATTGAGAGGAGATATTCATTTTGATTTTTAAAAATCCTTTGTGAATTTGCATTAATATATTTAATAGTCTCCTTTTCTGGAGCTGCATTATCAGGCATTTCAATTTCATCATTTATGGCAAAGTTTTAAATATTGAAAGAAACTTCTGAATCTTCATTAATGAAAATGTAGTCATCTGAAGTAGATAATGCTACAACTCTGGATTAAATTTTTTTTTGTCTTTGAACTTAGTAATTATCAAAATTTCTCTTCAATAAAAGTTGAAAGATGGTACAAATAAACAAGGAGGGGAACTGAATGAAAAAGGATAAGATTATTTTCCTTCTTTCCCTTTCCCTTAACTTCATGTGAATAATATCCCATGATTATAGGATAAACCAGGATAATGTAGCAAATTGTTTTTTCAAGGTAAAGAATGATAAACTGGTGACCTCTAAAAATTAATGGCATCTTGACCCCTCCCACTGCCTATACCTTCTCTGAAATTATGTTTCATTTATACTGAAAATATTTTTGTTTATACATGGCTGTTTTCATGAAAGTTCCTCCATTAGAATGTTAGTTCCTTGATGGTGAGGACAATATTTTTTCTCTTTGTAACTCCAGTGCTTAACTCACAACTTGGCATATAATAGTTTCTTAAAAAAAATTAATTGATCAATTACCTCTCAGTTTTTTATAAAATATACTACAAGGGGTTAAGAAAGTTGTGTTTTAATGTTGGCTCATGTACTATTCTGTGGCTTTAGAAAGCTCCAATAAGTGCTTGGTGCCTTAAATCTATGTTATTCAAGAGACACATTGTTTATTCACTCTCAATAACAATATTAAAAATAACATCATTAGTATGAATGTTTTGTGACAATTATCATAGAGTGTTTGAAAGTTAAAAGATATTAAATTTTAGAGCTGCAAGGTACCTTAGAGGCCATCTGATTTAACTTTCTCATTTTACAGATGAGGAAATTAAGGTCTGAGGAGGTAAAGCAATTTATATAGGGTTACATCTGTATCAAGTGGCTGTGCTGGACTTTAAATTATGATATATCTATATCTATATAAGTGTACATACACACATAGCAAACAATGATAAAAGCAACATGTATGAAAATAGGCACAAACACATATGTGTATATATTGCATTATATTATCTAATTTTATGAGCTCCTATGATATCATAATATTATTATATCATATCAATCATGTTATTTTTACAATTATGTCTAGAAATAAAGAAATAGAGAAAGCATAGTGAAATAATGGAAAACTTTCTCCTTTTGAGACTGAATAATTGTAATTCAAATATTCAGAGATGAAAAAAAATGGGAGAAGAGAAGCAAAAGAAATAACTTTGAAAGAAAACATAATTAGCAGCAGAGCCAAGATAGTAGAGTAAAGGCATCAATCCAGGTAAATTCTCCAAAATTCTCCTCCAAACTACATAAAATAACACATTAAGTAGAATTGCAGAGTGGAAAAGCCAACAAAAGGTTGGGGAGGACATTTTTTTCAGCCCAGAACATCTGAAGGGGTTGATAAGAGAAGTCTGTGATACAGGAGTGAGAACTATTCTGGACTGTAGGTGACAGCAACATCAGTAATGGTTCGTGGAGGCAACTACCACATCATTAGCAGTTTGAACTGGATATAAGACTATATACTCTTTGGTAATTTCATTGCCTACATGCAATTCTGGATTAATAGATTAGAGATGCATTAGAGCACTGACCACCTATCTCCCAAGATAACACTAATGTGGAAGCACTGAGGATTTATAGATCCCACAGAACTAGCTCTGTATATAGAGACATGAAAAAGCCTGAAGGCTAATACAGTGCTTTTCTAACTCCAACTGATCAGGGCCCTACTTTAACATAAACTTCAAAGTCAAGAAATAGATTAGAGAAATGAACAAACAAACAACAAGAAAGAACCTTTCCATAAAAAAGATACAATGGTGACAGGGAAGATCAAGTTGCAAACTGAGAAGAAGACATCAAGATGAATCTAATACAAGCAAAGCCTCAAAAGACCAAAAAATGCAAATTGGACACAAGCCCAATAAAAATTTCTGCAAGAGTTAAAGAAAGATGAGAATAGTACTTCAAAGTATCTGGAAAAAATGAGAAAATGCAATAAAATTATAAAATAAGAATTAATAGCTTGGCAAAAGAAGCACAAGAATAATGGAGAAAGTTATATTTTAAAACCAAAATTGGCTACATGGTAAAAGAGGCACACAAATTCACTGAAAAAAAGAATTTCTTAAAAAATAGAATTGGCCAAGTGAAAGCTAATGACCCATAGGACATCAAAAAACAACAACAAAAAAGAATGAAAAAAATACAAGAAAATGTGAAATATCTTATTAGGAAAACAAATGACCTGGAAAACAGATTAAGGACAGATAATTTAATAATTATTGTACTTCATCAAAGCCATGATACCAAAAAAAGTTTAGACACCAGATTGCAAGGAAGCATAAAAGAAAATTGCCCTCATGCATTTGAACCAGATTTAGTTCAACATCCAAAGTGAGAGAATCCACTGACCATTTCCTGATAGAGATCCCCAAATGAAAGCTTCCAGGAATATTATAACCAAATTCCAGAACTCCCCCAAGAATGAGAAATAGCAATTACTTTCAAGAAAAAAGATGCATAAAATTAAGTTAAAAATCTAACAACAAAACAAGGTGAAGGGAAGGGGAGGAAGATGGCTTTCTTTTTACTAATCAACTACTCCATAAAAAGCTACATAAACCTACATAAAGAGAAAAAAGGCACGATTAAGCAAAATTCCCGTAGGATACAAGGAGGGAAGTAGGAAAATAAATAACTAATGGGTGACTTCAGAATGAAAATAAGGGAGCCAGTGGAAATGGAGCTGTTTTCTAGTAAATTAAGCTAAAATAGCTGAAGTGACAAGGTGATATTTTTATAGAAAAATAGGGTAAAAGTCTTAACTCAGAAAAATTCAACATTTGGAACATTTGGAAGGAAAATAAAAGCTTAACATTCATAATCTTAAATGTAAATGTATTAATCAATCCAATAAAATAAAAAAGTGGTTATTTGGATGATAGAACAAAAGTCTACAATCTGTTGCTTATAAATGGCACACCTACAAAAAGAAAAAAAAATGGTTGAAAAAATTATTATGTAATAAGTGAATTAAAAAAGAAAAACAGGAATTGCATTCTAATCACCATAGAGAGAAAAAACAGAAATTCACAACATAAAAAAAATAAACAAGGAAAATATGTTACATTAAAAGGAAGCATAGAAAAACCAATATTAAATATATGCTTCAAATACCTTAGTATTTGATTTTAAATACAAAAGTTAACAGAATTTCAAGAAAATAAAGTAATATGAGAGAGGCAGGAGATTTTAATGTCCTTTCTTCTAATTTAGAGAAATATAACAAAAGGAAAGTATATAATCAAATTATTAGAGAAACTAGAATTAAATTGTTAATGACAACTTCTAAACAAGAATGCTAAAGAACACACACACATGCACATACACATATATGCATAGATACATACATATAATTCTCAATTCCACATGTACTTTTTATAAAAATTATGTATCTATGAGGACAAAGGGATATTTCAAATAAGACAGAAATAGCAAATATATCCTTTACAGACCACAGTGCAATGAAAATAGTAAATAACCCAGTTGGAACAAACAATAGACAAACCAAAAGGGAGATTTAGAAATGCAGTTCTAAATAAGTAAGTTAAAGAACAAACAAGGTACTGGAAACTTAAACGCCTACTAAATGCAAGAATTCTACCAAGTGCTTTCCAAATATTATCTAATTTTATTTTTATAATAATCTTGGGAGATAGTATTATTGTTATTCCCACTTTCTAGTTGAGGAAAGTGAAATAGATTAAATGACTTGTCCATCATTACATAGCTAGTAAGTGTTTAAGACTACATTTGAATTCTGATCATTCTGACTCTAGGCCCAGCCAGGAGTTAGAAATAAAGAAGGAAATATTCTGGGCATGGAACATTTAGTGAAAATGCTCAATCAGGCAATGTAGGGTCTTGTGTGAGAAAAAAGCTAGGAGGTAATTTTTTTTTCTGAGGCAATTGGGGTTTAGTGACTGTCCCAGGGTCACACAGATAGGAAGTGTTAAGCATCTGAGGCCAAATTGAACTCAGGTCCTCCTGATTTCAGGACTGGTGCTCTATCCACTGTGCCACCTAGTTATCCCAAGGAGGTAATTTTTAATAAATTACAAAGCTCCACTTTAATATAATAACAAAAGAGATAATATTAAAAATTAGAGGAAAATTAGAAAATTGAAAACAAAAAATTGAAACAAAGCTAAAAGCTGATTCTTTGAAAAGACCAAAAAAATCGATAAATCTATTTAGTCAACCTTATTAAAAAGATGAGGGAACAACATTAAATTTACAAAATAGCAAAAAAAAGTGTAAAATCATAACACAATATAAGAAATAAAAAGAATTGTCAGAAAACACTATGCACAATTCTATGCTAAGAAAACCAAGAACTAAAAAATAGATAAATACTTTAAAAAACATAAAATACTTAAACTAATAGAAAACTAAAATAAAATCATAAATAATCCAGTCCCAGAGAAATAATATCAGTTATAATGGAATTGCCAAAGACAAAAGACCAAACCAAATGAAACAAAAATAAAAATCTTTCTGGAATTGAATCCCAGGAAGATTCTATTCCCAAAGTTGAAATTACACTAGAGATGTGAGGATGGTTCAGTATTAAGATATCAGTGACAAACTCCTTTTATTAGTAGAGTTTATGATCTATTAGGGATAGACAAAATTTTCTTCACTCTAAGACTAAGTAAGTGATATATTTATTCTATCACTTCCAGTTGACAACCTTAAAATACTTGAAGGCAGCTATTTTATATTCCTATATGATTTTTATTTTCCTAGCTTAATACTATCAATGCCTCTCCCCTCCCCCCCAGAGGGCTGAAACTATGGAGTTGATGCTCTGAGGTTGGGACTGCTGAGTGCTTGAGGCTAACTACTGATTGGGAATATGCTTGGAAAAGGGTCCTTTCCACTATCTGTACTGGCTCAATGATTGGTGTATAGAGGATTGTAGGAGGGAATAGGGGGTGGAGTAAAGCTAGCTAGGCACATACTCTGGGCGGTAGATGAAGGAGAAGGTGGTTGTGGAGATTCTGCTGCTATCCTGTACAATCCTACATCTAAGACTGAGAATAAAGAACAAGGACTTTTGCTTATACTGACTCTGGCTGATTCTGGGGTGTCCTGGGTGCTAGTGCAGTCGTTACACATACCCCCGCCCCATCATTCTTTCTATAGCATAATCTCAATTCCTTCTACCAGTCTGGTCACTCATCAGTTGATGGTCTCTTATTTATCAATGATTTTTTTTTTTGCCTGGAGCACCACCCAGAATTGTTCTCCAGGTATGATCTGATTGGGAATACAATACTGAATTATTGTGTCTTTAAGTATTGCACAGTATGATTGTTTAATCTAAGGTCTTAATAATGTTTTTTGACTGCCATATAATATTATTGACTCAATGTGTTCTTATAGAACACTATAACTCTCATGTCTTTTTCTTCAGATTTACTGCTTTCTATCCCCAAATAAAGCAAGATACCACTGGGAATAGCCAACCTTTTCTAAGGTTTTATTATTGCTCTATGACAAGTCTTACCTTCTGATGGTATATATGCTTTATAAAATATTTTCCAATATTTCTTAAGTGAAAATCAGCAATGATTTCCTATTATTGCTTAAAGATTTTAAAAGATTTCATTGCATGGGCTCTTATTCCACAGCACAAAAATCTCTATTAAGCTTAAATGTTTTTATGGTTCATATTTTGTGGTTTTAACTTAGGAATGACATCTTCAAGCTTTAGATCACATTGGATAATTTAGGAAGTTACAAAACTAATGCTTTCCCTGGAGCTATTCAAGAAAAAGCAGAATGACCGCCTCTGAGGATGCTATTAAGGGCACTCATGCATAGGGCAAGGTTTGGACAAGATGACCTTAAAGATCCTTTATGGCTCCAAGATTCTATTCTATGCTTCATATTACAAAAATTTGGTCTCACCCCAACAGTACATTTATTCAAAAGATCCTACCAGACATTATGCTGTGAGTCAAGACAAAGATCATATTTAAGTATGAGCTTAGCTCAGGATGGGAGCCTTTTGAAAAGATTCTAGGAGTATTGGATTTTCTATTACAATGCTATTAAAACAAATCTTGGCAAATTGAACTATGGATATTTTAATGGGACAGCATCAGAATAATGCCCCAGCCGTACATACAACCAAGACTCTTAAGAGTGAGGTATAAGTGTAGAGAATTTGGATACTGAAAACTTCAATTGCATTTGCAAATTTCTTAACATGAAGACAGTAGTTAATACCAGGCACAGAATCACAGCATACTAATGTTGAAAGGGACCTCAGAGCCATGTAGTCTAACCTATACATGAACATTTATCTTTTTATATTATATATGAAAAGTGGGTATTTATCTTTTGCTTAAACATTTCAAGTGATGGCACTGTTGTTGGACACAGTCCATTATAAAGTTGGATTTTTTTTTTGCTTATTTGGGGAGGTTTTCCTTGCTCTGATATAAGCTTAAATTTGTCTCCCCTTGAAACTTCCAAACATTGTGCCTAATTTTGTCTTTTATCAAAAAGCAAAATGTGTTTATACCATGTCTAATATTGGCTTTTGTATTCCTCACATATGTTTAACTTGAAGTACAGTGCTGGGACTACCATAGAAGCTCAGTGATTTTTTTATTGCTGAATTAATTGAGAAGAGGAGATGAAACACAAGAAAGGACAAAACAGAATGGAATTTTAGGAACACACTCAAACACAATGGGCTAAATTTCCTCTTTTGTGTAAAAATGCCAATTTCATGTGATAGAGTTATGCTAATGGCACCATCTTTAATTCTGACTTCAACCAATACTTTGTTTTTGCCTGAAGAAGTGAAGCTTCATAGGGGCAGGAGGAACCATACCTTTCTTCAATTATTTGATGAGCTATGATGAGTTAGTGGAACTCAGCTTAGCTCCAGGATAGAAGATATTGGGAACAAGTTACCAATAAGCAATCTTCTCAATGTAAGAAGATACTTCTTAATATTTGGAGTTGTCCAGAAGTGAAATGAACTGCTTCTATAGGTCATGAATTTATCCTCACCTAAGCTCTTCAAACAAAGGATAAGAGAACCACTTTTCTAGAATGTTATAAAGACATTCTTCTTTTAAATTTGTCCTGGACTAGAATTAAAGATTGGAAAACAATACTTTGATGTCAAGGGTGCTGACTACCATTATATGGCATAAAAATTAAGAATTTTTTTTACATTTTAAATGAGGTTTTATTTTATTTGAAAATAGTAAAATCATTCTTGTCTCATAGACTATACAGAAACAGAGGGCATGCCTTCTGGCAGTAAATTGTTGACCCCTGGACTAGATGAACTTTGAGACTCTAAAACTCTGTGAACTTTGGACACAAGGAGGCCAAAAGCTGAGAGAGCTACTACATATTCTCAGTTGTTTCTGTAAAGTAGGAGGTAAGACCATCTGCTAGAAGTGAGGGGAAAGGAGAGAAGAGAAAGTTTGGGATAATTTTTATATTGTAGAAAGTATATTTGCTCTAAGGGCCAGAGTACTTGGGTTTGACCATTTCTAACAATTACCTATGTTAAGGGTTCAGCAGATTTCCCTTTCTTGATTTTAGTTTCTTCATAAGTAAAATGAGGGATTTGGATCTGATGACATCCAAATCTCCTACTATCCTCTACTCTATGAATATCCTTTTCCAAAGATACACTCTGGTACACCTTCAGAGGAAACCTCAGATTTTTGATGACAAATTATGATTGGATTAATCAGTGAAAAATCATTTTAATCACTATATACCAAAGCACTTTGACAATTTTCAGGCATAGATAAAGGAAAAAATAAGACAATCTTGTTGTCGAAGAGTTCACCCTATAACAGGAAGAATCAATACATAGAGGAGAGTTCAATTGTTGATCAAGATGGCAAGGCTCAGGAGTCCTTGTGTTGCATCTAGTTATTGGATGGATCACCACTATTGGCAATTGAGGAATGGGCTTAGGGCTTAGCTGGACTTGGGGATTCTATTTTCTCTGAGGAAGCTGGAGTAATATGAGGACCAGGGAAAAGGGAACCCTGGTAGGAGGGTGGAAGGTAGAATCTGGGGGAAGGGGCCCTGCTTTGAGTCAGCTCTGATTGGGGAATCTACAATTCTGTCAACCTTGTGCTGAACAATGGAAAAGTAGCAGCATTATGCAGATGGAGAAAGTTAAGTTTGGAGAGAAGACATGGGTATGAGTGCTATTTTTCCTACTTGCAATGTATATGACTTTGGCCAATCCCCTCAGTCTTTAGGGACCTTGATTTTTTCAGCTATAAATTGATGGGATTAGACTCAATGGGCTTTGAGAACTCTTCTAGTGCTAAATCTATGATTCTTTATTGGCAACATGTTGCTCAAGGAGTAGTCTAGGTAAATTTCTAGAAACTCATTATCAGATCAGGTTTGTCACAAGTTCATGCATATTTTGGCTTTAATAATTGTCAAAGAACTGACAAATAGCAGGGTTCTAATTTATTCATATTATTGGATAGAATATTCACATTGATGAGATCATGGGTCCTTAAAATATTGGAGACCATCTCTATACCCCCTGACTCTTCTCTCCTGAATTCATCAGTATCATCTGACTTGACCTACTTAATGTAATCTAAAAACTCCTAGACTTTTCCATCTCTCCTACAAGTGAATTTTTTTTAATAGGTTGTTTTCCCCATTTAGACTGTAAACTTCTTCAAAATTAAGCTCTTTCACCCATTTCTATCATCCAATGTAAACCTTATTCTGCCTTATTGTGCAGTTATTAATAAGAGAAAGATCAACTCATACTTCTATAGTAAATGGAGATTAACCAAGAAATACAATCTGATAAATTATTGAATGAAGGAGATAGATTCTTTTAGGTTAAATAAGTAACACTCACACATATAACTTTTGCTGATATCCTGTTTTTATACCACCTTCATTTCTAGATCTGTCTTCTATATCTCCTCTCAAAAAAGCTATCCTTTGAAACAAAGCTAAAAAACAAAAAGTAGTTTGTCAAATTGAAGAAACCAAATTCTGGATGAATATACAACATTCTATATCTATGATCCTCTATCTCTATTAAAAAAGGTAGGGAAGTACATTTCTTCATCTTTTCTCTGGAGTCAACCTTGATCATTATAATTAAGCCTCCTTCAGATTTTTTTGTTTCTTTCCATTTGCATTATTGTGATCATTATGTATATTGTCTTCCTGCTTCTGTTCACCACACACTACATCAATTAATATAAGAAATATACTCTGTGTGACAGCAACTGGCTAGTCTTTTCACAGGATATTCCATCTCCTCCCACTCTGAACATTTTTACTGGCTGGTCCCATGCTGGAACACTCTCCCTCCTTATTTTGGCCTCACTGCTTCCCCTGTTTTCTTCAAGTCCTAACTAAAATCCTATCTTCTATAGTAAGTCTTTCCCAATACCATTTCTCCCCCAAATTCTGCTGCTTTTCAGTGCTGATTATCTCCAATTGATCTTGCTTGTAGCTTGTTTGTACATAATTCTGTATTGTGTTTCACATTTGAATGTAAACTTTTTGAGGTCAAACACTGTCTTTTATATTTCTTTACACCCCTGGCATGTTGTAACTGGTACATGGTTTTTAATAAATACTTGTTGAACAACTGACTAACTAAACAAAGACAACTGGATCTCAAATTCTATAACATGTCCATAGTAGGTCTCTTACTCTAAATTAAACATTAAAGTTTCAAATACTTTACTAGACATATGATCTCAGTGCAGATGTTATTTTCCTTCTGCTGTCACATATGGGACATATGTTTTCTTTATCTTTGAAAATTCCTTGAGAAAAGGACTTAAATACCCTAAGTGATTTAGATGGGAAGGAAGCAGGACAGTTTTTTAATTCTTCATAAAGATTTTACTTTTAATCCATTATGTGTGAAAAACAATTCTGGAGAGTCTATTCTTTCTTTGTTTCTTCCATCTCTCTCCCCTCTTCCTCCCTCTCTTTTCTCTCTCTCTCTCTCTCTCTCTCTCTCTCTCTCTCTCTCTCTCTCTCTCTCTCTCCTTTACTCTTACACTGTTT